>NC_090299.1:42772500-43397500 GCF_039906515.1 Pseudorca crassidens
GCGCTGGAATCTGTCCGCTTTGTCCTCCGCACCCCTGTTGCTGTGCTCTCCTCCGCGGCTCCCAAGCTCCCCCACTCCGCCTCCCGAAGCCTCCACCCGCGAAGGGGCTTCCTAGTGTGTGGACACTTTTCCTCCTTCACAGCTCTCTCCCGCTGGTGCAGGACCCGTCCCTATCCTTTTGTCTCTGTTTAGTTTTTTCTTTTGCCCTACCCAGGTACGTGGGGGGTTTCTTGCCTTTTGGGAGGTCTGAGGTCTTCTGCCAGCGTTCAGTAGATGCTCTGTAGGAGTTGTTCCATGCGTAGATGTATTTCTGGTGTATCTGTGGGGAGGAACGTGATCTCCGCGTCTTACTCTTCCGCCATCTTCCCGGAAGTCTCCCAACGCCCCTACATTTCTAAGGTTTGTCTTATCTATACAGTTCTAAATACTGTTAGCAGGTAAATTTGCACCAGAGTGTTGAGTTAAAGCAAACACCATTCCAAATGCAGGAGAAGTTAATAAGAATCACATAAATAGTTCCAATTTGGTAGCAGTTGATCTAATTGCTATTCTGAATTCAATGCTGCCTTGCTTTATACAACAGGAATTTTTGAACAGTTGAACATAAATTATATTTCCTGTCTTGTTTCTTCATTAACATTCCACCTTCAAACACACACACACAAACACTCATTTTGCTTAGAGCAGTGCTTCTCAATGGAGATTATGTTGCCCCCCCCCCCCCGGGGGTGCCTTTTGGCAATGTCTGGAGACATTTTAATGATCACAAGTGGTGAGGAGCTACTGGCACCTCTAATAAGTCGAGGCCAGGGATGCCGCTAAACATCTTACAATGTACAGCACAGTATACTGCAACAAAGGATTGTTCAGCCCCAAATGTCAACAGTGCTGAGGCTGAGAACCCCTGACTCAGAAAGAAAATGAAAATTAAACTTAATTATACAAAAAGTGATTTGCAAATACCTATAAAGCCCAAAGTGCCCATTTTCTGATTTTTAAAAATAGCATTTCTGGGCTTCCCTGGTGGCGCAGTGGTTGAGAGTCCGCCTGCCGATGCAGGGGACGCAGGTTCGTGCCCCGGTCTGGGAGGATCCCACGTGCCACGGAGCAGCTGGGCCCGTGAGCCATGGCCGCTGAGCCTGCGCGTCCGGAGCCTGTGCTCCGCAGCGGGAGAGGCCCGCGTATCACCAAAAAAAAAAAAAAAAAAAAAATAGCATTTCATCCTAGCATTAAATAGAACTGCTATTTAAAAAATTAGGGTGTCTTGAAAAGACAGATCTTACATGTTAAAGTTTAATTTAAATAAAAGAAATTCTTATTTTACAAAGCTTACTAACATCAACTGGCTACCTTTAAAAGGTAGGGTAAAAAGTTTAGGAAATTTTTGGATTTTTTTGGCTTTGTGGGATGGTATCCATTTTTCCTTATTTAAAAAAAAAAAGTTGATTATTACCTTCTGAGACAGTAGACCCAATCAGCAAACCCTCCATTTCCCCAGAGTCTGTAGTTGCCTCTGTCCTACAGACTCAGCACCAAGATTCTCCAATTCATTTCCTCTCTGACACTAGACAGGAATGTGTTTCTGGAGACGGGGAAACAGACCCTTCCACTGACATCTACCAGAAATGCCCTTTATGTAGTAACTGCATGTTTTATTGGGCATCATTAACCGTGGTGACCAGCACAGCACATCCACAAGGAATTAAAAATCAAAACAGAAGCTCAGAGGCATCTCTTAAGGTCCTTCCACAATATAATACTTGATAAACTATTAAAGTCTAGTAGGGATGTGTTTGCAAAGCCACTGGAGTCAGATAATATAGAAATTTTGTCCTGTGCAGCTGAGTAAACAAACACTGAATTCTATTATGGAAGGGGATATAAGGAATCTGAAAAATATTTGGATTTGTTTTTATTTTTAGATGTGTTTCACACCCTGATTTAGTTGCCCTGGGTGTTGGGCTGTTTGGGAATTCATTAGTCATAGGAGTGGTTAAGAAAGACACAAAGTCAGGCAAGATTTAACTAAATACTAAATACTGCATTTATGTCATCTTGTGAAGCATTTTACCAGCATAAATGGTATTTTCTGACTGTTGGTATGGTTTCTATTGCCTTAACTTGAAGGGTTTTATTAGCTCCTGATTTTTTTAAAGCATTTAAGGCTTAATGTAGTTTGTTTTTCACCTCCTTGCCTTTGGGCTCCTAGAAATACAGATGATTTAATTATAAATATGGAATATGCCATAAAATTCCTATAAGGCCTCAGAAACTTAATGTCTTCCTTGAAAAAAAAAGTGTGTCTTGAAAAGACATTCTTACAAGTTAAAATTTAAGTTAAATAAAAGAAATTCTTTTGTCATAAAGCTGAATAAAATCAGTTGGCCAACAAGATTTAATGAGATATTTGGGAAATGTTATCATGTTTATGAAAGATCTTTGTAAACTTCAAAGTATTATAAAAATGCACATGCTTGTTGTCAACTGTATGCCCAAACAAAGAAGGAAGAAACATTTATTGAGCTCATACAGAGGGAAAGAGGCTTTTCATCCATCTCAGCTAAACTGCACCACTGCCTTCCTGCTGAGCTTTGGGTAACATCCTCATTTTACAATGAGAGCAAAAGTGAGGGGAATGTCATGCCCAAGGTCACACAGCACAGCTAGTAAGTTGCAATGTCAGGATTCAGTCCCAGACCAGTTGAACCACAAGGCTGCCCTGTCCTGTCCAACACACTGCCCTCTGCAGGCTGTGGGAGGAGCTGACAGTCATGTGGGGAGTAAAACAAGTCAGGTAAAAAAATCTGAGAGCCATACTACACCCAAGTCTACCAGCTGTTCAGAGAAGAAAACAGTTCCATTCCATGGATTTATCATCTAACAACTTACTTCTATTAACTGTTCTATGTTTAACCTTTTGAGGAACTGCCAGATTGCTTTCCAAAGTGGCTGCATTATTTTACATTCCCACCAGCAGTGTGTGAGTTTCCATTTTCTCCACATCCTTGCCACACTTGTTTTCATTTGCCTTTTTGATTGCAGCCCTCCTTGTGGGTGTGAAATAGTATCTCAGTGTGGTTTTGCTTTGCATTTCCTTGACCGATAATGATGCTGATCGTTCATACAAGCATTATTCATAATAGTCAAAAAGTGGAAACAACCCAAATACCCATCAAGTAAAATGTGACATAGCCATACAATGGAATATTATTTGGCAATAAAAAAAGAACAAAGTACTGATACATGGTACAACATGGCTGATTCTTTAAAGCATTAAGAATGAAAGCTAAGTGAAAGAAGTCAGTTACAAAGAATCACAAGGTGTATGAGTCCATTTACTTAAAATGTCCAGAACAGGCAGATCTATAGAGACAGAGTATATTTGTGGTTGCCTAGGGCTGTCGGGAAGGGGAGGTAAAAAGGGAAATAACTGCTAGTGGGTATGAGAGTTTTTTCAGGGTGACGAAATGTTCTAAAATGGATTGTAGTGTTATTTTTCTGGATTTTGTGAGTTTATAGCATTTGCCAGCTTTTAAAATTTATACTTCGTTGTGATTTGTTCTCATTCTAAATAGTCTCTTCTGTAAAAATAAGTAAATAAATAAATTTTGTCCAAAAAATCAGAAAAAAAAAAAAAAAACGGGAGTTAACCTGCTCCCATCTAAATATATTAATTCACAGATGGTAGGTACTGAGCAGTCAAAGGGAAATCAAACAAGATCCCTACTTTCAGGAATCTCACCATCCAGTAAGACAAATGATGCATAAACAACGAATTTCAATAGAGGGAATAAACATTCCCACAGGGAAATCATAGGGAAAGGTGGTGGCACCTAAGTAAGTATGGGTAGGCGTGTGGCAGGTCTCACTCAGTGTCCAGTACAGCAGGGGCACCTTCCAGGGAGGTAAAGCCCCTGCGCGAAGTGGGCAGTGCACCCTCGCCTTGCTGAGAGACCAAGCAAGCCCCTTGAGGGTCTGAGAGGAAGTCAGAGACAGGAAGAGTTCGGTGGTCTTTTGATCACGATGGCCCATGCTAAGGTGATCCTTTAACCTTTGATTGTAGCCATTGTTTTTATAGCACTTCCATGTTTTGTGGTTCTTTCATTCAGATTTTAAATTATCTTTCAGTCATTATTTCTCACCAATCTATCTAAAGTAATTATACTTTATGGATCATGGTTATGGCTTTAAAAGGTTTCTTAAGTGTTTAATCACCTTTCTGATTTTCCTTGACCAATGAGGAAGATGTAAGAAAAAGTGTACGAGTTTTGAAGTGAAACAGTTGTAGATTCAAATCGCAGCTTTGTGACTTAAGAGATGAGGGACTAGGGGAAGTTTCTCCCCTTTGTCGAGCCACACACATCCATAATCTAGAATTGCTGGGTCTGTTATCGCGCTTAATCTTTACCACAAACCGTCCTTCATAGGATTGTGGTTAAGTTTAAACGAGATAACAGACGGCTTCATACAAAGGAATGTCTCAGTTAATTAAAATTTGGGGGGAAGTACAAAAAATTTTAAAGAAAAACCCACCATTTTCTCAGACTGAAACTTGATGCCGGTGAGTCCATAACTGAACAGGTCAAACCAAGGTCTCCTGTGCAATAAACAACAACCTGCTACATGTTCTTTAAGGTCTGTGATATTATAAAACTGGCAGGCTCTTATGAGAGGTTGAGGTAAGCAAAAACAATGGCCCTCCTTTCTCCATTGGAGTTCTGAGCCAATAAAAATATAGAGAAAAAGTGTTAAAAGGGGGATCACCTATAAATTAATAGAGCCTTGAGGGACATACCAATCAATTGCAACGTATGGAATAAATTGTGATGTTAATTCAAAGTAATTTTTTGAGACTCTAAAGAGCATTTGAAACTTACTGATATTTGACATTATTAAGGAATTGCTGTGATAATAGTATTGTAATTATGCCTTTTTATATCCTTCTCTTTTAGAGATACATATTGAAACATTTACAGTAAAATGATGTCTGAGTTCAAAATACTGGTGGAGAGTCAAATGGTTGAGAGTGTAGATAAAACCAGATTGGCCATAAGTTAATGGTAATTGAAGCTAGGTAGGTGATGGGTTCATGGTATATTCTTCTTCTAAGATTACATATATTTGAAATTTTCCCTAAAAGATCTTTTTAATAAGGAAAAAAATATCACCTATCTACTGATAAAGATGAATTTGGAGAGCGTGGCTAAAATGTGCCACTCATGGGCTTCCTGCTGAGCCCCTGAATTAGGCAGAGGTAAGCCCTGAACAATCACAGGTTTCTTGGCACATCCAGCCTGTTAGAATACCTCACAGTGGTACTGAGTCTGGGGTTTTGAGTTCAGTTCCTATGCAGTCTCTGCTTTGTCTTTGCCCCAGTAGCCCCTCAAAGCTCAATCAGCCATCTTGCAAATGTGAGCTGGTAGATACCAGGGAGATGAAGCCAGGATAGCAGCCCAGTACAAATCCATCCTCATCCTTATCCTTGGACAAGAATTCATTTCACATGCCGTGATACGAGGAGGGTAGGCAGAGAGGCTCCGTAGTGTCATTTTTGTGCATGCAGGTTGTAAATGGAAAGTATTAATCAGAGGGAACTCTATTGCATAAGAAGAAAAACAGGAGTACTTAATTTGTAGAAATAAAAGAGTAAAATCTGCATTTTAGAGAAATGTGTACCAGCCAGAGAAGCCTCATGGGAAGAAAGAGTAAAACATAGAAAGGAAGCCAGCAGAGCTGTGGAATATTTTATCTTTTACCACAAAAGAAATGACCCAAGAATACAGGGGAAGCAGAGGGTCCTACTGAGACTGTATTGTGTATTCATAATCTGTGGTTGCCCTGGCAATGGGTCCTTCATCTCATGGTGATGGCATTACAGTAAGACACACCACAGTAATTAGTATCAGAGCTACAGGTGGTCAAGTTAGCTCCATTTTGGGAGAAGGCCTGAGAAGAAGCTGGATAGGATTTCAGCAACTAACAAATAAAATGAGGTCTTGAAGGAAAGAACTTTGAGAGATTTACCAAATAACAGATTTGAACCTGATACCCTAGAGTACTTCTAGGTATGGTGCGTTTCCTATTGACTTTGAGGTTGGTGCAGATAATGAACCATCTAGTGGCATGTCCATATTGTCCCACCTTTCAACCTGATGGCGTTTCTCTCTGAAATAATCTGAACCAGGAGAAAGAGGAAGCCCATTCTCCAAACTACTGTGTATTAGTTTGACATAGAAACAATTGCAGTCGCCTGATAATTTGATTAACCTCTCTACCCCAGGAGATTAGGCCAGGCAAGAGGACAGGGTGCCAACAACGTGACCATAAATAGGGTATAACCTGGTCTCCATGGAGACCATAGCAACACAACTCAACTTTCCACTCTGAGATGGGTGCTCTTGACTAGAACAGTGACCAGCACAGGAAAATGTACTCATTATCTGGGAGTGAGCACCCTTTACTGCTGTTTTTATTTGGCTGTTCCCTTCCTCAATTTCAGGTATATGAAACAGTTGGACACAGTGGTACCACCTTGCTAGCAGAAGTGTTTCTGCCTATTCCTGAAACGACTGTTGTCTCTGGAAGAGCTCCCACTGAAGAAGTGGAGTTTAGCAGTAACCAGCATGTGACACTGGACCACGAGGGAGTTGGCAGTGGTATGGAAAGCCTCAATGGCTAACGGATTCATGGTCAAATTTGAACATATCTTTTTTTTCACATATCAGACAAGCAGACAATTATAAAATTGCTATCAGAAAAATTAAAGCAATAATCATATACAATTTTTGGCAAAGTCATTTTTATATACTATGGGTGGCCAGAAAATTCATATAACTATGCAAGTGTAAAGTAGTTTTACCATGTGAATTAAGGGCCTTCAGATTGCCTTTGACACCTTAATTCAACTTCTAGGAATCTTTCCTAAGAAAACAATTTGAAATGAAGACAAAAGTTTGTGCATAAAAAAAAAATGTACCTCACAGTGTTATTTGTAAGGTTGAAAAGTTTGAAATAAATAATAGGGAGATTATTAAATAATGTTCTCTTATCTCCTTCTACAATTCTGATTAAATATATGATGGACCGTCTCACTCCGTCCACCATGTTTTTTAACCTCTCTTTAATATACTTGACATCTCTTTTTTTCACTTTTATATTCTGTGCAATTTCTTTAAGTCGGTCTTCCAAATCATGAATTCACTTTTTGGCTATGTCCAGTCATTGAAACTCATCACTGCGTTTCTTGTTTCAATGATTATATTCTTCACCTCTAGAAATTCTATTTAGTTTTTTACAATCAGTTCTGACAACGTTTTGTCCTTTTCTGACACTCTCGATCATTTCTTTTATTCATTAATTCATTCATTTATTCTTTAAAACACATTAAAATATTTTTCAATATTCTGTATCTGATCATTCCAACACCTATCTGCTTATTGGTCTGATTCTGATTCTGTTTCCTCATGTGCCTGGTGATTTTTTATTATGAGAGCATATCTGGAACTATCTTCAAGAATTCTTTGAGTCTCTAAACTGATCACCAGTCTAAAAGTCTGGAGGCTTAAGCTTTTAGTTCCAGCTCTGCTACTGACAAGCTGTGTGATCCTAGTAATCATGTAACCTCTTTGAATATCATCTTCCTCATTCATAAAATGGATCTAATAATAACACCCTTAATGTCATATAGGGTTATTCTGAAAATCAAGATGGAGTGTTCAGTATGAAGGAAAGATCTTTGAAAAACACAAAGATGCTGTTATAGGGTTAACAGTGGTATTGTTTTTGTGTTAAAAATATTAACTGGAACTCCCCAAAGCATGAAGTTGCTATATTTCATGCTTGAAAATCTTTACCTCCTTTACTTGATTAAATGTCCTGCCCCGAGACTTTTTTTTATCACTAATGTCCAATCAGTGAGGGCCAAATCAGTGAGGCTTTACCGTCGCTACAACAGCTGAGCAATAGCATCCGTGGAGCGGTCAGCGTTTCCCAGGCATGTCTGAGTCTTTGCAAGTTTTACCTCACTTAACATGCTGTTCCTCACTCCAGGCACACTGTGACCTTAGGGCCTTTGCCTTTGTTCCTTCTGCCAAGAAGGCTCTTTCGCAAGATACCTACATGCCTCACTTAGCTTTCTTCAGGCCTTTATGACTTCTCATGGGCCCTCCCTGGCCACCCCTTCTGAAAGTTCAACCCCTGCCTCTCCAAACACACATTTTCTATACACCTTCCCTAATTTGTTTCTCTTTTGCATTTATCACTCTCTAACATACTGCCCATGTCTCTTACTTATCTTCTTATATCCTGTCTCTCCTACTTGAATGTAAACTCCATGAGAACAGGGATTCCTATCAGTTTTGTTTCTTTACTGCTATCTTTGTGACCAGAATAGTGCCAGCATGAAGTAGGAGCTCAAAGAAGTATCTACTGAATGAATGAATAAATGAATGTCTTCACAGTAATCCATAAGAGGGGGTACTATTATGTTCCCTATTTTATACACAATGAAACCAAGGTTCAGAGAAGTTAAGTAATTTGTCCACACAGCTGTCAAGTGGCAGAACCAGAATATACATGCAGTTGGTCCCACTCCAAAGTGCATCGTTTATTATAATGCCTACACTCTGCTGTCAAGAGATAGAGCCAAGTGGCCGATGGGGAGCATCATTCCCTGAAGTTCAGTGATGTTGATTTGAATTATGTGTTCCATCCCCACCACTCCCACCCACTCTGTTCCATTTGTCTACTTTCTGCTTTCTTACTAGTACTGGGCTCACTCCCTCTTTCTAAACAACATCCTATTTAATCTGCTGTTTCCCCAGGAGTACCCTTCTCATTTGAAGCTGATGGTAGTAATCAACTGATTCTAATGACCTCGGGGAAAGTGTCCAACAGTGTGGCATGGGCCATTGGAGAAAATGGGATTCCTTTAATTCCTCCATTGTCACAGCAGAATATTGGATTTAGAAGGTAATGTATGGCTAGAATAAGCTGATGAGCAATGTCAGCATTGGCATGAACAATACCCAGTGGGAAAAATCTTGCAATATCACATTCTTTCCTTTTATTGTTATGTGCCAGTATTTTCAGTTTTTTTTTATTAGTAAAGCACTTTACCTTATTTAATCTTCACCAATTAACTGTGAAGTATTCTTTTCCCAATTTCACAAATGGGGAAAGTGCATAGCACATAGCTGTATATATCAATATTTGGCCCTCAGTAAAGTTCATTGTAAATGATGATTGGTGTAGAACCTTCTGATTATATGAAAGTCCCTATTCTCAGCCCCCTTCCTTGATTGCTAGCCCTAGGTTTCTACTCAGAACAGCAGAAAGGGACTCTGGGCCTCACTAGTTCACTCCAGATGGACGGACCCTCTCTCCTTGTGGTTGATGCCTGTCCAGGCAGCCTGGACTGTGTCTTGCTTCTGTCCTTCCCCAATAGATGTGTCTTGAGTGGATCATCTTACCACTGATGTCTCAACTGCCTCCATAAAATAAAAGGACTTATCTTGATCACCAAGAAGACACTTCCCAAGCCAAAGACTGTCATTTTCAATGTGTGGAAAAACAGACTAGGGCTGGTTTTGTTCCCTTTACGCCCTCTCCATCCAGTGCAAATGCTTGTACCCATGCGATAAAAACAACAAGGCCTTTCTCAGCCAGGACCCTGGCAGCATTTCCAGTGGAGGCTCGTTTAAGTCTTTGAATATAAGCCTTTTGCATTTGTCTCATTGAGTTTTATGCTGGAGACATTTTCTGGGGGTGAAAGCTCCAGCTCCTCAAGAGAGGAGTTAAAACACTGTGAGTGATGAGAGATGCAGCCCTGTTGATAAAGCCCCAACTCATAGAGGGAACCTACCTCAACATAATAAAGCCCATATACAACAAACGCAGAGCAAACATCTTTTTTTTTTTTTTTTTTTTGTGGTACACGGGCCTCTCACTGTTGTGGCCTCTCCCATTGCAGAGCACAGGCTCCAGACGTGCAGGCTCAGTGGCCATGGCTCATGGGCCCAGCCACTCTGCGACATGTGGGATCCTCCCAGACCGGGGCACGAACCCGTGTCCCCTGCATCGGCAGGCGGACTCTCAACTACTGCGCCACCAGGGAAGCCCCAAACATCATTCTTAATGGTGAAAAACTGAAAGCATTTCCTCTAAGATCAGGAACAAGACAAGGATGTCCACGCTCACCACTATTATTCAACATAATTTTGGAAGTCCTAGCCATGGCAATCAGAGAAGAAAAAGAAATAAAAGGAAAACAAATTGGAAAAGAAGAAGTAAAACTGTCACTGTTTGAAGATGACATGATACTATACATACAGAATCCTAAAGATGCCACCAGAAAACTACTAGAGCTAATCAATGAATCTGGTAAAGTTGCAGGATACAAAATTAATGCACAGAAATCTCTTGCATTCCTATACACTAATGATGAAAGATCTGAAAGAGAAATTAAGGAAACACTTCCATTGACCACTGCAACAAAAAGAGTAAAATACCTAGGAATAAACCTACCTAGGGAGACAAAAGACCTGTATGCAGAAAACTATAAGACATTGATGAAAGAAATTAAAGATCATACCAACAGATGGAGAGATATACCATGTTCTTGGATTGGAAGAATCAACATTGTGAAAATGACTATACTACCCAAAGCAATCTACAGATTCAATGCAATCCCTATCAAATTACCAATGGCATTTTTTACGGAACTAGAACAAAAAAATTTTTAATTTGTATGGAGACACAAAAGACCCTGAATAGCCAAAGCAGTCTTGAGGGAAAAAAACAGAGCTAGAGGAATCAGACTCCCTGACTTCAGACTATACTACAAAGCTACAGTAATCAAGACAATATGATACTAGCACAAAAACAGAAATACAGATCAATGGAACAGGATAGAAAGCCCAGAGATAAACCCACGCACCTATGGTCAACTAATCTATGACAAAGGTGGCAAGGATATACAATGGAGAAAAGACAGTCTCTTCAATAAGTGGTGCTGGGAAAACTGGACAGCTACATGTAAAAGAATGAAATTAGAACACTCCCTAACACCATACACAAAAATAAACTCAAAATGGATTAGAGACCTAAATATAACACTGGACCCTATAAAACTCTTAGAGGAAAACCTAGGAAGAACACTCTTTGACATAAATTACAGCAAGATCTTTTTTGATCCACCTCCTAGAGAAATGGAAATAAAAACAAAAATAAACAAATGGGACCTAAAGAAACTTAAAAGCTTTTGCACAGCAAAGGAAACCATAAACAAGACAAAAAGACAACGCACAAAATGGGAGAAAATATTTGCAAACAAATCAACAGACAGGGCTTCCCTGGTGGCACAGTGGTTGAGAGTCTGCTTGCCAATGTGGGGGAAACGGCTTTGTGCCCTGGTCCGAGAAGATCCCACATGCCACGGAGCGGCTGGGCCTGTGAGCCATGGCTGCTGAGCCTGAGTGTCCGGAGCCTGTGCTCCGCAACGGGAGAAGCCACAACAGTGAGAGGCCCACGTACCGCAAAAAAAACAGACAAAGGATTAATCTCCAAAATATATAAACAGCTCATGCAGCTCAATATTAAAGAAACAAACAACTCAATCCAAAAATGGGCAGAAGACCTAAATAGACATTTCTCCAAAGAAGACATACAGATGGCCAAGAAGCACATGAAAAGCTGCTCAACATCACTAATTATTAGAGAAATGCAAGTCAAAACTACAATGAGGTATCACCTCACACCAGTTAGAATGGGCATCATCGGAAAATCTACAGGCAACAAATGCTGGAGAGGGTGTGGAGAAAAGGGAACCCTCCTACACTGTTGGTGGGAATGTAAATTGATACAGCTGGTATGGAGAACAGTTTGGAGGTTCCTTAAAAAACTAAAAATAGAATTACTATATGACCCAGCAATCCCACTACTGGGCATATACCCCCAGAGAAAACCATAATTCAAAAAGACACATGCACCCCAATGTTCACTGCAGCACTATTTACAATAGCCAGGACATGGAAGCAACCTAAATGCCCATCAACAGACAAATGAATAAAGAAGATGTGGTACATAGATACAATGGAATATTACTCAGCCATAAAAAGGAACAAAATTGGGTCATTTGTAGAGACGTGGATGGATCTAGAGACTGTCATACAGAGTGAAGTAAGTCAGAAAGAGAAAAACAAATATCGTACATTACCACATATATGTGGAACCTAGAAAAATGGTACAGATGACTGGGCAGGGCAGAAGTAGAGACACAGATGTAGAGAACAAATATATGGACACCAAGGCGGGAAAGCTGCAGGGGATGGGGATGGTGGTGTGATGAATTGGGAGATTGGGATTGACATGTTTACACTGATGTGTATAAAATGGATGACTAATAAGGACCTGCTGTATAAAAAAATAAAATTAAATTCAAAAAAAATAAAATAAAATAAAGCCCCAACTCAACCAAGGTGACCACACTGGCCCCCTTGGAACTCAGTCATGTCCAAAGTTGGTGCTTAAGTTGGTTGCATAAGTGTTTATTTTTTCTCTTTTATTTTAGGTACAAGTGGTCCCCAGTTATCTGGGAGATGAGGCCTTCTCGGCATCCTGCACAAGATGCAGAGGCACCTGTCACTAGTCTGGATCAGGGACTCAGGACACTTTAACGCACTGGGCAGAGTTGTAGGAATGCAGGGTCACAGTTGCATTCCTTCTATTTATACTTCTTTTCTCCCCCAGTTTTACTGAGATATAACTGACATATAGCACTGTATAAGTTTAAGATGTACAACATAATGATTCGGTATTTGTACATACTGCAAAATGACTATCACGATAAGTTTAGGTAACACATCCATCACCACACATAGTTATAATTTTTTCCTTATGATGAGAAATTTTAAGATCTGCTATCTTAGCAATTTCCAAGTATACAATAGAGTATTATTAACTATAGTTACCATGCTGTACATTAGATTTCCAGAACTTATTCATCGTATAACTGGAAGTTTGTACTCTGGAGTCCCTTCATCCATTTCTCCGTCCCCCTCACCTCTGCCTCCACCAATCTATTCTCTGTTTTTATGAGTTTGTGTTTTTTAGATTCCACATAGAAGTGAGATCATCTCACTTAGTATAATGCCCTCAAGGTCCATCCAGTTGTTTCAAATGACAGGATTTCCTTCTTTTACGGCTGAATAATATTCTACATATGATATATATATTATACATATGTATCATATTTTATTTATCCATTCATCCATTGATGGACACTTAGGTTGTTTCCATGTCTTAGTTATTGTAAATAATGCTGCAGTAAACATGGGAGTGCAGATATCTCTTCGAGATACTGATTTTGTTTACTTTGGATATATCCCCAGTTGTGGGATTGCTGGATTATATGGTTGTTCTACTTTTCATTTCTTGAGGAGCCTCCGTACTGTTTTTCATAGTGGCTGCACCAATTTCCATTCCCACCAATAGTGCACAAGGGACCACCTTTTTCTTCATATCCTTGACAATACTTGTTTTCACTTGTCTTTTTGATTATAGCCATTCTGACAGGTGTGACGTGATATTTCATTATAGTTTTGATTTGCATTTCCCTGATGATTAGCGATGTTGAGCATCTTTTCATGTGTCTGTTGGCCACTTGTACATCTTCTTTGGAAAAATGTCAGTTCAGATCCTTTGCCCATTTTAATTAGATTATTTGTTTTCTTGCTACTGAGTTGTATGAGTTCCTTATATTTTTTGGATATTAACCCCTTATTAGATGTGTGCTTTGAAAATACTTTCTCCCACCATTCAGACTTCTTTATTATGCTTATAACATATTTAATAGTAACCATCAAGTAAAGAAAAATGTCAAAAGTCCTTCCTTATGATCAGATTTTCTCTCATAGGGAATAGCCTCCTTAAGCAGTGCTGTCCCTGGGATTTTGTGGTCTTAATGCAAACTGCTCTGTGATAAAGTCGGTCTCATGGAATCAACTTTCATTTTCAGCGCTTTGAAGAGAGCAGATGCCATCTCATCTATCGGCACATCAGGACTGACAGACATGAAGAAGTTGGCCAAGTGGGCAGCAGAGTCCAAGCTTGACCCCAATGACCCCAGCAATGCCCCTTTGATGCAGCTCATCTCGGTAATGTGGCAGGAGATCTGGACATGCACCACTTCTCCACTTGGTGTGATAATAACAGAAATGGCTGGGTCTTGACACACATTTTCTTCCCCATATGTTCTCCTGCGCAATAGTGTTTAAGAGCATGAAGCCTGGGTTGAATGACAGGTTTAAATTTTAGCTCTGTACCTACTGGCTGTATGATGAAGGCAAGCACGCATGCCCCTAAGCCCTGTGATGCCCTCACAGTGTTGTCAGGAGGAAATGAGCTACTGCGATCAACATCAAGCTGGGCACACAGTCAGTGTACAGTCAACATCAGCTGCTGCTGCTGTTGTTACTCTTACCTCTAACCTCTGTAAACCCCCTAAAGAAAGGTTTCAATTTGCCCCTTCTGTGGAGAGACACTGAACCCAGACACTCAGGGTTCCTTGCTCCACATCCCACAGATGGTAAGGACACGGCTCCAAGTTGATGTGATTTCAGGCCCTGTGCTCTTTCCATCATACTTTGAAGGGCTGATGGGGCATTTTCAGAAATGGTGGTTTTGTTTGTTTTCTTGTTGGATGATTAATTAGATTACCTTTTAGGTTTCACTGAAGTGTTTTTGATATAAATTGCTTGTATCTGTCATAACATTCAGAATTCTTTCTTCAATGAATTTGTAAATAAAATGGAACATTAGTCAGTAAATGATTTCTCTTGGTAACAAATACAATTGCTTTTACTCCCAAGTTCATAATTCCCACAAAACCTAATAAACAAGTAGATGATCCAGAAAGTGGCCATAGCAACACATTCCGTGATCACGTTTCTTAGTTCGAGTCCATCAGTAGGGTAACTATAACCAGGATGAAAACTTTCACTTCTCCCCTAGTGATTCTAAGATAAGTCCCAAAGCAAGCTTTGGTTTATTCTGACTTTTATCTTCATAAAATCTCCTTCCAACATGATACTTAGTGCATGTTGATACTTAGAGAACTATTAGAAAGAATGAATTATCTTATTTAACCAAAACATTTCTTGCATAATTGGTGAATGAGTGAAGTCCCAATATATGTCTTCATTGTTTCATTTTTGTTTTATTAATTAAAATATCCACCTTAAAAAAAAAAGAATAGGCCATATTACCTGAAGTGTAGCCTATTTCATATAAAGCTTTCAAATTATTGATATGTTTCAATGACTAGCTTTAAATTGACAATAATATAGTGCATATGTCTCCTTCATTTTATTTTTTTCTTTTTAACTATTTGCTTCCCATAGAAGGACAAAACACAGAGTTTGCCCTCCTGACTGGCCTCTTTTTTATGAACCAGGATTTTCACAGCAGTATCACCTTTCCCATCGCAAAGCTCCATCAGATCTCTGCTCCCTGAAGAGAAGCAGAGATCTGCCCAGGAGGAGTTTGCAGCTGGCAAAGCACCCAGCAGAGGAACAAGCAGACACCTGGGCAGAGTGCAGCCCACACCTGCTAGTCTCTCAGTGGTGCTGAAGCCGCACTTTCTGTACCAGGGTACAGGGGCATCGGAGGCTGGGGCTTGGGTCCACCTCTGGTTCACTTTTCTCAGTGACCAAGGCCATGAGGTGCTGTGCAGGGACAGGAGAGCATGGCTGTGGAGCCAAGTGAAGCTGATCAGCCGACTCTAGGGCCTTTATCTACATTTGTGCATAAATAAAGTCCAAAAGTTATATTTTAAAAATATTTTAAAATATATTTAAAATATTAAAGTGTAAAATACTTTAAAAATACATTTAAAATACATACACTTTATATACATTATGTATATGAATAATCTTATTTGCAGTAGGCACTTGGTAATACACTGATATAAATCTCATATTTTTCAGTCTGTATATTTTCATGACAACTGTTAGAGGAGCGTGCGTACCAAAAATGAACCTTTTAACTTTTATGTCTCTGGAAAAATGATTCATGATACTTTTTATAGCTACTAAATGAATATTAGTAGCTATAAAAGGCAGAGTAGCATCTGCCTCATTACCATTATATTTTAGTGTATTTTCTCTTTAAATGAAATGATGGATGTTTCAAGTCTCTCTGCCTAAAACTGTTAAAACGTCATTCCCAAAAGCTCAGTGCCAAGTTTCTTTGGATGAAATCTGCCTGTTATCTAGAGTTTTGTATTTCTTGGTTTTTATAGGTTGCTACCAGTGGTGAATCCTACATCCCTGATTTCTTTCGACTGGAACAGCTACAACAGGAATTTAACTTTGTTTCAGATGAGGAATTAAACAGATCCAAACGATTCAGGCTTCTTGGTCTTAGAAGCCAAGGGGTGCCAGAATTCCGAAATTATAAACAAATTCCAATGTATGACCGAGAAATTATGGAAAAGGTATTCCAGGTGAGAAATTGGCTTATTTTATTATTAATAAAATATCTGCTGTGCCATTTGGTATACTATTATGTATGTATTTTGTTGTTGTTGCTATGTTCTCAGTAGCAATATTAGTTCCTCTTTTGTAGTACTTTACATAACCTTCCCATTATTTTTGTTGAATCCAATGTTTAAATAATATCTTTGTCTCAATATAATGACATCTAAACTAGGAAAAATTAGAGGTGTAGGGTTGAAGAGTCTCTTAAGTGTTAATGTGGCAAAGGATTGTGCCTTAGTCAGGAATTCAATGCCATTTTAATCCAGTAAGTATTTACTAAGCACAAAGCACGGTGGTAAGCACTGCAGGGAAAATAGGTGGGTAGGATTTGAGCAGCCTTGGCGCGGGGGGCCAGGAAGGAAGTGGGGACAGTTCTGGGCACCCTAGACAGGCAGCAGGATGCGCAAAGGCTTGGCAGAGGAGGGAACATGGCGGGAATGGGAGCAGGGAGCCTTTGAGGAGTTATAGGTAATAGGCTTGTGTATATGGGGCAAGCCAGTGAAAGCCAGACAAATCTGTGTTTGATGAGGTAAAGGGAGAGCCATTAGAAGTTAATACCAGGACTGTATGATTTTTCTTGCAGAAATTATTCTGGGAGAATATTTTTGGTTATTTGGTTCTTTATATTAGTTTGGACTTGTGATTATGTGATAAAAACCCAATTTGAACTAGCTTATGAACGAAGGGGAGTTTATTAGATAACGAAATCACAAAATAGAGTTAAACATCTAAAACATGTGAATGACAGGAGTTCATCTGCGTCTCAAAGACACCCAACTATTGCCAGGCCCCATCACCATCCTGTCTGGGCTTTCCTTGGTATGGTGACTTCATTTTCCCCCACTGTAGACAGATTTCTCTATTTCATCACTTGGTCACCAGTATCATCCAAGTTCACATCTAGTAGCCTCAGCCAGGAGGGAGAGGTGTGTCCTCTTGTCCCGAGTTTAAAAATCTTGGGGACAACTTTTGAGCCACCCAGCCTGGGTTAGGGGCCACCCTGGGCATTCAGCTGTGACCAGGGAAGGAGTGAAGGGGAACATGGCATCTCCCTGGGGACCCCATGGAATTTTATTGATAGAAAAAAGAGAAAAGTGCAGTGGCCTAAGAAGACAAAGCCAAAGGCAGCCATTCCTCTCCTTCAAGTAGGTGCAAGTCAGCTGCAGCCAGACGCTATTTACTATTTCTGTAATTGCTTTACTTGAAATATCAAAGGCAAAATTTAAGCAGGGGCTTTGGCCCTGCTTAATTGTTTGGGTGAGCTTAGCATCTTGTTTGGGTGAGCTTAGCATCTTGAACTACAGCGACTCTACTACCTCTATTTCTTTCTGCATGAACACTGTAACTTGTAATTACAGATTTCTCTTCTACTTATAAAGCAGTTCGATCAAGTAACTCCAAATCCTGGATACTGCATCAAAGATCAATTCTGAACCAAAAGTTCAGAAGGAACCAGAAGGAACATTTAGAACCATAATTTGTGACTTAAACCACATGTGATGAATAATTCTCTGATCTCAAAAAGGGCATGAGAGAGTACTAGTATTTTAAAATCATAAAAGTATGGCTTCCTTTTAATTTTAGGACTATGAGAAACGGTTACGAGACAGAAATGTAATTGAAACCAAAGACCACATAGATACCCACAGGGCCATAGTAGCCAAGTACCTCCAGCAGGTAAGGAAAACCATTTTAAACAGTCCTCATAGGGGAAAAATAGCCAACATCCTACGGTTGGAGGAGGGAGGTCTCTATTCTTAACCCCTGTAGGCTTATTTTCTCATAATTACAGATTAGATTTGATTAACAGCTATCTTCAACTCTGGAACATGGTTACTTGGTTCTCCTTTGTATTAGTTTGGACTCATGATTATAAGTGATAAAAATCCAATTTGAACTAGCTCAGGAACCAAGGGGAGTGTATTCGATGCAGAAACGCTGAAAACACTAGGATGTGTCTCAGTTTATTATCAGTGGTTCTTAAGAGGGGGTATGATTACAAGGGACTTAACTTTCTAAGTCATGATTTTTTTTTAATATTTGAATTTTTGCATCTTATTACCTTTGTAATAAAAAAAGAAGTTTTATAAATGACATACTAACTGCCCTTCTGCACTAGAAAGTCAAAATATCCTTTTGTCCTTCCTTCCTTTAATTTAACTTATAAGAAACGCCCTAGTGGCTAGAGTACATTTTTCTCATCCGGTTGATCTACCCTGTAGCTCATGTATGAAAAAAAAAAAAAAAAAGAATATTTATGACATTTAAGAGGTCCTCTATTTAAAGAATAATTACGTAGCAAGTCAGTTTGAATAGGGGAAGAACTTCAGAATCAGTTCTGAAGTGTGTGTGCTTCGAGACGGGTCCTATTTTTTGTAGTTGTTCATTCATTCATTCAGCTAAATTTTATGATCTTATCTGCCAGGAATTTTCCCAGGTCCTGAGAATATAGCAGAGAACAAAATAGAATCCCTCTGCCTTAGGGAGCTTATGCTAGTGAGGAAAGCTGGATGATTTACAATACGAAGAGGTCAGAGCTGCAGAGAAAAGTAAAGGTGGTCTGGAAACCTGCACTGAGGTGACATTAGAGCAGTGAAGTGTGCGTTCATAGAACAAAAACATTTTAAATAAAACATATTTCTTTCCTCAGGTTAGAGAATCAGTGATAAATCGTTTTCTAATTGCAAAACACCATTTTCTTCTTTCGGATTTGGTAGTAGAAGAAGAAGTTCCCAATATCAGGTAAAAAAAAAGACCTTTTTTATTATTTCTTTTAAAATTATTTGTATTGTATTATATTAAAAATTTCATGTAAATATAATATTTTACCAAATGGTGTGCATTTGGGCCCCTAATAATACTGGAAACTGGTAAAGCCTGATTAATGCCTAATGTTACACTAGTTGGAGTTTTTCTGTTAGAACAAGTCACACGAGATCCTCTCCATCACATCCAGTGGACCCCATCTCACCTCCCAGCACCTCCAAGTGAACTTCACCAGTCTTGGCTATCTTCTCATTCCAGTCACATGAAGTTTTGACAGCATCCCCTCCAGCACATCATCCTCCTGCTTTCCTCGCCTCCCTATGCCGGGGTCTCCTTTATTCTCCCATCACAGGGCAGTGGGGGTGGCTGAGAACTTGCCCACTAAGATTCTGGGTGGCATGGAGAGGTCTGTTCCAGCACCACAGCTCGGAGACACAGAGCTGCCATGTGTTTGGTGAGGGGCAAGGGCAGCAGGGAACAATGGATATTTACATAGAAGTTGGGAATTGACTGTGTTTACTTGCTTGATTGTCTCCCTATCATTTAGAATAATCCTCAGATGGTCTCAACTTGAGGTGGATGCATGAAAGATGAAAGAGAACTTTCTATACTGGTGGGCTTGCACAGTCTATTAACTTCATGACCCTCCCTGTGATTAAATCTCTTGGTCTCCTGAAAAGGTCATTTCCTATGCATGTACTTCCTCTCCACCATCAAGTTGGCAAGGAGACAAAAAACTGTGCAATCCATGGCAGCCCCTTCTTTTGGCTTTGCCTCCATCCTCGTACAGAAGGGAGGCTGTGCCCACATAAATTCATGCAAACCCTCTCTCTTTATTCCAGGCCCAGAGTCCAGTCATTGAATGTTTGTTTGTTTGTTTTTCAGTCATGAAAATTACACTTTAGAATAGATGATGATTTTTCATGCTGTTTTTCCATTTCTTTTCTTTCTTTTTCTTTTTTCTGCTTTACTTTCTGCATTAAGTTCTGAAGGCTCGGGGTATGTTCTTCCTTCTTTTAATTCTGGTTTGTTCTTGGCTTTAAATTAAAATGTTTCTGTATATAATGGTCCCAGCCACCAAGATGCTCTCAATCTGACTGTTAGGGAGGCAGCAAAGTCTCATGATAGGAGGCACCTCTCTGAGAGGGAGCAAGTATTGAGAAAAGAAGGGATGTACCATGTCATGACCCCCCGCAAAGGTTTCTCTCTGAGGTCCCCAAGTTTGGGTTAGGTAGCTGTCCTGGCAGAGGGATTAAGAAGATGGGCTGTAATTTGTAACAACGTGGATGGACCTTGAGGGCATTATGTTAAATGAGATGAGTCAGACAGAGAAAGACAAATACTATATGATTCTCACTTATACGTGGAATCTAAAAAAGCCAAACTAATAAAAACCGAGACTAGAATGTTAGTCAGTAGGGGTTGGGGGTGGGGGAAACTGGGGAGATGTTTAAGGGTACAAACCTGTAACCAGTAGATAAATCAGTCCTGGAGATCTAATGCACAGCATGGTGATTATAGTCAGCAATACTGATTACAAACTTCAGAGTTACTAAGAGACTAGATCTTAATAATTCTCACTACAAAAAAAGAAATAATAATTATGTGAAGCGATAGATAGAAGTGTTGGTTAATGCTACAGTGGTAACATATTGCCATATATAAATGTATCAAACCAAGACATTGTACACTTTAAACATATACAGTGTTATATGTCAATTATATCTCAATTAAAGTAAAAAATAAATTAAAACGTATAATAAATCAAAAAAAGAGATTTGCAAAAACGTAAAACACTGTCACTCTCCTCGCACTCTTTGTTTTGGAAAGGATAGTTATTTTTCATAATTTTATATCATGTTAACATGTAATGGGCTTATTCTTGTCTTAAATGAGTTAATGAATAAATATATGTAAATGTTAAAAGAAGAAGAAGCTGGGCTGTGTAGTCAGGGTGATCTGATTTTGAACCCCAACTCCCTCTCCCTCCTATTTAGCAAATTCTATCACCTCTTGGAGCCTCCAGTTTCTTCATATGAAAAATGGGATAAATATACTTGTAAGGATTAGAAATATTATACGTAAGGCACCTAGCACTCTGCTTGAACCAGAGAAGTGCTGGTAAATGGTGGTTCCTCTGCGCTCTGTGGGACAGAAGACCCTGGGAAGCAACTGGGAACAAGGGAACAACAGCCCCCGGAAGCCCCTTGCAGCCATCGTCTCCCCGGCTGGCACGTGTCTCTTGGAAAGAGGGCTCCAGTCCAGCAGGCCGCCTGGCCAGCTCTGATACCCACAGGGAAGTAGAGCAGCGTGAGCGCTGCCAGCCCGAGGCCAGCTCTGCACCGCTGGCTTTGTTCTGTGGCTCTCGGGCATAGTCATTAACGTCAGCTTCCTGACACGCAGTCACAGTTGTGTTTCTGTTTAGTCTCTGGGGCAGAATTAAGTTATTTTCTCCATGGCCCTTTCTCCCCCGTGATTCACTGCGTTGCTTTCATCTTCTAGGAAGTGTTAATGGAGGTCATCTCAGTGAGAGGAAGAGAGATGTGAGAGAAGGATCCCCCTGCTCCCCCTCCCTTCCTCCTGTCTCCACCCCCTCCTTTCTCCAACATAATCACTGGCATCATAATCATTGTCATCGTCCCAACAGTCACTATGTTAGGGCCTCTAATGCTAGACCAGTGCCAGGGTGCTCTGTATACATCTCCTCACAAAGTCCTCTCAACAACCCCATTTTACAGATGATGAAACAGAGACTTCAAGAGGTGAAATAATTTGCCCAGGGTGAGCAGGATTCACACCTAGTTTTGCCTAACTGCAGAGAGTGAGGTATCCCTGGAAGGGCCTGAGAAGGCTGTAACCATCAGCTGCCCTGTGAGTGCAGCAGGCTAATGAGGGCTCCAGGGGCCCAGGAGAGGGAGCCCCGCTTCGGGCTGATGCGGCTGGGCCTCTGGGGAAGGGGAAATACTGGCCCTGCAAAGTGGTGAAACTGCAACCAAGTGGGTGGATGAGGAGGGAGGTGGAAGGAGGCATTCAGCATGCAGGATTGGCATGAGTGAAAGCAGACAGTAGGAGAGCACAGGCCACGTTTGAGGGGCTGGTGGATAAGCAAGGCAGACAGCAAGCAGGAAGTGCAGGGAGGGACCAGAACATGAATTTCATCCTCTGATTGGCAGCAGTTAAAATGAACGTTAATAATCTACAGAGTGGGCTCTCCCCAATCTTGGGAGAACTTCTTGACAATTTCCACCCTCCTTAAAAAGACAAGGAGTTTTTCAGGGGCTTGTGAGGGACCTTGGGGCAGCATTTGGGAAGTTGTCTCAAGACTTTCCAGATCTTTCTTTTCCCTGGCATCCTAATCTTGCTCTGTAATCATTAGCATTTTGGGCCTGAGCCTTTTCAAGCTGGCAGAACAAAAACGACCACTGAGGCCAAGGAGAAAAGGTCGGAAGAAGGTGACAGCCCAAAACCTGTCTGATGGAGACATAAAGCTGCTGGTGAACATTATCCGGGCTTACGACATTCCAGTGAGGAAGCCAACGACAAGGTGAGAGCCCTCTGAACAGCCCTGGGATGGAATGTGCAGGATCCAACCTCTTTAGAGCACGTTCACTCTCGTTTTTAACACAGTTGTTACTCTGTGGGGCCCGAGGGCAGGGATGGCGGGGAGGAAGAGGGTCCTTGATGAAGTCAGGGCCCTATTGGTTGCAAGTAACAGAACCAAATCAGTCAGTTTAGGGTAAAGAGGGGATTTATTGGGAATATCTCATAGAGCTCAAGAACAAGAGGTACAGCCAGACTACATGGTAGAAGTAAAGATTAAAATGGGATTCTTCAGAGGCCCCATTGTTCCTCTTGCTTGCTTCCCTCTGTGGGTTTGCTTTATTCTTCTCCATGTGATGGAAGTGGTCCATCCTGTCAGGGTACCACCCACCAGGTGTCAGCTTCCCAGGAGTGAATCTGAAGATCCTAACTTGGGTCAGGTGTTGATCCATGTCTAGTCACCTACAGTCAGAGAGGCAGGTCACAAGGACCTGTCCTGAAGATGGAGGACAGTTCTCAGAGAAGTGGGTGAGAGCTGGGCAGATACCCAAAAGGTATATATTCTAGATTCTGAAACATGTGTTTGAGCACAAAACTATGACTTCTCTTTTATCTGCTCAGAGAAGTGAATTATGTCTACTGTATTTCATTACATTGGGGCAATGGGGAGCCCCTCACCATAGGTAAGGTGAGGCAAAGTTTCTTATCCCCTTAGAGAACAGAGATGGAAGGACCAAGAATTACTTCTCTTTGCTGGTGCCCTTGTCAATGTCATGAGGGAAACTATAATTTAGTGTACATTCACCGTGTTCTAGGCACTATGCTAGGCACTTTCATTTGTATTATTTCACTTACTTCTCACTACTATTACTGTCTCCATTTTACAAAAGGGAAAATGGAAATGAAGGGAGTGTAAGTGGCTTGCCCAAGGTCATCCAGCTCTCTGATCACAGAAGCACACCCTGCTAGCCTCTGGCATCTTTTGTCCCTAGGGTCTTCCCTTTAAATTATCCACCCCCTATTATTTTGCCCTACTTTATTTTTCTGCTGACTAACTCTTCCACCCATTACAGAACATCTGATCATCACCAGCTATTCTCGGTGTTTTGTTATATGTAAATGTCCATTTAAGCTCTTGAATCTGTGCCATAGCATTGCTTCCTTAAGCCACACAGCCCAACATTCATCTTGATTGCATTAAAGTTTAACTGTGGGGTGAAAAGCTGTTTTTTTTAAAAAGATATATAGGTGTTTCTCTTATTTTTGGTTTCCATGAAGTTTTTTAAGAGTTAAACCATTTCCTTCAAATAATTACAGGGAAGCATAGTTGATCCTATATGTTATACATTTCAGTGTAAACTCATCAAGTCAGTTCAAATACCAACTCTTGCACCAAACCCATGCAAATCTTAACCTTCTGCCCTTGCAACTAAACTAAACTAAATAGGATTGTTCAACTCCTTCTCTGCACTCTTATGGCCCATGCCCACCCCTCTAGTCTAACATATATCCCACTATATTGTGATAATTTGTTTATCTAGTTTGAGCCGAAGTTTATCTTATTTGCCTTTGCAGCCCCAGTGTCTAACACAGGGCCTAAAGTATAGTAGGTACTTAACAAGTGTTTGTGTAATAATGTCATTGACAGTGTTCCAAACAGGAAAAGGTTTTCTCTGGCCGCTGTTGTGTTAAATGTTCTACTTTCATTGCCTCAGTTTGTCTGAAACCCTTTCTGTGAAAAGGTAAAACAGTCTGGTGGAAAAAGATAATTTGTACTTTGCTAAGCAAATGAATGTGAAATACTTGGCAAACCATAAAATTCAAAACAAATAGGCAGGGGCTTCCCTGGTGGCACAGTGGTTAAGAATCCGCCTGCCAATGCAGGGGACATGGGTTCGAGCCCTGGTCCCGGAAGATTCCACATGCCACAGAGCAACTAAGCCCGTGTGCCACAACTACTGAGCCTGCGCTCTAGAGCGCAAGCCACAACTACTGAAGCCCGTGCGCCCAAAGCCCGTGCTCTGCAACAAGAGAAGCCTCTGCAATGAGAAGCCCATGCACCGCAACAAAGAGTAGCCCCCGCGCCCTGCAACTAGAGAAAGCCCACACTCAGCAACAAAGACCCAATGCAGCCAAAAATAAATAAATAAAATAAATTTATAAAAAGAAAAATGAAAAACAAATATGCAAGTGGGTTGTTGGGATGAGGGGGAAGGTATCTGGGAGAGGATCTCTGGACATGACCTTCATTTCTCCCTTTAAGAATGGCAGCTCAAAAGGAAAAGAGGGCGAGACTCATAGATCCTAACTCAAGCTAGGAATCCCTGACCGCCTTTCCCATTGATGCTTGGCAGGCCCAGAGAGAGATGTCTTACCTGGGATATATAGCTCGTGTTTACTGCAGAGTGCACGTTCAAAGGAAATACAGTGGGAAAGGACCAGAATTGGATGGAGGCAGGGCAGGCTGGTTAGGAAGCTCAGGATTCTGCTACCTGAGAGGGATTGAGGTTCTCAATTACGGGGGAAAAGGCACCCATGAGAGAGCAGAGAGAAGAGGTCCCTTTCCTCTATTCCAGCCAGACATGCAGGCCTATGGATGAAAGTTGGGAAGGCTCTCGTAATCACTAGGTGACTGAGGAGGACCAGAGCATGCAAAAAGACTTCTGAAGCATCAACAAGCTTAGAGAGTATGTCTGTCACCATAGCCACCAACACCATACATCTTTGGAGAAACCGTCTACAAAGTATATAATTAGACTTTCCATGCCATTTATTTCTTTCATACATTTTCTCTCCTAGCAAATTCCAGCAGCCATCGAGATCTTCAAGGACTTTCAGCGAAAAGCATGCTGCTTCCCCAACCACACCAAGCGCAACCCACAGTGCTGACTACCCCCTCGGCCAGGTGAAATACCCCAGTGCTGGATCTCCACTTAGAATCTTGCCCCTTCTATTTTTAAGAATTGCCTAGAAAGTTCATAGTCTGTTTTCTGCCTTGTTTTCTTTGGAAACACACCATTTAGAAATATATTTTACCTCTGTTAGGATCAAAATAATTCTACTGTTACAGATTCTTTGCTCTTGATTTTAAGGTTTTAGTACGTCCTTTTGTAGAAGTTTCATTTCAGCGAACAATTTGCCATACAACTACAGCTGAAGGTCCAAACCCCAGCTGGAATGAAGAACTCGAACTTCCATTTAGGTAGGCATATTTTCCTCATTCTACAAGTGACTCCAATCAAGAATAAAATGGGAAAATATCCAACTTCCGAAACTTGGGTTCATTGTTGGGACACCCCACTCCTCTCCAGGCTCTGGCTTCTTACAGCCCGAGCTTCCCAGTCCCTCAATCCCACAGCCTCTACACTGTTTTTCTTTTCTTCCCCATCTCCCCAACTCTGGAAGCTGTAAGTAATTTTGAAGCTCCCTAGTTCCCATAAATTAAGCTTTCTCCCTCATCAGAAACACATAGGCATTTAAAATTTTTGATTAAATGATTTTACATATTTAAAAGACTCTTTACTTCAGATCTTGAAGCAACCCAGAAATTATCTAGTCTAGTGCTCTACTTTTATAGAAAATAAACTAAAACCTAAAGATGAAAGGTGACTTGCTTAATGCCAAATAGTAAGTTAGAGACTGAGCAAGGGTTAGAACTAGTTAAGTCAGAAGGGAGAAACAGATACCACTCTTATACATAGTACAAGCAAAAAGAATGAGAAAAGTTAAAGGCAAATGCTCAGCACAACAGATGCAGTAGCCTGGTCTTGAGCCATGCCATGGAGAGGCCTGCTTGGGCCAGGCTTGGCTGGACTCAGAGCAGGTGATGTCATAAGAGATGAACCTCACCCCTACCTTGCTTTACTTATCTGTGGGGAAAGTGAGTGGGAAGCAGGGACCATCCAACCAGCCACATAACAACAGGTTTATGACCAGGGGATGGTCTGACAGAGAAGCACCTTCCAGAGCCCAGTTGCTTAGGAAGTCCACATACCAGCACCAGTATCAGCTGGAGACCTTGTATGTAGCCAGCTGGCTCCTTGCAGAGCTCACCATGGTTGGGAGATGATGTGAGACTCACCAGGACAAGCCAGCAAAAGGGTTTGTCTCTCTGCACGGAGCCTGCTGTCTACTGCCTTGCCATTTGAGTATAGGTACTACCTTAGAAGGTCTCCGTGCTAGAGAAATCCTTTAAATGAGACAACTGCCATTAGTCCTCCTATCTATGCTCATATTCAGGTATTTTTCCAGTTTGGACATTTGAGTACTCATTATTTCTCTTTTGCTCTTTTCATGCTCCCTGATCATGGGTGCCCATTTGCAGGGCCCCCAATGGGGATTACAGCACCACCAGTTTGCAGTCAGTGAAAGATGTCGTGTTCATCAACATTTTTGATGAAGTTCTATATGATGTCTTAGAGGTAAGTTCACGTTTTTGAGAAAGATGTCTGTATTCATTTTCCTATCCTCTACCCATTGTGTTAAGTCCTGTCAGGGAGGAGAAAATTTCCCCTTACGCTTGTGTGTTCTTTTGGCTGGTGTAATAATTAAATTGACACAAGACAGATTAACAGGGGAAAAATAAACAACTTTTAATTTTATATGTACAAAGGTCTCATAGATATATGATCTAGGAAGTGACCAAAACAGACAGCTTTTATACCTTTTAGACAAAGAAACAATAAATTTGTGAAGAATTGACAAGACATAGATGTTTGGTTTGGGGTAAATTAGTAAAGAAATAACAAGGTTTGTTTGTACAGCCTCCTCAGCCCTGGATTCCCTGTCTCTGGTGATAAGGATGTCTCTCTACCCCCAGGTGCAGGGAGGGCACCTTTCACACAGGAGATTTATTTCCCGCTTTCTGCAGACAAAGGAGGGTCAGAGTGTTTTTGCACCAGCTGCTTTTCAAGTAACTTGAATTCAAAGTAATCCATGTGCCACTTTGGCACATTGGGGGGCAGCCTGCCCTGAGCCCCATCAATCCCAAAATTTGGAATGTTTGAAACCTGACATGTATAAACGGGGAAAGAAAGAAGGGAGGAAGAGAACCAGTTTTTTTATTTTCAACTTGACTGTCTGCTATGATCCAGGAATTGTACTAGGGGCTTTTTATACATTGTCTTAATTTTAAAATACCCCTACAAAGTAGATTGTTAAATTCCCAATTTATTGATGAGGAAACTGAGGTTCAGAGAAGTTAAATGACTTTCCTAGGGTCACAGAACTATTAAGTGTCTTAACCAGAATGTGACTTAGATCTGTTTAACTTAAACCTACCAGGCTCAGCTAAAATCCTGCTGCTTTCCTACTTCCTATCCGGAGTTGTTAAACAATTATCACTTCCCACCCCTCCTTTAGGATGACCGTGAAAGAGGAAGTGGAATCCACACCCGTATTGAGAGACACTGGTTGGGATGTGTGAAAATTCCATTTAGCACGATATATTTCCAGGCAAGGGTAAGCATCAAAAGTAAGAATTTCACAGGAATAGGGAACTGCTCTATCCATTTTTCCTGTTAAAGGTTTTTTTGTGGAAGTATACCCTTAACACTGAGAGAACCTATGTGCAAGGCCACTATTGGAAAGATAAAAATCCCTATATAAAGCCATTGATCTTCTGTCATATTTGCATGACTTATTAAAACATCTATCTTTCTTACAGTTAGTAGTTAATATACAACTTTGCCAATCTGAGAATTTTTTAACTTTTAAATGAAAGTGAAGAAGGTAGGACAAAGTAGAAACTTGTCAAAAATGACAAAAGTGGAGTGGATAGAAGCCTGAAAATAACTTGAAGAAAACAACCAGGCCAGTTGATGGCCCATTTTAATCAAGTGCTTTAATGTTTCCAGAGTCCTCACCATTTCAAAAATGAAAAATGGTTGGTAGCGACTTGCTCAACTAAAATACCATTCTTCAGAGTTTAACAATTTTGCTTAAGGGGATCCATGAGGTTAACAATTCCTGAATGGCATAGTAGCTCTAATCTGAGACAGTTAAAGATTCTGAAATGGCTTTAATATCCCAGTATTAAATCCATAGCAACAGGAGGCTTTGAGCCAAAGACTGTGTTAATCTCACACAGCTACAAGAGGAAACAGTTTAAATCCACGTGTGATGACCACATTAGAGCAAATGCTGCCTGGGTCATGGTCTCAAGCAAGGCCAAGAACAAAACTCAAGTATGAGAGGCTTGGATTGGTTGGAATTTCAAGAATCATTTGGAATTGCAATCCTCCCTAAACCAAAGGGACTGTCTACAGGTGATGCTGCAGCTATATGCGTGCCAAAAATTTTACATTTCCCTCTTCGAATAGATTTGAAATGAAAAAAATTTTAAAGAGCACATCATTTTGCAAATCAAACTGCCCATGTTATTCGACGTTACATTTGGAAGGGTACTCAGAAGTAATTACTCCAAACTCCTTCTTCATAAATGAATCTCCTTTACTATATCCTAGTAATACCCATACTCTCTAGAAGTAGGGACCTTACTGCCTCATAAGGTAGCTTGCTCTCTTTCCAATATCTCTGTCATAAATTTCTTTAAACTGTGCCATAACTAAATTCCTCCCTGGGACCCCCATTCATAGGTCCTGGTTTGGAGCTATACAAAACAAGGAGACTCCTAATTTGGTAATAATAGTAGGAATAACTATATTTATCAGGTGCATATTATCGATATATACCATTTCTAGCTAGTTTATATGTCACCTTAATTAAACCTCACAACAGCTCAATAGACATTATTATCCCCATTTTATAGATGAAAAAAACAGAAGCCTAGAAAGGTAAGTAACTACTCAAATCCCAAAGTTTACAGCAGATCTGGGATTCAACTTTTACCAATTTCCAACATTTTACATTGGCTTATCCTTGAAGAAGGAGATGGGTAAAAGTAGAGAGACCTATTCAACTTCTGAGTTTATACATCTCAATATTGCTTCTGAGAATGATTTTATCACATTTGTCATTTTAAATGTTTTGCCTGATTCCAAAGCTCATGCTCTTAAATGAACCGACAGGGCACATCTGACAATATCTGGAGACATTTTTTGGTTGGTGCAACTAGTAGGGGTGCAACTGGTATCTAGTGTATTGAGGCAGGAATGCTGCAAACACCCTACAATGCACAGGACAGCTCTCCATAACAAAGAGTTCTCCGGCCCCAAACATCAACAGTGCCCAGGGTGAGAGACTCTGTCTTAAATTCTTACACTTCAACTATCTGGAGACAGTGTCCATTCCCTCCTGGCTCATCTATCTGTTCTACAGACCAGATGTGCCCAGTTATTTCAGCTGTACTTTATACGGCACTGTATTTATATTCTTCTTCTCCTTGTACCCTCTCCTCTGCCTGGGTACATATACAGGCTTTGGGGGAACTCCACCAATGTAAAGAGGAAAATAAATAAGAGCTTCCTTCATTCCTCTCTAGAGGACATATTCACTGAAATAAAAATTGGATTCTCTGAAAATCTGTGAATTTCAAAGTCTAGCCCTGAGTAGTTTTGTAGTACTAGACAGTCTTCCATAAACTTACTGTTGCTTTGACTACAAAGGAGTAAGAACTTCTGCCTTTTTGAACCTCTACATAATTTAGGTAATTTTATGTAAGAGGCTTGTAATTCACTCAACCTGCATTTATTGAGCACCTCCTGTGTATAAAAAACACTGTGGTATATTGGAGATGGATGATACAAAAAAGAGCACAATACAGATTCTATTTGCAAAGAACAATTATCTAAAAGAACATGATAAATACGCACACAACAGTGAAGTCTGGCAGAATGTGTCAATGCAATAGATGAAAGAAGCAAGTTGTATGTAAGGCTAGTGAAGATAAAACAAATCACGAAGGAGATAATATCTGACCTGAGCCTTGAAAAATGATTAAAATTCTAAAAGGTGGAGATGGGAAGCTGAGGCATCCCAGAAAAGGGGACTGGCTGCCAGCTAACACTTACTGAGAACTTAGCACAGGACAGGCATTTTTCTTAGTGTTTTACATCTATTAATCCATTCAGCATACATAATTACCCTACAAAGTAGATACTATTATTATCTCCTTTTTACAAATGCACAAGCTGAGTCACTTTGAGTTTAATTCAGGATTTGAACACAGGCAACCTAGTGTTGGAATCAACTTGCATAACTAGCACATGTTCCGCTGAACCAAGCAAAGAAGGCAGGGAAAGAGAGAGCCCTTGCTGTGACAGCTTAAGGAGACAAGCCTGGAGAGATGGGCTGGGCCCTGAATACAGTCTGAGCAGTTTTTACTGAATTCATCAGATGATGAGGAGTTGACACTTACCTTTGAATTTCTGTTGGAAAATCACCAGGATGTTTACAGAACTGTATTTTCTTCACAGATTGATGGGACATTTAAAATCAATATTCCCCCAGTTCTTCTGGGCTACAGTAAGGAACGAAGTGCGATTATTGAGCGGGGTTTTGACGCTGTCCGAAGCCTGAGTGAAGGCTCCTACATCACCCTGTTCATTACCTTGGAGCCTCAGCTGGTTCCTGGGGAGTCGGTTCGAGAAAAGGTAACTGCGTACTCTCTGGAATTGCATGTCTGACGCGGACGAAACCTGAGGAATGCTTGCTAGGCCATGCTTTTATAAAATTGTACTGAATGGCACAAGCAGAGGTTTCCTTACTTCAGTATCCATTTATTACTCTTTCGGTTTGGACAGAATGAAGGTTAGAGAACACCTGTGTGGGTCTGTACTTCATTGAGTCAATAATCAGGTCAATCAGCAATTTAAACTTTTAGCAAAGCAAAACAAATATAAACAGGCTCTACTTTTAGAAGAATTTTCTCATTGGGTAGAAACTGAAATATGAAAGTAGAAAAGCAGATTGCTTTATTATCTTGACACTTACTGGCAAGCGTGCTGAAATGAATTTCTAAATCTGACCTCAAGTCCCTGGTCATGTTGTATATTGAATCAATTCATAGGATCATAAAACCGGGTAACCTTCAGGGGTCACCACAGTTTATTTCAGTGCCTTCGGACAGAAACAAGTAAGTGTATGCACAAGTACTCTAATTTTGCGCAGCTCTAGAGAAAAAGAATTTCTAGAACTTCTACTTGTTAGCAACTGTTTCCCAACCTTCAGAATTGGGAGATACTTTCTTAATGTAACATACTTGTGCAGCACTGATGCATACTGCCCTTATCAGACTTGGGAGAAAGATTGATCATGACCTCTTATTATTATAAACTAATACAGTAATGACAACCACCACCAACAACAACATGTGCTGAGTTGTCACTCTGTCCAGAGCACTCTGTCAGGCATTGACATGTGTCCTCTCTCTGAATACTCACAGTTGTCTTGTATGGTGGGTCTTCAACTAGGAGATGAGGAAAATGGGGCTGAACTGTCCAAGTTCACCCCGGGGAAGTAAATGGCAGCGCTAACAATTAAACATCTGTCTGACTTTAAGTCATATATATTCAACAAATATTTACTGAGCATCTTCTGTGTGACAGGCATTTTTTAGGCACTGGGAATATAGCTGCCTAAAAAAGCAAATAAAAATTCCAAATTGTTAACTACTAAGCTACACTGCCCAAATTATTATGCTGACTCTTTATCCACTGTAATTAAGACTCAGACAGAGATGAAAAAAATGAGCACATTCCTCTGTTTCTTTTCCACTATTACAGTTTGGGTCACAGAGAAAAATACTATTTCCTATTTGCAAGGCATTTACAGGAAAACATGAAGGATTGTTGGAAAAACAAATTTATGAAATTCAAATTAACCTTATATGCTAGCCTTTGTCACTAAAGCTGTGACAAATATGTTCTCCAAAAATCATGTTAGAATATATACATTTCAAAATATTTCTAGAAAGGGAAACATGTTTGGAATGCTTTTCTTCATGTACAAACTCAAGAGAAAGTCAAAAAGCATGTTTACATAGAAAAATGCTCCCAGAGAAAAGATGATTTTGCTAGTTCTATGTATTCTTAACAGAAGCAAAAGCGGTCAGTTAGTACTCCACCTGGAGGTGAGCTTCCAAACCACGAGAGAGCAGTCTGTGACTGGGGCTGAAAAGCTGAAAAGCTGAAAACCAGAGGTGCCTTTGTACTTGGCCTTCTTCCCAGGCACTGACCTCCTCCTGCAGAAGTTTTAAGGGTCCTATGGCCTGCCTTCCTTAAAATGAGATATCAAGGCTGTCAGTGCTGCCTTTGGTGGCTTTTCACTGCCCCACTGTGGCTGTATGTGGCATTTCTCTCAGACCTCCAAAATGAGGGCGTAAGAAAAACCCCTGTGGAAGGCAGACTCTGCTGCTCCTTGATAAGGAAGACTTGTGCACTGACAGGATCCTGGCATCCTAAACACAAAGTGGCAGAAAGGAGAGAGAAGCTCTTGCCCTAAATAGTAGGGACCACAACCTGGAATTGTTTTTCCACTTAACAGCAACTGCCAGGATTAGCCCATTAGAGCCTCCCCTCCACTATCATCCCATGCTGAACCATTCCATATGATTTTTTAAAGATATTTACTCATGGAACTGTCTAAAAAATCAGTAGCAACTCCTGAAACTCTTAACATCCCCTACTTTACTCCGTCTTGATAAAAACAAAAGTTTTTTAAAGTAGATTATGTCTGTTAATGAAGTCTTCCTCTTATTCCTTCTCTTTTTTCTTTCTTGCTTCTGATAGATGAGTGACATGCTTAAAAAGGTACCAAGCATTTTGTTTTACTATTCATCAGCCAATAGTTATTAGGCTTTAATTACCTGCTTCTGTCCTCTGCCACCTTATGGAAGCTGCTGGGTCCTAATGTATGTGTGATCCCTTGGCAATGAACTACAGATGTCTGCAGTTCATGAAGAATAACTACCTTTGTCTTTTGGCTCATTTCATTTTGTCAGAAAGTTTCTTATTTAGCTCTGAATCAGGAGGTCACATGTCTGAATGTCACCTGCATACTGGGAGCTACCTCCACTGTTTCCACGTCCGTAAAATCCATGAGCTGCTTCTTACAGAAACAGTGTGGCTGGGACAATTATTTCTGGTCAGTGGAGCTGCCACAGTGTAGGTATTCAAAGGGAAAATAAACCCATTCAGTTTTCTGTAAATATTTACATTAACCTAGAAGTTAAAGAATTGAGCCAATTAAGAATCTTCCAAATTTCATGTTGAATCAAATTGTGAATTTGTCAGTTCCATCTTTATTTGTTTCATAATAAACGACCCAAATCCTTTTCGTATTTAACTTTTGCTTGGCACTTCTTAGATTACCAACATGGCATACTACCCTTAAATTACTGTTTCAATCCATTAAATGGCATCCTTGTGGTCTAAACAAGTATTAATGACCATTAATAGATACCTATTAAATGCTTACATTATGCATGCTCAGTGCAGAGAAGAACACAAAATGATTGAAACATGGGCCCTGCTCCCAAGAAGCACTAACTACAGAGTCAAAATACACAGCAGAACATCCAGGTCCAAGAAAAAGTTTTATACATATTTTTTTCAATTTGGAAGCAGTCAGTACTGATTGAAGATTTTTACTGTTCTTTCTGGACACTGCCTATAGCTGCCTCTCTTTAATGCTTCCATAGCATATGGTGTCTATCCCTATAGGATCTCTGGTCAAGTGTTTCAAGCACCTGATGGCTTATTAATGTTCTCCTCCAGACTAGAAGTTTCTTGAGGGGTCTGTTTCATATACATTCATCCAGACTGCCTAGAACCCTTTAGACTTTCAGCAAACGTTTTTTAAATAATTGGATGCAGGTGTAAATTAATGAGTTTAAAGGAAACAGGGATGACTTCAAAAGAGTGCTTTTCTTCACACCACCCTTGTTTCATAATTCTCAGTCTTTCTAAAGTTACAATTATTTATACCCTAGAGTCTGTATACATCCATACCAAAGTCTTGTAAGCTCACCTTTTTCATTTATTTATGTCTTCATCATAACACCTATTCGGTAGCTACCGTGTCTTGGCACTGTGCTGAGTAGGTGGTTATGATGACGACGATGATGATAATGTTAGGATTCAGATGTCAGGGCACATCCCAGGAGGCTTTTGGAAATGCCTCCATCCTATCTATCCGCCACAACCGCTACCTCAATTTCTTAGGATACAGCAATCAAATTAGAAACAGGAGCCACAGTCCAGCTCCAATATAAGAGAAGCCAAGAACAATTCAGTATACTAGATCCTACTAAAAGTCATAAAAAAGTAATGGGATGTTCTCTGTGCTCTCATTCATTCATTCAACAACATTCGTTAAACACTTACCATGTGCCTACTATGTACTATGTACTATGTACTATGTACTATGTGTGTAGTATCCTCGACATTGAAGGTAAAAAACTAGATCAAAACAAAATCCCTGACTTCAAGAATCTTACTTTATGAGGGAGACAGAGTAAACAAATATATCAGCAGTTTTAAATGCTAAAATAAGTAAAGCAGAGTATGAAGGGGATATCTAGATGTATTTCCCTCCTCAAAAACAAACAAACAAAACTTTCAAGCACTACCTAGAATGTAAATCTTACCTAAAAATTGATTTTCTAATAAAAGTTTGAGTTTGTCTTAAAATCCTTTGAAATGTAAGCAACCATACATACATTTTTATACTAAACAAGAAAAACCTTGTAAAAACATTTAAATATCTGCTTTTTTCCATGCTACGTTTCAACAATGGCTTGAAGGAAAAAATGACACCCTATGTCCAGAGACAATTGAAATCTGTTTTGTTTCAGCTGCTTTGAGTTGGACATATATACACTACCAAACGTAAAATAGATAGCTAGTGGGAAGCAGCCACATAGCACAGGGAGATCAGCTCGGTGGTTTGTGACCACCTAGAGGGGTGGGATAGGGAGGGTGGGAGGGAGGGAGACGAAAGAGGGAGGAGATATGGGAACATATGTATATGTATAGCTGATTCACTTTGTTATAAAGCAGAAACTAACATACCATTGTTAAGCAATTATACTCCAATAAAGATGTTAAAAACAGGGGCTTCCCTGGTGGCACAGTGGTTGAGAGTCCGCCTGCCGATGCAGGGGACACGGGTTCCTGCCCCGGTCCGGGAAGATCCCACATGCGGCGGAGCGGCTGGACCCGTGAGCCATGGCCGCTGAGCCTGCGCATCCGGAGCCCGTGCTCTGCAACGGCAGAGGCCACAACAGTGAGAGGCCCGTGTACAGCAAAAAAAAAAAGATGTTAAAAACAAAACAAAAAAAGTCTGGGAATTGGCTCATCTTGGATCAGAGAACCACTTAAAAAAACTACTATACATTTGATGGTTCGAGTTCTGCTTCCTTTTACCTTGAGACCCATTACTATTATTTAGTATGTTGGTTATGGATTTAAAACTTTTTAATACATCCATATATACTTGTAAATTTGTGGTCCTTTTAACATGAGTTGCTTTACCTTTGCATTTGAAATGTTTGATTTCTGAGCCCTCTCCCCTCTAAAACCAACATCAAAATACACATAAAACTATTGCTTGGTCTCATCAATCAGAAGTAGTACATCATAGTTTAATTTTTATCTGTTGCTTTATTAATCCAATAATTTCCATATGGCTGCTTGCATGTTGACTACTTTCTTTCAATGCTGGTGAATATATATATATATATATATATTTTTTTTTTTTTTTTTTTTTTTTTTTTTTTGCGGTACGCAGGCCTCTCACTGTTGTGGCCTCTCCCGTCGCGGAGCACAGGCTCCAGACGCACAGGCTCAGCAGCCATGGCTCACGGGCCCAGCCGCTCCATGGCATGTGGGATCTTCCCGGACCGGGGCACAAACCTGTGTCCCCTGCATCGGCAGGCGGACTCTCAACCACTGTGCCACCAGGAAGCCCTGGTGAATATATTTTAAGTGTTTAATGAATCCATCTAATTTTTAAATTATAAATATAATTAAATAAAGCTTCAGGAACACTGGGGCCTGACAATTTTGTAGGGGGGGTCACTAAATCATACTTCCTGAAGCACACATTGAGTTCATGTTGACTGTGGGATCTGAACAGGTTCTACTGTATCTCCTGTAATGATATACAAACAACACGGAGTCTTTATTTTTGAAGTTTGATTCTCAGGAAGATGAGAAATTGCTTCAAGCGACTGAGAAGTTTCAAGCTGAATGTGCCTTAAAGTTTCCAAATCGTCAGTGCCTTACAAGAGTGGTTGACATTAGTGGGAAAACCGTCTTCATTACTCGTTATCTCAAGCCTTTAAATCCTCCTCAGGAGCTCCTTAACACTCACCCCAACAATCCCCAGGCAACCGCAGTAAGTATTTCACAGCCAATCGGTGTTGATGCTAAAAAGGTTTTAAAGTTTCAATATATTGCCCTCTTAATTAACACATTTCATAGTACCTAGGATAGTAACTAGATCAAGATCATTAATGATTAAAGTAATGATTAAAACTCCTTTAGTACCATGAGGCTTACTTTCTTTAGAAAAGTCTGAAGGTACCAGTGAGGATAATAATCCTTAGTCCATTCTTTCAGGGAACAATTAATTATTGAGTGCTTACTGTGTCCCTGACATTACATCGGGTGCTGGAAAACTAAAATTTGGAAGATGCTCTACACTTTCACAATGTCTTATACAAACATGTTTTCATTATGTATTCTCTATAACTCTGCTAGAATTTGAACCTAGGTCTCTGACTTAGAACTCGTGCACCTTCTGTTATACCAAGATAACTACTCAATATTATATTTAATGCTGTAAGTATCATTAAATTCAGATTAAGCAAAAATTGTTTCCAAGCCTTAAGTATGTACAAGCATGTAGGCCATCCCCGTAAAGCACATCCATACCAGGCCATTAAATAATCATGCATCATTCTCTGCCTGCAAAGCACCGTACCCGTCGCAATCTCACACGAACAGGACTGTATGCTGAATGGGCTATTCTTAAGTGGACACAGTAACCCATAACTGTCTTTGGCGAGTGGATAGTATAGAGAGTAATTGCAGCTAATAAGTCATTAATTTAGTAATTTAGGAACAGGGTAATGATATGCCTATTTGCAGATATAGATATATATTTAAAAAAACAAATAAACATTGTGTTCTACGTTACATTTACTTTTAATAATCAAATTTTTATTAAAAACCTTAACAGGGACTTCTATTCTCTCTAGCAGAGTAGATATGCAGAAAACTTCTCCCAGTAGAGAACACTTAAGAGTGATGAATAAAATACTTAAAACATGTTTTAAATCATGACTGAAATGGAAATAAGATGAGGAGGAAAACCCAGAGACAGGAAACAACAGGAAAGTAAGACTCCACAAGGGTGAGGGCTTGAAATAGTGTTTGCTCTGGGGTCACCCGTAATTCCTAATGCCAAGAGATGGGTTTCAATGGGCCTCAAGGTTGCTGGAGATGGAAGGTAATGCATGGTGCTGGAGCATTGCGTTAGAGACTCAGCCACGGAGCTGGGACCCTTTAAGTGTAAACTCACTGGTAGGTAAACTAGGAAATACTCTGCCCTGCAGAAGACAACCTGCCTGTCTCAGCCTTGACTCTGGATGGAAGAGAAAAAAAAAACGTCTCTCCTAAGAATTCCTAATCACTAAGCTGTACTTATTCACACTTGGGACTGAAATTTACACTACCTGTAGGACCCCAAAAAACTTCAATCGAAATTTAATTTCAAGAATTCCCTGTTGGTAATGCCCCTAAGTCCCTGTCAAAGCAAACCCAAATTCTTCTAGGAGAACATCCTTTAAACACAGTCTCAAAAAAATTCCATAGAAAAAGTTCCAAGCAACATGAACATATACAGATCATCAATGAAGAAATAAGTCACTATGAAGAAGCTAAGTTAGCAGAAACAACATTCTGCAGAATCGGGACACAAATTACCAGATTCAGAATATAAAATAGGTATGTTTAATAAGTTTAAGAAATCTAGGGAATTTAAAATATAACAAAAGGACAATAGACTATTAGAACTGACACACAGCATGTTAAAAGTACTACATGGAACTTGTAGAAATAAAGAATAGTTAAAATTAGAAACTGAACAAACAGTTTAAACCTAACGTCAAATATAGTTGAATACAGAGTTAAATTAAATACAGTTAAATACAGAGATAATTCATGAATATACAGGCAAAGAAACTACTTGGAGTATAGCACAGAAACAGAAAAAAATGGAAGACATAAAGGAATGGTTAAGAGACATGGAGGATAGAGGGAGGAGGACCAAACTGTGTTTAAAAGAAGAAAAGCAATATTCAAAGAGATAGAGCTGAGAATTTTCAAGATCTGATGAAAGACAACAATGGTTCAGAAAGCCCGATGAATCCCACACAAGATAAATAAAATGAAATTAAACTCCAGGTGTATAATAGGGAACAAAAAAAACAAAGATGATCTTTAAAGTTGCTAGAGAGAAAGTGCAGATTATCTAAAAAGGAACAGTAATTAAACTAACAGGTTTTTTAGCTGCACAAATGAAAGCCAGAAATGGAATGACATCTTCAAAAGACTAAAAGAAAACAGTCATCAAACTAGTAATTTATAACCAGTGAAACTATCTTTCACACAAACATTGGGAGAATTTACAACCAAAAGATTCTCACTTAAAGAATTTCTGAAAAATATAAAGAGAAGGAAGGTTCTCAGAAAATCCTAGATGCAACACATAATGATAGGTAAAGAAAATGGGAAATTAGTGAATAAATCAACAAGCATTGTCTTCACAGTAATAATAAAATCAATGTGGTTGAAAAATCAAGATAAAACAAAAATCCTGAAAAAAAATGTATATGTCAGGACAGGATCTATGAGAGTATTTTAATGCCCTTGTATATTTTCCAAGATGAGGGCAAAGATATTTATTAACTTTAGAGTTTTAAGTTAAATATTCATACTGGAACTTCTAGATTAACAACTTAAAAGAATCTTAAAAAGTGAGTATAACTTCCAAACCAGCAGGAGATAAAATAACAAAAGGGGGTAAAGAGAGTACGGAGGGGAAAAAACATAGAAAAAATTGTAGAAAAATAAATAAAAAGCACAGAATAAGGTAGTAGAAATAGTCTAAATATTTACCAATAATCACAATCAAAGTGAAGGGATTAAACTTTCCAGTTAAAAGACAAAGACTGTAAAACTAGATTTTTAAAACAGCTTGTAGTGGAACTTGGCAAGCTGATTCTAATATTTATGCAGCAGTGCAAAGGGCAAAAAAATAGCAAAGACGATCCTGAAGAGAAAGAAGAACTCAGTGGGAAGATCTGCCACGTCATATCCAGATACTTATGAGACTGTAGTAATTAAGGTAAAATCGTATTGAACACAAATAACAAAGAGAAAAATGGAAGAGAATTTAAAAATCCAGAATTGGTCTACTCAAATATTAACCCACTCAAACTTGATATATGACAAAGCTGGCATTGGAAATTAGTAAAAATTGACTATTACATAAATTGTATTGGGATCAGTGATTTTACACATGGAAAAAAAAATAGATTCCTGCTGCACACCATTCAACAAATAGATTGAGGACTTAAATATGAGAGGCATTTTTATCTTTATGACCTGAGGTAGGAAGTTCCTTAAACAAGCCAGAAAAAAGCACTACAGTAAGTCCACTACATACGAATCTTCAAGTTGCAAACTTTCAAAGGTGTGAACGTGCATCTGGTTCCAGCAAGGAACCAGAACCTGTGTCATCAGCATCAGGCGTGAGTGAAATTGCAGCTTGCCCTCCATCTCCTATTGCTGACAATCCTTCAGCTCTACCATCTCCCACCTCCTCTCCCTCCTCCAGTCAGTAACTCTTCTGGCCTGTTCACTCGATGCCAGCCCCTGTATGCCAGCTGTTGGACTGCACTACTGTACTTTTCAAAGTACTGTACTGTAAGATTTAAAATGTTTTCTTTATTTTTTGTGTTTGTTTTTTTTTAAGTATTATGTGTGAAAACTATTATAAACCTATTACAGTACAGTACTATACAGCCAATTGTGTTAGTTTGGGTCCCTAGGCTAACTTTGTTGGACTTACGAAGAAATTGGACTTACGAACTCGCTCTCGGAATGGAACTCGTTCGTATGTAGGGGACTTACTGTAACTATAACGAGAAAGAATAAATTTGACCATATTAAAACTGAGAACTTGAGTTAGCAAAAAACAGCACAAAGGAAAAGACAAGCCACAATCAGGAGAGGACATTTACAACATATGTAATAAACAAAGGAATAGTAAATAGAATATATTTTTTAACAACTACAAATCAATTTAAAAATGTACAAAATACTTGAATACAAATTCACAGAAGTGGAAACATGAAAGGCCAATAAGCATATAAAAAGATGTTCAGCCTCCTGAGCAATTATAGAAATAATGAGTTACAACCACAGTGATGCACCCATCTTGGTTTCTAAATACTACTGCCCTCTAAAAGGAACCAGGACTTCTTAGAGAAATGGCTGCTTTCAGGACTGGGCTAGAGAAAATACAAGATGATCTTCGAGAGTCTTGTTATAAGTGGGGTGGGGGGTGGGGGGCGGGTGTGGGAAGAAGATGAGAACATTTCAAAGAGACCCAAGAGCCATTTTCTTCATCTGTAAAAGATGGATAATAACAATAATCTTCCTCGGGATGTTTGGAGAGGATTAAATGAGATAATATTAACACAACACTTAGTAAGCTCTTGTGAGCATTCGTTTCATTTTGTTCACATAAATGTTTGTGATATATGAAACTTTCTTCCAAGAAATGAGATAGACGATCCAGCTTTCTATTTTATTAGAAAAATGATTACAGCTAATTTTGTTTAAACAGGAACTGGTGGCTCGATATGTGTCTTTGATTCCTTTCTTGCCTGACACTGTTTCATTTGCTGGTATCTGTGACCTGTGGAGCACATCTGATGTAAGTAGTTCTCCCTCATAGACTTACTAGTTTGAGCTGATTTCATGGAACATTAGTAAATGGCTTGCATAATTTTAAATTGCAACACTCATTAGTTATTATAAAAATCTACACAGCCATCTGTTTAGCAGGATGAGCTAAATTCTGAGGTACTTTTTTCTTCCTGGTTCAACTTGCCCAAAGTTCAGAAATTAAACAAAATTATTAATTAAAATTAATTAAAATTATTAATTAAACAAAAAAATTAATTATTTGCGCACACACACTCGCACCCACACACACAAAACCACTTCAGATGTCTTAATGCTAATTTATCCTCTCAATGTTACCTTAACAACATCCCAATTTTATTCATAAAATAATCAAAATCACATTCTCTATTACATTTGGAAATTGCATATTCCTTAATGCATGGGCTTTGGAAATTGCATATTCCTTAATTTATGGGCTTCTAAAGGCATGTCAATATCCAGTATGTATTTCTTGGTCACCTATCACATGTCAGACACTGTACTTAGTTCTGGCTATGAGCAAAATAAAATGGCCTCTGACCTCATGGAACTTACAATCAACATATGCTACATAAACTTCCAAATGAGTCTTCAGTAGTATGAAACCAACATGTATTATCACTGGTATTCATTCTGCTTCTGGATCTCATGTTGTACTGTGTTTGCATAAAATTTAACTGTGGTATACAACTCCCTTTGAAGGATAGCTCTAAAAGGAAGAAGCTGAAGTACACTTAAAATTTCTTGCTCCCCAATATATTTTGGCAACAGAATGTTCACAATTTTAGAGATAAAATTTCCACAACCTCAAGATATCTGTAAGAAGATATACGAAGAATAGAATATAGTTCATGTGCTCTAGAGCCAGAATGGCTTCTCCACTTCCTAGGTATTGCCTCATCTCCCTGTGCCTCCACTTCCTCATCTGTAAAATGGGAAGATGAGTATCACCCTCAAAGGTTTCTTCCAGGATCAAATGAATTGATGCATGCAATGCGCTTAAAACAGTGTGGTGGCCAGGGTGGGAGGACAGGATGTGAACAGGCAGAGCACAGAGGACTTCTAGGGCAATGAAAACACACTGCATTATACTGTAATGACAGACTTGTCAAAACCCACAGAACGTACAACACCAGGAGTGAACCCTATATATAAACTATGGACTTTGGGTGATCATGGTGCGTCAGGGTAGGTTTGTCAGTTGTAACCCACGTGCCGCCTGGCGGGGGATGTTGATGGTGGAGGAGCCTGTACCTGTGGGGGGGCAAGAAAGTGCGGGGAATCTCTGTGCCTTCCTGTCAGCTTTGCTGTGAACCTAAAACTGCTCTAGAAAATAACGTCTTCACAAAGAAAAAGTGTTTCGTACACAGGGAGCTACCATATGTAAGTTCAAAGTAAAACGTGGAACTTTGAAATTTGTCTCCCACACCTCACCCCATAATTGATTCTAGAAATCATGTCATCAATGTCAGAGAAAATACCATGTCCGACTAAAAGTGCTGCGGTATTTTTTATTTTAATGAATTAACAACACAGTACCAACACTTGGAAAAATCTTTTTAAAATAGATCTTATCCTTGAAGGTACTAATTTTAACAATGACTTTTTAAAATCCTATACAGCCAATCTAGAATGAAGCGGTCAGTCAATGCAACGTAATTTTTTGTTTTTAATTTTGGTCAGCAATTTCTTGATCTCCTGGCAGGAGACGAAGAAGAGCATGCAGTATTACTGTGCAATTACTTCCTCTCCCTGGGTAAGAAGGCCTGGCTGGTGATGGGCAATGCTATTCCTGAGGTAAGATCACATAGGTTGGCTCTAACAAAGTGTCCTTGGCTAACATGGATGGCTGTGTTATGTTCCAAATCATGGACAGGGCTTATTTCACAACAATTCTTTGAGTTGCAAGGAAAGTAGCCCAGAGATTCCACAACAGGAAGAGAGAACCAGCGATAAAACATGAAGTGGCTTTCAGGGTACTCGGGCCCTGCACAATGCTTCAGGGTGTCTTTGGCAAATCAGAGCCCTTTACCACCCACAGTCCCCACCTAGCTCTGTCCTTTTAGCAAGAGCCCCCTCCCGCCCATGCTACTAAGAATTCTGATTCCCTTAGTGATCTAGTGTTATTCATGCCAAGGACCGAAGGGGATCTGAAGAAGTGCGGCAAGGACAGCCTTTCACGTCTGCTTCATCCACAGGCATCTGCTATTAACCTGGCAGGCAAAGGGCAACAAGGCAGATAACCACAGGAACAAAGAAAAGAATGTCCACAGCTATATTTTGGTATCACCATTGTTATTTTTATTAGACTGGAGATAGCGACGACTAAAATTTGTTTCCCCAGCCCACTGCAAATATCCCGAAATTTGGGGCACGTTTTGGGGATAATTTTGGGTACAAACTTAGAAAAGTCATATGGACTGAAACAGCTTATCCAAAGAGTGTTTCAAAAAGAAGGGCTCTAGGAATCCTTAGGAATTAGACAGCACAGGTTGCTACTAGACAGGCAGTATCATATCTGAATCCTAATTCATGCTCCATCATTATCTCCCAGATAGCCTGGTACAAGGAACAGAATAATGGGCTAGGAAGTCACAAGGCCTGCCTGGGTTCAAAGTTATGCCCACTCCTCATGAGCTGTGTGACTTTAAGCAAGTCACTTCACAACTCTGAGCCTTATAATGAAAGTGGGAGAGTAAGTTTTGCCCTGCCTTCCCCAGAAGCCTATAGTGAGCATCAAATGAAATCATACATGAGAAATAAATGAATGAATAAATGTTCATTGTAAAAAGAGAATCTAATAATACATAAGTATTCTGAATTAAAAGTTAAAGTCCTTCTTCAGGCTCTAACTCCCAATCCCACCCCCTCCTTGGGTGTACTCACTGTCAAGAGTTTAGTAAGTATCCTCTCAAATTATCTTCTATTCATTTACATAATTATAAATGTATATCAAATATTAATTACTGTATTAGAAATAGAAGTAGTATTCAGATATAATCAGCCTTCTAAATACTTAAAAGGCAATCTTAACTGACTCTAAAAAGAAAATGCAGTGACTACTTATTTCCATCAATAATCATTCTTCAGCCAATCATAAGATATCTTGCCATTTGCAATAACATGGATAGACCTAGAGGGTATTATGCTAAGTGAAGTAAGTCAGAGAAAGGCAAATAGTGTATGTGGAATCTAAAAAACAAAACAAATGAACAAACATAATGAAACAAACAGTCATAGAGGGCTTCCCTAGTGGCGCAGTGGTTAAGAATCCACCTGCCAAAGCATGGGACATGCGTTCAAACCCTGGTCCAGGAAGATCCCACAAGCCACTGAGCAACTAAGCCCGTGTGCCACAACTACTGAGCCTGTGCTCTAGAGCCCGCGACCCACAACTACTGAAGCCCGCGTGCCTAGAGCCTGTGCTCCACAACAAGAGAAGCCACTGCAGTGAGTAGCCCCAGCTCGCTGCAACTAGAGAAAACCTGTGCACTGCAATGAAGACCCAATGCAGCCAAAAATAAATTAATTTTTTAAAAAAAAGAAAAAAAAAGAAACATAGATACAGCAAAAAACACAGGTGGTTACCAGAGGGGAGGAGGGGGGAATGGAGGGGGAGATGAGGGGAATGGGGGGGAAGGAGGGGGGGAATGGGGGGAGGAGGGGGAATGGGGGAGGGGGTAATGGGGGGGGAGGAGAGAAATAGGTGAGGAAGATTAAGTACAAACTTTTAGTTACAAAATAAATGTTACAGGTATGAAATATACAGTGTGGGGAATATAGTCAGTAATTATGTAATATCCTTGTATGGTGACAGATGATAACTAGACTTTTCATGATGATCAGTTTGAAATGTATAGACATTATCAAATAACTATGTTGTGTACCAGAAACTAACATAGTGTTGTAGGTCAATTATACTTCAAAAACAAATTCATACAAAAGAGATCAGATTTGTGGCTATCAGAGGCAGGGGATAGGGGGAAGGGGAATTAGATAAGGTAGTCAAAAGGTACAAACCTCCAGTTATAAGATATATAAGTTCTAGGGATGCAATATACAACATAATAAAGATAATTAACACTGCTGTATGTTATAAATGAAAGTCGTTAAGAGAGTAATCCTAAGAATTCTCATCACAAGAAAAAAAATTTTTTTTCCTATTTCTTTTAATGTATCTGTATGAGATGATGGGTGTTCACTAAACCTACTGTGGTCATCATTTCATGATGTATGGAAGTCAAATCATTATGTTGTACACCTTAAACTTATACAGTGTTGTACATCAATTATATTTCAGTAAAACTGAAAAAAGAAAACCCCACAACATACCCCATTTAACTTAAAAAAAAAAAAAGATATATCGGTTGAGTAACATGACCACTATTCCTATTTGGTCACTATATCACACTAGTTGCAGATGCAAGAATTTTGCAAAAATAAACTTTTGATTTTATTAATTCAGCATAATCTAGAACTGCAAAATAATTTTCACCATTAGCCATGGGGTTTAGAAATTAGGGGTCCAACTAAAATAATGAACTGTCTATACAAATTACTCTTGACCCTAATAGCATAATTAATCGGAAACTGGTTTAATGGCTATTTTCCTTCAGGGTCCAACTGCCTATGTGCTAACTCGGGAGCAAAGTCACTATTTAATATGGAATCCCTGCAGTGGACATTGTTATGGACAATTTGATACATTCTGCCCCTTAAAAAGCGTGGGCTGTTTAATAGGTCCCGATAATGTAAGTATTACCATTTCCTCTTAAATGTGGTTGACTATTGCTTTTTTTAAATTGATCTGATTTTAATAATATTTTGTGTCAAAAAAATTTACATAAACATATATAATACCAATTAAAGAAACGCAGTGTCAAGCACAGTAGCAGAACTGTTCTAAATAAAAACTTCTGGTTGAAATTAGTCACCTGATCTTCGAGAAGCAGAATGAGGTTAAAGAAAGAATTTAGGATTTAGATTCAGACGACCTGAGTTTGTATTCTGGCTTGTCCTGTTTTCCCTCCCAAAGTAAGAGTTTACAATGCCGAACTCATAGTGTTTTGAGAACTAAATGAGCCAAATTTATCACCTGAAAAGACTGTCTTTCTTTTCTTCCTTTTCTTTTTCTAAGAGATTCCCAGGTACCATCAGGTGATTCTGCTTGCACCCAGTTTGGGGGGCCATTTAACTATGAAGGGTACTCTATAAGGCACTGGTTAAAAACATGAGTTATGGGATCACACTGCCTGAGTTTAAATTCCAACATCATCATTTACTAGTTATGTAAGCTTAGGAAAGTTTCTTAATCTTATACAGCATCAGTTTCTTCACTGGTAAAATGAAGGTATTTGTTAGTAATTACTTTACAGAGTAGCTGTGAGAAGTAAATGAGATAATCAATGCAAAGCAGCTAACATACAGTAGCAACCCTGTGTTGGCTACTGTGACTGTGTTTATAATCATTATCTACCTGAGTGTTCTCTGAACTTTATCTGTCAGAAAAGTCATTTGAGCATATATCCCCAATATATGTATTTTTATTTATAAATTATATATGTATTTACTTATGGATCAATATATTATTTATATTACACACAGAAGAAACTCTTAAAATGAAAAGAAATAATTAGAAGATCTACTATTTCTTCTATTATGTCTGTGATGTGCACCCTACCTTGAAGACCACTGGTCTATGGGTTACTACTAGAATTAGAGATAACATATGCCAAGCACTCAGCAAAGTACCTGTCTTTCATAGGTATTCAGCAAATGGTAACTATTATTAACTACAAGTGTGAAAAGAGCAGTGTAGTGTACAATTTGCATGTTATTATTTTTAATTAAAAGCAGTATCATAATCATAAATGATCTGCTAAGCTCCATCTATTAATACATGTAGAGAACCATCTTAAGGTCATATTAGTAATCAGGCAGAGTCAACAGGCATTGAAAAAGCCTACAGAGAACTCCATTCTTTGTCAAAATTATTAGTTCTCAAAACAATTACTGTATGGTTGACTAATTCACATAAAGCCCAAGTTTTGTGAGGAAGAAAGACCCCCTTTCCTCCTCTTCTAACAAGACAGGCAGCAGTGGCTCATGATGCCTGCCATCCCACATGGCAGCTGCTCTGAACCTGCTCTAAGCCTCGGCCACCCTCAGGAGAGGACCTCAGGCTCGCTTTGCAGGCCTGGCACTCTGAAACCTCAACTGCCCCTGCTCTACCACACCACCTCTTTGGACTGTCAGCCTTTTTCCTCCTCCACTCCTTTGCCAAGAAGTAAGTCTCCCCCTTCCACCCATGTTTGTGTTTCTACTCCTGTTCCAACACTTGGCTCCACTAACTGTCCCAACTTGGCCTCTATATGTTTTCTCTCTCCTTCTCCATCAATAGGCTCAGAAGTCCAACAATTCTAAAACATGCTTCTCCCAACCCGGCTACAGCCTAAACTACCATTGCCCCTCCTTCCTTTCCTTCCAAAATTCTTTAAATATTAATTATATGCCCTGCTTCCACTTCCTCAGTACACTCAGACTTTAACCGCCTATAATCTAGTCCTCTTCCCTGACCATTCTACTGAGATACCCTCTGAGAAGTACCATTATCTTGCTAATGCATAAATAAATCCAATGGTTTACTCCATTCCTCACTCTCCTGTCCTTTTCTATGGCACGTGACACAACTAATCACCTCTTCATGGAAAAAAACACTTTCTCATCCTCGGTTTACTGATAAAGGACTGTTGATTTTCATTTCTCTGCAATAGTTCCCTAGGTTTCTTCCACTGGCTTTTCTTTCCACACCTTAAAAGTAGATTTTCCTGAAAATTCTACATTTAGATTTCTTGCAAAACCACACATTATTTATTATAGCTCTATCTAGTTTATCCTGGCAAAAAAAGTCATAATTCTGTCACTAGCCCCAGAATCTTTGGGTCCTGAATTTTCAACTGTTTGCTAGACACCCAGATGCTTTACCAAAATCACAAACTCAGGCCATCCACAACTTGTATCATTTCTCCTTTATCTCTAAAAAGAGCTCCTCCTCCTGGCCTTCCTACTTCTGTGGATGTCAGTTACCCCGATTCAAACCCCAGAACTGTCCTTGATTTTCCCCCTCCTTCACTTCCTCCTACTTCAATCCTTTTGATACCAACTCATATAGATTCTGCCTCTTCTGTTTCCAGGTCATATCATTATTGTTTCATCCTGCATTACTAAAAGTAGCCAACTAAATAATTTGTCTCCAATTCAGTCCATTATTTGGTACACTGATACATACCTGTTACTGAATTTCAGCTTTCATCATTCAATGGCTCAAAAAGTACTGAGGGTACCTCACTGTATACAGATTTAAAAATAAATGTCTCACCTTGGATTTGAAAGCCCTATGTAACCTGACTTCTTTTTTTCCAGTGCTATTTCCCACTACTTTCTGCACATTCCCTACCCTACAGCCAAATTATAGTTCTTAAAGACCTTGCCTTCTTTAACCGACTTGCCCCTACCCCCCGCTGTCTAATCTCAAAAGAGCAAGGAATATTCCTGTTAAAATAGAAGGAAATTATGTCACTCATCTGCATAAAACACTCCAGTGGCTTCCTGGCTCACTCAACAGTCAAAGCCTCAATCTTTAAAATGGCCCACAAGGCCTTCTATGATCTGACAGCTGCCCTGCCCCCATCATCTTCTGCTGATCTCTTTCTTGCTCTAATTTGCTCACTCCTCTGAAGTCACTTTGTCTTCTTTGCTGTCCCTCAGACACACTGTGCATCTGCTATTTCCTCTGCATAGATGACCCTTCCCCTGACCAGGTATCTTCATTAATTTCTCCCTCACTCCTTCATGCTCTTTCCAGTGAAAACGTCTCTACCTACCCTAAAATTTCACCTCTTCCTGCATAGTTTTCTCCATAGCCCTTGTAAGGTTAGCTTTTGCCACAACAAAATACCAGAAACCCATCCCCAAAAGAAATGGCTTCAGACAATTATTCTCATGGATCTGAGTCAGCTGGGATGGTTCTGCTGACCTAGGCTGGGAGAGCCCTGCTTCATGCATTTTTATTCTGGGACTCAGGGCAATGACAATTGGCAGAGGCACAAGAGGGCAAGCAGGAACACACAGAGCTGCTTAAGCTTGGACACAGAAGTCACATAATGACACTGCTATCCCATTCTACTGACCAAAGTCAAGAGGCAAGGAAATACATTTCTGCCCTTTTAGTGGGAGTAACTGCCAAGTAACAGGGCAAAGGCTGTGGGTATAGGAAGGGGTGAGGAACTGGGGCCAGGGATGCAATCTACCACATCTTGTATCATCTGATATCCCATGTATTTGTTTGTTTGCACTGTCTTTTCCTTAGCTACTGCATGCTGGTAGAAACTATGTTTCATTCACAACTTTATCCACAGTGATTAGAACTGAGACTAAATATAAGGTACTTGATTATGTTGAATGGACAAATTCACCACTCATGCACACAGTTACTCAATATGCCTACCACGTGCCAACCAGGAGCTGTGCTGGATGCTAATGATACAATGGTGAATAAAGCACATGGCAAATGTCCTCAAGGCAACATCTAATAGTCTAGTGAGATAAACAACTATAAATAATGATAAATACTAACAACAGTAATAAAATAGCTAACAATTATTGAGTACTTACTATGTACCAGGCATTGTTCTAAGAGGTATAAATGTATCAACTCATTTAATGTTATCATCATCCTTATGAGGTTAAGTACGACCATCCCACTTTTATAGAGGAGGAAACTGAGGCATACGGTAATTAAACTGTCCAAAGTCACACAGTTAGTAAACGTTGGAGCCAGAATTCAAATGCAAGTGGTCTGGTTCCAGAATTAATATGCTACAGTGCCTCAATAAGACAGGTGCTATCTCAGAGGTTACAGAGTGCTGTGGAAGGAAAGAGATGGACACCTACCACAATTAGGAGGCTGGGAAGAGCAAGGTTAGGAAAGGCTAGCCCGAGAAGGGAGTAGCCTTGTCTGTCTTCTTCCAAAAGATTCTAAGTGTCTTATCACCAGGAACTACCTTATTTCATCAACCTACAATTAATCGTAAGGTACACCTCAACTGCAGGTATAAAAAATGTTAAAAAAAAAATGGCTGGTGACAACTATATGATGACAACTATACTGATCATAAAGTGCTTATCAGTCTTAAAAATCAAAATGACAAAAAAATGTGCAAGCTACATGTTCCCTTTCTGTCTCTCTCTGCTGTCTCTCTTTATATAACATACATACACACACGAATACACATACATCTGCTACCATATATGCTAATGTAGTCTTGTCTTTTTTAGATTTGGTTTAATATTCAACAATATGATTCCCCATTAAGGATGAATTTTGATGTCACCAAGCCCAAGCTATGGAAATCTTTCTTTTCAAGAAGGCTTCCATATCCTGGCCTTTCCAGTGTTCAGGTATAATTTTTTTATTAACAATTAAATGTAGATATAGAAAGTAAGGAATGTGATATCGTTATATTGGGTAGCCAGATATATTTTGACCCTTAGTTCCACTCCTAGATATTTAGTCTAGAATAATATTTCATTTTCAAAGTTAGTTAAGCCCAATAAGAAAGACCATCATATCATGAACCAGTACACAAATATGTGAACGAGTAAGTTTTGATACAGAGTCCCATGACCCAAAAGAATGCCACAAAATATATTTCATTTAATTTTTTCAATGCTGGTCTCAATTCACTAAATTAATTTCATCACTGCTATTGAAACCTGAAATCAAACTGCAGGGCATGATCCAGGAGGGGCTCATAACATTAATTTAGAGGGTCCTGGACAGTAATAGATTATAAATAGTAAGCATGAGAACTGTTTACTAAAACTTTAAATGTGATAGCTATAGATATATAGATACTGTGTGTATAATATAAAATGTATTTTTTTACTGTGGATCAAACCTTTCCAAAAGAAGTTTTAAGAAAAATCACCCTAGAGAAACTCTCCCATGTATACAAGGTAACATAACAATTTTCATAGGAGCACTGTTTGCAAAAGCCTAAAACTGGAACAACAGAAGAGATAAATTATGGTATATAGTAGAATATTTTATAGTAGTTACACAAATGAATTAATATTCATGAATATTAGTAAGCACACTGAAAATATGTATCTGCTATTCTAAATATAATGTTAAGGGAGAAAAACTGGCATGTTTACAGTATAAAATTATTACATAAATTTCAGAAAACATGCAGTACAATATATTGTTTAGGGATACATACATCTGTAGTTAAATCATAAACACATTTCACTAATTTGCCTATCTCCACTGACTATAATGTAAACACCATGAGAGCAGGGATTTTATTCACAGCTCTGTCCCCTTCACTTGTGTAAGTAAGTGCCTGGCACACAGTAGGTATTCAGTATATGTTGAATGAAAGAGTGCTAAAAAACAAATTCAGATCATGGTTACTTCTGTGACAGAAAAGGGTGATAAAACAGAGAAAGAACCACAAAGCATTATAATTTGTGATGCTTTATTTAAAGTAGGTCTTGGGTATATTTGCATCTGTTACATTATCCTCGATGTCTAACTAACTGAATGTCTGAGAGTTCATAATTTTTAAAAAAAATTTAGGAAAGGATGTATAGCTATTGAAATTAAGTGTAACTGATTTCTAAAATTCCTGAACTGTTTTTTCTTTTATAGCCAGAAGAGCTAATTTACCAGCGCACCGACAAAGTGGCTGCAGCTGAACTACAAGACAGGTCACTTGATATCCATAAATGCATATGCAGTCTGTCACTAGGAGTGTTAATATCCAACTAAACAATTTTCCACCTGGATCAATGTAAAATAATTTGGGCAATTAAACTTTAATTCATGTTTATAGATGCAAAGTACAAATGTGATCTCTAAATCCCAAGGCTCAAAAGAAGGCTTTAGCATCAGCATGGTGTGAGACATACAGCAGTGAAATCCAGCAATGATAGGTAGTTCTCCAAAAACTTTACCTCAGATTAGAGTTCAACGTCATGTTATTTATGGGTCTTGTTCAGACAATATCATAACCCTCAGCTTAAATATGCCTATTTTGTCCAATTAGTGCTTAAGTGAACTTCAGCTATTTTAAAAACCTAACACATGTACAAAGCTAGTAAGAGCCTATTTGAGCCCCAATAATACTTATAATGCTGTAAAATAGAACTTATTTCCCCAGTTTCACACGTGTGGAAACTGAGGCTCAGAGAGGTCCACATACTTGTCAAGTGTTAAAGGGGGCTTCTGAGCCCAGCCAGACCTTTCTAGTTTCAAAGCCTGTGTGCCCTTTCTACTGTCTCAAGCTGTGTGAAGAGCAGCATGTCAAGCTGCACAAGATTAAATGTGACCCTTTTTAAGGTATTATTACTAAAAAATACCAATTTACTCTCAACTGCAAATTTCAAATACAGCCTTATTTGGGATCCTAAGAACAACAAATTCCCCCCAAAAATCTTGTTTCTTCTAATAAGTTTCAGAATACTATTTTTTATTTTTGTTTACAAGGGAAAAGTCAAGTCACCAAAAAATGGAACTTATCTTTTATAAACAGGATTGAAAAAATACTAAAAGAAAAAATCATGGACTGGAGGCCTCGCCATCTGACTCGGTGGAATAGATACTGTACCTCTACTCTGCGTCACTTCTTGCCTCTATTAGAAAGAAATCATGGAGAAGATGTGGAAGACGACCACAGAGCAGAACTGCTGAAACAGCTAGGAGACTACAGGGTAAGTAGTTCATTTCAAATTGGAAATTGCTCAGTACTATGGGTTTTTGGAATCAAAATGCCTAAATTACTCCCCAAAGTACACAGACGAAGCAGCACAGACTAAAAACTGTGATTAGAAGTTCAGATCTCAAGAATGAACCTGCCATTAAAGAGCAAAATGCCTCTATAAAACCAAAACACCACCTTTTTTTGTAGGAGGGTCCTATGAAAAATAATATCTTTTATAAAATTGCAAGAGCATTAAATAAAATGAAAATATCTGGCTAAATCATGTTAGACTCAACTGAGCATAAAGACGAAACCAACCATTCTTGGTCAGATTTTTTTTTAAAGGATATTTTATACTAATTGCTTTTCACTGCTAAGAAAAATTCTCATTAATAGGCTTTCTCTACTGCCTGTCAGTAGTGCTGTGTGTTCACATCCTTTATCTGGATCCTAAAACCTAGAAAGTAGTCTCAAACTAAAACAGTAAGCCTCACTGGCTAAACAGTATGAAATCAAGTTGTACATTTAATTCTACTCACTGACTAAAAATTACCTTTACCTTATAAGGCTCATTTTTCAGCTGGGATGTTTTCAATTCAAGTAACAGAAAACTTACTTCAAACAAGCTTGAACATTAACAACTTATGGGCTTATTTAGGTAAAAGTTAGGGGTGAGTAGCTATCAGGGCTATACCACATGTCTGCAAGTCTTCCCACTCTGCCCTCCTCCATGTGGCAGCATCACCCACAGGATGGCTTTTCTTGTGGTAGCAAATGGCTGGAATAGTTCCCAGCAGGACTCACATCTGCACACATATTGCTCTGAGCAGGACAGAGCATCTGCGTGCCACTATCCCTTTCAAGTTTCCTAGATTATACATTCTTTTCTGTAGATCAACACTGAGGCCAAGGGGATAGAAGGTATTAACTTAACCTAGGTGCCTGGAATTGCACGGGTTTCTATGCAAACTTGGGGCTATTAGGAAGAAAGAAGGAAACAGTGGAGAGTGGCTGGGTGACTAACAGGTGTCTTAAACACCAAGTCAGTATGTTAGCAACTAAAACAAAAATCGACATTTAGCCTCTCTCCATTTTCTATATTGCTAATATATAGCTGGACAGGAAAACAAAACTAAATAAATGACTTTAAGATCCAAAAGGAAGACTTCCTATTACGAATATTAAGAACTGTACGTACTTACGTAGGGAAAAAATACAGTGAAAACTTCACGTTCACTAATGACTAAAAATTTTGTTTTGCTTTCCTTCAGTTCTCTGGATTTCCCCTTCACATGCCATACTCTGAAGTGAAGCCTTTAATTGAAGCTGTGTATAGCACTGGAGTACATAATACTGATGCGCCTAATGTTGAATTTGCTTTAGCTGTATATATCCACCCATATCCCAAAAATGTTTTGTCTGTTTGGATCTATGTTGCCTCCCTTATACGCAACAGATAATTTTTTCATTGTATGTTTTATATCATGTAAAAATGATAATTAAGATATGAGAATATTTTTTAAGTGCTCTTGATCTAAGGGAAGAAAATACAAATAATGAAATAAAATTATCATTATTTTCAAAATATGCAAGATAAGTTTTTATTTAGTAGTCTGCCTTGTCTCTGCCACTTTGACCCTAAATTCAACTGTGACAACTCAAGAGTTCCCGCTTACCCTATGAGCTTTATTCCTCTATGCTTTTGTACCTGCTCACCTCCTATCTAAAATGCTCTTCTTCTTTGCCAGTAAGACATCCCATGCTCTTAGACTGGAAGAATATTGTTAAAATGGCCATACTACCCAAAGCAATCTATGGATTTAATGTGATCCCTATCAAATTACCCATGACATTTTTCATAGAACTAGAACAAATAATCCTAAAATTTATATGGAACCACAGAAGATCCAGAATTGCCAAAGCAATCCTGAGGAAACTGAACAAAGCAGGAGGTGTAATCCTCCCAGACTTCAGAAAATACTACAAAGCTACAGTAATCAAAACAGCATGGTAGGGGCTTCCCTGGTGGCGCAGTGGTTGAGAGTCCACCTGCTGATGCAGGGGATATGGGTTCGTGCCCCGGTCCGGGAAGATCCCACATGCCGCGAAGAGGCTAGTCCTGTGAGCCATGGCCGCTGAGCCTGCGCGTCCAGAGCCTGTGCTCCTCCACGGAGGAGGACACAACAGTGAGAGGCCCGCGTAACACACAAAAAAAATAAAAAATAGCTATTAAAAAAAAACAGCATGGTATTGGCACAAAAACAAGACACATAGATAGAATAGAGAGACCAGAAATAAACCCATACACCTATGGTCAATTGATCTTTGAAAAAGGAGACAAAAATATACAATGGAGAAAAGACAGTCTCTTCAGCAAGTGGATGCTGGGAAAGCTGGACAGCCACATGTAAATCAATGAAGTTAGAACCCTCCCTCACACCATACACAAAAATAAACTCAAAATGGCTTAAAGACTTAAATGTAAGTCGTAATACCACAAAACTCCTGGAAGAGAACATAGGCAAAACATTCTCTGATAGGAATCACAGCAATTTTTTCTTAGATCAGTCGCCCAAGGCAAAAGAAATAAAATAATAAACAAATGGGGCGTAATCAAACTTATAAGATTCTGCACAGCAAAGGAAACCATAAACAAAACAAAATGACTACCTATGGACTGTAAGAAAACATCTGCAAATGGCGCAACCAACAAGGGCTTAATTTCCAAAATATACAAACAGCTCATACAACTCAATATCAAAAAAACAACACAATCAAAAAAATGCGAAGACCTAAATAGACATTTCTCCAAAGACATGCAGATGGCCAGCAGGCACACGAGATGCTCAATATCACTAATTATTAGAGAAATGCAAATCGAAACTACAATGAGATATCACCTCGCACCGGTCAGAATGGCCATCATCAAAAAGTCTACCAATAAATGCTGGAGAGGGTGTGGAGAAAATGGAACCCTCCTACACTGTTGGTGGGACTGTAAATTGGTACAGCCACTATGGAAAACAGTCGGGAGGTTCCTTAAAAAACTAAAAATAGAGTTACAATATGATCCAGCAATCCCACTCAATCCCCTGGGCATATACCCAGAAGAGACGAAAACTCTTAATTCAAAAAGATACATGCACACCAATGTTCACAGCAGCATTATTTACAATAGCCAAGACATGGAAGCAACCTAAGTGCCCACCAACAGAGGAATGGATAAAGAAGATGTGGTGTATATACATATACAATGGAATAATTACTCAGCCATAAAGGAGAATGAAATATTGCCATTTGCAACAACACAGATTGACCTAGAGATTATCATACTAAGTAAAAGACAAATATTATATATCACCTATATGTGGAATCTTAAAATTAATACAAATGAATTTATTTACAGAACAGAAACAGGCTCACAGACACAGAAACCAAACTTATGGTTACTGAAGGGTAAGGTGGGGGAGGGATAAATTAGGAGTATGGGATTAACAGATATACACTACTATATATAAAACTGATGAAGAACAAAGACCTACTGTATAGCACAAGGAACTATATTCAGTATCTTGTAATAACCTATAATGTACTGTATTGTAATGTACCTGAAACTAACATAATATTGTAAATCAACTATATTTCAATTAAAAAAAGAGAGACGGACTTCTCTGGTGGCACAGTGGTTAAGAATATGCCTTTTAATGCAGGGGATGTGGGGTTCGATCCCTAGTCAGGGAACTAGATCCCACATGCATGCCGCTACTAAGAGTTTGCATGCCACAACTAAGGAGCCCACGAGCTGCAACTAAGGAGCCCACTGGCCTCAACTAAGAAGCCCACTGGCTGCAACCAAGAAGCACACGTGCTGCAACTAAAGGAGCTGGTGAGCCGCGACTAAGGAGCCCAAAAGCCACAACTAGGGAGTTTGCCTGCGGCAACTAAGACCTGGTGCAACCAAAAATAAAATTAAAAAAAGAGAGAGATAGGTAATTAGGGAGTTAATTAGATCATAAGGATACAGCCCTCAAGATGGGATTTAGTGCCCTTTAAGAAAAGACAGGAGAGAGCTTACTTCCCCTCTATGCCATGCACGGATACAATGAGAAGATGGCTGTCTACAAGCCAAAAAGAGTCTTCATTAGACAGTGGATCTGCCGAAACCTTGATTCTAGACTTACCAGGCTCTAGAACTGTGAGCACCGACACAGCTGTTGTTTAAGTCATCCAGCTTATGGTACTCTGTTACAACAGCCCAAACTGATGAAGCCAAAGTCAGATAATACTAAAAGGAATTAAAGGTACGTACTGACACGGAAAGATGTACACAAAATAGAAATATGTAAAACAGGATTTCTCAGTAGCGGCTCTATTGACATTCTGGGCCAAGTAATTACTTGTTGCGAAGGTCTTTGTAGGATGTTTAACAGCATCCTTGGCACCTACCCACTAGCTGCCAGTTGCATTCTTCCCCTCTGCCAAGTTGTGACAACCAAGAATGTTTCCAGTCATTGCCAAATGTCTTCTATGGGATAAACTGCCTCCAGCTGAGAACCACTGATGTAGCTGGAATACAGTCTCACTTAAAAGCAAAACAAAACAAAAAACATAAAGACAGAAGAACCAAGTTAAGGAAATTTTACCTTTATTCCCTTATGCCTTTCCCTATCAAATTATGATTATGTGTTTACATGCCTCTGATATTTATACTATGAACCCTTCAAAGGAGAATTCAAGGTCTGACCCATAATAGTCATTACCAATATAGCAATATAGAGACAGGATAGTTGAGTGGTTAAGAGCATGAGCTTTGGAGAAATACTAGTTCTGCCACTTACTAGCTGGGTAATCCATGGGCAAGTTACTTAACCTCTCTGTTACTTAACTTTCCCCATATATAAGACTGGGATGATCACATTACCAACTTCATCACATTGTTGTACTGATTTTAAAAGTCAGTGTATTTAAAGTACTTAAAACACTATCCAGTACGTGGCACTTAATGTATGTCAGGTAACACAAGGCGTTTTACTTGTTGCCTCTTATTCTAAAAACAGTTTCAATATTTCATAAAATCCATCACAAAGCTCAATATAAATTTAAACCAAGTGTATATATTGTTTCATTAACCATTAACTATCCACAGAGGTGTGGCCAAGATGGTGGAATAGGAAGACACTGAGCTCACCTCCTGTCACAGGCTCAGGAAAATTACAACTATTTACAGAGCAACCATCTATGAGAACAACTGGCAGAAAGATTTTCCACAACTAAAGATATAACGAAGGACCACAATGAGATGGCTAAGGGGGTCGGAGACACAGTAGGGTCAAGACCCACACCCCTGGGTAGATGACCCACAAACGGAAAGATAATCTCAATTACAGAGGTTCTCCCCAAGGAGCAAGGGGTCCAAGCCCCACATTGGGCTCCCCAGCCCAGGGGTCCTGCACCTGTAAGACGAGCCCCTAGAATGTCTGGGTTTGAAGGCCAGTGGGGTTTGCATATGTGAGAGACAAGTGGGCTCCACTCTTAAAGGGTACACACAAAATCTCCATCACTCCAAGTCCCAATGAAGAAGCAGTAATCTGAAAGACATCTCGGTCAGACAAACTTGCTGATCCTGGAGAGATTCCCTGAGAGGTAGGAGGGAACTGGGACTCCCCACACAGACATAAACACTGGGGGCGCCATTTTGGGGAGCTCATTCTACCATTAGGACACTAATGGTGCTGGTAAGCACCATTCTGGAGTACTCTCTCTAGTCTATTAGTGCAGGGGGCTTAACAGCACACCTGGTATTGGACCACCACCACCACCAGGTACCCCCAGCCCCTGAAGCCAGCACCAGCGCCAGGACCCCCTGGAACATGCAGCTTGCCATCGTAGACTCAGCCACAACAACCAGTGAGCCAGCAGCCACCACACAAGGCAAGGCCCAGCAGCCAACTGAGCCAGGGGCCAGCCCCACCTACCACACACCCAAAGTAGTCAGCCCCACCACAACAGAAGGGCCCACACAGCCCACAAAGAGGACACCCCCAGAACATATAGCACTAGTGAGCAGAGGGGAGGGTGCTGCTGGGCCCCATTAAATGTCTCTGACAGAAGGCCACTTCTCCAAGATCATAAAAGCTAAGTGACCTACTAGTTACATAGAAATAAACAGAGAATTAGGCAAAATGAAGAAACAGAGGAATATGTTCCAAATGAAGAAAAAAGACAAAACCCCAGAAGAACAAACCAAAGTGGAAATAAGCAATCTAACCCATAAAGAATTCAAGATAATGATCATAAGATGCTCAACAAACTCAGGAGAATAGATGAACACAGTGAGAAGTTTAACAGAAACTGTAGAGAAAAATAAACAGAAGTGAAGAATACAATAAAAATAAAAAATACACTAGAAGGAATCATCAGATTAAATACAGAGGAACAGTCAGTGAACTGGAAGACAGAGTAGTGGAAATACCAAACCTGAAAAGAAAAAGAATTTTAAAAAATGAGAAAGTTTAAGAACCTCTGAGACAACGTCAAGTGCACTAACATTCACATTATAGGGGTTCCAGAAGGAGAAGAGAAAGGGGCAGAGAACTTATTTGAAGAAATAATAGCTAAAAGCTTCACTAACCTGGGAAAAGAAACAGACATTCAGTTCCAGGAAACAGCGAGTCTCAAAGAATATGAACTCAAAGAGGTCCACACCAAGACACATTATAATTAAAACGGCAAAAAATTAAAGATAGAGAGAATATTAAAAGCAGCAAGAGAAAAACAGCTAGATACATACAAGGGACCTCCCATAAGACTATGAGCTGGCTTTTCAGCAGAAACCCCTTTAGGTCAGAAGGGAGAGAACTGATGGAAAAAAAAAAACTTTAAACCAAGAATATTCTATCTGGCAAGACTATCCTTCAGATTTGAGGGAGAGATAAAGAGCTTTACAGATAAGCAAAAACTAGAAGACTTCAGTACCACTAAAACAACTTTACAAGAAATGTTAGGAGGCTTCCGGGAAGATGCCGGAGGAGTAGGACGCGGAGATCGCCTTCCTCCCCACAGATACACCAGAAATACATCTACACGTGGAGCTACTCCTGCAGAGCACCTACTGAACGCTGGCAGAAGACCTCAGACCTCCCTAAAGGCAAGAAAACCCCCAGGTACCTGGGTAGGGCAACAGAAAAAAGAATAAACAGAGACAAAAGGATAGGGACGGGACCTGCACCAGTGGGAGGGAGCCATGAAGGAGGAAAAGTTTCCACACACTAGGGAGCCCCTTCGCGGGCGGAGACTGCGGGTGGCTTAGGGGGAAAGCTTCAAAGCCGCGGAGGAGAGCACAGCAACGGGTGCGGAGGGCAAAGCGGAGAGATTCCCGCACAGAGGATTGGTGCTGACCGGCACTCACCAGCCTGAGAGGCTTGTCTGCTCACCCGCTCGGGCGGGCGGGGCTGCGAGCTGAGGCTCGGGCTTCGGTCGGAGCGCCAGGAGAGAACTGGGGTTGGCGGCGTAAACACAGCCTGCAGGGCGTTAGTGCACCGCTGCTAGGCGGGAGGGAGTCCGGGGAAAAGTCTGGACCTGTCGAAGAGGCAAGAGACTTTTTCTTACCTCTTTGTTTCCTGGTGCGTGAGGAGAGGGGATTAAGAGCGCTGCTTAAAGGAGCTCCAGAAACGGGCGCGAGCCGCGGCTAACAGCGCGGACCCCAGAGACGGGCATGAGACGGTAAGACTGCTGCTGCCGCCACCAAGAAGCCTGTGTGCGAGCACAGGTCACTATCCACACACCCCCTTCCGGGGAGCCTGTGCAGCCCGCCACTCCCAGGGTCCCGGGATCCAGGAACAACTTCCCTGGGAGAACGCACGTTGCGCCTCAGGCTGGTGCAGCGTCACGCCGGCCTCTGCCGCCGCAGACACGCCCCGCACTCCGTGCCCCGCCCTCCCCGCCGGCCTGAGTGCGCCAGAGCCCCAGAATCAGCGGCTCCTTTAACCCCGTCCTGTCTGAGCGGAAAAACAGACGCCCTCCGGCGACCTACACGCAGAGGCAGGCCAAATCCAAAGCTGAGCCCCTGGGAGCTGTGAGAACAAAGAAGAGAAAGGGAAATCTCTCCCAGCAGGCTCAGAAGCAGCGGATTAAAGCTCCACAATCAACTTGATGTACCCTGCATCTGTGGAATACATGAATAGACAACCAGTCATCCCAAATTGAGGAGGTGGACTTTGAGAGCAAGATTTATGATTTTTCCCCTTTTCCTCTTTTTGTGTGTATGTATATGCTTCTGTGTGGGATTTTGTCTGTATAGCTTTGTTTCCACCATTTGTCCTAGGGTTCTATCCGTCCGTTTTTTTGTTGTTGTTGTTGCTTTAAAATTTTTTTTTCTTAATAATTACTTTTTAATCACTTTATTTTACTTTATCTTCGTTCTTTCTTTCCTTCCTTCCCCCCTTTAGACAATGAATCATCCCAAATTGAGGTAGTGGACTTTGAGAGCAAGATTTATGATTTTTTCCCCTTTTCCTCTTTCTGAGTGTATGTGTATGCTTCTGTGTGAGATTTTGTCTGTATAGCTTTGCTTCCACCATTTGTCCTAGGGTTCTATCCATTCGTTTTTTTTTCCTCTTAATAATCACTTTTTTATTTTAATAACTTTATTATATTTTATCTTATTTTATTTTACTTTATCTTTTCTTTTTTTCCTTCCTTCCCTCCTTCCTTCCTTCCTCCCTCCCTCCGTCCTTTCTTTCTTTCTTTCTACTTCTACTAATTCTTTCTACTTTTTCTCCCTCTTATTTTGAGCCGTGTGGATGAAAGGCTCTTGGTGCTGCAGCCAGGAGTCAGTGCTGTGCCTCTGAGGTGAGAGAGCCAACTTCAGGACACTGGTCCACAAGAGACCGCCCAGCTCCACATAATATCAAACAGTGAAAATCTCCCAGAGATCTCCATCTCAACACCAGGACCCAGCTTCACTCAACGACCAGCAAGCTACAGTGCTGGACATCCTATGCCAAACAACTAGCAAGACAGGAACACAACCCCACCCATTAGCAGAGAGGCTGCCTAAAATTATAATAGGTCCACAGACACCCCAAAACACACCACCAGACGTGGACCTGCCCACCAGAAAGACAAGATCCAGCCTCATCCACCTGAACACAGGCACTAGTCCCCTCCACCAGGAAGCCTACAGAACCCACTGAAACCAACCTTAGCCACTGGGGAGAGACACCAAAAACAATGGGAAGAACCTGCAGCCTGCAAAAAGGAGACCCCACACACAGTAAGATAAGCAAAATGAGAAGACAGAAAAACACACAGCAGATGAAGGAACAAGATAAAAACCCACCAGACCTAACAAATGAAGAGGAAATAGGCAGTCTACCTGAAAAAGAATTCAGAATAATAACAGTAAAGATGATCCAAAATCTTGGAAATAGAATAGACAAAACGCAAGAAACATTTAACAAGGACCTAGAAGAACTAAAGATGAAACAAACAATGATGAACAACACAATAAATAAAATGAAAAATACTCTAGATGGGATCAATAGCAGAATAACTGAGGCAGAAGAACGGATAAGTGACCTGGAAGATAAAATAGTGGAAATAACTACTGCAGAGCAGAATAAAGAAAAAAGAATGAAAAGAACTGAGGACAGTCTCAGAGACCTCTGGGACAACATTAAACACACCAACATTCGAATTATAGGGGTTCCAGAAGAAGAAGAGAAAAAGAAAGGGACTGAGAAAATATTTGAAGAGATTATAGTTGAAAACTTCCCTAATATGGGAAAAGAAATAGTTAATCAAGTCCAGGAAGCACAGAGAGTCCCATACAGGATAAATCCAAGGAGAAATACCCCAAGACACATATTAATCAAACTGTCAAAAATTAAATACAAAGAAAACATATTAAAAGCAGCAAGGGAAAAAAAAACAAATAACACACAACGGAATCCCCGTAAGGTTAACAGCTGATCTTTCAGCAGAAACTCTGCAAGCCAGAAGGGTCTGGCAGGACATATTTAAAGTGATGAAGGAGAAAAACCTGAAACCAAGATTACTCTATCCAGCAAGGATGTCATTCAGATTTGATGGAGAAATTAAAACGGTTACAGACAAACAAAAGCTGAGAGAGTTCAGCATCACCAAACCAGCTCTACAACAACTGCTAAAGGAATTTCTCTAGGCAAGAAACACAAGAGAAGGAAAAGACCTACGATAACGAACCCCAAACAATTAAGAAAATGGGAATAGGAATATACATATCAATAATTACCTTAAATGTAAATGGACTAAATGCTCCCACCAAAAGACACAGATTGGCTGAATGGATACAAAAACAAGACCCATATATTTGCTGTCTACAAGAGACCCACTTAAGACCTAGAGATACATACAGACTGAAAGTAAGGGGATGAAAAAGATATTTCATGCAAATGGAAACCAAAAGAAAGCTGGAGTAGCAATGCTCATATCAGACAAAATAGACTTTAAAATAAAGACTATTAGAAGAGACAAAGAAGGACACTACGTATTGATCAAGGGATCAATCCAAGAAGAAGATATAAAAATTGCAAATACTTATGCACCCAACATAGGAGTACCGCAATACATAAGGCAAATGCTAACAGCCATAAAAGGGGAAATCGACAGTAACACATTCATAGTAGGAGACTTTAACACCCCACTTTCACCAATCGACAGATCATCCAAAATGAAAATAAATAAGGAAACACAAGCTTTAAATGATACATTCAACAAGATGGACTTAATAACTGATATTTATAGGACATTCCATGAAAAACAACAGAATACACATTTTTCTCATGTGCTCATGGAAAATTCTCCAGGATAGATCTTATCTTGGGTCACAAATCAAGCCTTGGTAAATTTAAGAAAATTGAAATTGTATCAAGTATCTTTTCCGACCACAACACTATGAGACTAGATATCAATTACAGGAAAAGATCTGTAAAAAATACAAACACATGGAGGCTAATCAATACACTACTTAATAACGAAGTGATCACTGAAGAAATCAAAGAGGAAATTAAAAAATACCTAGAAACAAATGACAATGGAGACACGACGACCCAAAATCTATGGGATGCAGCAAAAGCAGTTCTAAGAGGGAAGTTTATAGCAATACAATCCTACCTTAAGAAACAGGAAACATCTCGAATAAACAACCTAACCTTGCACCTAAAGCAATTAGAGAAAGAAGAACAAAAAAACCCCAAAGTTAGCAGAAGGAAGGAAAGAAATAAAAATCAGATCAGAAATAAATGAAAAAGAAATGAAGGAAACGATAGCAAAGATCTATAAAACTAAAAGCTGGTTCTTTGAGAAGATAAACAAAATTGGTAAACCATTAGCCAGACTCATCAAGAAAAAAAGGGAGAAGACTCAAACCAATAGAATTAGAAATGAAAAAGGAGAAGTAACAACTGACACTGCAGAAATACAAAAGATCATGAGAGATTACTACAAGCAACTATATGCCAATAAAATGGACAACCTGGAAGAAATGGACAAATTCTTAGAAATGCACAACGTGCCAAGACTGAATCAGGAAGAAACAGAAAATATGAACAGACGAATCACAAGCACTGAAATTGAAACTGTGATTAAAAATCTTCCAACAAACAAAAGTCCAGGACCAGATGGCTTCACAGGCGAGTTCTATCAAACATTTAGAGACAAGCAAACACCTATCCTTCTCAAACTCTTCCAAGATATAGCAGAGGGAGGAACACTCCCAAACTCATTCTACGAGGCCACCATCACCCTGATACCAAAACCAGACAAGGATGTCACAAAGAAAGAAAACTACAGGCCAACATCACTGATGAATATAGATGCAAAATCCTCAACAAAATACTAGCAAACAGAATCCAACAGCACATTAAACGGATCATACACCATGATCAAGTGGGGTTTAATCCCGGAATGCAAGGATTCTTCAATATACGCAAATCAATCAACGTGAAACACCATATTAACAAATTGAAGGAGAAAAACCATATGATCATCTCAATAGATGCAAAGGAAGCTTTCGACAAAAGTCAACACCCATTTATGATAAAAACCCTGCAGAAAGTACGCATAGAGGGAACTTTCCTCAACATAATAAAGGCCATATATGACAAACCCACAGCCAACATCGTCCTCAATGGGGAAAAACTGAAACCATTTCCACTAAGATCAGGAACAAGACAAGGTTGCCCACTCTCACCACTCTTATTCAACATAGTTTTGGAAGTTTTAGCCACAGCAATCAGAGAAGAAAAGGAAATAAAAGGAATCCAAATCGGAAAAGAAGAAGTAAAGCTGTCACTGTCTGCAGATGACATGATACTATACATAGAGAATCCTAAAGATGCTACCAGAAAACTACTAGAGCTAATCAATGAATTTGGTAAAGTAGCAGGATACAAAATTAATGCACAGAAATCTCTGGCATTCCTATACACTAATAATGAAAAATCTGAAAGTGAAATCAAGAAAACACTCCCATTTACCACTGCAACAAAAAGAATAAATATCTAGGAATAAACCTACCTAAGGAGAAAAAAGACCTATATGCAGAAAATTATAAGACACTGATGAAAGAAATTAAAGATGATACAAATAGATGGAGAGATATACCATGTTCTTGGATTGGAAGAATCAACATTGTGAAAATGACTCTACTACCCAAAGCAATCTACAGATTCAATGCAATCCCTATCAAACTACCACTGGCATTTTTCACAGAACTAGAACAAAAAATTTCACAACTTGTATGGAAACACAAAAGACCCTGAATAGCCAAAGCAATCTTGAGAACAAAAAAAGGAGCTGGAGGAATCAGGCTCCCTGACTTCAGACTATACTACAAAGCTACAGTAATCAAGACATTATGGTACTGGCACAAAAACAGAAAGATCAATGGAACAGGATAGAAAGCCCAGAGATAAACCCACGCACATATGGTCACCTTATCTTTGATAAAGGAGGCAGGAATGTACAGTGGAGAAAGGACAGCCTCTTCAGTAAATGGTGCTGGGAAAACTGGACAGGTACATGTAAAAGGAAGAGATTAGACCACTCCCTAGCACCATACACAAAAATAAGCTCAAAATGGATTAAAGACCTAAATGTAAGGCTAGAAACTATCAAACGCTTAGAGGAAAACACAGGCAGGATACTCTATGACATAAATCACAGCAAGATCCTTTTTGACCCACCTCCTAGAAAAATGGAAATAAAAACAAAAATAAACAAATGGGACCTAATGAAACTTCAAAGCTTTTGCACAGCAAAGGAAACCCTAAACAAGACAAAAAGACAACCCTCAGAATGAGAGAAAATATTTGCAAATGAAGCAACTGACAAAGGATTAATCTCCAAAATTTATAAGCAGCTCATGCAGCTTAATAACAAAAAAACAAACAACCCAATCCAAAAATGGGCAGAAGACCTAAATAGGAATTTCTCCAAAGAAGATATACAGACTGCCAACAAACATATGAAAGAATGCTCAACATCACTAATCATTAGAGAAATGCAAATCAAACTACAATGAGATATCATCTCACACCAGTCAGAATGGCCATCATCAAAAAATTTAGAAACAATAAATGCTGGAGAGGGTGTGTAGAAAAGGGAACCCTCTTGCACTGTTGGTGGGAATGTAAATTGATACAGCCACTGTGGAGAACAGTATGGAGGTTCCTTAAAAAACTAAAAATAGAACTACCATATGACCCAGCAATCCCACTACTGGGCATATACCCTGAGAAAACCGTAATTCAAAAAGAGTCATGTACCAAAATGTTCATTGCAGCTCTATTTACAATAGCCAGGAGATGGAAACAACCTAAGTGTCCATCGACAGATGAATGGATAAAGAAGATGTGGCACATATATACAATGGAATATTACTCAGCCATAAAAAGAAACGAAATTGAGCTATTTGTAATGAGGTGGATAGACCCAGAGTCTGTCATACAGAGTGAAGTAAGTCAGAAGGAGAGAGACAAATACCATATGCTAACACATATATATGGAATTTAAGAAAAAAAAAACTGTCATGAAGAACCTAGGGGTAAGACAGGAATAAATACTGTGTCCTACTAGACCTACTAGAGAATGGACTTGAGGATATGGGGAGGGGGAAGGGTAAGGTGTGACAAAGCGAGAGAGAGGCATGGATATATATATACTACCAAACGTAAGGTAGATAGCTAGTGGGAAGCAGCCGCATAGCACAGGGAGATCAGCTCGGTGCTTTGTGACCACCTGGAGGGGTGGGATAGGGAGGTTGGGAGGGAGGGAGACACAAGAGGGACGAGATATGGGAACATATGTATAAGTGATTCACTTTGTTATAAAGCAGAAACTAACACACCATTGTAAAGCAATTATACTCCAATAAAGATGTTAAAAAAAAAAAAAAAAAAGAAATGTTAAAAGGACTTCCCTGGGCTTCCCTGGTGGCGCAGTGGTTGGGATTCCGCCTGCCAATGCAGGTGACACGGGTTCGTGCCCTGGTCTGGGAGGATCCCACATGCCGCGGAGCGGCTGGGCCCGTGAGCCATGGCCACTGAGCCTGCACGTCCGGAGCCTGTGCTCCGCAATGGGAGAGGCCACAACAGTGAGAGGCCCGCATACAGCAAAAAAAAAAAAAAAAAAAAAAAAAAGGACTTCCCTAAGTGGGAAGAAAAAAGGCCACAACTAGAAATATGAAAATTTAAAAAGCAAAAGCCTCATCAATAAAAGCAAACAACCCGTAAGGTAGTATATCAACCACTTATAAAGCTAGTAGTAAAATTAAAAAACAAAAGTAGTAAAATTATCTATATCCAAAATAAGTAGTCAAAAAACACACAAAACAAAAAGATGTAAAATATGATATCAAAACATTAAATGTGGAGAGGGAGGTAAAAATGCAGGGTTGTGAGAATGAACTCAAACTAAAAAAGATCAACATTAAACAATCACATATACCTATCTATGTATCTTCCTACCTACCTCATGGTAACCTAAAACCAAAAACCTATAATCAATACACACAATAAGAGAAAGGAATTCAAACATAACACTAAAGATAGTCATGAAGTCACAAGGGAAGAAGACAAAAGAAAAAAAGGAACAAAACTACCAAAACAACCAGAAAACAATTCACAAAATGGCAAAAAGTACATTACCTATCAATAATTACTTTAAATGTAAATAAACCAAATACTCCAGTCAAAAGACTTAGAGTGGCTGAACAGATTTTTTAAAATAAACAAAAAAGTAACCATATATATGCTGCCTGTAAGAGACTTATTTCAGACCTAAATACACACACAGACTGAAAGTGAGTGGACATAAAAAGGTACTCCATGTGAATGGAAATGAAAAGACAGGGTAGCAACACTTATATCAGACAAAACAGACTTTAAAACAAAGACTATAACAAGAAACAAAGAAGGATATTACCCAATGATAAAAGGGGTCAATCCAACAAGAAGACATAACAGCTATAAATACATATGCACCCAACAAAGGAGCACCTAACAAGGTGAAGCAAATATTAACAAACATAAAGGGAGAAACTGACAGTAACACAGTAATAGAAGGAACCTTTAACACCCCACTCACATCAATGAACAGATTATCCAGACAGAAAAGCAATAAGGAAACACTGGCCTTAAATAATATATTACACTAGATGTATTTTAAATATATAGAGAACATACTATCCGAATGCAGCACGACACACCTTCTTTTCAAGTGCACATGGAACATTCTCCAGGATAGATCACGTGCTAGGCCACAAAACAAGTTTCAGTAAATTTAAGAAGACTGAAATCATATCAAGAATCTTTTCCAACTACAATGCTGTAAGACTAAAAATCAACTACCTAAAAAAAAAAAAACCAAAACAACCCACACACAAGCACATGGAGGCTAAACAATATGCTACTAAACATCCAATGGATCACTGAAGAAATCAAAAAAGAAATTAAAAAAATACCTGGAGACAAATGAAAATGGAAATACAATGATCCAGTGTCTATGGAACTCAGCAAAAGCAGTTCTAAGAGGCAAGTTTATAGCAATACAAGCCCACACCTCAGGAAACAAGAAAAATCTCAAATAAAAATTTAATCTTATATCCAAAGGAACTAGAAAAAGAACAAACAAAACCCAAAGTTAGCAGAAAGGAAGAAATAATAAAGATCAGAGGAAAATAATGAGAGACTAAAAAACAAAAGAAAAGATCAATGAAACTGAGTTGGTTCTTTGAAAGATAAACAAAATTGATAAACCTTTAGCCAGACTCATCAACATAAAAAGAGAGTCCAAATAAAATAAAAAATGAAAGAAGAGAAATTATAGCTAACACCACAGGAACACAAAGAATTGTAGAAGATTATACTGAGAATAATTATATGCCAATAAAATTGACAACCTAGAAGAAATAGAATAAATTCCTAGAAATGTACAATCTCCCATGACTAAATTAGGAAGAAACAGAAAATATGAACAGACCAATTACCAGTAATGAAATTGAATCAGTAATCAAAAAAACTCCCAGCAAACAGAAGTCCAGGACCAGATGGCTTCACTGGTGAATTCCACCAAAAATTTAAAGAGGAGTTAACATCCATCCTTCTCAAACTATTCCAAAACACTGCAGAGGAGAAAAATGTTTCCAAACTCATTCTACAAGGACAGCATCACCCTGATATCCAAACCAAAGACAACACATGCAAAAGAAAATGACAAGCCAATGTCACTTATGAACATAGATGCAAAAATCCTCAAGAAAGTATTAGCAAACCAAATACAACAATATGTTAAAAGAATCATACACCATGATCAAGTGGAATTCATCCTAGGGATGCAAGGATGATTCAATATGTGCAAATCAATGAACGTGATAACCTTAAGAAACTCAATAATAAAAATCATATGATCACCTCAAGAGATGCAGAAAATGTTTTTGACAAAATTCAACATCCATTTAAGGTTATAGCTTGGAAAACTATAAGACACTGATGAAAGAAATTAAAGAAAACACAAATAAAAAGATATACCACACTCATGAACTGGAGGAATTAATATTGTTAAAATGACCGTACTACATTCAATGCTATCTCTCTCTGTCAAAATACCAATAGAATTTGTCACAAAATTAAACAAATAATCCTAAATTTGAATGGAAACACAAAAGACCTTGAACAGCCAAAACAATCATGAGAAAGAACAACAAAGCTGGATGTATCAGGCTTCCTGACTTCAAACCATACTACAAAGCTACAGTAATCAAAACAGTATGGTGCTGGCATAAAAAACACACAGAGATCAATGGAACAGAATAGAATCCAGAAGTAAATCCACACTTATATGATCAATTAATCTATGACAAAGGACGCAAGAATATAAATGGGAAAAAGACATCCTCTTCAATAAACAGTATTGGGAAAACTGGAGAGCTACATTAAAAAAGAATCAAACTGGACTACTTTCTCACAACAAATACAAAAATAAACTTAAAATGGATTAAAGACTTAAATGTAAGGACCCGAAACCATAAAACTCCCAGAAGAAAACACAGGCAGTATGCTCTTTGACACTGGTCTTACCAATAGCTTGGATATGTCTCCTCAGGGCAAGGGCAATAAAAGCAAAAATAAGCAAATGGGGCTACATCAAACTAAAGAGCTTTTGCATGCAAAAAAGCAAAAAGAACTCTCAACAAAACAAAAAGGCAGCCTACTGAATGGGAGAAGATACTTGCAAATGATATATCTGACAAAGGGTTAATATCCAAAATATACAAAGAACTCATACAACTTGACATCAAAAAAAACAAACCACCAGGTTAAAAAATGGGCAGCAGACCTGAATAGACATTTTTCCAAAGAAGACATACCGATGGCCAACAGACACATAAAAATATGCTCAACATCATTAAGTACCAGGGAAATGCAAATCAAAACCACAATGAGATACCACCTCACACCTGTCAGAATGGCTGCCAACAAAAAGACAACAAATAACAAGTGTTGGTAAAGATGTGGAGAAAAGTGAACCCTCATGCACTACTGGTGGGACTGCAAATTGGTGCACCCCTATGGAGAACAGTATGGAGAATTCTCAAAAAATTAAAAATAGAAATGTCAGCAATTTCACTTCTGAGTATTTATCCAAAGAAAACAAAAACACTAATTCAAAAAGTTATATGCACTCCAGTATTCACTGCTGCATTATTTATATTATTATAAATAAAATTTTAATATAAATATAATTACTATTAATTTTATAATTATAAAATTAGCATACTTGTTTATATTTATAATCTATTAATTATATAATTGCTATTATATTGATTGTATAATATAATTATACATAATTTAATAATATGTTATAATTTTTTGCATTATTTATAATAGCCACAAGGTGGAAGCAACCTGAGAGTCCATGGAAAGATAAATGGATAAAGACGATACATACATATATATATATATACACACACACACACACACACACGTATATATATTACTCAGCCATTAAAAAAGAATCTTGCCACTTGAGACAACATGGATGGATCTAGAGGATACTAAGTGAAATAAGTCAGACAGAGAAAGACAAATATGACATGATTTTACTTATATGTGGAATCTAAAAAACAAAACAAAAACAGTCTCAGATACAGAAAACAAACCAGTGGTTGCAAGAAGGGAGGAGGGTAGGGGAAATAGGTGAAGGAGATTAAGAGGTCCTGTTATATAAGTCATGGGGATGTAATATACAGCATAAGGAATATGGTCAATAATACAGTAATAACTTTATGTAAGTTGAGATGGTTACCAGACTTACCACAGTGATCATTTCATAACGTATGCAACTGTCAGGTCATTACGCAGTACACTTAAAACTAACATAATATTGTACATCAACTATATTTCAATGAAAAATAAATTTAGAAGAAATTTTAAAGCATTAACTATCCTTAATAATGGAACAGCAGTAATATTTAAAAATTAAATGCAGATTATGCCATCTCCCCATGAAATGGGTGGGGGTGGTGGGGGTGGTAGAAAAACAGTTTCCACATGCAATGTGCTCACATGTTGAAGTCAGTTTGGTTCAAGACTGCCAAGTCCTATTTAATGGTTTTCTAACATCAAGTGGCACAGGACAAGGCAAAAGGGGGGCACCTCCATTACCTGGAACCCCTGGGAAATTAGCTGCTCAAATTAATTAATTTATGAAGAATAACATTTAAGCCAAGTCCCAAAATATCATTTAATCATGATTTTTTCCATTAAGTATTATCAAAAATTTTACTCCCCAAATATTACACTGTTTTCTGATTACATGGGTATAAACTTGAGTACTCCCTTGATGACTTGGGACCTGGTTATAGATAACTAATTTTACCGTGCAGTTGGATGGGAGTCACTCCAGAAGACTTATTTTAGTTTGTTTTCTTGAAATAGTCCCTGATGTCAACTTTTCAAATGAACTTTATTAATCATTTAAGGAAATGAAAGTACAGTAACGACAAAACAGTCAACCTACAAAATAAAACTTCTGACCCTGTAACGGTTCACTAAACTCAGATTTCCTCTCAAGTTCTCTAAGGGAATCCAGAACGTTTTTTCCTTTGTGCTTAGGCCAGACTTTTAAAGGAGGCAGCTAGGCGCAGTAGTGCCACAAGAGGCATGAGGACTTAAGCTAAGAGACACAAACTTAAAGGGTAAGATGGTCTGCTTCCAGAGCTGCCCTATCCTCCATACAAGAAACTTGAGGGGTTCCATCTTATATTTCACAAATGTTAATAGCAATGGAATCAAAATGAGGAAACTCTTAGAGAAAAGTGAAATTTCAGAGTCATTAGATGTCCTTCCTTAGAGGTGATTTTCCCTCACAGTATTTAGTTCAAATGTTAGTTAAATTTAAAAGCAGAGTGACTTCTTATTTATTTTCTCGTCAAATGTTTCTTCCTTCATCTTTAGACAACTCTGTGTAAAATAGTTTTCTCTTAGCCTGAACTGAAATCTGTCTGTCTATAGTTTGTATCCTTCCTGCTCTTCCTCTTCCTCAATAAAACAAACAAAAAATACCTGGGACCACAAAGAACATAATTGCAAGATTACCTCCTCTTCCACAGCCTTACAGATATTTATAAAAATAGGTGGCATGCTGCTGACTATTCTCTTCTTTGTGACATAAATTATACATAGCATGACATAAAATTGACTCAATATGTGCCTTTCTGAATAACAGGTCTCCATTCGAATTATTATTTCAAACAGCAATGAAGATAAGCTTACAAATTCAAATTCTGACGACTGCACAATAAATTTCAAAAAGACAATTCAGCTCAATAAAATCAGGTATCTGTCTAAAACTATTCATTTGTCAGAGTCATGATTTCATGGGAGTTCAAAAGACCTATTTAGTCCCATTTCACAGTAAAGTAACCCTGGATTGAGATTTACAACAAAATCAAAACACAAAAGAAATTACTTGGTAAAGTCCTCAAAGTAGATTTTATTTATACATTTCTTCAAATGACTGTGGAACTTTTAAAAACCCCTCCCCCAAATGTGACAATTTACGGACAGTGGTGGGAACCAGGGGTCTTTGAAGAAAGCGAATACAAAGACACTGGTGCTGTGCCAGCTCCCTGAGCTAACACCAAGAAGCCAATTTATTTTATAATCTTAAAGAATCTTATATGTGGATATGTTTGAATTGGCCCTCTGAGAATTGTTCAAATAAAGGAAACATTATGGAAAGGAGACTGGTTTCCAAACTGTGCAGTCTCTGAAAATAAAACTTCAAAAATGTATGTCTGAAAAGATCTGCAAGACTTGGTACAGTGTTTATCTATGAAGAGAACCAATAACCCATTGACTTCAAAACTCAAAATAATCTAAAAAATACTTTAAATGGCATGGCATTAGTGACATTTTTTTCAAAATATTTAGTTTAAAAGAAATCTGATAAAATTGTTCTCACCCTATGAAAAAGACCTAATCCCTTTCTAAAACAAAAATAGGATTTGCAAGAGAAACAACACTGTACAATTCACTGGTAAATTAAGATTTCCGAGGCTGTAAGAAATGGGGCCAAAACAAGTCACACTCAAAAAGGGATGATTAACACAAGAAATGTGCTATAAGTAAAGTGCATGAAAGGAAGCCTGCTCAGCTAAATGAAGTAGACAAAGGTCAGAAGTCAAGGGTCATTCGCCAGAGCGGCAGCAGGCTCGAAAACCACACTGCAAATTCTGGCATCCACTGGCGGTGTCAGCATGAGGACCTGTATGAAAACAGAGAAGTGTGAAAGGAGGAATTTCTTATCACACAAAAATAATCTTGCTAATGAAAGAAGTAAAACACTTATTTTTTTTTAACTAGTAATACATTTGTAACATAGAAGTAAAATCCCACAATGAGTGTATAAAAAATTATTCAGCACAAAAATCGCCAACAGCAGTTTGACTTTAACTAATATAGGTAAATGAAAAAGAAGAATGAAAAGAAGTAATTTTTTGGCAACAATCTTACAAAATAAAAAATCCAAGAAGAAAAGAGATAACCCACAGAAACAAGACTGCCAGGATAACTTCACAATGGATTTCTTGTATCATGAACATCTTTCCTAGAAATATAATTAAGGCAAAAACAACCTTATCTATAATAGATAAGCTAAAGAATCCAGTATTGAGCAATTATAATAAATATTACATTCAAAATTTTTGTTAAAAATAAACTACGTAGATATAGCCTTAACATATTTGCCATATTGTTATTTAATATCTGTACCCAAAATAAGTCATGTGATAGGGTTAGGTGAAATTATCTTCCAGAATCAAATATGTAATGAATGAATAATTAAAAACATACCTAAGACATAATAAAAGTTATGATCCAATTACAAAGAAAAATAATAATACATTTGTGGAATAACTGACATTTTATTCCAATGACATTATGCTACCCAGACACTAGATTAAAAGATCCATTAGGGAACAAAGCTGAGAATTAGAAAGTATCAAAGAGATATCATGGCGCATATTCAAATGTCAAGTACTCTGAATGAATCACAGTTTTCATAAAGGCGAGCAAATGCGGAAAAAGACATTTTAACTATATTGAAGCCTTTCAGTATGTCTGCACCATGAACAAAGTTAATTAGTTCTTTCATCAATTAGAACCAAAATACTTGCATTTTTGATACGTAAGGACCATAAAAGTACATGAAATATATTTTTATTATAGAAAATAATATTTATTTTATCAAATGGATTATAATTGAAAAATCACTGGAATGATATCAAGACTTTAACTTAGAAAAATATATTATATTAGCTTTCTTTGTCTTTTGAAGTAGCGATCCATTGCAAAAGAAGGCAATTATGCTAATACCAACATAAGAAAATAACTACTTGCAAATAAACACATAGAACACACTTATTTACCAGAATTTAACTTTTTTTTTGTATTCCTGTAATGGCAATATACAAAATACAAAGGACTAATTTCTTAGGATATACAATCAATGAAGTATAGCATTCATATATTTCACTAATGGAAATAATAATGTATCTTTAAGTAAGAAAAGAAACTAATGAACTTTACAAGCATAGTGGAACTGCAATAGCTTATGATTTCATTTATTTTCAAATACTTATGCTTAACTTTTAAAGTAATATAATGCCTGGGATACGGGGAGCAGGTATGGGAATGGGCAATAGTATATGAAAAAAGATTGACCACAGGTTTATAACTGCTGAAGCCAATGATCCATAAAGCTTCTTTATATTATTATGTTTATATATTTAAAAGGTTCTATAATAAAAGTTTAAAGTCATTTCAAATATAAAACTGAATTACCACAAGCTTATTTTTTATTTAATCAAAATTAAAATCTATTCTATTTTGAAAATGAAAAGTTAAATGTGTCAAATACTTAAAATTCATAAAGTAGCATTTTTGTTAAGACTATTTTCTCTTAAGACACAATGCTAGTCATCTTAATCAAAGAGTCAAAATGAAATTTCTTAGTACATTAGAGCCTTTCTCCAAGAGCCAATCTCCTACCTCACTATCATTGCCCTGCCCTGACACAGTCCCTGTGATGAAATGCTTAAACTGGTGGTTTTTGCAAAAACATATCTAACATTTTCTCAGTATATAATTCTAACTTTTTTGAAAGGGAGAAATATGAGGAAAGAGACATGGAGACTTTGGTACAATATTCCAAACTGAAACTCCCTACAATACTTCAAAATGTCTATACTCCTATTTTTAAAAGCACAGAAAGGTAAGGAAGAAATTTTATACTGCAATCACACGCCTAGGGAAAAATCATAAGCGATGGCTGAAAGCAATCAAAGTAAAGTATGCTACTGGTTTTCAAGAGAGAAAATTAAATGGGAGCCTCAAAGGAGCCAATTGGATCAAGGAATCTAATCAAAAGATTCATATTTTTCCAAACACAGGCATACTTCATTTAATTGTGCTTCACTTTATTGCACTTTGCAGATACTGCATTTTTTACAAACTAAAGGTGTGTGGCAACCTTGCACTGAGCAAGTCTATTGGCACCATTTTTCCAACAACATTTGCTCACTTCCTGTCTCTCTGGCACATTTTGGTAATTCTCACAATATTTCAAGCTTTTTCATTATTATTATATTTGTTATGGTCATCTGTGATCAGTGATCTTTGATGTTACTACTATGACTCACTGAAGGCTCAGATGATGGTTAAAATTTTTTAGCAAAAAAGTATTTTTAAATTAAAGTATGTACGTTGCTTTTTTTAGACAATGCTTTTGCACTTAATAGACTACAGTACAGTGCAAACATAACTTTTATATACACTGGGAAACCAAAATATTCACGTGGCTCACTTTATTGCAATATTCACTTTATTATGGTGGTCTGGAACCAAACTCACAATATCTCCAAGGTATGCCTGTACCACCCAGTTTTTCACCAACCTCCCCCAAAAAAGAGGCTCAGGATCCTCAGTCTCCACTCCGGTGACCTGAGTCACTTTTTGCTCTCAAAGTCTAAGGGATGGAAGTAGGGATAATATGGGAAGAAAAATGTAGGAATAAAAATATGTGTCCTATATTAGGTAGAAAGTAACCCTCTCCTGATATCTGTCAGCATCTCCTTATTCATCACAAAACAAAGTTCACGCTCATATTGCTATAAAATGTGCTCCCTTTCTCAGATACACACCAGAATATCTTAGTTTCAATGGAAATCTAAGGGCATAAATTGTGCTTAACCAACAACTGTAATACTAACTACCTCAAAACTACAATCCCATCATAAGGTGAATGACATTCCAGGTGACTGATCCTAAAAATCCATAAAAGTGGTATCATCCATGAATGGGTTTTATTTTGTTGAAGGCCTAGGGCAAAGCAAAAGTGAAGACAACCGCTGTTTGTAAGTTAGTTTCATACTGTAGAAAACAGGGGAGAAAGCAATTTCCAAAGCATGGAAATCATAAGCAATGTTAACAGTTAAGACCCTTAAGCATCACAGAAGGACTATTTAGAAAAGGGAATAAATGGACAACAGAATAAACAGGCAACAGAAAAAGTGAGGTAGAATTGGAAAGAAACATGACTAAGATATGTTGGGTTGCCAAATATCTCAAGTAGACAGCTGTGCTTCCACAGACATGGAATTTCAAAGGTAAACATTTGACTTATCACCAGTAAATGTCAATCTTGATATGAGATAATAAACCCAATGGTTATAACAGATGCGGGCTAAATTACGGTAAAGGATAATAAAACAGAAAAATAACATTTGCATAATCATTAAATAAAACCTTTAAATGCATGGTAAAAATAAATTTTGTAAGAGAGCATTTTTTAAAATATTAGTTAAGAAGAGCTATAATGGTAGCTATTGTTATTTTCCCAAATTTTTATTACTGAATTGTTTGTTTTTCCTAGATTTTAAGCATATTACTTATGCTGTATATCTGCACTTACCTTCACTTACCTTTAATTCCTCTTTAACTTAAATTAGAAACATAAGAGAGCAAATCATCTGAAACTGTGTCACCTACTATGATCTAATCTATCTTAATTCACAAATTAAACATACATTGAAATGCAAATCAGTACAAGTTTATTTGCTATCATTGTTCAAATGTTCTTCAGAGCTCTAAAACTAGGCAATTCCATCTAACACTTCTTAAATGACAAGGAATTTTTTAAATGTTATGGCTAAGAAGCCTTTTTTTATACTTAAATCTTAACTTTTTTATCAATCAAATAACAAATTTAAATGTCATGAAAGAATCATTAAGAATAAAAATGGCATTTTATGTTAATGCTTAGTATAGTGCCTTGCTGGCAGCAGACACTGTTTGAATATCTGATTACTAATTTATCTTCTCCAAAATCTCTGCTAATGCTTAGGAAATAGAAAATTTTGTTTTACTTAGCACTTTTTAGTTAATGAGTATTATTTATCAGCATTTACTTCTTTTAGTTAGTAACCTGGTAGTTAACTATGTAAACTCTCTTTTGACAAAATACATTTTTAGTTAAGTGTTACTCTCAAATATTAAAATATAATGTGTCACCTAAATATGCTCCCTATTAGTTTAAGAACATGTATAAAAATATTGACTACTTTCAGAAATAATAAAAATAATAATGAAAAGGGAGCTAAATATTTATAGTCACTAAGTATTTGTACAAGTTGAATTATAATAAAAGATACTGGATGAATCCTGTGTCATCTTGCAAAACTGGATACAATGCAACTTTATTCTAACACTTTCTAGTGTCCATATGGCCTTTTAAGGAAAAGATTGTATCAGGGCATTGCTTTATGAGCAACTGGCTGGAACTCTGGAACATAAGTTCACATGACAAGTCACCCTGTAAACTTTAAAGGATTTCCATTTCCCCCAAATCATGCTTTAAGAAGCTGTAAAAGGAGACTTGGTATTGGATTATACAAGCACGGTCAATTTCCTTTCAAACATTTTAAAGTCAGATATGTTCATTAAAATTCATTTATTGAAAACTACCACTCATTTATCAAAAAAAAATCTTAACATTCAACAAAAAGAATGTAGCAGCTCCTTTGGAACACTTTAATATTTATATATTCAAAACCAGTCAAGATGAAAGGAATTCTAACATACTAACAAAGTGCAAAAGTTTTTAAGTATTTAACTTTATCCCAACACCTAAATTATTTCAAGAAGTTTTTTTTAAAAAGACACACACACACAAAAGTAGTAGGCAGATCATAAAAATGAAGTGAAACCCAATCCCCCTACCAATCCAATAACATCTATATACCCCAAAATAAGTATAACAAATTAGGTTCTGAGATTTATTCCCACCAGCATAACCTATGCTGAAATCAGTGTAGATAATTCAAATGCAACCTACCAATAAGGTGTTTTTCTTACAAAAAATAATTGCTTACTGATTACTTTTCATAATATATCCTATAAGCCTTAGTAAGTACAACAGTGAACCCACAATGACATAACCGTGTATTAAAAATATATATATATATTTTTATTGCATCCCCAAAAGCAGCAAGTGCTGCACTGTAGCACTCACACCTTCTTTTGTACACTTAGCAGGTTGCAACTAAAATGACATTAATTTTCCCCATTCCTTCTTATACACTAAAGGCAACAGAGAGCAAAGAAATGCTTGAAGTTAGTGTTGCTATTTCAAGAACATGGGAGGTCATCTCCTGCATCACCAATGATTCAAGAAACAAAAGAGCTGCTATCTCCTGTCTCTTCATATACATTTTAAGAAAAATCTAATCTCTGAGAAACAGCAGATTTGCTAACTTCTCTGCCTACTGGTATGTCATTAAAGAAGATACTATTCCTCTAGTCTTGCTGGCGTCTGTCAATTTTTCTGCCTGAGAGACTCCGTTTATCTTCCCATGATCTTAAGATGAACTGGACTCTCAAAAATAACAATACATGGGCTTCCCTGGTGGCGCAGTGGTTGGGAGTCCGCCTGCTAATGCAGGGGACATGGGTTCGTGCCCCGGTCCGGGAAGATCCCACATGCCACAGAGTAGTTGGGCCCATGAGCCATGGCTGCTGAGCCTGTGCACCGGAGCCTGTGCTCCGCAACAGGAGAGGCCACAACAGTGAGAGGCCCACGTACCGCAAAAAAAAAAAAAAAAAAAAAAAACATGATGTAAAAAGACACAGTAGAATCTGAACCATGTAAATTTTTTCCAATTATAAATACAGGAGGTTGACTTCCTTACTAATAGTTGAGGAGCAGCTTTTTATGCTTCAGGACTTCAGTCTCTACCAGTGATTATCAAATGCCCAACAGGGCACTGAACGTACTTTGAAAAAGCACATTAAACAGTCCCACTGCAGGGCAGGAATAGGCTTAAAAAATAAAACAAGGGGCTTCCCTGGTGGCGCAGTGGTTGAGAGTCCGGCTGCCGATGCAGCGGACACGGTTCGTGTCCCGGTCTGGGAAGATCCCACATGCCGCCGAGTGGCTGGGCCCGTGAGCCATGGCCGCCGAGCCTGCGCGTCCGGAGCCTGTGCTCCGCAAGGGGAGAGGCCACAACAGTGAGAGGCCCACGTACCACAAAAAAAATAAAAAAAATAAAACAAAACAAAAAAAATCAAGAAATGTTTACCTGATGATTGTTAAAAGTAGGTTCAGGGTTCAATCTCCATAATACTATAGGAATTTTAATCACATTTAAAGCACCTCAGCCTCTTCCCAATACCACACTCACCATCCTCCTCAATCTTCCAAGAGATTTATTTGGAACCAGATTCAGGGTCCCTGAGGAGTTCACATTACCAAAGTCCTCCTTTTTCTACTACATTATGAAGTTTTCTTGTCCTACAAGAAAACTAACTCTAACATCCCTAAGAATTAGGTGTATCTAGAACAGCAATACGCTGTATTGTTAATGAGTGCTCTTTCACTCTAGAGGAATTTCCCAAAATTTTATAAGAATTTTAGTAATTCTATAAAAACTTGTCACTTTGGATTGATTAAACTATTACATATTTCTAAAATCTGGCAGAATGGATAGTTGAGATATCTCTCCAAAAGAAAACTTATCTTTAGAAAGATAAGAAAACTTATCTTTAGAAAGATAAGAAAATTTATCTTTAGAAAGATAAGAAAACTTATCTTTCAGACTAAACCTGAAAGTAAAAAATGTTTGGTAATCAGAAATCTAGAAAACAAAATAGAAACCCTAAGAATTTTCAGAACTGTTAAAAATTTTTAAATCAACTCCTCCAAAATTATCCCATTGTTAAAAGGCATTACCGTTAATGTTGTCACAGTAGTAAAAGTATTCATCATTTAGAGAAGGACATGCTGAAACCAAATCCTGCAGGCCTGCACCAGTTACAGTAAGACAACCAGAGAGATTAAGGTGCTCCAAATAAGGTAGCCCTCCTCCCAGAGTCAAAACCCTGTAAGAGAAGCAATTCAACAATTAGAATATATTAACAATTAAAATGTATTGTAAAATCTATGAAAACTTATGTATTCCTATGGCCCAATGGACTATTAACAGACCTTTCAATCTGGTAATGAAAAATTAAAGTATCTCTATAAAACATGACAACTAACTTCATCCTTAGGCAGGATACATTTAACAGAGACATTTCTGAAGACATTCAATAAACAAGTCTATGAAATGTTCTTTATAAGAACATTACAGTAACTCAATTCTTACAGGAAGGAAGTAATGAATCCTGGAATTGTAATCTTCACTCTCCTACTAAACTAAGTAAAAATTATCAAGAAAATTACTAAACAGTTTGGCAGTTCCTCAAAGAGTTAAAGAATCAGCATATACCCAAGAGAAGTGAAAACATATGTTCACAGAAAAACTTGCAAACAAATGTTCACAGCAGCATTATTCATAATATCCAAAAAGTGGAAACAATCCAAATGTCCACTAATCAATGAGTGGATAAACAAAATTTAGTATAAATATCATGTAGCCATAAAGAACTGATACATGCCACAGCATGCATGAACCTTGAAAATACTGTGCTAAGTGAAAAAAATCATACACAAAAGACCACATACTATGTAATTCCACTTATATGAAATATCCAAAATAAGCAGAATAGACAGACAAAGTAAATTAGTGGCTACCAGGGGCTGGGGGCAAAGAGGAATGAAGAATGACTGCTAATGAGTAAATGGCTTCTTTTTGGTTTAATGAAAATGTTTCTAATTTGATAGTGGTAATGGCTGCCAACCTTATAAGTATACTAAAACCACTGATTTGTACCCTTTAAAAGAATGAATTTAATGTGAATTTCATTTCAGTAAAAATGAAAACATTGCTTTTCATGGCATACCCTAGAAGAATTTTAAAAAAACAATTTACATAAAAAGAATAAAATGAGAAATTGACTGAAATGACAATGGCAGAGCTGAAAAATATCAAGAGCAAAACTGAGAACATCAATTCCCTCTATAGAACAGCAAAAACTGGGAAAACTAGAGACAGTCTATCTTGACAGCACTATCCAAAAACTAATAATACAATAAATTTAGTAAAAAAACAAATAGCATGATTATGCAGATACATGGAAATTAGGAAGTAAAGGTAAGTAAAAGTATGTAAACTACTGAGATTAGAATAAACTATGGAAATATTTATATATTCAGTGACAGGCACTGATGGACAAAGATCAGTACATACATTTTAATGTTTTGTCATTGCATGTTTACAAGAAAAACCTGGCCTATCAAAAAGAGCTTATCAAGACCCCAATACACGTGAGAGATTTAAATGCATACTTCTCCTTATATTTTGACTGAAAAAGACTGACTTTTTCTTAAATCATAGATTCCCTGATCCATTCCTACAGTTTAAATTAGTAACAGTGGCAGTTCAGAACTTCAGTGGCTTGACTGGGCCACAGTAATTACAAATAGACATCTTTAAAGGAAGACTATTGTTTAAAGTTTATTGATTCTTTTTTTCCTATAAAGTTGAATAGCTCAGAATAAAAAATAAAACAGCTTCTAAAAAGTGGTCTAAAAGATCTCAGAAGGTATCTCAATGCAGAAACTGCTTCATGTTCTGAAACTTACAAATTTTCAGTACACTGAGGACAGACTGCATGGAATGTAAAACTTTATATCACAAATACACTTGAGTAAACTGTATATGCATTCACTGAGTCTAGTGGGATATCAAACAAGACAAAAGTAAACAAGCAGTTATAATATCATATGATGAATGCTCTCCTGGGAACGTATTTAAGGGCCTTGGTGGAGGGAGGGGGACAGGGGTCACAAACGGTTTCCCTTAAAAAGTGACGTTTAAACTGGAATGGAGATAGAAATGAACAGAAGTTAGCCAATAAACGTTTGTTAGAGAGAGAGCAAATGCAAATGTATGAAGACAGAGAAATACAGTACAGGCATACCTCAGAGATATTGCAGGTTGAGTTCCAGACCACCACAATAAAGCGAATATCACAATAAAGCAAGCCACACAATTTTTTTGTTTTCTGGTGCATATAAAAAAGTTAGGTTTACATTATACTGTAGTCTATTAAGTATGCAATAGCAGTATGTCTAAAAAACTATATGCATACCTTAATTAAAAATACTTTATTTTATTGCTAATTGCTAAAAATACTTATTGTATCATCTGAGCCTTCAGCAGCAAGTCATAATCTTTTTGCTGGTGGAGGGTCTTGCCTCCATGTTGACGGCTGCTGACTGATCGAGGTGGTGGTTGAAGGCTGGGGTGGCCGTGGCGGTTTCTTAAGACAACAATGAAGTTTTTTTTGCTGCATTGACTGACTCTTCCTTCCACGAATGATTGCTCTGTAGCATTTTGCCCTACTTCTTTCAAAATTGGAGTCAATTACTTTCAAACCCTGCCACTGCTTTAACAATTAAGTTTATGTAATATTCTAAATCTTTTGTTGCCACTTCAACAGTCTTCACAGCATTTTCACCAGGAGTAGATTCCATCGGAAGAAACCACTTTCTTTGTTCATCCATAAGAAACAACTCCTTATCCATTAAAGTTTTATTACGGATATAATTCAGTCACATTTTCATACTCTACTTTTAATTCTAGTTCTCTTGCTATTTCTAACCTGCAGTTACTTCCTCCAGTGAAGTCTTGAACCCCTCAAAGTCATTCATGAGGGTTGTAATCAATTTCTTCTAAAATCCTGTTAATGTTGATATTCTGATATGTTCCCAAGAATCACAAATGTTCTTCATCGCATCTAGAATAGTGAATCCTTTCAAGAAGATTTTCAATTTACTTTGCCTAGCTCAGAGGAATCACTACCTAAGGCAGCTACATAGCCTTACAAAATATATTTCTTAAATAGTAAGACTTGAAAGTTGAAATGCCTCCTGGATCAATGGGCTGCAAAATGGATGTTGTGTTAGCAGGCATGAAAACAACATTAATCTCAGCGACTTCCCTGGTGGCACAGTGGTTAAGAATCGCCTGCCAATGCAGGGGACACGGGTTCGATCCCTGGTCCGGGAAGATCCCACATGTCATGAAGCAAGTAAGCCCATGCACCACAACTACTGAGCCTGCGCTCTAGAGCCCACGAGCCAGCTACTGAGCCCACGTGCCCCAACTACTGAAGCCCGCACACCTAGAGCCTATGCTCTGAGACAAGAGAAGCCACTGAAACAAAAAGCCCGCGCACTGCAACAAAGAGTAGCCCCTGCTCACCACAACTACAGAAAGCCCGTGCACAGCAACGAAGACCCAACACAGCAAAAAATAAATAAATTTATAAAACAAACAACAACAAAAAACATTAATCTCATGGTACATCTCCATCAGAGCTCTTGGGTGAGCAGGTACATTATCTCTGAGCAGTATTTTGAAAGGAATCTTTTCCTTCCTAAGCAGTAGGTCTCAACAGTGGGCTTAAAAAGTCAGTAAATCATGTTGTAAACACATGTGCTGTCATCCAGGCTTTGTGGTTTCATTTACAGAGCACAAGCAGAGTAGATTTAGCATCATTCTTAAGGGCCCTAGGATTTTCAGAATGGTAAATAAGCACTGGCTTCAACGAAGCCACCAGCTGCATTAACCCCTAATAGAAGAGTCAGCCTGTCCTTTGAAGCCAGGCACTGACTTCTCCTCTGTACTCACCTTGCACTTTTATGTTATGGCTTCTTTCCTTAAATCTCATGAACCAACCTCTGCTCGCTTCCAACTTTTCTTCTGCAGCTTCCTCACCTCAGCCTTCACAGAACTGAAGAGAGTTAGGGTCTTGCTGTGAATTAGGCTTTGGCTTAAAAGAATACTGTGGCTAGTTTGATCTTCTATCCAGACCACTAAAACTTTCTCCTTATCAGCAAAAAGGCTGTTTCACTTTCTTACCATTCATGTGTTCAATAGAGTAGCACTTTTAATTTCCTTCAAGAACTTCTCCTTTGCTTGTATAGCCTGGCTAACTGTTTGGTGCAAAAGACCTAGCTTTCAGCCTATCTTGCTTGGCTTTTGACGTGCCTTCCTCACTAAGTGTAATCATTTCTAGATTTTGATTTAAAGTGAGAGATGTGTGACTCATTTTACTTGAATACTTAGAGGCCACTGTAGGGTTATTAATTGGCCTAATTTCAATACTGTTGTGTCTCAGGAAATAGGGTGGCAGGAGAAGATGGAGAGAGATGGGGGAATAGCCAGTTGAAGCAGTCAGAACACACACAGTATTTATCGATTAAGTTTGCCATCTTATATGGTTTGTGGCACTCCAAAACAATTACAGTAGTATCATCAGAGATCACTGATCACAGATCACCATAACAAATATAATAATAATGGAAGTTTGAAATACTGAAGAATTAAAGTGTGACACAAAAACGTGAAGCAAGCAAATATCGTTAGAAAAATGGGACTGACAGACCTGCTCGATACAAGGTTGCCACAAACCTTCAATTTGTATAAGACGCAATTATCTGCAAAGCACAATAAAGCAAAGTACAATGAAACAAGGTATGCCTGTATACCTGGAGGAAACGAAAATAGCTGAGTATGGTTAAAGAAAGGATGGTTTTGTGTGTTTGTGTGTTATGTTTATGTTTACCTACTTGCTGTCTTTTTTTTGGCAGAGGTGAAGATGTGAGGAAATAAAAGGAAGAGATTTAAAGAAGGTAACAAGATATAAACTACAGAGGCAAGCAAGGGCCAAGAATCTGAACTTTAACCAAAGGGCAATAAGACTCACTGAAACGCTTAAAGGAGTAATAACAAGTAATAAGAAATGCATACTAGAAAGATCACTCTAGTCTACTTTTTATCACCAATACCCAAGTACGTCAGGCACAGGCCTACACAGTAAAATGCAAAATACATTCTTTGCTCTCAAACAAAGAAAGAAACATTTAAACAAAGTATTAATAATGCATGCAATAAGAAAAAAAGTTTTAGAAATATATACAAATTACAGAAATAATACAGACCAGGGAGTGATTCAAAGTAGTAATCTTTAAAAGATCAGAACAAAATCCAGAATTCAACAATGTATAATTCACATTATCTGGTATCCAATCAAAAACTACTAAACACTCAAAGAATCAGAAAAAAAGAATCAACAGAAACAGACCAATAAATGATAAAGATGAAATTAGGAGATAATGACTTTAAAACAGATTTCATATTTTAAATATGCTCAAGGATTTAAAAGAAAATATGAACATAATGAAACAAAAAACATGTCCATATATTAGTTTTTTTTATGTTTCAATATATTTACATACATTATTGATGTGCTTATATGTGTGTGTATATGTATATATCAGGGAGGATCACGAGTGTACCAAATGAAACTTCTAGAGATGAAAAATACAATATCTGAAATAAAAAATAGACTGAACGAGATTAGCAGTAATTAGACATTGCAAAAATTAGTGGACTTGAAGAACAACCAGATTAACCAAAATGAAGCACCAAGAGAAAAAAGAACAAAAACAGTAAGGAAAAGAAAAAGCCCTGGTGTTATGGGTTGAATTGTGTCCCCTCCCACCCCCATCAAAAAAAGATATGTTGAAGTCTTAACCCTCAGTATCATAAATGTGACTTTAGTTGGAAATACGGTCTTTGCAGATTTAAGATCAGGTCATTAGGGTGGGCCTTAATCCAATATGACTGATGTCCTCCTAAGAAGAGGGATATTTAGACACACACACACACACACACACACACGGATAATGCCATGTGAAGACGCATAGATATACAGACACAAAAAGGAGATGGCCGTGTGAAGACTGAGGCAGAGATTGGGGTTATAGTGCCACAAGCCAAGCAACACCTGGGTCTATGAAAAGTTTCAAGAGTTAAGAAAGGATGCTCCCTTAAAGGTTTCAGAGGGAACATGGTTTGGCCAACACCCTGATTATTGAACTCTAATCTCCAGAACTCTAAGAGAATAAATTTCTATCATTCTAACCACCTAGCTTGTGGTACTTTGTCATGACAGTCCAGGGAACTATTACACTAAAGTGACCTATAGTACAGTATCAAGAAGTCTGACATACATGAAGTCCCAGCAAGAAGCAGGGGTAAGAGAATAGGGAGGAGAGAAAAAGTACTTGAGGAAATAATAGCTGAATTTTGTTTTTCAATTTTATGAAAGCTAGGAATAACATATCCAAGAATCTCAATTAACCCCAAGCAAGATAACAATGAAGATAACCACACCAAGGCATACCATATGCAAACTGCATTAAAAGCAGAAATAAAATTTTAAAGCAGCTAAAGAAAAAACATACATAATATACGGAAGAACAAAGATAAAAATTTAATACAATTCTCATAAATGACGCAAGCTGAAAGACAATGTAACATCTTAAAAGTGCTAAAACAAAACTACCAACTTAGAATTCTATACACAGTGAAAATCCTTCTAAAATGAAGGTGAAATAAAGAGTTTTTCAGACAAGAACTGAGAGTTTACTGACAAAAGACTTAACAGTACAAAAAACTACAGAGAACTCTGCAGGCAAAAGAAAAACAATACCAAATGGAAACATGAAACTGTACAAAAGCATGAAGAATGGCAAAAAAGGTGAAATAAGACTTCTTTGTTAATTTTTTCTAAAAGACAATTGTTTGGGACTTCCCTGGTAGTCCAGTGGTTAAGACTTCACCTTCTAATGCAGGGGGTACGGGTTCAATCCCTGGTCGGGGAGTTAAGATCCCACATGCCTCATGGCCAAAAAAAAAAAAAAAGACAATTGTTTAAAGAAAAAATATTAACGATGTATTATGGGGTTTAAAACATATATAGAAATAAAATATATAACAAAAACAGCACAAAGAATGGGGAGGGGAACAGGCGATTACTGTTTTAAGATTCTTACATTCTATGTGAAATGGTATAATACTGTTTGAAGGTAGAAAGCAATTAGTTAAAAATGCATACACAAAAGCATAAAACAGTAATTATAAATCTACGTTAAAGGGCACACAATGTATAAAGCTGTAACCTGTACCAATAACAATATAAAGGAGATGAGACAGAGATGTCAAGAGTGGAGTATTTGTACATGATTGAAACTAAGCTGGTTGTCAAACTAGGTTGTTTTAAGATCAAGATGTTAATTGTATCCCTAAGGTAACAACTAAAAAAATAACTTTAAAAAACAAAGAAAATGGAGAAAAAGGGAATCAAATGGTATATTACAACAAAACAAAACATAAAAAGAGGAAGTCACTGAGAAAATGAGGAACAAAAGCATGTAAAACATAAGGAAAAGAAATAGATAAATGGCATAAGTAAAGTCTCCTTTATCAGTAATTACTTTAAAAATGAATCCATCAAATTCTCCTCCTGAAAGGCAGAGATTAACAGACTATATTAAAAATTTTTAAACTTCAGAATTTTAAAAACATGATCCATCTATATACTCTTTATTAGAGACCTCACTTTAGATGCAAAAACACTAAGAGGTTAAAAGTAAAAGCATGAGAAAAGATACTCCAAGCAAAAAGTAAACAAAAGGGGGGAGTTCCCTGGCAGTCAAGTGGTTAAGACTCCAGGCTTCCACTGCAGGGGGCACGGGTTCAATCCCTGGTCAGGGAACTAAGATTCTGCATGCCACATAGTGAGGCCAAAAAAACAAGGTAACAAAAACAGAGCAAGAGTGACTATAATACTGTGAAACAAAAAAGACTTTAAATTTTTAAATGTTTACAAAAGGCAAAGGGTATTAGGATATTATATATTGGTAAAAGGTGTACTCCACCAAGATTAAAAAAAACTGAGAACATATACACACTTAACAACAGAGCCCCAAAATATATGATACAAAATTGATAGAACTAAAGGGAAAAATGAAAAGTCCTACAAAAATAGTCAGAAATACAATACCCCAATTTCAATAATGGATAGAACAAGTGGACAGAAGATCAAGAGGGAAATAGAGAACTTGAACTACACTATTAACAGATTAGTCCTACCAAACATAAAGAGAACATTCCGGTTAAAAACAGCAGAATACACATTCTTCTCAAGTGCACATGGAATACTCAGATCACGTTTGGCCACAAAAAAAGGCTTAATAAATTTTAAAAGGTTGAACTCATAGAAAGTATAACTTCGCTTCTTTGAAAAGATCATCAAAACTTGACATTTAGTTAGTATAACTAAGAAAAAAAGAGGACTCAAATTACCAATGTAAGAAATGAACATTAGGGGACTTCCCTGGTGGCACAGTGATTAAGAATCCGCCTGCCAATGCAGGGGACATGGGTTCGAGCCCTGGTCCGGGAAGATCCCATATGCCACGGAGCAACTAAGCCCGTGTGCCACGACTACTAAGCCTGCACCCTAAAGCCCGCAAGCCACAACTACTGAAGCCCACATGCCTAGAGCCCATGCTCTGCAACAAGAGAAGCCACTGCAATGAGAAGCCCGCACACTGCAACAAAGAGTAGCCCCCGCTACTCTTCTCTACTCTAGAGAAAGCCCATGCGCAGCAAGGAATACCCAACACAGCCAAAAATAAATAAATAAATATTAGAAATGAAAGTTAGGACATTACTACCGATTTTACAGAAATAGACAGGATTATAAAATAGTACCATGAACAACTGTATATCAACAAATTGTATAACCTAGATGAAGTAGACAACTCCCCTAGAAACACAAAAAGTAACAAAACTGACTCAAGGAAAAAAACAAACAAACAAACAGAAAATCAGAATACACCTACAACAAGTAAGGAGACTGAATTAGTAATCAAAGCTTCCCAACTAAGAAATCAAAATCAGATGCCTCACTGGTGAATTCCACTAAACATTTAGAGAAGTAACAATCCTTCTCAAACTCTTAAAAAACACTGAAGAGGAGGAAGACTTCCTACTCATTCTATGAGGCCAGTATTATTACCCTGATACCAAAGCTAGACAAAGGCACAAGAAAAGAAAACTACAGGCCAAATGTCCCTTACAAATATAGATGCAAAAATCCACAGCAAACACGAGCAAACTGAATCCAGGAGCATATTAAACAGATTACACACCATGACCAAGTGAGTTTTATCCCAGGGATGCAAGGGCGGTTCTCAATCAAATTAACATATCACACTAATAGAATGAAGGAGAAAAAAATACATGATCATCTCAACTGATGCAGAAAGAGCATGTGACAAAATCAAATACACTTTTATGATAAAAATACTCAGTAAACTAGGACTAGAAGAGAACTTCCTCAACATAAGAAAAGCCATATATGGAAAACACACAGCTAACACAGTCAATGATGAAAGACTGAAAGCTCTTCCCCTAAGATTAGAAACAAGATAAGGATGCCCACTATGGATGCTTCCACTTAATACAGTACTGGAAATTCTAGCCAGAGCAATTAAACCAGAAAAAAAAATTATTTTAAGGCATCTAAGTTGGAAAGGGAGAAGTAAAATAATCTCTGTTTGTAGATGACATGATCTTATACATAGAAAACTCTCAAGAATTCACACCAAAAAAAACTGTATTAAGAGCTAAAAAACAAATGTGGAAGAGTAGCAGGATACAAAATCCACATTCAAAAGTCAGTTAGGGGCTTCCCTGGTTGTGCAGTGGTTAAGAATCCGCCTGCCAAAGCAGGGGACACGGGATCAAACCCTGGTCTGGGAAGATCCCACATGCCGCAGAGCAACTAAGCCTGTGCACTGCAACTACTGAAGCCCGTGCTCTGCAACAAGAAATCCACTACAGTGAGAAGTCCGTGCAATGCAAGAAAGAGTAGCCTCTGCTCTCCACAACTAGACAAAGCCCACGTGCAGCAACGAAGACCCAACACAGCCAAAAATACATAAATTAATTTTTTAAAAATCAGTTATATTTCTATACGCTAGCAATGAACAATCTGAAAAAGAAATTAAGAAAATTCCACTTAAAATAGCATCAAAAAATTAAAATACTTAAGAATTAACTAAGGCAAAAGACTTGTACACTGAAAACTGCAAAACACTGCTAAAATAAAGAACAAATGACAACAAGGACTCAAATACTTGTATGCCAATATTCACAGCAGCATTATTCACAACAGCTAACAGGGCGAACAATCCAAGTGCCCATCGATGATGACATCAATGACAAACAGATAAACAAAATGTGGTATATAAATACAGAATATTATTCAGCTATAATAAGGAATGAAGTTCTGATACATTCACAACGTGAATGAACCTTGAATACATTATGCTAAGTGAAATAAGCCAGACAGAGAGGACAAGTATTGTATGTTTCCACTTACATGATGTATCTATGTTGTATAAATGATGCAAATACATAGAGACAGAAAGTAAAACAGTAGGGAGCCTGGGAGGGTTGGAAGAGTAAGCAGTTACTGCTTGATAGTTACACTTTCTGTTGTGAGTGCTGAAAAAGTTTTGGAAATATTTGCAATGTTATACAACATTGTGAACTCAGAGGGCCACTGAGTTGTACACTTAAAAATCATTAAAATGGAAGGACTGGTTCAAGATGGCGGAGTAGAAGGACGTGCTCTCACTCCCCCTCGCAAGAGCACCGGAATCACAACTAACTGCTGAAAAATCACTGACAGAAAGACACTAGAACTCAGCAAAAAAGATACCCCACATCCAAAGACAAAGAAGCCACAATGAGATGGTAGGAGGGGTGCAATCACAATAAAATCAAATCCTGTAACTGCTGGGTGGGTGACTCACAAACTGGAGAACACTTATACCACAGAAGTCCACCCACTGGAGTGAAGGTTCTGAGCCCCACGTCAGGCTTCCCAACCTCGGGGTCCACCAACAGGAGGAGGAATTCCCAGAGAACCAGACTTAGAAGGCTACTGGGATTTGATTGCAGGACTTCAACAGCACCGGGGGAAAGAGACCCCACTCTTGAAGGCCACACACAAAATAGTGTGCGTATCGGGACCCAGGGGAAGGAGCAGTGACCCCATAGGAGACTGAACTAGACCTACCTGCTAGTGTTGGAGGGTCTCCTGCAGAGGCGGGGGGTGGCTGTGTCTCACCATGAGGACAAGGACACTGGCAGCAGAAGTTCTGGGAAGTACTCCTTGGCATGAGCCCTCCCAGAGTCCGCCTTCAGACCCACCAAAGAGCCTGGGTAGGCTCCAGTGTTGGGTCGCCTCAGGCCAAACAACCAACAGGGAGGGAACCCAGCCCCACCCATCAGCAGACAACCAGATTAAAGTTTTACTGAGATCTCCCCACCACAGCAACAGCCAGCTCTACCCACCACCAGTCCCTCCCACCAGGAAACTTGCAAAACCCTCTTAGATAGCCTCATCCACCAGAGGGCAGACAGCAGAAGCAAGAAGAACTACAATCCTGCAGCCTGTGGAACAAAAACCACATTCACTTCAGAAAGACAGACAAGATGAAAAGGCAGAGAGCTACGTACCAGATGAAGGAACAAGATAAACCCCCGGAAAAACAACTAAATGAAGTGGAGATAGGCAACCTTCCTGAAAAGAATTCAGAATAATTATAGTGAAGATGATCCAGGACCTTGGAAAAAGAATGGAGGCAAAGATCCAGAGGATGAAAGAAATGTTTAACAAAGACCTATAAGAATTAAAGAACAAACAAACAGATATGAAAAATACAATAACTGAAATGAAAAATAAAGGAGAAAGAACCAATACCAGAATAACTGAGGCAGAAGAACGGATATGTGACCTGGAAGACAGAATGATGGAATTAACTGCCATGAAACAGAAGAAAGAAAAAAGAATGAAAAGAAATGAAGACAGACTAAGAGACCACTGGGACAACATTAATAAATGCAACAACATTCACATTATAGGGGTCCCAGAAGAAGAGAGAGAGAAAGGACCCGAGAAAATATATGAAGAGATTATAGTCGAAAACTTCCCTAACATGGGAAAGGAACTAGCCACCCAAGCCCAGGAAGCACAGAGACTCCCAGGCAGGACAAACCCAAGGAGAAACATGACAAGACACACAGAAAACAAATTGGAAAAAATTAAAGACAAAGAAAAATTACTGAAAGCAGCAAGGGAAAAACTACAAATAACATACAAGGGAACTCCCATAAGGTTAATAGCTGATTTCTCAGCAGAAACTCCACAAGCCAGAAGGGAGTGGCACGATATACTTAAAGTGATGAAAGGGAAGAACCTACAACCAAGATTACTCTACCCGGCAAAAAAAGAAAATTACAGAAATATATCACAGATGAATATAGATGCAAAAATCCTCAACAAAATACTAGCAAACAGAATCCAACAGCACATTAAAAGGATCATACAGCATGATCAAGTGGGACTTATCCCAGGGATGCAAGGATTCTTCAATATACGCAAGTCAATCCATGTGATACACCGTATTAACAAACTGAAGAAGAAAAAGCATATGATCACCTCAATGGATGCAGAAAAAGCTTTTAACAAAATTCAACACCCATTTATGATAAAAACTCTCCAGAAAGTGGGCACAGAGGGAACTTACCTCAACATAATAAAGGCCATATACAACAAACTCATAGCAAACATTGTTCTCAGTGGTGAAAAACTGAAAGCACCTCCTCTAAGATCAGGAACAAGACAAGGATGTCCACTCTCACCAGTATTATTCAACATACCTTTGGAAGTCCTAGCCAGGGCAATCAGAGAAGAAAAAGAAATAAAAGGAAGACAAATTGGAAAAGAAGAAGTAAAACTGTCACTGTTTGCAGATGACATGATACTATACATAGAGAATCCTAAAGATACCACCAGAAAACTACTAGAGCTAATCAATGAATCCGGTAAAGTTGCAGGATACAAAATTAATGCACAGAAATCTCTTGCATTCCTATACACTAATGATGAAAGATCTGAAAGAGAAATTAAAGAAACACTCCCATTTACCACTGCAACAAAAAGAATAAAATACCTAGGAATAAACCTACTTAGGGAGACAAAAAACCTATATGCAGAAAACTATAAGACACTGATGAAAGAAATTAAAGATGATACCAACAGATGGAGAGATATGCCATGTTCTTGGACTGGAAGAATCAATATTGTGAAAATGACTATACTACCCAAAGCAATCTACAGATTCAATGCAATCCCTATCAAACTACCAATGGCGTTTTTTATGGAACTAGAACAAAAAATTTTAAAATTTGTATGGAGACACAAAAGACCCTGAATAGCCAAAGCAGTCTTGAGGGAAAAAAATGGAGCTAGAGGAATCAGATTCCCTGACTTCAGACTATACTACAAAGCTACAGTAATCAAGACAATATGATACTGGCACAAAAACAGAAATACAGATCAATGGAACAAGATAGAAAGCCCAGAGATAAACCCACGCACCTATGGTCAACTAATCTATGACAAAGGTGGCAAGGATATACAATGGAGAAAAGACAGTCTCTTCAATAAGTGGTGCTGGAAAAACTGGACAGCTACATGTAAAAGAATGAAATTAGAACACTCCCTAACACCATACACAAAAATAAACTCAAAATGGATTAGAGACCAAAATGTAAGACCAGATACTATAAAACTCTTAGAGGAAAACCTAGGAAGAACACACTTTGACATAAATCACAGCAAGATCTTTTTTTGATCCACCTCCTAGAGTAATGGAAATAAAAACAAAAATAAACAAATGGGATCTAATGAAACTTAAAACCTTTTGCAAAGCAAAGGAAACTACAAACAAGACGAAAAGGCAACCCTCAGAATGGGAGAAAATATTGGCAAACAAATCAACAAAGGATTAATCTCCAAAATATATAAACAGCTCATGCAGCTCAATATTAAACAAACAACCCAATCCAAAAATGGGCAGAAGACCTAAATAGACATTTCTCCAAAGAAGACATACAAATGGCCAAGAAGCACACGAAAAGCTGCTCAACATCACTAATTATTAGAGAAATGCAAATCAAAACTACAATGAGGTATCACCTCACACCAGTTAGAATGGGAATCACTGGAAAATCTACAAACAACAAATGCTGGAGAGGGTGTGGAGAAAAGGGAACCCTCTTGCCCTGTTGGTGGGAATGTAAATTGATACAGCCACTACGGAGAACAGTATGGAGGTTCCTTAAAAAACTAAAAATAGAATTACCAAACGACCCAGCAATCCCACTACTGGGCATATACCCTGAGAAAACCGTAATTCAGAAAGAGTCATGTACCACAATATTCATTGTAGCACTATTTACAGTAGCCAGGTCATGGAAGCAACCTAAATGCCCATCGACAGACCAATGGATAAAGAAGGTGTGGTATATACATACAATGGAATATTACTCAGCCATAAAAAGGAATGAAACCGAGTCATTTGTAGAGATGTGGATGGATCCAGAGACTGTCATACAGAGTAAAGTAAGTCAGAACGAGAAAAACAAATATCACATATTAACGCAAATATGTGGAACCTAGAAAAATGGTACAGATGAACCAGTTTGCAGGGCAGAAATAGACACACATGTACAGAACAAACATGGACACCAAGGGGGGAAAGTGGCGAGGGGGGTGGTGGTGGTGTGATGAACTGGGAGATTGGTACTGACACATATACATTAATATGTATAAATGGATAACTAGTAAGAACGTGCTGTTTAGAAAAATAAATAAAATAAAATTTAAGAAAAAATCGTTAATATGGTAACCTTTGTGGTTTGTATATTTTACCACAATTTTATTTACAAGGTACATACAAACCCTAAAGCAAACACTAAATAAATGATATACTAACCAAGAGTAGAGATAAAACTGATACTAAAAGTACTGGGTTGGCCAAAAAGTTCGTTCGTATTTTCCGTAAGATGGCTTTAGTAGGGCTTAGTTATATTTAAGTTCATTTGAAACAATTTTGTTGATTGTCTTGTGACAGCTGTCATATCAGTGTGCATTTAAAAAAAACTTATCAAAAGTAGTGAATTTTCGTGTAGCCACTTAAAAATTGAAGATGGAAGAAAAAGCAACATTTTCGACATATTATGCTTTCTTATTTCAAGAAAGGTGAAAATGCAACTGAAACACGAAAAAAGATTTGTGCAGTGTATGGAGATGATGCTATGACTGATCGAAAGTGTGAGTGGTTTGCGAAGTTTCATGCTGGAATTTCTTGCTGGATGATGCTCCACAGTCAGGTAGACCAGCTGAGGTTGATAGCTACCAAATGAAGACATTCACTGAGAACAATCAACGTTATACCATGCAGGAGATAGCCGACATACTCAAAATATCCAAATCAAGCACTGAAAATCATTTGCACCAGCTTGGTTATGTTAATCGCTCTGATGTTTGGGTTCCACAAAAGTTAAGTGAAAAAAACCTTCCTGACTGTATTTCCGCATGCAATTCTCTACTGAAACGTAACAAAAACATTCCATTTTGAAACAAATTGTGACAGGCGATGAAAAGTGGATACTGTACAATAATGTGGAACGGAAGAGGTCGTGGGCAAGCAAAATGAACTGCCACCAACCACAACAAAGGCCGGTCTTCACCCAAAGAAGGTGATGTGTATATGGTGGGACTGGAACAGAGTCCTCTACTATGAGCTCCTTCCAGAAACCAAAAGGTTAATTCTAACAAGTACTGCTCCCAATTAGACCAACTCAAAAGCAGCACTCAACGAAAAGCGTCCGGAATTAGTCAACAGAAAACGCACAATCTTCCATCAGGGTAACACAAGACCGCATGTTTCTTTGATGACCAAGCAAAAACTGTTACAGCTTGGCTGGGAAGTTCTGATTCATCTGCTGTATTCACCAGACATTGCACCTTCAGATTTCCATTATTTTGTTCGGTCTTTACAAAATTCTCTCAATGGAAAAAATTTCAATTCCCTGGAACACTAAGAGGCACCTGGAACAGTTCTTTGCTCAAAAAGATAAAAAGTTTTGGGAAGATGGAATTATGAAGTTGCCTCAAAAATGGCAGAAGGTGGTGGAACAAAACAGTGAATATGTTGTTCCATAACGTTCTTGGTGAAAATGAAAAATGTCTTTTATTTTTACTTAAAAACCAAAGGAAATTTTTGGCCAACCCATACTTAATAAATCCAAAGCAAGTCAGGAAAAGACAAAACAAGAATAAAGAAAAGAGAAACAGGGGGAAAACAAACAGTAAGATGGTAGGCATAAATTTAACCATATCAGTAATTACATTAAATGCATATTGTGAAACCGAAAGATTAAATGACAGAATGTTTAACTGTAACACCCAACTATACATGCTATCTGCAAAAGATTCAAGAGCAGTTGCCTTGGATTCAAGGAGAAAAGGAATAGTTTGTACCGAAACAATAATGGCAATGTGAGGGGGCCAAAGAAGGCTGAAAATTTAAACAGGCTACTTCTACTCAATGACAGCCAAAATTTATTTTATGTCATTCCTATGAAAACCAGATAATGCTGCATGAAGACTACACACTACATTATATGTTCCCTACGGCTTCAATCTAGTTTAAAACTTTGATTTTCAACCTACATTTTTACAGTGAATGCTCTTTTAACAAGCCCCATAACCAACTTGCCAAAATTCATGCTACCCATCCCTGAATAAAACATAATGACTATTACAGAAGGATACACAGAATACTCCCAACTAGCAACTCTGTTCCCCCAAGTTGAGGTGAATGCTTGCACAAGTTGTATTTGTTCTCAAACCTGAACACCAGCTGAACTTATTAAGTTAACTGAAATACTTTTTAAACCAACAGAATAAATGCAAGAAGAAAGCTGTTTCTAAAAATCAAATTTGTAGTTTCGATTTCCTTAGCTTCTCTCCCAGGAAATGCACAGAAAATTCACTCTCTAACTTCATCCCAATCTCTACTTAAAAAAATGCTTCTTTTCAAGACCTTTCCTGTCCATCAAATGTGAAGGAGCATTCTCTGTATTCTCTACCCCATAGACATATTTCACTTTTCTTCAGAACATTCAGTCTGATATTACATCTTTATTGTCTTATTTCTACCATTAGATTATAAACTCTATGAAAGCAGGAAATTTGAGTCATTTATTCTGGATCCCGAGCAGTTAGAAGAGGGCAAGTCACACAACAGATGCTCAATAAATATTTAAATGATTAAGAAAGACTCCTTCAAGATAATCTGATTAAAAGGAGCTGCACTTTTTAAAATCTGAGCTGCACTCAGATTGCAGCTTTTTTGATAAGCTACCAGTCCAAATAATATCAAGTAAGATAGTTCCTGTGCTCCCCATTCCCCAAATGAATTCTTCCCTGAATTCAAACTCTGTCATAGCCTTATTCCCCACTATTCCCCAATACACATCCTTCTCTACAATCAAACGGGAATACTCCTTTGAACATCCCCCACTGAGTTCAATTTAATCTGCTAAAGATCATACTTAAAAGACAAGAGGGGGTAATAGGCTTTATGTTGGATGAATTTTCATTGTTTAACATGCCTGACACCCCATTATTAAGGAGCCCTAGTAAAATTCAAGTCTATTACAGGGTAAAAGAGAAAACATAAAGTCAATTTCTGAAGGCTCATGCCACAGATAATCAAACAATTATTAACTCTGAGAACAACCATAACAGCAAAATACCCTAACAACAGTTAAACAGTGCTTTACCGTGGGCTCAAATGATCCCTACTGCTTGGAATGGTCTCTTCTCCCTCTGCCACCTATCAAAATCCTTCATCCATCTTCAAGGTTCAATTAAGGGCCACCTCTTCATTACATTTTATCTTTTTTTTTTTTAAAGATTAAAAAATTTTTTTTTGATGTGGACCATTTTTAAAGTCTTTATTGAATTTGTTACAATATTGCTTCTGTTTTACGTTTAGGTTTTTTGGCCACGAGGCATGTGGGATCTTAGTTCCCCGACCAGAGATCGAACCCACACCCCCTGCATCAGAAGGCAAAGTCTTAACCACTGGACTGCCAGGGAAGTTCCTCTTCATAACATTTTCTGATCATTTGCTGCAACTGGATGAGAAGTCTCTCTCTCTCTCCTTTGATCCCCATAGAATCTTTAATTCAACATCCCTTAAAGGATGTACACAAATAATACACAGAATATAGTGTACATATTTTCTTCTCTGTTACAAGTCCTAGAGGGTAAAAACTGTATCTTATTCATCTTTACATCCACTAAAGCACCTTAGAAAATGTGTTGCATGTATTTATTGTGTTGTAAGTATTTATTAAACTTTTAAATTTATGTTCTTCCACATTACAAAGCAATTGAACTGACTGAAACTTCATGCTGAAGTTTTATCGTTCCAAAATTTTGCAGTAGGACAACTCTTTGAAGTGGTTAACTCTTTCGGTTAAATAAATCAGCTGAAAGGAATGACTTAGATTTAAAATTTTCCACTCCATTTGAGAATGAGAACATGCTCATTTCCTAATACTCTGCAACAGATTACTTACCTGAGACCATGGTCTGTGATCTGATAACATCCGGACAGACTGAGAAACAGAAGTACACGCCCAGTCTCTTGATCAGTTTTTTCACTCCCAGAGTAAATTAAGTCTGTTCCCCTAAGCAATCTAGTCCTTGATGCTTTTCTACACAATGCAGAAGACTCCGGGAGTGCTGACATAGTTCTTAAAGCTGTTCCTGTACAACAAAATGAATGACCACAATACGCGAAGGCTGGAGAAGCACAATGCTGCTGCCAACAGACACTAGTCCTTAGTCCAACAATATCCTTACTGTAACAACCGGAGGAGGAACAACTAAAATTGGATGCTGTTTCCATTACACAAAGACTTTCAACATTTCTATGTCTCCATTCTACAGCATCTTCAATATCAGCCAAATCTTCAGCATCTAACATCCACACATAAGGAGAAGTGAAATTTTCAGAAGAAATAGGTTTAGTCCAGGGGTGTTCATTATCTATTTCTTCTCCGATGCCCTTGTTAGTTATATCGGGCAAACAAGCATACTGCTTGGTGGACTGCATGGTAATGTCTTTATTTTTCCAGGTAGTCGAAGCAATTTTGCTTGTTGGAGTTTTCAAAAGGCCACTCTGATGAGATGTCAAAATTCCAAGAGCTCTAGAAATCTTCTCTAGAGCCACATCTGTGATTTTTTCACATCCAGATAGATCAAGATGCCGAAGACTCTGGCAGCAACCAAGCCAAGACCAACTATAATTAAGAGGTAACAAAACTATTAGTGGATATTGTTAAATTCTTCAAAAGATTTGATTATACGTAAGTAAATGGAAACTACAAGAAAGATTTTAAATCTAATATAATCAATCATTTACTGAATATCTGTTGTTAGGCACTACTTTAAATGCTAGGAATATGAAAAGACAATAAGAGTAATGAGGAACTAAGAGTATTGCTAACCCAAAAGAAGAGTAGGAAAGGAGAAGGGTATGGAAGGGAGAGACTGTTTTTCATCCTGAAAAATAACCAATAGAGGAAAGGCTCTACAGACATGAAAGAAAGAAAATAATAATTAGAGGAGAAAGATTCAGTAGAACAAGCTCTAGGAATTAGTAGAGAATTAGCCTTAGCCAGAGAAGAATACATTTCTCCCTCTGAAATTGGAAAAGAGGTGCTGATATAAATGCTAGGGTGGGAAACAGCAGGGCGAGGTAGAATAAGAAGGAAAGTAGCAGCATCCAAAGAAATAAAATCTGAGGGTTGCTTGAAGAAAGTGTTAAAATTTTAGAATAACTATGAAGAGGGAGCTTTGCCAAATGGTACTGGGAGCCCAACTGAAAATGAAAACTTCTTTAAAACACAGTACCAAGCTACATGGTTACACAGCAAGGCTCAAAAGCCTAGACACAGTACAAGATTATAAAGGTGATAGGATGATACATATGTAAGTTTTGAATCAGCTGGGACCTAAGGACAAAAGCAAAGAATTGGAGGGTGCTACTACCATAACATGACCAAAATCTGATAGTAGAAAGTAATAGTATGATTAAACTGTAATTATGTAAATGAAAAACTACAGAACAATTCTACTGATTCATAGTTAAGAAATCATTAAATTTATATATTCAAAATTAACTAACCTGTCAAATGCAGAATCTGAAATGTCAGTTTGGGTAAGATCCAAATGTTCCAAGTTAGGACAAAGCTCTAAAATCTGCCTAACCTAAGAGGGAAAAAAAAGTCACTGTGAAGATCTGTAGAATTTAGTTAGGTTAGAGACATAACTTTTAGTAAGTAATATATAATTTTTAGTAAGTAATATAACCAGTGGTTCTCACACTTTTCTGCATGTAAAAATCACTTCAATTCTGCCTTACAAATATATATTGTGATGAAATCCCAGAAAATCTGTTTCAGTAATTCTAAGATTAGACCCAGGAAATTTACATTCTTAAGGAATACCCAAGAAGATTCTAATGTAGGATATCACAAGATAGTCTTTTATAAAACCATGATTTAATTTCACCTGCCCATCTTACCATGCCTTACACATTATAAACAATCATATAAAACTGGGCTTTATCACTTAACATCTGTGAAACTAAATAAACTGTTTAACCTCTCAGTCTATGTTTCCTTTTCTATAATATGAAGACAATGATATCTATGTACAAAGATTACTATGAGAACTGAAATGAAAAAAGATGAAAATTAGCAGTGTATGCCTACCCATGGGAAGGTACACTCATGGGTAAACTGTTATTTTTTTTTAAAATTAAACTCAGGAATAAGCAAACAAAATGTAGATCGTTGCTACTTTTTCTTAATACCTAAACTAGTGCTAATTTATACATACCATTTTGCTGGAAACTGCACAGCTGTACGCTAATACTAAAGTTTTTACAGAAGTACCAACATACGGTAGAACATTATGAATTAAGCCATGGAGTAAACGTTTTTCCATTTGTGCAATGCTGATGGCAATCGATTCCTCTGCAGACTCTTCTGTAAAATGAATTCAAAAGTCTAAGAACTTGATACACTAATTATGATTAGGCTACTCAAGGAATCACCAAATCATTAAATATGAAATACATTTTGCTCTCCTTTTAAACTCCCCTATATATGCAAAGCAAATTAAATGGACAAGTCCTCATTCGCCAGGACTTAATATTTATATTAACAGGTCTGACATCAACTAAAAAGAGACAAAAGAAAAAGAAAAAAGGTTTAAATGGGAATGAAAGGAAGAATTTTTTAACATGCTTCAAGGCTGAAGGTAATTTTCTTCTCAAGCTAATTATCAGAGAAAAGATAAAAATAACTCCAATTTCAGGCACCGAAAAAATTTTGGAAAAAACTTTGACTACTTGAAGAATAGTGTCAGTTCTTCAAGAGAATATAGGATATCAAGAGGAAAATGAACCATAATAAAAATAATAAAAAGTATCATTCATTATTTTACATAAATATCAATAAAAGGGACACAGAGCTAGAAGAGATTTGAAACAATTAAGTTAGGCTGGTCATAATGAATCAAGCAACGAAAAGTACCTTAGAACTTTAAAGAAATTAAAAATGAGCATGGCTTTTGTTTTCTGCTTAATAACTTCTGTAGAGTTTAGATGTGTATAACAGGATGCACTACTGTAACAAGTAAAAAAAAAAAAAAACCCTACAAACTCCAATTTGATATAAGGAAAAAAACACACTACACGAAAAAGAATGAACTAATAATTTTATCACCTTTCTCAGGATCCTATTGCTTTTTTGCTTACCCGAAGATCTAACTCAAATGTCTCCAAACATAAAACAGTTTAACAGGATAAGCTGAGGAAGTCTCATTTAAAAGAAAACTGAGTGTAGCTGACAAAAGGAATATAAATAGAAACAATAATTCTGAATTTTTGATTGTTTCCATGTTTACAGATATTATTCTAAATTCCTCCTTTAGTTAGACATATATGTGAAATACAGGGATAAAAGTGACTTTTAGTGAACCCTATTTATTCTACTAAAATTTTATTTCCAAATGATTCTTTTGTTTCTGCGGCTCTCTCTATCTAAATGTGTACTATTTACTGTGAAATCCTAAAAAAAAGAAAACTAAACATCCTATGAAGAATAATAACTTCTCTACAAGACTAGTAAAGACAGCTAAGCTGAAAAAGCACTAACATAGATGACAGATCCAAAGTTTACTCTTAGATACACTAAACAGCTAAACACATATATTACCTTAGAAAGGCTCCATCATTATAACCTTAACCTTTCCCTCTCAATATGAAAGAAAACAACAGCAGTCTCTTTGTCTATCTTTAAGTGCTGAGATAAACACATTAAGTTTGATAAAGCCTTTAAAACTCAACACAGGTATTATGAATTGATTTTTTAGAATGGATAAATCAAGTCTTCCCTAAGGTGACATCTGAGTAAAGACCTTAACTCCTTGAGGTCTTTGCTCAAATTTCTCAAGGAACCTTAACTACTCAATCTATTGAAAATGGTAACTTCTTTCCTCTCTTCCTGGCACGCTTTTCCTTTATTTTTCTCCACAGCACTTAACATTATCTAATACAGTATATATTTTGCCTGTCTTTACTGTCTGCCTCCCCCTCCAAATTTTAAGCTAAACAAAGCCAAGGATTTTTTTTTCCCATTTTGTTCACTGTTAACCTCATGCCCAGAAAGTGCCTGCCACAGGATAAGCAAATCACCAAATGTAACTGGAATAGACCTCCTCCTTACATGACACCTTCCAAACATTTAAAACATTAAAAAAGGTGTTTTGCACCTTCATTTCATAAAAATAAACTTGCTGCTAAAACAATAATCTTTGTATTTATATTCCTTACTTTCCACAAGTTTAGTTCTTTTGCCAGACCAGCTTACTATAAGTGGGCAACTTATAAATAAAAAATTCCTACAGGTTCAGTTTTACGAAGTAGAAGAATATCTTATTAGTTTTTTTTTTTTTTTACTATTTTCATCATCTTTTAATAATTAATCATTATCTAAAGTAACATCTAAGATAGAATTTGTGTCTTTCTCCTCCATATTCCCAAAGAGCATCTTTCTGCACCTTCATTACAGCATTTTCCAATACATACCTTGATTAAGAATCATGTATTCTAAATTCTCCCATTTGTGAGTTCTTTGAGGGTAGGGATAAAGTCTTTGTCACCCTTGAATTCTCCCACGGTGCTTAATGAATGGCTACACCAGTTTATATAATCCCTTACCATTTACAAAGAATCTTCATATATATTACTTAATTCTATAACCACCATGTGAGGCAAGTGGCATGACTGTTTACAAATTAATAAACAGGTTCAACAGCGTTATGCTCCTTCCTCTGGGCCACAGACGACTCAATATATACTACTGAGCTGATCAAATAAAGTGGCCCTAAAAACACACTGTAAACTGCATAGCACTATAATGAATGTATATTATTTCAATAAGGAAAACAGTCATCATTTTCTGATTTTTTTAAAGCGTTTAAATAAATATAAAAGCAAATGGGAGGGCTTCCCTGATAACACAGTGGTTAAGAATCCGCCTGCCAATGCAGGGGACACAGGTTCGAGCCCTGGTCCGGGAAGATCCCACATGCTGCGGAGCAACTAAGCCCGTGTGCCACAACTACTTAGCCTGCGCTCTAGAGCCCATGAGCCACAACTACTGAGCCCACACGCCACAACTATTGAAGCCCGTGCACCTAGAGCCCGTGCTCCACAACAAGAGAGGCCACCACAATGAGAAGCCCATGCACCGCAACGAAGAGCAGCCCCCACTCGCTACAACTAGAGAAAGCCTGCGGGCAGCAACGAAGACCCAACGCAGCCAAAAATAAATAAAAATAAATAAATAAATAAATCTGTTAAAAAAAAAAAAACATATGGGAAACAAGCCTATACACATTTAAAAATTACTTTAAACAGAATTTTAAATACGCTTACTATTCCATGAAAGTTTAGAAAGCAGTAGGCTTAAAAACACCAGGTTTTTTAGAAAACACAAAATACATAAATCCTAGCACCTAAGTACTTGTTAATGTAACAGTAATTATTAAAGCACCATGTAACAGTTTTAATTCCAGACACAGCTTACCAGATTCATCTATATCGGCATCTTCATCCCACTCCTGAAAAGCACGACTTTCATCTTTTCTATTTTTCACCCATTCCTCATCAGGTTCAGTATCAAGTTCAGTTGCAGGACCACTATACCAGTCACCTACTCAACAAAAAAACAAAAGGAACAAAATAAGATTAGATCGGCTACCATTACAAAAAAATAACCTATTTATAACAAAAATGTCTGCACACAAAAAATATGTGAGCCATACACAATGAGCCACCTATTGTTAGAAACAATTGTGGTTTAAAAAATTACATTTAAATAAGCACAGAATTCAATTTCAGACATACCAAAAAACTATGAAAAATAATTATCAACAGTCTTAACAAGAAATTTCAGAAATCACTGAAAACAACCTAACCTTTTTCCCTACTGTGGCTTCACACTGGCTCCAGCAATACCCGCATTAACACAATTGCTAATAAACAAAAGGAAGCAAGACTTTCTGCTCAGTAGTGAATTAGCAATTCAGAAGTAGGTGGGAACAGAAAAAGGGAAAGATTAAGGTAAAGCTAAACCATAAATTTAAAGATCCTGGAGAATACGCTGCGATTAAATTACATGATTGTGAAGTGCAAGACAATGCAGAATTAATTTATTGAATTCCTAACGTTACATCTAAGTGAGGGCTCCTCAACCTTAACACCATTGATATTCTGGGCTGGGTAATTCTTTGTTGTGGAGTGCTTCCCTGTGCATTGCAGGGTGTTTAGCAGTAACCCTGGCCTCTACCCACTGGATGCCAGTGTAATACTCCAAGATGGGACAAAAATGCCTCCACAGGCATTTCAAAACATCCCCTGCAGAGGGTCAAATCAATTGTGATCAAGAATCACAGGAAACAAATACCATAAATAAATTAAATTACAACCATTTTTATTGGAACTTTTTGTTTAAGCATATTAAAAACAGAAAAAAAAAGCAGCATATTTAATATCTGGTTAACTTCACAGAAATCTAGCATAGCATTATCATATTTGATCTTTATATCAAACAGTACCTAATTATGTATTACTACCTAATAAGTAATTCTTCATAATCAAAAATACATCTAATAAAAAAGTATGTGATATATCCATACTTGCCTTATCTGACTTTTCACTTAATATATTATCCTACAATAAGAAAAATTATTCCACATAAAAATAATAATTCTAATCATTTGGATCATATAAGTCTACCCAATACTCCAAATAGCTTCATGCAAAAAATATTATATATCTAACAAAAGCTTATTTAAAAGTGATACATATTGATATAAAAAATAAAACTATTTTTAAATCAGACTCACACTTTAATTATGTAAAAAATATATATTTCCATGTCCAAGTGACAAATTATAAAAAACTAAAAACAATTAATGTGAAATTTGAGGTACTCACCTAGAAAAACTGTTTTAATTCAGTGACAGAAGAATATATGCCATATTAGTTGTATTTATCCCATGACTGCATTATATGCTCATGAAAGCAAAACTTTCTTTAATTGTTCACATGTAAAACTAACTTACCACAATGAAATTAACTAATATGAAATTGTAATTTATAGAATGAGGCATTATTAATCACAAAAAAATATGCTAAAGACAAAAATACATTTAGTTATCTTGAGCTACTATCAAAAGGGAAACATAACAGTGACTCAACTTTAAATTTTATAGAATTAATTTATTTTGTATTTTTAAAATACTCATCTAATTATTTAAAGCTGTTCTGACAACCTATTAATTTTATTTTTAATGTTTTGTTATGGAAAATTACAAATATAGTCAAAAGTAGGAATAAGCAGCATTAAACAAGTAGCATAATGAACACCTATGTACTCATCACCTATCTTCACAATTATCGGGGCTTCCCTGGTGGCACAGTGGTTAAGAATCTGCCTGCCAATGCAGGGGACACGGGTTCGAGTCCTGGTCCGGGAAGATCCCACATGCCACGGAGCAACTAAGCCCGTGCACCACAACTACTGAGCCTGCACTCTAGAGCCCACAAGCCGCAACTACTGAAGCCCGTGCACCTAGAGCCCATGCTCCACAACAACAGAAGCCACTGCAATGAGAAGCCCATGCACCACAATGAAGAGTAGCCCATTTGCCACAACTAGAGAAAGCCCGCAAGCAGCAACGAAGACCCAATGCAGCCAAAAATAAATAAAATAAATTTATTAAGAAAAAACAATTATCAACATTTTGCCAATTATTTTTCGTTCCATCCCCAACTATTTCTTCCTAATTATTTGAAAGGAAATTGCACACATCACATAATTCACTCATGAATACTTCAGAATTGTTAGCTTTTAAAAAATGTATACAAAGACATATAATCTAACTAATGAAACCTATTTTTAGTCAACCTTTCAGAGTTTCCCTCCCTGGCCTTGCTTATTAATGTCTATGAGTATATACTTAAAAAAAAAAAACAGATTGAAATATTTTTAAAACAAACTAAGCATCCCATTTACCTACCTCTGGCCCAATGAACAGGGTAAAGATGTTTCCAAAGTGATCCAGTTTTTGCCAGCTGAGACCATTTAGTGCTTACTTGACTGCATCGACATAATTCTTGAGGATTAAGATAACTGAAAATTGACAGCATTACCTCAGGAGGAAGATGAGTTATACCTGTGGATTGTTCTGACACTTCCGCTTCTGAAATAAAAAAGAAAACCTTTAACATAAAAGGCTCTAAGAGCAAATGCAGTAAGAAATTACAATCACATTTCTATAAATAAAATCCAGTGCCTAAAGTCTACTCCTTCCTGCTTGCAAGATGTGAAAAGGAAATAACATGGATTAGAGGTAACATGGAGATGTTAAACTTGCTAAGAACCTGTAGGGTTAAACTATCGTGGTCCAAATCATACTTCATCAGTGGGAGCTACAATAATGAACACAGGATTTACTTCCTCTTACAAAGGCGTCGCAGAAAATACAATACTCACTTTGTAGCATAAGAAGCATCATTTGAAAAAGGAACCCAACAGGTTATACAGCTTTAAGTCAGCAAGTGTAGAGTCAGTCAAATAATGAGAAATCCAGGGCATTTTTAATGATGCACACAAATCTCACAACGTTTTCCATTCATGCATTACAACTCCTGTCAGCATGTTCCTTGTGTTCCCTCTTTGATTTTCACGTTTCATGTAAGAACTCTGAAATCTGACCTCTATAACATTTAGGTGCCTCAACCTTATCCTATTTATGAGCCAGTTGAGACAATATAATGTAAATATTTCTAATGCTGGTATACATTTATCAGGAATCTTTTGTCAGCAGCTAATATAGAAAACAGTTATTGGATATCCAATTTCCTATAATGGGTTATTTCAGTAGCAACTTTCCAAAGGAAAACTGCAAATGAGGTGTACAATAAAGAATATAAAATATAAAAGTTTCATCATTAATGTACTAAAAAGAATCTGAGTACCTTATATATTTGATTTGTTTTCACAACGCAACTTAAATATAGAAATGCTATGATGAATTACTTTAACCTAACCCTTTACAAATGGCAAATATTTTAAACATAATACAGCTATAATTTACTTTGAAGGAGTGGGAAAATTCAATATAGTAAGTGTGATGCTTTTAAGTCCCATGTTATAATTAAAATTAAACCAGATACAACAGGTCCTGACTTGATGTCTAAAGCACAAGCTGCATTTCAGAGTGAAGCACACAAGCTTTATGGGTTTAATTATACCTTAACCTATAAAAACAATTTTGTTCCAACATGCATCTCACCTACTTTATTAAATAAAAATAAGAAAAAAGGACCAATTTCAAACAGTTTCAAGCAATTTTAACAGGAATGCCATTGCTATTTCTCATCTAGCAAAAGCAAAGGAATTTTTACTAGCCTCAGGATGCCAATAATTTTATTTAATGATGTTTTAAAAGGCAAAGCTATCAAACAAAAGAAAGAATAAAAATGAGGAAGTAGTCTATCAATAAAAAAAGCAGAGATATTTTATGTACATTTGTCATTTGTTTTCTCAAAGTGACTATACATAGAAAAACTATGCCTCTCATACTCTCTCCCCTGTGTATTCCTGGATATAAGCTAAGAGAATGAGAAAGGGTAGAGATAAAACTATAAGCATTAAATGATTTTGAAAACTGATTTTTAAAAAAAAGAAAAAACAAAGAAGGATAAAAACAGCCACTATGGTCAGTGGAGCTCAGAAAATTGGATGACACTGCAAAAGTGCTCTCTATATGGTAGTTTTCAATAATTTTGATTGGCCAAAATAATAATAAGTATTAATAATAAAATATTATTAAATTATCATTATATATTTATATATAAATAATATTGATAGTTATTCTTACTAATCAAAATTATTATTATTATATATATAAACTCCTTCAAGAAACACTATACTGCACATGGCCCAAGTATATGAGCTGTTAAATTATCATAGACAATACTAAATTCTAAGATAGAAACTACTGTCCTCAATTAAATTTACTATACTTGAAAACAAATGGCCTAAATTATTCTTCAAACAAAATATAAAGGTCATATCAACAAGAAGTAAATGGCCTTGGAACGAATAAATCGCTAGCTAGCTATCTAAACATATGACTCTCACCTTTATCTGACTTTTCATCCACAGAATATTTAAAAAACTTCTGCCGCTCCTCAGCTTGATTCCATAGGCTAAGACCTCTAAGGAGTTCTGCAGTATCCTTCTGAGAGCAGTGTTGTGCAATCACTTTCTTTTTAATATCCTTAAGCTCTTCATAGGTAAAATATTCCATTAACATGGGCTGAAAAACCTAAATTAAACAAAATACTCATAAGGAAATATGCTTAATTAGTTTTGTTTTACTCTACATCTTTTAAAGTATTAATGGCTCAAGTGTAGTATTATGACCACATATTTGGAAAACATAAAAATTTAGTTGTTACCACCAAGTTAGTTTACCCAAAAATTGCAAAGAAGAATACCACCACCAAGATCCTTCTTTCTATGGCTTCTCCACTCATTCTCGAAACAATTTAAAAGCATGCAAACCAGAAGGTCCTCCTGTACAGAGCTTATCATACACTCTAAATCACTCTCCTATGGTAAGACATTTAGGTCAGGTAACTGCTTTCTGCTACTACAACAACTGACCTCTACCCAAACAGGGCCTCTAAATCATATGAGAACCGTACCCAGTGTACTGCCAACCATAAAAGTCAAAGCTCTACTGATACCTTCAACTATTCAATATTATCTAGGAGATTTCTTCCTTGAAACAGATGCTTAGTCCCAACCTCCAACTGACAGAATTAGAATCTTTAGAGGTGGAGCCAAGGGCTTTTTTTTTTTTTTCTTTGCTCCATAGATAATTTTGATGTGCATCACAGGTTAAGAAACACTGCTCTGGTAACTCAGTGGTTTCAAAGCTGGTTGCATATTTGCATATTATAATGACTTGGGGAACCTTTAAAATATATCCATGTCCATTTCTATCTCCCACCTGATTTAATTGGTCTGGAAAGGGTTTAAAAGTAGATTTTTTTAAAACGGCCATCTGATTATAAGGTAAAGCTTTTTTATAGTGAGAATCACTATAATAACTGATTTACAGCTGAACAAGAATCCAGTTCCTCATAAATATTTTCTCTATTCCTTACCCTGATACTCATCCCACTTTAGAGAAAGAAGAGAATGAGAAAATGTTTTGCTCATCCACTTCAGGGATATCCTAATACATGTGCACTAGTTATAAGACTGATAAGTTTAACACCACCATTTAATTACTAAAATCCACTACTAAAAAAAGAACACTAAAAATTCTTTAAACTTAGAATGCAAATACAGAAAACATTAAAAAGTTTAAAGGATCTTCTAAAGGTTCAGAAAAGACATTAGGGTAGCATAAAAAGTTAACAATCAATACAGTGCCATCCACATAATAGGAGAATAAATATTTTTTGAGTAAATGAATTAAATCAATCACTCAGTCAATGAAAAGCAACAAACTCTCTAAGGAAACAAAATTAATGCTTTTTTTCCTTGGGTTTTTCTTCATTTTCTAAAAAGATCTGGAGGTTCATCTTCCTATGTATTATTTTGAAGACTCAAAGGAAAAATAACATTTCTCCAATTTTATAAAGCAAAATCACGAAGAGGAAAAATTATGCTTACCTCCTCTTCCTCTTTCATGTGAGGAAGAAAATCTCTTGTAAAAGCCTCCAGTCTCTCTTTCAACTGTTTTGCATAATTTAACTGCTCATATTCATTCTAGAAACAAACAAAAAAACTGTATTCTATAAAAATTTCGCTTCATAATTTATACTGTATCTGATCCTAGAAAGTCAGTGTGAAATGTAACTTGAAACGTCAGGGTAAAAAATTAGACTAACAAATAGCAAAATGGTCTCTGTACTTTTCTAAGTATAAAAGATGGCCTCAAAACATCTCTTAAAAGAACCTTGAATTCCTTTAGTAATGTGATCTCATACTTCTTTTTAAAAATGTCATAAAAAGTCTAAAAATATCAAGTATTTGCTCAAAACTTCTACTGATTTCTAATGCATATTTATACAATTTCAATGTGTCCGTTTTCCGATTAATATACCTCTGAGCAGTTCACAAGCGCCTATTGGACTATATCATTACAGAATCCCTTTAAGGTCATCTAGTGTATCCTCTACTAAACAATTCAGAATACCTGTTACATTATCCTGAAGAAGACCATCTACATTTCTAAAGGCAAGGAGCTCACTGTACCTTGAGGTAAATCATTCTAACTCTGCACAACAGCTAAAGAGTTCTTCCCCATATGAACTATGGTCATATCTCCCTGTAACTTATCCATCACTTCTGTATCAGCCCTCTCAACTTAGTACACGTGGAAAATTCAAAAAATAATGAAACTTTTAAAATGTGGGAATATCTTAACCCTGCTGAGTCCTCTCTAGTCTCCTCCTTTTCTAACTAATTTATTAAACTGCTTCCCAATAGTCTATCCAATGTCCTATTCTCTTAGGATTTTACACATTTTCCTTAAGCATGCCCAAGTGGCTTCCATTTCTACTTACATGCTGATAATTATCAAATTTGCTTTTCCAAACCAAATTACCCTTCCAACCTTGAAGCGCAACTAATGCCACCTCCTACCTATAAATGCCCACCTGGACTGCACGAGCAGTTCAAACTCAACCTGCCCATAATGGATCTTTTTAGCCTCTTCTATATTCCCTAGAAAGTCAAGCTCAATTCTCACTCTTATTTCCTTTCTCTTTCTCCTTTCCTCCTTCCTGTATATACAAGCACTACCTTCTATCAATTTTATGTCCTACATTACTTTCAAGTCTGTCCCTTCCCTTCTGTCTCCACTAGTTACTACTTCAGTTCTGATCTTAATCATTTTATTGAACAGGTAATACATGAACATGATATAAAATTCAAACAGTACAAAGGAGTATTCAATAAAAAATAAATCTTCCTATACCATCTTCCCTCCCAGTACCCTATCCCTACCCAATCTCCTACCTCCCCACCAAATAGCTACTGTATATTCTTCTGGAACCTATTACAATAATTTTTTTATAAAAATCTTCCTGCTTGAGTCTTTTTTTTCCCTTCAATCCATCATCTTCCCTACTTAAGAACAGTCTTTCTAGAACACAAATCTATCAATGAAAGGTGCATGGTGGTTTGACAGAGTTACAACTTAAGTCTATGTTTCACCAAGCCAAAAGGGGGACAAATGAAGACCAAATATCCTATAATACGTAAATATAATTAATAGGGAAATTTCTCTACACCATTATCCTAAACTACACCCAAAAATATCTTTAATTTTACATCATACAACTAAAAATTATTCTTTGTAACCACCCTACAGCCCTGTTCATTTTAAGTAACAATTCTACCTTTAGTCACCAATAACTGCATTTACTACAGATTTCTTTTAAGAGTTCAGCAAATGTTATCAGAAAGTAAAATTTGTACAGTAATTGAAATTTCAACTTACAAAAACACCTTTAAGATTTGGAGAGCAGCATTCATGATAGAATTTTACATATAGTAACAAAGAGGTAACTGATAAAGATTCTCATCAAAACTGAGCCAGGATCCACTGAGTCTTCTCAGCCAGGCCCTGACCTTGAGCTCTGTCCTTGGCCCACTTAGTCCAGTTTTACCAAAATCATCCTGAATCAGTCTATCAACCCCACCATTACCACCCTTGGCATTTGATAACCCTCAATATCTAACCACCCTCAATATCTTGTCACCTTGGTATGCCTTCAGCAAAAGGAAGCAAGAGTCAGTCTAGCAAGAATCTCCCAGCTTGATGTTTCCTCTTAGTAATTTTCCTGACCCTCACCTCTGCTCCCTGGCTATAAGAATTCAACCCCATCTCTCTCTCCTACTGCAAAACCCCATTGCAGTAATCCCTTGAATAAAGTCTTCCTTATCGTCTTTAACAAGTGTCAGAATAATTTTTTTTTCTTTAACACACATTTACTATACTATAGTAACATCATTTACTATAAAATGCTAACAAGTTTTGCCAATGACGTATCAGAAGATGGCACAAGCTGTGATAAATATCCATTTTTGCAACTCACCTTAACATTCTTCAGACCCTTTTCAAAGAGGCTAAGCATCTCAGAGAGTTTATTGTCAGAATGCACATTATAAATGGTCTGGCTGCGTTGCTGAAGCAAACCAATAATGTATTCGTTTTCAATCTGCTCATGCATTTTGAACTCCTTAAAAGTAGCATACAGAGACTGCAGAAGAGCACGGAAATCATTGTTGTTGGAAAAGTTGGTTTTAGAAAGCTGAATAAAAATTTAAAAAGAAAGGCATAATAAATACATGCAAATATGCACCAATAGGAAATACTCAAATGCATTCCTATCTAGTTTTGTACATATCAAAATACCTCCCTTATACTTTGTTAAAGTAGGAAAGGAAATCATAAAAAACAAGTTATAATGGTATAATAAAAAGTACCCCAGCCCAGGAAGATGTTGGTTTGAATTCTGAAGGAAAGGATGTACGCACCAACAAAACAGTTTCTTTAAATAAAAGAGATTAAACCAGACTCCCTCGAAACCTAAAATTCCATTACTCTGTGCACATACTAAATACAGATACTCCATAAAGTTTCATATAAACATTAAAAGAGCTGTGTTAGGATAATGTGATGCACTTTTTTCTTTTTTCAAATGTTCTTTATGCTATTATACTACTTTTACAATGTAAAAAATTCAAAAACTTTCTATTATAATTTGTTTAAACTTTAATATCAAGATGAGTCTGATCTGTTCAGAAAACACTGACTAAGCTACTAGAACATTATTAGATAATTTTATAAGAATTTTCTTTTTTTGGAAAACACTTAGCAGTTTATACAAGGATCACATACTTCCTAGAGTGGAAGCACTGCAATAGTACAATGTGAAAAACTTGTACATCGGGGCATGAGAAAGTAAAGGCACTTGAAGGAAAGATAAAAATCAATGAAAATATAAAGAAATAGATACACTGTCATTTTCTTTAATTCTACTATTCAACAAGAGAAAATGACTATTCTGATATAATTTTATTTTTTTACATTTAATGTCAAGTTAAATTCTCATGTTCAAAGCATATATATTATCGGGAAACTCGATTCAAGATGAAGTTCAAAGTAATATTCAAACCTTCTATTACTTCCACTGTCATATTAAATCTGTCTTCTATTATGTCAATTCCAGTTTCAAAATTCATTTTAAGAGGAAAAATCTGATTAGGTTAAAAACAACAGACAGTAAATGGAGAAAAAGAAGCTACAAACACCATACTTCCTAGACTTGTTCTGTAAAGTCTGATCTAGTATTCCTAAAATGGAGAAGAGTCTAAGGTGTCTTAATTGCCTGTTCTGGGCAGGAACAGTCAGCTCATGACAAAGCATCAGAAAAGACAACAAACTCCTAAAGCAAGACTATTCCACTATATAATTTAACCAATGATCTACTGTAAAAGGCAGATGGATTGGGTATGAGTCATTTACAGAAAACCAGACCTAGACCCAGATTCTCTAGGATTAGGCTCCAGTCCTACCATTTATTTAGCTGTGTAACCCTAGGTAAGCTACTTTTCTCCTTCAATGTCTTAGTTTCTTCCTGGCGTTAAATGGGAATAATAAAACCGCCTGTACTTCATATGGTTGCTGTGAGATTTAAATGAACTGGTGCTAAATAAATATTAGCTAGCATTACTTTGAAAATTAATCATTCATTTGTATAAATTCGTGGGGTTTTTTTACCCTATTCAAATATTTAATGAGCAGTTATTATAAGCCAGGCACTGTTTCTGGTACTTGGGATACCTCAGTGAAAAAAACAGACATCTCTGCCTTTACAGAGTTTACAATCTAGTGAAATAAGACAACGAACTGTAACCACAATAAATAAATTATCTATGGGTTGGCCAAAAAGTTTGTTCCGGTTTTTCCATAAGATGTTATGGAAAAACCCAAACAAATTTTTTGGCCAACCCAATACAACAGGGGTTAGCAACTTTTCCTGTAAAGGGTCAGATATATTAAGTTTTTTGTGTGTGAGGTATACTGTCTGTAGCAACTATTTAATTCAGTTGTTGTAGCACAAAAGTAGTCATATGAATGACTGTGGCCATATTCCAATAAATTTTATTTACAGACACTAAAATTTAAATTTTATGTAACTTTCACATGTCATAAAATATTATTCTTTTTACTTTTTCCAACTACTTAAAAATGTAAAAACCATTCTGAGCTCCTGAGCCATACAAAAATAACAGACAGGATGGATTTGGTTAAACCAAGGTTGTAGATTTTATCCTAAGAAATGCCACACAAAATCACAACAAAATCCACTAGTGGCTAATCTCAGCAAATACTATCATGTGGCATTATATTAAAAAAAAAGTTAAAAATAAGTCAGTAGAAATAAGAGGTAAATTAAGCATTAATAATGGCTATAAAATTTTTTAAAAACAAAAAGGATGGCAAAAAACTAAATAATGTCCTCACGTGAGTTATGGAAAATAACATCGTAAAACACATCCAGGAAGTTTTGCATACAGTCTCACTGGACTATTAGAAAATCCTTCGGATTTAATAACAAGCTAAGGTAAAGACCAGGTTCATGCTACAGACTGAGAACCAAATTAGACAAAAGGACTCTCCATTATGCATAGAGTTAATCCCGCAGAGTGGTTAAAAGTGCTGACTCTGGAGCCAGACTGCTTAGGTGTGAATCCATCTCTGCCATCAAGTCACTAAGTTGCTATGTACCTCACTCAATTTCTTCATCTGTAAAATAAGGCTAATAATATTAACTACCTAATAGGGTTCTTGTGATGATTGAATAAGTTAATATATTTAAAGAACACGGAATATAACATATATAAGCCTACTTAGGTTTTTCTGTTATTCCTATATTTAACCCAAACAAAACTATCATTAGAAGTCCTTATCCTACCCAAGTCAGTTTTTCTCCACTTGAAAAGAGCAACTGTTTTTAACCTGGTACCTAAAGTCAGTAAATTTAGCAGTGAAAAGAATAACCTGAGCATATACAGTTTAACTTTTAAAAAATTTGTGTATATGAATCATTTTTTTAAATTGTTTACCTCTAGAAAGGTATTCAATCATAGAGACTTGATTGAGAAAAAAAATAAACCTAGACCCTAATAATATCTGGGACATACTGAGGCCTAGAGCGTGCTAGGTACTATACTAAATATTTTTAGATATTATTTAATTCTTAACAACAATCCTAGGAAGTAGATGTTATAATTCCCATTTTATAGGTGAAAACCCTGAAGCTCAGAGAAAATAACTTACCCAAAAATCATACAACTGGTAGACAACAAAACAGAGGTCAACTCTCTATGACTATAAAACCTACTTACCTTCCACAAGATGCAATGTTAGTCCTAATCATAAAGCTATCTCTTCAGAGCCAACAGAGTAAATTGTCAGAAAGAATGCTTGCTCTAAAATATTAGTTCTCTCCAGGGGTTCGATTTTGCCCCCCAGGAATTAATGGACAAGGTTTAGAGACTGCAGAAGCACTACTGCCATCTTAGCGGGTAAATGGCAGGGCCGGACTAAACATTCTACAATGCCTGGGATAGCATCCCCTATAACAAAGAACCATCTGGCCCAAAATGTCAACAGTGCTGCAGTTGAGAAATGCTGCCCCAAAGAAGTGTTTTTTCAAACATGTTTAACCATGACCTTTAGTATGAAATATAGCACAATCCAGACACACACACCACAAACACTTCAAACAAATTTCAGGAAACAATATTTCCCTCCCTAATCTGTGATGTACTCTATCATTTACTTTTCCATTTCTTTTTTTTTTTGCTGCATCACACGGCTTGTGGGATCTTAGTTCCCCGACCAGGGATCGAACCCAGGTCCACGGCAGTGAAAGCCCGTGTCTTAACCACTGGACCACCAGGGAAGTCCCCTCATTTTTTCAATGTTATTTCTGACCCACAAAATCGATTCCATGACCCACTAATGGGTCACAGAACACACTTGGAAAAACACTGTTCTACAGTAAGATTATAAAAGTTCCCAAGTGACCTATAAGCGTGTATCGTCTGATGCCTAGCAGATTCAACAAGGAACCTACATAGAACAGGATACACATAATCAACAAATAGTAACAATCAGTAACATGGTATCTCCCATATTTTAAAAGAATTTATAACTGACTTTCTGGGACTTCCCTGGTGGCGCAGTGATTAGGAACCCGCCTGCCAATGCAGGGGACACCGGTTCGAGCTCTGGTCCGGGAAGATCCCACATGCGGTGGAGCAACTGAGCCTGTGCACCACAACTACTGAGCCTGCGCTCTAGAGCCCTTGCTCCGCAACAAGAGAAGCCACCACTTGCCGCAACTAGAGAAAGCCCGCGCACAGCAATGAAGACCCAACACAGCCAAAAATAAATAAATAAATTTATAAAAAAAGAGTATCGTAAACAATTTTAAAAAAACTGATTTTCTGCCTCAGACATTCTACAACTTAAAATCATACTTACAGCCTGGCTTCAAACTGATTTGAAGCTGTGTGCCACTTAAAGACTAGATATTAAGTTCAGAATCAGATATGAAAAACTGCATAACAAAAACTCAAATACTATTACCCCAAATAAGTTTTTACTTTTTCTCTCCTCGGCCAGACAATGCTTTCATTTAAGTGAGGGAGATTTACACTCAGTGAAGAAACCTTAATAACTATCTGCTCAAACTAACTTACAGATAGAAAAACCTATGATCCACAGGTGAAATGTTCTGCGTAAAATCATATAGCTAGTAGTAAATAGCAGAACCAGTAAGGTAATGCAAAAAACATGGGCTTCAGAAAGGAAACAAATTCTAAACGTTAAAAATTCGGGCTCCCCTAATTACTAGTTGAGTGAGTTGGGTAAGTTACTTAACCACTAAGTCTGTTTCCTCATCTTTAAATAAGGGATAATACTTGTCTCACAGGGCTCTTGTGAGGATTAAAAGTAAGTAAGCATGTAGTAAGAACTCATTAAATTCCCTTTTCCTTCCTCTCCTTAGCTCTCAATTCAAAACATATTCTCTCCAATAACCCAACGCCAGTCAATAACAGTTTTTACAGGTATGCAAAGGAACAGAAAATCGAGGAAAACTAAATGAATTCTTCATAAAGCTATACTCATTCAATTTTTTAAAAATAATCTATTCGAATTATTCTGAGTTTATTTTCTGCCTATGGCTTTGCTCATTAAATGTCCTATCTTTATAAAATGATAAAGTAGATGGCACTTCAGGTAATATCCTTACCTGAAAAACCTGGGCACTCCATAAAGCCTCCACCACTTGAATTTTTTATAGCTGGTTTACTGTACAGTCTGGAAAGCTCTGTACTATGCACATCTTTACAACCATCACCTACCTTGTTCTCAGAAATCAGTTCAAAGAGACTGTAAGCCCACTCCTGACACTTTAATGTAGAGCTGACCAAATACCTCCCCCCTTTGCTCCCACTAACGGGCATTTGGATTTCCATCCTAGCACAAATGTGTGACTGTAATCTCCTAAAGAATAGGAACTACATCTCGCATGGCCAATACAAGCTACTACAGGGCCAAGTGTCAGTAGAAACTCCATGCCCACTGGCAGTATTAATGTTGTCAAGTTTTGAGGATTAGAGGAAAAACTGAGGAATTGGAATAAACTGGAAAAAAGGATGTGATCCAATGTAAATATTGCCTAAAATCCTCCTAATTTGGAAGGTCAGTGAATTAGCGAACGATTTCATAATAGACTGTTACCAGAAAATTTTTTCAGAAACTACTCTGGTTTTATACGAAGAAAATTAAACTAGGAATCATGATCCTGACTTGGGTTTCCATCTGGATCTATCACCAACTGCTTATGTAAACTCGGTCTAACTAATCTAGCCCTACAAATCCCCAGCTATAAAACAGAAATATCTCTGCCTTTACGTACCTAAAAGGACTGCTGTCTGGATAACAACAGTGAAAAAATCTTTCTATAAAACCTTTTATAAATGTAAAAGGAAACCCATGAGCGAAGTATTAAATTAGATATAATACAGCAATATTTAAAATGGCCCACAACTTCATGGGCTTCCCTGGTGGCGCAGTGGTTGAGAACCTGCCTGCTAATGCAGGGGACACGGGTTCAAGCCCTGGTCTGGGAGGATCCCACATGCCGCGGAGCAACTAAGTCCGTGAGCCACAACTACTGAGCCTGCACGTCTGGAGCCTGTGCTCCGCAACAAATAGGCCGCGATAGTGAGAGGCCCACGCACTGCGATGAAGACTGGCCCCCGCTTGCCACAACTAGAGAAAGCCCTCGCACAGAAACGAAGACCCAACACAGCAAAAATAAATTAATTAATTAATAAACTCCTACTCCCAACATCTTCTTAAAAAAAAAATGGCCCACAACTTCAGAATTATTCTAAATAAACTAGTCTAAGCACGTAAATAATTGTTGTTGCTAATAAATAAATGGATGCTTCTAAAATACATTGTACTTGAAAAGTCAATATTCAAAATAAAACTGACTTCTTTATAATTACTCGGCATTCAGAGTCAACATATAGTATACGATGAAATAACATATTTTGTATCTTTTTCGTTTAAGTACAAAAGCTAGTTCTCACTTTGTAAAGTTTTACTATATGCTGTTTGGGCTGGATACCCGTGGTCTGTACAGGCAAAACATGGTAAAGGCAAAAGTTGAGGGCTTCCCTGGTGGTGCAGTGGTTAAGAATCCGCCTGCCAATGCAGGGGACACGGGTTCAAGCCCTGGTCCAGGAAGATCCCACATGCAGTGGAGCAACTAAGCCCATACACCACAACTACTGAGCCTGCGCTCTAGAGCCTGCAAGCCACAACTACTGAGCCCGCATGCCACAACTGTTGAAGCCCACATGCCTAGAGCCCATGGTCCACAACGAGAGAAGCCACCACAATGAGAAGCCTGTGCACCACAACGAAGAGTAGCCCCTGCTCGCGGCAACTAGAGAAAGCCCGCGTGCAGCAATGAAGACCCAACGCAGCCAAAAATAAATAAAATAAAAATAAAATAATTTTTAAAAAAAGTTGAGATGCCAAATGAATAAAAACATATACTCCTTTAAGACAATTTAGCCATTATAAAATACATTTTTCCCCTTTAGCTCCCAAAGGGCATCCTAGGAGAGATTCCAATTAACTATCAGTATCAAGAAGGAATCCGGATGTTTAATTCCTACGCAGTTTTTTTTTCCCCCTAAATCACCTTGGTCTCTGATCCACAGTTCAGAAAATTGGAATTTTTAATCTTCCTGATGAATTTATACAACAATCTCATTAACTACATCTAATTAACTCAAAATTAGTGATAATTTTAACTTCTGCTATGTCAAATTGAAAATGCTTTCCTAGTTATTTCAAAAGGGGACATTTAACTACCAAAAAGAATCTTATTTGACTCAAATATTGTTTTTAAAAAGGGCACTGTATTTTCAAAATTTGTTCTAACGTTCTCAATCACCAGGTAGTGACACACAACATTAGTGACTGACTTCTTCAATTTTTTAAATACGCTGGTTAGTCTAGCACGTAGCTAGATAAAGTTGTGATTCTTAACCATTTTGGGAGGGTCACAATCATTTGGAAACCTGAAGAAAGCCACAAACCTCCTAGAAAAATGTACACATGCACCAAAATTTCCATAACAATTTCAGGTGGTCCTGGACCACCTCTCCCCAGTCTAGAGAGAAGACCTCAAATTCTATTACTCCTCATTAACTTTCCCTTTTTGGTTTTGAGAAAGTAAAAAAACCTCCCCATTTTTTTCTTTCCTGCAATTAAAGGATACCATCAGAATAACTAAGTTCAAAAGCCAGGGCAGGTAAAAACACTACAGTAAACTAACTCAAAAATCTAGGGCTTCCCTGGTGGCACAGTGGTTAGGAATCTGCCCACCAATGCAGGGTACACAGGTTCGAGCCCTGGTCAGGGAGGATCCCACATGTCGCGGAGCAGCTGGGTCCATGCGCCACAACTACTGAGCCTGCACTCTAGAGTCCACGAGCCACAACTACTGAGCCCGCGTGCTACAACTACTGAAGCCCGCGTGCCTAGAGCCCATGCTCCACGACAAGAAGCCAGCGCAATGAGCAGCCCGGCCGCTGCAACAAACTAGCCCCCGCTTGTGGCAACCAGAGAAAGCCTGCGTGCAACAAAAAGACCCAGTGCAGCCAAAACTAAATAAATTAAACAAATATATATATTTTTTAATTCCAGAGTTACACAGCTTAACTAACGGCTTACCCATTCATTATGTTTTTCCTGGATAAGTGTTCTCACCCTTGGCTTCACACTGGACTCACCTGGAGAGCTTTAAATTATACTTGATGCCTGGGTCCCAGCCTCAGAGATGCTGATTTTAGTGACTTGAGCATCAGCATTTTTAACAGCTTTAGGGTGATTCTACTGAGCAAACAAGGTTGAGAACCACTGTCCTAGACTGCCGTGGTATTTAAACCTGTATCTGAATCGGGTATTGTTAATTTTCAAAATGGAGGGAGGGAAAAGATGGTTGTGGATGCTTTTTAAGTGTGGCCTGGCACTGAACACGGGGCATCCTCCAACCACCTCATGGGCTATAAGAACACCTCTTTTCTCGCAACAGCGGTTCTGCTTAGTGCTATGTAATTTCTGAAAGTTCATCAAAGTTGATATCCATGCTTAAGCAATAGGTCTTTAAATGCTTTTTGTTTGGTTCATTTCTACATGAAGCAGGATTGCCTGAAGTTCTCAGAATATCCGTATGTGGACTCTACCCAACATAAATTTTTGACAAAAATGTGGACTCAAAAAGCATTAGCAAACAGCCCTGAACTATCTCCACAAAAGTGCTTTTTCAGCTTATGGTGCACCAATTAAGAGTGCAAAAAGGTTCTCGCAGTTAAATCAAGTTGTTCCGAAGCCCTTTTATTCGAGCCCACGTAAAGAATTCCAACAGAGAATAGCTGTCTTGTAACAAAATCGACATCTAGTAAACGCTCCGGACAATAAAAGTTGCAAGGAAAAAGATGACCACAAAAGAAGAGAGAAGGTTCTCTGGTTCGTAAGCCACGAAACCTGAGTTTTCTCCCAAATCAAACCAGAGAAAAGCTGGGGCGTAAAATGAGCAGGGAGGAGTTGGGAGAAGGTGCTCGTTGGGCCAGAAAGCGGGCCAGAGGTTCAGAAGAATGGATGGGTGTTCGTAAGGAGAATCGGGGAGGCCCAACACAGGCCGGGGGTAGGGCGGGGGGGCAGTATTGATGGGGGAGGTGGCGGACAACTACAGAAACAGCCTGCGCCAGGGGGAGAGGAAGCCACCGCAGGTAGCCGGCCCGGGGTCCCCAGAGATCGGTAGGGGCGCAGGGGCCCCTCTCCCTCAGGGGGCAGGGGCGGGAGGCCCAGCGCGGCCGCGGGGAGCCCGCCCCGAGGGCGGCGGGTGGCCAGGCCCTCGGCCGGGAAGGGGCCGCGCCGCGAGCTCCGAGGGCACGTCCGAGGCCGCCAGCAGGGCGGGGCGTGGGCTCCCCGCGGAAGATGCGGGGCAGCGAGCACGGCGCTGACAGCTGCGCAGGCTACAATTCGCCCGGCGCGGCCCCCGGGGGCTGAAGGCGCCGCGCAGGCCCGGCCGCCCAGGGATCCGGCCCGCTCCTCCCCTCCGCCCGCGCCGCCCAGAGCCAGAGGCCCCGCACACCGTTACCTTGTCGCAGTAGAGCCCCACCAGCTGCTTCATCCGCCAGTGTGGGGCGGTGAAGACGTCCACTTCTTCGGGGAAGGGCGCCATCGCCACCACCTCAGCCTCCGCCTCAGCAGGCGCGGCCGCCGCCTCTCCATAGACACCCTCGCCGCGGGGCAGAGGCGGCGCCCCCCCCTGCGCATGCGCCCGCCCCGTCGGAGCGCGCGCCCGGGCTGCCGGGCCGGCCGGGACGCGGGGGCGCGCGGGTCGCCGCCATGCGGTCCCTACGGCACCACGTGACCGGGCGCGCGGCGGAGGCTCGCGCTTTCACCTCCCCGCTCAACTCACGTTGCTCGTCCTCCTTCTGCGCCAGAAAAAGAAACCAAGTCGTTTCCCTGTTTGTCTGTTACGTTTTGCAACACAAAACACATGATCTGAGACGAGGGGGTGTCGTTTTAGGGTGCTGTCAGCGCCTTTTGCCGCTATGCCTACCAGGTCTTGAGGCCGAGGCAACCGAGTACAATGGCCGCGGTCGGCCCGACCGCCCGGTCCGCCTGGGCGACTGCGCTGTGCGCGCCCCGGCCCTCCTGAGCCGCCCTTCGCCTCCCTGCCCATGCGGATGATGGCCCAGCCGCCGGCCCGAGCACCGACCTCCCTGCCCGCTGGTCAGAGGTCCCAGCGATTGGGGGAACCAGGACTGGGGGCTCCCAAAACTTGCGCCCCATGAGGAAAACGGGGACGTGGGACAGGACCGGACAATGGCGGCCCGTGGGCTCGCGGCGGGCTTGGAGCCTGGGTCTGGAGGCTGGGCGGGGACCACGCATCTCCTCCGGGGCGGGCGAAAGGGACGGGCCGCGTGGAATTCTGGAGACTCCAAGGAGGGAAAATGTCTCCTGGGGATCAAGGAGGTAGGAATTCACCTCAAGCACAGGGACGCAAGGTCAGGGATGTCAGAAAGGCCTTGGGTGCTGGGCAGGAGGGTAAATAATGAGAGAAAGTTAGTGTGGAAAGGAAGTTCGAGACACATCCCTCCATTTTAACCCGAGGCTCAGAGAGAAAGGAGACAAACCAGGTCACTGCCAAGAAAAAGGTCAGTGTGGCTCTTCCCGACAGGTCACCTCATCCCGGCCCCAGCCCTCCAGGAGACCTAGGAAGACCCTGTTACGGGCTTCTCTCATCCAGATCAACCCTGGACTGGCTGGCTGGAGGATTAATAGACACAGAGAAATGGGAGAAAACAGGGAAGGCTGAGAACCTGGGAAGGGTTATGTTATTTGCTTAATGACAATAAACTCCAGGAGAGCAAGAACCGGATGTTCTCTTCACCCCTTGTATCTGTATTGTCTGTCACAGTTCCAGGACAATATAAGGGCTTGATAAATATTCAATAAATGATGGAGTAGAAGGTTGTAAGAAAGAACTTTTTTAGAAGAATGCATTTGTTTGTCTCTAATCTTACTATGTGCCATTTATTGAGAGGCAATATGAGCAGTGTTTAAAAGCACAGATTGGAGATGAAGTTGGATTCCTCGTTTGCCATATACTACATGTATGACCTTGAGCAAGCTACCGTGACTTCTCTGTGCCTCAGTTTCCTCGTATATAAAATGGGGTTAATACAGCCATGAACTCAGTGCTTGTGCCTGCCTCAAATTCAAATGTTGAAACCCTACCCCTCATGTGTTATTAGGAGGTGGACCTTTGGGAGATAATAGGATTAGATGACGTCATGAAGGTAAAACCCTAATAATGAGTCCCCTAGAGAGCTTGCTTCCCTTCTCTGCTCTTCCCCAGGTGAGAACACAGGGAGAAATCAGCAGTCTGGCCCTCACCATGCTGACACCCTGATCTTGGACTTCCAACCTCTAGGACCAGGACAAACAAATTTCAGCTGTTTATAAGCCACCCAATCTATGTATTTTTTTTTTTTAATTTATTTTCGGCTGCGTTGGGTCCTCGCCGCTGTGCGTGGGCTCTCTCTAGTTGTGGCGAGCAGGGGCTACTCTTCGTTGTGGTGCGCGGGCTTCTCATTGCGGTGGCTTCTCTCTTTGTGGAGCACGGGCTCTAGGCGCGCGGGCCCCAGCAGCTGCGGCACGCAGGCTCAGCAGCTGTGGCTCACGGGCTCCAGAGCACAGGCTCAACAGTTGTGGCGCACGGGCCCAGTTACTCCGCGGCATGTGGGATCTTCCCGGACCAGGGATCGAACCCGTGTCCCCTGCATTGGCAGGCAGATTCTCAACCACTGCGCCACGTGGGAAGGCCTATGGTATTTTTTTATAACAGTCTGAGCTGACACCCTGATCTTGGACTTCCAACCTCTAGGACCAGGACAAATTTCAGCTGTTTATAAGCCACCCAATCTGTGGTATTTTTTTATAACAGTCTGAGCTGACTAAGACAAATACCTACCTCATAGGATTGTTATGAGAATTAAGAGAGTTCATACATTTGAATTGTTTATAATAGTACCTAGCACATAGTAAGTACTGTCTGTAAGCTATCATTATTAAATAAAACAAATCTGTGAGGTAGTACTGTAGGAAACTAAGTATTGAAGGCATTCTGGTAATTACCTAGCATCCCACAAATTAGCGAGTAATCCGGACATATAAATCTAGGTCCAATAACACCGTCCCAAGGCACCCTGTTAGTTGTGTGGGATACAGAGATGACGATTTATACAGAGTCTGTCCTAGAAACAGGAATAGCACCTAAGTAATAGAATATAGATAAGGTCCTTGATATCTCTCTCATTTTCTCCCATCCTCTCCCCTTCTCCTTTCTTTTAAAACTCTACTCATTCACTATGGTTTTGCTTTTATATTTTTTAATACCCCCCAGAAGACATTTTCTTATTTTCCATCTATTTCTTTATTTCATTCTGATCTGTCACTCTAGCTATCTTGGAATGTAGACCCAGACCTCAGGTCAACCAGTTATATAGAGCAATGAGTTCCATGAGAATATGCACATAGTTTTATCCTCAGCACTTAGAACACTGCCTATCTTACATACGCTTAGTACTCAATAGTTGAATAAAGAAAGAAGGAATGAAGGAAGTTCATGGCATTCTGTAATTTCCTCATTTTAACTAGCTTTTAATACACCATGTTTTATTTCCCAATACCTGTTTGTGTCTGTTGTTCACCAGTGTACCCCTAGAACCAAGCACATTAAATATGTGTTTAGCAACAAAAAAGTCCATCCACCCACAGTTTCACTGTAACCTAGAATTTGAAGCTGTGTAGTTAGCTAAACTACAGCCACGTTGGACTGGCCATTTCAGGGAATTTAAGATGACAAAATGAAAGAAATAAAGTAATATAAAAAAATAAGTCCTGTGGGTCATTCTTCCCTTCAGAAGAAGTTATTAACATTTGCTCCATATGCTGAGTAAGATAATAATTAATCACCTGATATATCCAGAATAAATGATTGATTTACATTAAACTTTTGCCCCAAAAAAGAAGACATTGATCAGTGTAGTATCGTTTTTATGGATTCCTACAACTACATCATATCAGGAACTGTTATTAAGGCTAAGGTTGTCGGTTTAATCATGCCTTTATGATTTCTTCTGGTAAATGAAAGTGAAGGAATTCTAATAGACCATCTAGCTGTGGGTAACAAGGAAACTAGAGAAGGCATATGAACAGAGCAGTGAAATTCCAAAGTGTATAGTGCCTGGTGGATTGGAAATTTGTTCTTTCCTTCTCTCATTCTCTCTGAAAACAGCATGCTACAGGGGAAGAAAATGCCAAATCATTCCCTGGTGACCTAAATGTATGATGACATGAGGCCTCTTCACTGGTATTTTCCAACCCTGGTTTTGAGGGCCCTGGAGAGGGTTACTGGTCAGGGAAAGTCAGTTCTAAGGCATTTATATTTAACTCCATTTAGCTGAGTATGTGACACAGCACTTTACCCTGCAGCGGGTTACTTGTGAAAGCAAGCAATGAAAAGTTGTTGCTATCCCCAACAGCTGGAATCCCAGTCCTAACTCAGTACCAGAGTTGATGCTTACTGTCAGTCAAATTAGCCAAACAACAATTGCTGCAGGTTGATTTAGGAGTAAAGCTCTTAGCAGGGATGATGGCATTATTAAAAGAAAAGATAGCCACTGAGTTGGAATGTGAGGCCAGATGCTACGGTTTGTTTTGGTTTTTTGGGAGTTTTTTTTCATTTTCCTTTCAGATACTTTATATGCACATGGACCTCAGAAAATGAAATGTACATAAGCCTGCATTTTGCCCCAAACTTTTACTTTCTTTCTTTAAACTTAAGTAGTGAATTCTATTTCCCCATTTGTTTTCACTATATACAGATGAGTGCCTGTGTGTATTCGTTTGCTGGGGCTGTCATAACAAAATATCACAGACTTAAACAACAGAAATTTCTCCTCTTGCAGTTCTGGAAGTCCAACACTGAGGTGTTAGCAGGTTTGATTTCTTCTAAGTCCTCTCTCCTTGGCTTGCAAATGGCCACCTTCTCACAGTGTCCTCACATGGCCTTTGCTCTGTGCTTGTGTATGTCTGGTGTCTATGTCCTAATCTCCTTCTCAAATAAGGACACCAGGAAGATTGCATTAGGGCCCACCCTAACCACTTCATTTTAACTTAATCACATCTTTAAAGGCCCTGTCTCCAAATACAGTCACGTTCCGACATACTGAGGATTAGGGCTTCAACATATGAATTTGGGAGGAACACAATTCAGCCCATAATACTATGGAAAGAAAAGCTTGTCACAAAAGATATAATAAAATCTTTTGCACAATGACAAAAATAATTGGAAACAACTAGCTGTCTATCAACTGGATATTAGATAAATAAATTATAGTACATTCATTCAATGGACAAATAGGCATCTGTTAAAAAGTATAAGGTAGATCTATGTTTGCTGATATGGAATGAAACCAAGAAGTTCTAAGTTAAGAAAAACAATGTAGAGAACACTTTGTTAAATATGTTCTCTTTTGTGTTTAAAAAAAAAAGTATAGTATGTGTTTCTAGGATAAGACAGCAGAAATTTGTGAGCAGGGCTTCTAGGATGGGAAACAGTTAAATGCCTTTTAAATACATACCCTTTGATACAGTTTTAATATTTTACTGTGTTCACCTATCATTCTTACAGTTATAAAAATTTGTTAATAATAATGCATTTTAAAAGACTTTTAAGTCTTTAAAAATACTAAAATGTTTGATTATGTATAATCAGCAGCAGCCGGGCTAATTGCAGGTAGAGCCATTTTATGTTTATCCCAAAATTGTATCTAATCTGCTCTGCCTCTGGTTACTCTGCTTATGACACCCTTGGGTCCACATCAATTTTCCTGGTAGGACTGGAAGCATCTTTGAGGGTAAGGATGGTGTTTTTAATGACCTTGGGGAAACAGGTATGATATAAGGTTAACTGAAAAAAGCAGAATCAAAATTGCACATAATCCATAACAAGCTTACAAAAATGCATAAAAAGGGTGGCATAAATGACACAAAGCCTTAATGTCTCCTCTGATTGACAAAAGTTATAGATGAGTCCCTCCCTCCCTTATATTTTTCTATTCTTTCCAATGTTTTAAATGAGCATGTTTACTTTTAATGTCAGAATACAGAAATGAATATAATAGAAACAACCTTATGGCAACTGTATTTTATAAATGCATTTGAAAGGGGATAAAAGGAAATACATCAGAGTGTTGACAGTGGCTATCTTTTGGTGTTGGGACTGTGGCTGATTTAGGGGAGAGGGGAGCTACTTTTTTCTCAAAATTTTAACAAAACTTTTTTCCAAATTTTGTATTTGAAAAACAAAATTAGGTTTTTTTAAAGATTTCAGTTTAATTAATATCAATCACCGTTAGATCCATCATTTCAGAGCTATATCCAGTCTCTCGGAAGCCCCAGCCTACTGCACAGACATATAGAGTCCTGGAATGCTTCCTGTACCTGTGCCTGGAGACTTGCGCCTTCATCTCCTGCCACACGGTCCCTTCCTTCTGACATGGGCCTTTCCCAGCTTGTCGGTAGGAAGCCATTCCAGTGAGTTCTAGCTGACTTCTCTTCTTTAGACCACCAAGCCCCTGTTGCACTTCCTATAGGACATACACACAGGACCATCTTCACTTTGGCTAGGCTGCCCTAGCTGCCAGATCTTTTTAATGTCCAAATAGTTGCTAGAAAGTTGGGGTGGGGGGGATCTACCACATTGGGCATTTTCCTGTTCCGTGGCCCTTTGTGCTCACAGTGAGTCTGTGTCCATTCCCAGAACTTTAAGTTTGCATTTTTGGAGCACATTCTTGACTAAAAGAATAAGGCATCAGGGACTTCCCTGGTGGTCCAGTGGTAAAGAATCCGCTTTACAATGCAGGGGACGCAGGCTCGATCCCTGGTCAGGGAACTAAGATCCCACATGCCACGGGGCAACTGGGCCCGCGTGCCACAACTAGAGAAGAGAAAACCGGCACTCCACAACTAAAGAGAAGCCCGCACGCCACAATAAAGAGCCTGCGCACCACAACAAAAGATCCTGCATGCCTCAACAAAGATCCTGCATGCCACAACTGAGACCCAACGCAGCCAAAAATCAATTAAATAAATAAGAATAAGTCATCAGATTGGAATACGGGTGCTACTTACTGTGCCCTTTTATTCAAGGTGTGGAGCTCTCTCCCCTAGAGGTGATTCACTGATGCCTCATACATGAAAAAAAGACATGCTTGGACATATACAAAGGCATAGGATAACAGAAGAGCTGAGAAGAGGAAGAGGCATAAAAGAAAAAGGGACAGATAGGACAGAAGTTAAAAGATGAGGAAAAACAGAGTGGGGGAAGGATTAAAGGAAAGAGAAAAGATACAGGTGGAGGTAAACAGAAGAAAACAATAATTAAGATGTATTGATGTCTTAACATGTATTATAAGTGCTTTACATGAATTGTCATGTGTAATCCTCACAACTACCATATGTGGAAGTTTCTACTGTTTTTCCCACTTGACGGGAAAAGGAAAATAACGTTTAGAGTTATTGACTTGTCCAAGGTCATAGAGTTAGTGAGTGGAAAATCAGGGATATAAATCTATGTCTTCCTCATTCTACAATCTGTACTTAACCTTACACTGAAAAACAGCTCTCTGTCATCAGTTTATGTCAACAAACTAAATGCCTAATATGTGCTATTCACCTCTGAACAGGAGCGAAAGGTGACAAAGAAGAATGTAGGCCACTCCACAAACTATATGTGTCCAAATATAGAGTACTTCAGTTCCTTAGATTATCTTTGGAAAAGAAATAGTTTAGGTAATGCGAAGACCATACTTTACTCCAGTAGAAATGTGGAGATAAGATGTACACAGTGGTCCATAATGTTTCTTTGCAAAAGTTCCAGACAGGTAAGAGCCTTCCATTCCCTAGACATACCCGTGTATGGCTTACCTGTTCTTAATAAATATTGCCAAGTCAACACCAACTCCAATCAAAGGCTCTATTATGAGCTAACATGCTGAACGGTGCAGTGAATACGGCCCAAGGGAAAGGTGTTGACTACTATCACAGACAACTTGACTTAGCTGTTTGCAACATGTAGTGAGGGAAAGTATCACAAGTTTCTGGAATGGAAAGGAACAATTAGTTTCCTGTAAATTGTCAGGCTTACATTCATTGTAATGATGAAATCAGGTCAGTGATTGCTTAATCTCTGCCTACAGAGAAGGGAAAAAAGTATTTAGGGAAGTATCAGTTCTGTTTCCTTCCTTCCTCATAAGCTCAGAACACAGTACAAAAAATATCCCCAGGTACATAAGGCAACTCCCAGGAATTTTTAAAATGCTAAGAGCTATGTAGGCAGAAAGAAACAAGAGTGTCTGATTTCCATTAATTGACTAATAGCTGGGTTTGGGGGGAACAACTTGTTTAATACATAAAACATTGGCCTGAGTTCTAATTCTATCTCTGCCACTAACTACCTTTCCATGGGACCTTAGGCAAATCAATGGCCCACTCTGGGGCTTCAGTTTTCTCATCTGTACAGACACTTTTGAGAGTGATAAGGGGTGATAATTAATACATATTGATTAATCTATGACACATGTAAAAAGGACTCTGCCAGGCAAGTGCTTCTCTATTATGGGAAATCAGTCACCAACAACCCAGATCAAGAGTTAATTGACCTTTTAACCAATCACTATTTTCTTTATAACTAGTTTGTGATTCGTTCCAGTCACTTTTCCTAAAATGTCTCTACCAGGATGATTCTTTGCATGACTACAGATTTTTTCCCTTATGTGCAAGATTGTAATAAAACATTGGCATATGCTTGTGATAGAACTGTTTGAAAGTATTCTTTAACAACAGAGAGACAGTAAGGCAAAGTGGGTAGGAGTGTGGACCCAGTTTCCTCACCTGTAAAATAGGACAGTGAGTCTCTACCTCACAGGATATCCTGAGAATTAAATGTTATATAGAACTTAGCAAAGAGCCTGGCACAGAAAACACTAAATATTAGCTGTTACTTTCACCTATAAAATGAAGAGATTGGACAAGATGCTTTCTTTGGTCTCCTCCAATTCTCAGTCTCTGGGACTCCAGAAATAGCACCTTGAAAGACTTTTTTTCTTTTTTCTTTTTTTTTTTTTTTTTTTTGCAGTACGCGGGCTTCTCACTGTTGTGTCCTCTCCCGTTGCGGAGCACAGGCTCCGGATGCACAGGCTCAGCGGCCATGTCTCACAGGCCCAGCCGCTCCGCGGCATGTGGGATCTTCCCGGACTGGGGCACGAACCCGTGTCCCCTTCATCGGCAGGCGGATTCTCAACCACTGAGCCACCAGGGAAGCCCAAAAGACTTTTTTTTAGGTTAATTCTACAAATAAATTTAACTGGAGAAAGGAGGGACTCGGATTTGGCTGTTAAGTGACAGAATATACAAAACGACAGTGGCTGAAACAAGATAGAGGTTTCCTCTTTGTCTCATGGTATTAGTTATCTATTGCTGTATAACAGAGTATCCCAAAACTTAGTGGCTTAAAACATTTGTTTCACAGTTTCTGGGGATCAAGCATCCCAGAGTGGCTTAGCAGGTCATTCTAGCTTAGGTTCTTTCATGAGGATACAGTGAAGCTGACAGTCTAGCCACATAAAATAAAATAGTAAGTCATATTGACCGAGTCTGCAGGGAAATAATAAGTAAGAGATGGTTGTGAAATACTTACCAAATGTAAATGTCCAATTTGAGTCAGCTTTAGGATGGGTTGAAATAAAAGGAATGCTATTATTCATGAAGAATCATAGACTTACACGTTTAATCTTGCCTGTCTCTAACTGAACATTCCTGAAAAATGATATCCCTTTTTTTTTTACACACAACTTAATACTTCTATGATCTTCCTCTCCAAACGTAGGGGTAAATTACACATTGATGATAGCCATCAGTCATTGAAAGACTAACTGTATACCAGGCACCACATTATCTGACAACATTGTGAATTAGGTTCTGCCAACCCAGTTTTACTGACGAGGGAATCAACGCTCAGAGGTACAAGTTGAATTTGAAGCCAGATCTCTCATTTTCCCTGTACTGCGATGCTCTTTCCCTCTTGTACAGCATCACACTTCACTTTCTGTTAAACACAAGTCCTACCATATAGCCTGCCTAGAGCTTCATCAGTGAAAAGGGGTGCAGACAGTGGGAAATAATATGTGGCAGAACAGGAGACAGAATACGTACTGCTTCAAGGTTCTTAGCTAAATGCTTGCTCTCAGCTAAATTAATGAGAGAAGCTCTGAAATAATAATTAAGAGTTAATAAACTGTATGGTGCTGACAATGCAAGTACAGTAAGACTTCAACCAGAGAGCTCAGATGCCAAGGGTACGTGAACTAGCCCCATCCCTTACAGTGATATTCAGAATATAGTCCTCTGGGAACCTGATTAAGAACACATCCCATCCTTTTAAAGATCTGATTTCTGAGACTCACCCTTGGAAATTTGATTCAATACATGTGGGGCAAGGTCTCAGACCCTATACACAATTCCTATGTAACTAAAGTTTGAAAAATACTATCCCAGTTTTTAACTACACATCCATAATTAAAACTGGTTCTCAAACTTCATAAGGTGGTTGTAGAATTCATGGAACTCATGGTATCATTTGGAAAACACAATGACATGATACACTAAATGTAATATAGCTAAATTTGCATGATAGATTACTACATGAATGGTACAGAAATGAAACAGACTTCAGGAATAAACAGGAGCTCAAATCTCTCCATAATTATGCAACTATGGGCAAGTTCCTGAACATTTCTGAGCCTTAGTCTCCACTGCAGTAAAATATCGATTATAATATCTTGACAGGTTATTGTGGAGATTGACGATTATACATATAATGCTTGGCATATAGTAGCCATTCACTTAATGTCAGGTATTTTTATTATTAAACATTTAACACTATGTAAAATAGGACACTGTATCTTAATAGACTCTAGTGTTAAGAGATATTAGAAGCCAGAGGTTCAAAATGGTTTGAGCCATTATAGTGGTTCAGCATACCAGCGTGGAAATCAGATTGTCTGGGTCCAATCCCAGCTGATCTACTTTCTCACTTACTACTAGCAGACTAAATCACAACTTCCTTTGCCTTCTGGTAATGAGGTTTTTGGGGGTTTTTATATAAATTTATTTATTTTTGGCTGTGTTGGGTCTTTGTTGCTGTGCACGGGCTTTCTCTAGTTGCGGTGAGCGGGGGCTACTCTTTGTTGCAGTGTGAGGGCTTCTCATTGCGGTGGCTTCTCTTGTTGCAGATCACGGGCTCTAAGCGCACGAGCTTCAGTAGTTGTGGCATGCAGGCTCAGCAGTTGTGGCGCACAGGCTTAGTTGTTCTGCAGCATGTGGGATCTTCCCAGACCAGGACTTGAACCCATGTCACCTGCACTGGCAGGGGGATTCTTAACCACTGTGCTACCAGGGAAGCCCCGAGGTTTTTGTTAATATTGTTAAGCCACAAGCCTGTTTACTCTTTTGCTAAATAAACTGTAAAATGGAAATAATATAAATTATCTGACAGCATTGTGGAGAATTAAATGGGATTATACAGGTAAAGAGTTTATAACAGTGCCTGGCACATAACCACAGTTCTTTAAAAAACAAAAACCCACTCATTTCTATTGTTATTCAACAAACACTGTGTGTCAGAAATTCCAGACTCAGTATATCCAAAAGTGAACTCACCGTGTTCTCTGTCCTCTGAGCCTGCCAAGTCTTTGTATTCTCATCCTGACTTTTATCACTGTTCATCTAGTCACCCCAGCTAGGATAACAATAGCAAACAAACTTGAGTACAAGGCCCTCTGCTCAGGACTTACGGTATTAAATTATATCTTTTCACAGAATGGCTGTATGGAGTGTAGGTACTATTATCCTCCCTACTTTATAGATGAAAAGATTGAGATGGAAGAGATACATAATTTGCCCAAGGCTATCCCGTTAATAGCAGAGCCAAGATTCTAATGTAGGCAGTCTAGCACCAGAATCTGTATCTTTTAATGTATGATACAGTCTCTAGAGATTTTAGAGTTATTTTAAAAGCTCTCTCTATCACTTGAATATCTAATAAAATACACAGTCCTCTTAAAGATCTCTAATCCAACCCCTTCTCTACTCACATTGATATGGACCTAGTTTAGGCCCTACTTACCTTTTGCTTGAACTACCAGTCTCCCTGATTGTAGCTTCTTCTCATTCAATCCTTCTGCCAAACCAGCTAGTCAGAAACGTTTCTAACGTAGATCTGATAACTCTCCCTTAATTAAAAACATTTAATGGTGCCCCAATTTCTACAGAATAGGATGCAAATACTCATATGTGTCATTCAATAAGGTACCTGGTGTAGTACATCACTTACAATATTGAATATATTGCAGTTTACTTTTATCCATATGACCATGTCTTTTTCCCCACTAAAATGAGCCTTTTTTGAAGGTAGGGACGTTTTTTCATCTTTATATAACCCATATTTCCCCAGGCCCCAGCAGCCCACAGATACAGATGAGGTCACAATACCATTAATATGTGAATCTAAATGATTCACCGCCTCACCAGCAAGCGCAGAATTTGCAGCTTCAGGAGAACCTCCCCATCATTACTAAGAAGTGCTCTGAATCCCCAGGGATGTTTCTCACAGGCTCAGTAACAAATTCACTCCCTTTATAGCGATATGGCTACCCCAGATGACAAGTGAGTCACTGTGTCTCTTCCTTTCTTCCCCTGAGCCCTCTATTCTCATATCATCATGAGCTTAGGTGCCAAGGTAGTAAAGAATGGCTTTCTTCTTTGTGACACACTGTTAAAGAGGTCCCAAAGGAAGGTTACTTGAGCATCACGTATTTAGTGAAGTAGCTTTCAACTGTATTCACTTAGAGCCCTCTAGCTCCCTGGGCATCAGATATGCTCTTGGGAGTTTGAACCAGGGCAAATTTGAGGTACAGCCATACCATCACATTCAAAATCCCTCCTTCACTCCAACAATGGTTTTAGTATTGGTCCAGCTCGTTTCTTTTTCCCTTAAGATGATCTGCCTTGCGTAAGTTACCTCAGCAAATTTCGTAAAACTTTTCTGGGGCCACCCTACGAGTATGCCAGATGTACCTAGTTATCTGAATCTGGGTGCCCACAAGGAATGCCCGAAGTATGCACTCCAAGCTACATTTGTCTCACCCCTTCCCATGCCCCTCACCAACTCCATTGCCTAGAATGGAGCTTTGTGCATACCAGAGCCTCAATCAGTGTATTAAAACATGTAATAACAACTGAAATTTTATACCACTTGAGCAGAGCTAAAGTTTATCTGAGGAAAGGAACACAAACTTAGAATGAGACTACCTGACCTTTAGTCAAAACTACACAGAAATCCTGACATTAAGGAAAAAACCAAAACTAAACAAAAAAACAAAAACAAAAACCATGGGCTCTCAGCTGAGATGGATTTAGCTGTTGCTAAGACTCTGATGATTACAGTATATGACTACAGTATACATGCACTTATGTTCTCTAGAGGAGTCCTTCAAAGAAATGTGGGTCGCAAGTTAGTTGTTCAAGACCACATGCCACACCCTTGGGCTGAAGCAAGAGGAAGTTGATTCACTTTCATTGTGGCCGATTGCAAACAGAATTGCATCAAGTTCCTATTGACACACTTTTTTAAAAAGACCATAACTATATCTTGTTCCTGTAATGCAAATCTTTTAGGCTGATTTAACTTTTCAGATTTTAGATATATGAGATTTGTTGTTGTTGTTGCTCTGATGACAATGCAGTTAGGCCATGTGGTATTAATGGAGAAAATTCACCCAATTGCTAACTAGATTAGGGTTTTATACACTGGTAGTGTATTCAGCTTATTAAATAAGCTTCATTTTAAAAGAAATTACTAGATGTTGAATACTTTCTGGTTTAATGTGAAAATTTAAACCATTATAGTACTGTTAAAAATTGCAACTATTAATTGTGAAAATCTCATTCCACTCTTAATGATTAGAATCATGGTATAGTGCAAAGGACACTTGAATGCATGTCATAGTACTTTGGTTCTACTCTTTGGCTCTTTCACTAAACAACCACATGATCATGGGCAAGCTCTATAACCTTTATGGCAATCTATGAGAAAGCAAATGTAAAAGTGCCTAGCATCACACTTGGCATACTGTATAGGCGTTCAATATTTGTTAAAGTGAAAGTTTCAACACATATTAAACAACTTATACAACTCATGAATTACATACTAAGTATGTATTTGACCCTCCTATTTGACATGTAGATATGGAAAGACTCAGCATAACATTCAAATGAGACTAAGCAAAGTCTCATATTGCCTCTAAATGCAAATCAAATGGCGTAATATAGTGCTTTGAAAAACAACAGGTCACAAGCTAATTGTGGACTGAAATCAGCAAATCTTTTTCATAGAAAATGCCAGAGCAACTTACTCAAGGTGTGAGCAAGGACTGTACCTACTGCCACAAATACCATGCTCAGCAGTGGCAACTGTTACAAGGAACAATTAATGGAGAGAATGTGATAAATAAAACATGAATTGGTTGCTGTCTTCTCATTTGATTTGAAAGATGGTCAGGAAACATCTAGTGTGATATTTTTGAACTTGTGAATTGTAACATTTTCATAAAACTAATACAAACTGCACTTAAACCATATTTTTTAAGCAAAAAGAATAAAGAATGATGAATTGAAAACTGTTCAAGTTCAACTGCTGAATCTGGGGTGTAAAATAGTGGCAATAAGGAGAAAAATATTTATTTTAAACAGCAAATTTTGATTTCATGCAAGCCACATTCTACAGCGAAAAAAAAGAAAGTACACGAGATTATAATGAAGATAATTTAATATGTGGGTTTATTAAACTGCCAATGGTATTTTTAAATAAAAGCTTAAAATCTTCAAAATTAAATCTCCTTGGAAACAACCTGCTGAATTTATTGATAAAGAAAGGGGAAAAATGCATTCAAGTTTCCAGTCTAATTTCTTAGTCTTTCCACCATTGTTAATGATAAAATCTTACTATCATCATTAAAGCATATTGAGAGACAGAAAATGCTTCACATATTTTCTTACAGCATGTTTGGATATGATGTGTATAACTTTGTATCTAATCAATAAAAAAAACATGCAGAGTGCCAGCACAGTAGCTCATTTGTTTACTACTGCAGAACATTTAGAAGCAATACTCATCACAAGTCTACAAAGATTTCAAAATCCAATTTGATGATAATAAGCTGCATAGCTTTGAGTTTCTTGGATATATGTAGCAAGATCAGTTCACACAGGATATGTTATGTTGTTTATACGTAACTTCACACAAAACTGAATTAGATATATTTAGAGTAGATAATATATTGCTGTGTACTATATGTTTTAAAATGTCTTATGATGAAAAATTTCAAACTAAAATAAGAATAGAGACAACAGTATAATGAACATCACCATGCACCCAATACCAGCTTCAGTCATTATCAATTAACGTACAATATAAGAAAATTCTGTTATCCAAAGACATTCTGGTGATTTCACTGAGGTATTGAAAAACACAGTGAAAGTTTATTTTTATTAAATATTTAGTACTACTTGGTCAACTATTTTTTTCCTAGTTGAAAAGCAATTGCTATTTGTCAAATAGTTCCAAAGACAATATCTAAGTAATAACAATACATACTTAACTGATATTTTCAGCATTCTTGATGAACTATCTTAACAACTACAGGGATTTATTTCAACATTCAAACACATCTGAAAGTTCCAAAAGGCATTGCTGTCATGGCAGTAATCACCCCAGCTATTACATGCTCCCCAAGTTTTCACAACATATGGAAAAAATTAAGATATTCTGAAAGAAATAAAGATATTGTACATTTAACTTTTCTGGCACAAACTTTTGTAAAAGCTTTATGGAGGTATAACTGACATACAGTGAACCACATATATTTAAAATGTACAATTTGATCTTTTATAAACACAAGAAGATTTCACCTGAATCAGGATAATGAATATCCCCACCATCCCCAAGTTTCATGGTACCCTGGGTAAGCCCTCCTTCCTGCTCTCCCCCACCCCTGCCTTTCTGCGGCAATTACTGATCTTCTGTCTCCATATAGCTTGCATTTTCTAGAATTTTATATAAATGGAATCATTTGTCTGACTTCTTTCACTCAGCATAATTATTTTTTAAACTCATCAATGTTGTGGTATGTATCAATAGTTCATTCCTTTTTAATTGCTGTATAGTATTCCATTGCATGTTTTCTATCATATACCAGTTTATTCACTTGTTGATGGACACTTTGGTTATTTCTAATTTTGGCTATTACAAAATGATAGAGCTACTATGAACATTTATGTAAAAGTCTTTGCATGGATAAATATTTCCTTTTCTCTTGGGTAAATATCTAAGAGTAGAATGGCTAGATCATATGGATGCATGTTTAACTTTACAAGAAACTGACAAAGTATTTTCCAAAGTGGTTGTATCATTTTACATTCTTTACACCTGGCAGTATTCTTTGTTCTGAAATCTATTTTGTCTAATAACAATAGTCACTCTAGCTTTCTTTTGATTGGTGTTACCATCACATTTCTTTTTGCATTTTTTTGTTTTTAACATATTTGTGTCTTATAAGCAGCATATAATTGGGTCTTGCTCTCTTATCCAATCCAACAATCTCTGCATTTTAACTGGGGTATATAGAGCCAGTAGTTCTCAACTGGAGGCGGTTTTGCACCCCAAGAAGCATTTGATAATCTCTGGAGATATTTTTAAATGACATTTTAAAAATGTAAACACTATTCTTACATTGCAGGCAGTAAACTAACAAGGTTGCAGACTATAGTTTGCCAGTCTCTAGTGTATTTCTTTCTGCCTGAAAGACTGGACTTGCTTTAACATTTCTTGCATTACAGATCTGCTAGTGATGAATTCTTTCAGCTTTGGTCTGAAAAATATTTCACCTGTTTTTGAAATATTTTCCTGGGCATAAAATTTTAGATTGACAGGGTTCTTTCTAATACATTACTTAAGTTTGTCTATTGATGTCTCAATTGAATATTTTCTAAAAGAAATCTGATGTCATTCTCATCTTGGAAACAATGCCTTTTTTCCTTTGGTGTTTTTAAAGATTTTATCTTTATCACTGGTTTTAAGCAATTTGATTATGATGTGCTTTGGTGTAGTTGTTTTCATGCTTCTTGTGCTTGGGGTTCATTGATCTCCTTAGATCGGTGGGTTTACAGTTTCTGTAATTTAAAAAAAACTTTTAAGCTATTTCCTTAAATAAATTCTTCAGATTTCTTTCCCCATCTCTTAGTCTCCTATTACAGGCGTATTAGAAAGTTGTGCACAGCTTACTCATTGTCTTGTTTCTGTGCTTGATTTTGGATAGTTTCTATTGACACGTCTTCAAACTCATAAATCTTTTCTTCTGAAATGTCAAATCTGCCATTAATCCCACCCAGTGTTTTATATTCCGCACATTGCAGTTTTCATCTCTAGAAGTTTGGTCTATCTTCCATGTCTCTACTTAACTTTTTGAATATATGGAATAGTTACAATATAATGTCTGCAAATTTTAACATCTGGATCAGTTTCAATTGATTTGTCTCCTTAGTATGGGTCCTATTTTCCCACTTATTTGCATCTTTGGTAATTTTTGATTGGATGCCAGACAATGAAAGATTTACCTTTCTAGGTACTGGATATTTTTGTATTCCTGGAGGTCTTTGTTCTGGCACACTTACTGGGGAACAATTTGATGTTTTCAGATCTTGCTTTAAATACAAGACACAACAGTGCTCAGCCTAGGGCTAATTATTCCCCACAATTGAGGCAAGACCCTTCTATGTACTCTATCCACTGCTCTGTGAATGATGCTTTTCCAGTATGTCTTGTGGGAACAGCCATTATTTCCAGCCCTCTTTGAGCTGGGGTCTATTACCTCTAATACTTTCAGGTGGTCCTTTTCTTGGCCTCAGGTAATTTCCTCACTTGCATGCACTGATCAGAACTCACCTGAAAACTCAAGGGAGATTCTTTCCAGATTTCCAGAGTTCTCTTTCTGTGCAGCGCTCTCCTCTCTAGTACTCTGTGCTGCAAACTCTAGCCACTTTGGTTTCACCGGCTCTCAGCTCTATCTTATCAAACGAGGGACCCCACCAGGCTCTTCCTGTGGTCCCCATGGCTGTGCTGAGGCCTGGAAATTCTCTCAAGGCAGTAAGCTGGAGTCATCCCAGAATTCACCTTGTTTGTTTCCTCTCACTCAGAATTCATGTCCTTTATTGCCTGTTCTTCACTGACAGATGTCCAGTGTCTTTAAAAACATTGTTTCATATATTTTGTCTATTTTTTACTGTTTCCAGCCTGTCTCAAACTTTTAACCATTATATCCCAGAAAAAAAAAATTGATGCATTCAAGAAAAAAAATCTGGTTAGATTCACTGGCTTTCTAAGACTCAATCAAAAATTGAGTTATACACACTTGGTAATTAAAGAATATGAAATATTACAGCTTACTTTTCATAAACACTAAAGAATGATTATGAGACATTAAATTTATCATCCTCTTGGATGAAATAAGACTGTCCACTGAAAAGCAGAATTAGTGTAGTACTACTCACTAGTGCTTTAATAGTTTATCCAATTAAAAACAAAGGAAAGAAACAGGGTTAATCGGATATGTGAGAACTGCCCTTGTGTATCTCAGACTGGAATGAACAGACAGCATACTAATCACATTAAATAAAATGTTCCCGATTTTTACTTGTATTGTGTTTATTTGGGATTATTTCTCTATGTTGCATTTAAACATTAGTGAAATTGTATGTAACAATGTTTTTCCCTTACAAAGTAAAGGTATTATTTCATGAAACTTTTATTTTAGTCATAAACCTTCCTTTCTCCATATCAGCTCATTTCTATTGTATTAAAAAATGATCAAGGCAACGGCTTTAAATGATAAATTTATTTGTCATATACCTACAATCACTGTTTTTGCAAATTCCCGTCAGTTCACTAAAAAGAAAGCAGTGAGCCTGCCACTACAGTCCACTTTTACACATCAAAAGATGAAGCAACTCAAGATATTTCTGTGAAGATTTCTAGAAGATTTTTCACATCACTGATTTCACAGCATCTGTTCAGTTAGGTAAGCTGTAGAGGAATGTAACTTCCCTCTAGTTTTCACTTCCTATATTTTGTTACATTAATTCATTTTCTTCAAATTAGTATGAATTTACAGCTAATATTTATAAGACAAGTAAAAACTAAAATGGGAAACAAAGCATAACAATATAAAAAGAAATGAAGGGACTTCTCTGGTGGCGCACTGGTTAAGAATCTGCCTGCCAATGCAGGGGACACAGGTTCAAGACCTGGTCTGGGAAGATCCCACATGCTGCAGAGCAACTAAGCCCGTGCACCACAACTACTGAGGCCCGCGTGCCTAGAGCCCGTGCTCTGCGACAAGAGAAGCCATGGCAGTGAGAAGGCCACACACCACAAGGAAGAGTATCCCCCGCTCGCCGCAAGGGGAGAAAGCCCACGCACAGCAATAAAGACCCAACACAGACAAAAATAAATAAGTAAATTTAATTAAATTTAAAAATAATAATAAAAAAAAGAAATGAGGGCTTCCCTGGTGGTGCAGTGGCTAAGAATCCGCCTGTCAATGCAGGGCACAAGGGTTCGAGCCCTGGTCCAAGAAGATCCCAGATGCCGCGGAGCAACTAAGCCTGTGTGCCACAACTACTGAGCCTGTGCTCTAGAGCCAGTGAGGCACAACTACTGAGCCCATGCACCACAACTACTGAAGCCCACATGCCTAGAGCCCGTGCTCCGCAACAAGAGAAGCCACTGCAATGAGAAGCCTGCGCACCGCAATGAAGAGTAGCCCCCGCTCGCCGTAACTAGAGAAAGCCTGCACGTAGCAACGGAGACCCAACGCAGCCAAAAATAAATAAATAAAACAAATAAATTTATTTAAAAAAAAAGATATGAGGTGAACAATTCTACACACACAAAAAAAATTATTTAGGACCAAATAACTAAATACTATTGTAGCCTATAAAGATTTTCTTGCATTCTTCCTATCCTGGATTTACCAAGCTTCAGGCTTAGGTCCTGTCTAAGGCCCCTCTGACTATTACTTTCAAACTCAAGTCTTAGCTATCACACTGGCAATGCAAAAACAGAACCACTCAAGGGAGTGGTTTACTAATGTGTAAACTTTACACAGTTACACGTACTGCGTCTTACCTTCTCAGTCACAAAATCTCTAGTTGGAACAGGAAGAAATGCCATCCTGACCACCTCTGACATTATTCTGATGCATGAAAACCTTCAGACAAAGGCATATACAACTGAAGCAAAATTCTGAAAGGAGTATTAGGTGGAAAAAAGCCCTACTTCTATTAAGTTAGCTGGTTGTCTTTGGCAAATATTTAACTCTCTAGGCCTTAGTTTTCCCATCTGTAAAAACAGGAAGATTAGAGATGAAAAGACTACAGAACACATTTATAATCCTTAATCATGTATATTAGGACACTTTGAAAAATATTATTGAAGACTTTCACCTCCTGATATGAATGCAATAAAATGTTTATAGGCTACCACATAAGTATTTTGCCCCACTTTCTGGAAAAAAAAGTCAAGCTATAATCTAGTCAATCATCTACCATTAAATAGCAGTTTATGGGAAATACACATGATAGAACAGATTGAGTGATAGTACAAAGATGAAATTAGCCAAATCCAGAATATGGGAAATTCAACTAGACAAATGACCCAATCTCTATAACAAATATATGTCAAGGAAAGAGAGGGGAAGAGAGCTAGTTGAATATTAAAAGAGACATAAGAAATATCAAATGAAATGTATAGATATAGTTTAGATCCCAATTCAAAGAAACAAGCATGAAAATAATTTTTTTGAGAAAATTAGAAAAATCTGAACACGGGATATTAGATGAAGTGACAGCTAAGATTTGCTTTAAAATAATTCTGGCTGAGAGTGGGATGGGGTGTGTGAAGTGTGTTCATGTGGCCTGTGTATGAGGAGGGGGAAGGAAGAGAAACAAAACTGGCCAAATATTCATAAAGGTTGAAGTCAGGTGTTGGGTTGTTGGGCTCATTTTACTGTATTCTCTTTGAAAAATTTCATAACAGTAACAAAAAGTATGATCTTCAAATCTATCAACTTTATGTACATTTACCTGATGTATCATTAGGCCTTGCTGAAGAAATGGAATTCTCTGAGTAGAAAATCTTAACAAAGACAAAAGAAGTAGTCATTAAAGGCCCAATATAATTACCTAACAAGTGATACATTATATATTTATTAAGAAAAGAAACTACTGAAACCTATAAAATATACCCAACTAGCCTCAACAACTATCAACACAGGGACCACCTTTTTCCACCTAAAACCCCATCCCTAATACCCCAAAAACCCTGGTTTCATATTAGAAATGGCTGTTTTGAAGGCTCACTGGTTTGATTTTGAGTTGCCTTGAAAAGAATTTTTTTAGTCTTTGGAGCAAAGACCATTTCCTATGCTTAAACACACCTAGCTCTATTCTCCACATTTGAAAGGTTCAAGATCATACACATATCAATTGTTAAATAAATAAATATACATATATATATATATAATTTAAAACAAAAGAATCCACTTACTACCAGATATTAAGATTTATTATAAAACCATAGGAATTAAGACAATGTGATGCTGGTCTAGAGGTAGACAAAAATCATAATTAGAGACAAGAAAGAGAACCGCATCATAGGCAGACGTGATGTATAACAGAGCTGCCAAAGACTATTCAATAAATAGGACTAGGACAACTGTTATTAGCATGGGAAAAAAATGAAACTATATATCTACCTCAAACCAAACTTAAAAAAAAATCAATTCCAGGTACATTAAGGATTCAAATGTAAAACATTCAGAAAAAAAATGAGAGAATATATTCTTTTACTCTGGAGGTTGGGAAGAATTTCTTAAATAAGACATAAAAGAAGACAGGTTATTAAAGGATAAATCTTAACTTTCATTAAAATTAACTCCTACCCATCAGTAATAAAAAAACAAATAACATAACAGAACAGTGGACGAAGATATAACAGGCATTTTATTGATATAGAAACAAGAAACGCATGAAGATATTCAACTTTCCTTAATTATCAGGAAAATGCAATTAATATGACAATAACATTCCATTCCTTTCCAACAGACTGGAGAAAGTAAAGTCTGACAATATCAGGTTTGGGTGAGGATGTAGAACAAGAATTCTCATACATGCCAGTAGGATTGTAAATCAGTCCAAGTACTTTAAAAAAATATTGGCATTACTAACTGAACTTGTGCATAATCCTACCATCTAGCAATTCTAACTGTATTTGTTTGCTAGGGTTGCCATAACAAAAATACTAGAGACTGGGTGGCTTAGACACCAATTTATTTTCTGAGTTTTGGAGGCTAGAAGTCCAAGAATAAAGTTTGGTTTCTTCCCAGGCATTGCAGATGTCTTCCTGCAGTGTCTTCACTGGCCTTTCTTCCCTGCATGCACATGTCCAGCATTTCTCTGTATGTCCTAATCTCCTCTTCTTATAAGGACAACAATCAGACCAGACTAGGGCACCCTCGCCACTCCACCATCATCAAAGATCTCATTTTAACTTAATTACCTCTTTATTAATAAAGACCCTATCTCCAAATGCAGTCACATTCTGAGATATTGGGAGGTATTAGGAGTAAGGGCTTCAACATTTGAATTTTGAGGAAACCCAATTCAGTCCATAACACCACCTCTAGGCATATTAGCCAGAGAAACATTTGCACATGTTTGAGAATGCTGATAAGTTTAGTTCATAATAGTAAGCAATATAGCAGATAACTCAAGTGTGTTGTATTTCTAATACAAAATATTATATGGTAGTGAAAAGGAATGAACTATAGCTACATGCATAAATTTGGATTACTCTTAGAAACAGTGTTAAATGGAAAAAAACTTAGTTACAAAAGAATACATGCAAAATAACTACATTCATAATAAGGTTAAAAAAAAGCAAAGACACAGTGCATATTTTGGGGATACACCTAGGTAGCCTTATAATTAACTAAACTCTAAAGAAAAGCAAGGTAACGAATAATATAAAATTCATGATAGTGGTTTCCTCTGGGAAAGAAGAAGGGGGAATACATTAAGAAAGAGACATAAGAGACTTAAAAAGGTACCTTGGTATTCTATTTCTTAATTAGGCGTTGGGTATTATGTTTTCACTTTTTTATTCTCTTGTGGTATAATAAAAAAAATTATTTGATCTTTGTCCCTGGTCCCTGGTAGAGTTCCTGAAACCTCCTGAGTTTGCTGAGTGATAGAAATGTCTTTTGTCATTCCTGAGCCCCTTTCAACCACACTTGAGTTTATGCTAATGAGGTGACTCTTGGTGGGTTGGGAGACGCTAGGTAGCATCAAGATAGAAGCTGGTCACCAGAAAAACCAGCCAAGGTGATTATAGAGTTGGAACTTTCAGGGCCTATCCCCCAATTTCCAGGGAGGGGAGAGGGACTAAAGATTTTCAATTAAATAGCCAATGATTTAATCAATCATGCCTACTCAATGAAATCCCATAAAAAATCTTGAAACAACCAGGCTCAAGAAGCTTCCAGGTTGGTGAACACATCAATGTGCTGAGAGGGTGGCACACCCAGGCAGGCCATGGAAGCTCTGCACTCCCTGCGTCCCATACTTTGCCCCTTTATAATAAAGCTTGAGTAGGTAGCATAGTGCTTTCCTGAGTCCAGTCAGTCATGCTAGAGAATTATCACACCTAGGGGTGGTGGTGAGCAGTCATGGGAATCCCTGAATTTGGAGTCAGCGGGCTAGAAGTGTAGGTAGCTTTGGGATACTTTAAACTCCTGGCTGGCATCTGTTGTGGAGGCAGTCTTGTGGGGCTAAGCCCTTGACCTATGTGTCTGCTCTAACTCTAGGTGTCAAATTATAGGACATCCAATTGCTGTCACAGAATTGCTGTTGGAATTACATATCTTTAAATGGTGTGTGTGTGTGTGTGTGTGTGTGCGCGCGCAGACAGAAGTGCACATGCATCATACACACTCTTTTCTCTTACTGTATATTGTATATTTAATAAGGAAAAATTCAACTACTGTGTATTTAAAGTTAAAGAAAAAAAATATGAAGTAAAAAAATAGGCATGTCATATATACCTTTAACCATAGGGAACAGTCTTAAGTACTGAAAGAGCCAGAATTGCCTGTATTTGGAAATTTATCTTTCAGTCTAATAAGAATGGCTTAATTAATTTTATACACAAAACATTATCAATCTGGGCATTTTCTGGCATATTTCCCAAGAACTTATTTAGAATCTGGCACCCTCAAAATTGAACTTCATTGCTATTTGCCTCAGTCCTGAAAGAAAACACTGATCAAACTTATTCACAGGTGGCATTATAATGACAACCATTTGATTTCCTCAAGTTCAGAATTCAAGACTTTAATAATAACTCATAAAGAAGGTACAATTCATGCAAAAAAACCCCACAGAAGCTATAATGCTAATTTCATACATACGTGTACAAAATGTACATTTAATATAGTCTCAAAATAATCCTTGTCTGAAATATTTACTAAATAATAAGAATGAAATAATTTTTGAACCAAAAAAAATGGTCTTTTAACTTCCTTGCTAAGTAGAGCACTCATTTAAATACATTTACCTGAAACTGTTCTTAAATATTTTAAATTAAAGCTAGCATTATCTATTAAATCAGCTTTTAATCATGATCATAGTTTATCCTACAGAAAAAGGTATTATTTATAAGGTCACTTTAATATGACATAAATATATGTGTATGTATGTATGTGTGTGTGTATACTATAAATTAATTTATTTATATCATATATATATTTAGAATCCTAGCTGTTTTTCCTCTAAATTATACAAGTCCTTAAAGTTTTCAATCTGGTAAATTTTTAAATGATATACTCACTCCCTGTGAATGTTAATAAAAACTGGCAAAACTTCCGGAATACTTTCAAGAAGAAAGTAAAATAATTAAAATAACGTGAAATGTCGCTGTCTTCATCTTCCTTCTGTTTGGTTAAAGAAATAATAAACTGCTGCAAATTCTATTTCTCACTCCGCTGCAGGTTCATATTTATACACCATCATAGCATATTTAAGGCATAAACAAATGCCTCTTGAAAAAATGTTTTATTGACAACCAAAAATACAAAACAAATCCTTCACAAGCTACATTGATAAAAGACTTTACTTCTAGCACTAACCTAAGACTCTCAGTAACATGAATAATTGTTCATTAAAGTAAAATCTGCACTCTTTAATGACTCTTAATCATCTATTCAGAAGAATAAATTGTTGAGAATAGACTTGAGTAATCATTCACCCATGTCTCCTGTTTTTGAGTTACTGCTGTCATGGAGCAAGGCAGCATAGATTTTAAAATATCACATAAGATTCTTTTGATTCTTCTCTACATCCTTGAATCTACCGAGAAACATGTATCAAAAGCACAGTTCAGTTAAAAACAACAACAGCACTGGTCTGAATTCAACACTGCCTTTTACAATTGACCCTTCCCATCACACAGCAATTTCTTTTTGACATATATGTTATCATTCTAACTCCTATTCTCAAACTGTTCAGGATTTTACTTAGAAATTTTCTGGTCTATCAAAAAACATCCCCCCAATCACTTTCTAGTTCCTCCCAATCCACCTAAAAATAAGCAATACCTCTCATACGCTGCTGATGGGAGTGCAGAATGGACCACTCTTTCAAGGCCAACTGTCAATATTTATCACACTTACAAAAACATTTCCTCTTTAAACCGGCAATTCTCTTCAGAGAATCTAAGAGTTACCCCTGCAAATGTAAGAAATGACATTTATTCATTAAAGCATTGTTCCTAATATCCAAAGGCTGGAAACAACACAAGTGTCCATCTATAGGAGACTGGCTACAAATCTGAGTATATCCACAAAACAGAATATATGACAGCTGAAAGAAAAAAAATAAAGAATGCATTAAGTTTAATTAAATAGTGATAAGAAGGAATATCCAGAATATACTGTTAAGTGAAGAAAAAAAGTGCAGAACAATGCAGAGCATATGGAAGAATCTTTTTGAAATCCTGCAGGTAAAAAAGGTAGTAGCTTGGGACTTCCCTGGTGGCGCAGTGGTTAAGAATCTGTCTGCCAATGCAGGGGACACGGGTTCAATCTCTGATCTGGGAAGATCCCACATGCCACGGAGCAATGAAGCCCGTGCACTACAACTACTGAGCCTGCGCTCTAGAGCCTGTGAGCCACAACTACTGAGCCCTCATGCCACAACTACTGAAGCCCAGATGCCTAGAGCCCATGCTCTGAAACAAGAGAAGCCACCGCAATGAGAAGCACGTCCACTGCAACGAAGAGTAGCCCCTTGCTTGCCGCAACTAGAGAAAGCCCGTGTGCAGCAAAAAAGACCCAGTGCAGCCATAAATAAATAAATAAATAAATAAATAAATAATTTTAAACAAAAAGGTAGTAGCTTGAGGCAAAGAAATGCTTTTTGATTTTGTCAAATTCATGTAAAGTCTTAGAGTTGAAATTAAAACTATTGTATTTAACTCTTTTTCTATTTCTGAAACTAAATTATAATAAAAGGCTAGAAATACAGGTTTTCCCCCATATCTGAAAGTAGAATGTTTCTATGAAACCTTTCGTAAGCCAAAATGGTATAAAGTGAAGAAGCAATTACCATGAATTTATATGGGGAAAGTTTGAGCATTTCCAGACTCAAAAAATAACCTACCAAATCATACCAAATAACACATAAAACCTAAAATAACACTAGCATATAGTAAAAGCAGGTATGATATGATAAACACACTGCCTGGATAAAGTAGAAATAATGTCTGTTCAGTATAGTTTCACTTACCAGAATCGAGAGGACAGCCAGCAACACACTGGAAGGCTGAGAGGTGGTGATGATGGTGTGTTAGGCTGAGATGTGGGAGGCTGTGGTGGGGCGTGTGGAGATGGGGATGTAGGAGACAGAGGAAGGGGGTCACCCATTAACATCTCACCGTTGTTTGAATCCGTCAGGGCAAGCAGGTCACTAATGTCTTCACCTTCTTCTATAACTGCCTGCCTCAGCGTCAAATGTTGAGGTTCATCGTCGGCTGTGGCTGATGTGGAAGGCTTGAAACATGACAGTATGCTTGACTGCTTATCCTCATGCATTTTTCTATCATGCAGTTGTTTGTAGGCACTCAGAACATCCTGCAAACTTGCCCTAAACCTACATGCCCTTTCAAAATTAAAGTCATACCTTCTCTGCTATCATTGCAGCACTGTCAATTACAGTGAAAATCTCATGCAAGTGCTTCATGTTGAGTTCCTGGAGGGCTTTACTTTTAGGCTGTTCACTACTGTGTTCCGTTTCAATTAGTATTCGAATAGTATCCTTTCCTCTTGCAATGGCATCAGCTCTTCATCTGTCAGTTCTTAGTCATGGGATGCCAAAACCTCTTCAACATCATCTTCAGGGTCAAACACTTATATGAATGACCACCTCCTGTAATTATTTTCTTCAGTTCCGGGAACTTTTTGGCAGCTTCAGTAACAGCGGAAGCACTCTCTCCAGTAACTTTTAAGGTAAGAACCTGCCCTCACCAATCAAACCATCCATGACTACCTTCAAATTCTACTGTTGCAACACTTTCATCACCGTGGTCCAAGTGCTTTCTGTTTCAGCTTATTAGAAAGACTGACCGATTTCTCCTTAAGTATAAGATAACTTAAACACCTCGCTTTGTACACCCATCAGTCCGCTCAAGCAATAGACTTTCCAGTTTACCCACTGCTGGATGCCAACTGAGACCACTTTGCTACTAACAGAAGCAATAGTAATTTTGGCAGCTTTCAAGATTCTTTCTCTCTGCCTGGAAATAGTGGACCCAAGCAAGTTCAACTCACACACAATGCCCAGTTCGTTCACCCCAATCAAAACACTTAAAATTACATCTGGTTTTATGTTAACCTTTTCTGATACTTTAGGACACTTGCAGACGAATGCACAAAATAAACCGAGATGCAGCACAGATGCTCACAGGCACAGCTCCAAGCTATGGGGGCTAGATGCTGAGATGCTGAGTGTATTTCCAGGGAAGGAGCCTGGCTGTGCCACTCAGGCTGCTGCGTCTGCGCGCTGCCTCGGTAAAGGCTCCCTGCAAAAAAAAAAACGCTGAAGGCTAAGCATACCAAGTACTATCGCTTTTCGCCGTTTTTTTGTAAAAGTGAAAACCCTCCAGATTTCCTTCAGTTATGAAAACACGTACTAATACAATACAGGTCTTTTCTAAAAGCGAAGTGGCCTAAATTGAATTTTTGAAAAGTGGGGGACACCTGGATATTAACCTGAAAAATAGTTTGGAACAAAAATGAACTTCTTTGCACTGACTTACTTTGTTCCTAAGAAACGTGTTTTGTTAAAATCATTACAGGGCAGAAATACAAATATATATATATTTAATATACATTTTATATCTATTAAATGAAATGCACATTTATGTTAAAAATCGGTGAACTTCTAACTTAGAGACACAAGTCTACTATGATTATAAAGAACAATATGGTTCTCTAAATAAGTAAACAAGGTAAATGATAGCAGAATTGAAAAAAATCTCTGTAATTCCCTTACAAAGACTGACAAATTAACGTGCTAACTGGTGTACCAGCGGGGCGGCAAGGGGTGGCGGGGATCGCCGAGCCGTAGGTGCGGCTCAGCGCCACCACCAGCTTCGCCCGGTTCTGATGCGGCTCCTGCGCCAGCTGGAAGGCCTCCTTAATCGGCAGCAGAACCCGGCAGCAGAACCCCATGGCGCCAGAACCCGGCCGGTAAGAATCTGTCGGCTCTCAGCCGTATCTGGCTCGACTGACCACGGCCAGATTTTCTGCAGACAAAATTCAGACTTCGGTCAGCCGGCCGCGGACAGCCGAGGGCGTGGTTACCGCCAGAAAGCTCAAATAACTCCCGCGGGAAAAGGCAATACCGCGAGACGAACGCGAGGGCAGGGGCTACTCTTAGCTCCGCGCATGCGCAGAGGGCCGAGCTATACTTTTTCCGGCTGGAAGTGTGATTTCTGTGAGTGTTGAGGTTAGATGGGAAGTGGTGTTGTGTAGAGAATGCGGGGCGAGGCGCACCGCGAGTCGGCAGGCGAGGCGCGAGGCTCGCGGCGCTCGGCTGGAGGTGAGAAGGAAGAAAGGCAACCTCTGGTGGGAGTGGTCCGGAGTCCGCTAAAGGGAGACATTCTGGGGTTCGTTGGCGGGAGGCACGTTTTGCTTTTGCTCAAGGGGCCAATGGACATCTACCGGGGGAAGGGGTCAGCGATCCGGGATCCGAGGGAAGATGTTCTCGGGTCACATGAAGGGGTCAGGCTGAGGTTCTTAGGCCTAGTTAGGTCCCTAGAGAACTGGAGCAAACGGGAGTCTCCTGGGAAGAGGGTTACATTCTAATCTACTTAAAGCTCGTACCTGCAAGTTCCTACTCTTGAGGCCTAAGTATTACTGATGTGTGCACAATGGCAATACAGGAAACAAAGGATAATATCAGAGACGGAAAGAAGGTAATTTTAAGTTACTGGTTATGGGACAGGTTTGCAATGCCTTCAGGAAGGAATCAAGCTTTAAACATCCCTTTTAAAAATAGAATATCTTTAGACAGACAAAAAGTTGAAATAAAACTATAACTAATACATATGTACTTGACACCCAACTGGAGAAATAGTTATTATATAACTGGAGTCCTTTGTCTGCTCCACCCAGTCCCGTTATGTTCCCTCTTGACCAAGGTAACCACGCTTTTAATTTTGGATTACATATAGTGCTGTTTTGCATAGTTTTAACAAGCAGAAATGTGTATATCCTTTGGCAGCTTTCTTTAACTTAATATAAGATTTGTCAGTGTTATGTAACTCTAGTTCATTCTTTGTAACAGCTGAACAGGTGTTCCCTTATATGCATATATCACTATCCATTTTCTTGCTTTGTATCCCCAGGACCTGGCACATCGTAAATACTTACATCTTAGTTGATTGGATGAATGCTGTAGCATTTGAGCTAAATCATGAAGAATGAATAGGATTTCAAATGACTTAAGGCAAGGGGAATACCAGCCAGAGCGAAAGCAGAAGCATGAAAGTGCATGAGGTATTTCAAGAACTCCCATAGTCTTAGAGCTTCAAGTGTAGAATAGTATGGAGATATGGGATGAAGGAGAAACCTAGAGAGATAGGATGAGGCTTTAAGAGGTAAAAATTCATGGCAGGGAATTAAAGACCACACCTGTCAAGCATCATAGCAATAATGATCATTGCATTAAGCATGTAAGGCAATCATGCAGACCTGCTTAAAATCCTAACACATTTTCCTAGTCCATTCGTAGCACCACTTTTGTAAACAACTATTTCATACCTTATTCTGTCAAACTTGCAACATTTTCTGCTTCTGCCTCCCATTTAGCTGTTACCTTGCATCCTCTTTCAGTTAGAAAAGGACTTCCCCATGCTTTCATCCCCACATCTATCAGGTCTATACCCTAATATATTATGTCTGCTATTATTGTAGGTGTATTGTCTGCTTGAGGAGAGAGAGTAAGCCCTTTAAGAATACTTTTTGGATATAACAGTCTGAAGCATAGCTGATTATGAACTCCCACAGAGAACTGGATTGAAATGAGAATAGTAAAAATATAAAAGAACAGAATGATTTAAAGACAATTGTTTTTGTCTAAAAGAATAATTACTTATTGTAATATAAATGAGATATTAGGGTTTTTTTTAATGTGTTTCTTATTTTCAGGTAGATTTAAGTGTTAGGCTTTATAAGATAAATCTGAATATAGTTTACATTTATGTTTTTATAAGACCATTGTTTCTAGTATCTAACATTATAAGCAGTTTATTTTGAAATAGAATATCGTTGATCCAATTTTAAAGAATAGGTCATACTAACCTTTGTCTTACATATTACCAAATTGTTCAAATATAGTTTGGTAACTTATTTTTCATTGATTAATAAAAACAATGTACATGGTACAGTTTGCTACAGGTGTCATTCTCTCATTTAATCTTTCAAATACATTTACTGAGTACCTACCATTACAACAAACACTGTTCTAGGAACAGGTCATTATTATTGCACCTTGGTATATGAGAAACTTTCAGCTACAAGTATTTGGTCACCTTAATTGAAATTCTCTCCTAAAGAATGGCTAAGATAGATGCACACCCAATTAAAGAGCATTATTGCTCTGAAATGTGGTTATATATCCACAACAGTCAGCCTCAACACACACATCTTAAGCATCAGTGCACACATCTATAGATTTTTGAAGTTTTGGCCAGAAAGGACCTGTCCCAGCAGAACCCATCTGGCTTATGGAATCACACATGTAGTTATTCATGCTAATGTATGTATATGCTCTGATTTACATTGAGTTCTAATTGAGAATATCTCTGTTTAAAGTTCCAAAACTTACGGTTAGACCAAAACCCTCAGGTTTGAACCTGTCCCTCCAAATTCCTGTGACTTGCCATTAAGGCACCTTTCAGAGACATAGATAAAGAAAAGAGAGGGCAAACAAAAGACTTTGGAGAACGTTTTAACACTGTTTTTCTTTATAAGGTAAATGTCTATAAAATATCTGGGGAGAGGTGGCATACAGGATAAAATTGTAGTGGTTTGAAATTCATGTGGAGAGAAGGAACATTAAAAACAAGTGAGCATCCTTCAGTATGACAGGAAGAATCAATAAATGTTCTATTTCAGCTGTTAAGGGCAGTTATATATCTGAGTCAGATTGCTTCAAGGCTGTTGTGAATTGCTCTCCAGCTCTTTTTATTCATCAAAGAGATTTAGATGCAGTTGCTTTTTCAGCAGTTTAGTTCTGATTTAATATATTGATGCTGTCCACCATGCTGTGACATCCAATAGGCGTCTGCCATAAACTCTTTAGTCCTACTAACTACCTTGGCAGACAGGACATAAGACCTCCAAAGAAAAGCTTTGCCTGTTTCTCACACCAGGCCCTGAATTCCCCCATATGTACTCTTTTTAAAGTGTAATCAGGTACCATATACATTAGATCTCTAGCAACTTGTCCTAGTTAAAGCATTCATAATATAATAACTAATCAAGTTGATATTTCCAAGCCCCTCCTAAGGCAACCAACACCTAAAAATGCCACCATCCTAATAAACCCTGACCTTTGCCCCTATTTGTAGGTCTTCCTGTTGACACTAATGCTTTATATTACTAAACACAGAAAACTATGCCAAGAGACTGCTAGCCTAGAGACAAGGTTATACATTTTGATCTCTTGCATATTACAACTTAACCCTACTCCCTATAGCAAAGTTTTCTCAGATGACTCCTGCTGCCACCTTCCTGAAGCTGCATTCCAACAACGTTGTTCTAGAATGCCATTTAAAGCTTTTAGTCTCACATAAAATATCTGCTCCTAAATTCAAGATTTAGTATTTGTCCAATGCCAAACTGACCAAATAGTCTTATCTTGACAGCTCCCCACGTCACTTTTCTCACTGAATTATACTAAATTGTGTAACCCATCTCACCAGCCACCTTTACCCCTCAGTTCTGACTTGGTTCTATTTATTGGCAGTTCATATCAGAGACATCAACAGAATAACTCAGTACCAGAGTAGGCCATCACAGCTCAGGAAATCCTAGAGCAGTCCCTTTGGCATTATTTGAAGTCTGTCAGCATGTGTGAATTACGTTAACAAAAGCTGGCACCATTGCAAAAAAAAAAAAAGTTGAGCAACATCTATGCTTTATCTATAAAGCATAATCTGTGCCCACAATATTGACAAGCTCCAGCAACAAAAGGATACACAACCTTTGCCGGGATCCTCTTTAAAAATGTACTTGTACATACGATGCAGCAGTCAGGTTCCTTAGTATCTACCCAAAGGAGTTGAAAACTTTTGTCCACACAAAAACCTACAACCAATGTTTATAGCAGCTTTATTCATAGTTGCCAAAATTTGGAAGCAACTAAGATGTTTTTCAGTAGGTGAATGGATAAATAAACTGTTATAGCCAGACAATGAAGTATTTTTCAGTGCTAAAAAGAAATAAGCTATCAAGTCATGAAAATACATGGAGGAACCTTAAATGCATATTACTAAGTGAAAGAAGCCAATCTGAAAAGTCTATATACATATAATTCCAACGGTATGGCACTCTGGAAAAGGCAAGACTGTGGAGCTGAGCTGGTAAAAAAAAAAAAAAAAAAATTCGGTGACTATTAGAGATTGGTGGCAGTGGGAGTGGGGATAGGAAAGAAGGGAGGCAGAGGCACGGGATTTTTAGGGCAGTGAAAATACTCTGTATGAAACCATAATGATGGATACATGTCATACATTTGTCAAAATTCATAGAGTGTACAACACGAAGAGTGAACCTTATGTAAAGGGTGGACTTCGGGTGATTATGATGTGACACTGTAGGTCTATCAGCTGTAACAAGTACCACTCCGGTGGGGGATGTTGGTGATGGCGAAGACTGTGCATAGGTGGGGGCAGGAAATATATGGGAAATCCCTACCTTTTGCTCAGTTTTGCTGTGAACCTAAAGTTGCTCTTAAAAAAAATAAAGCTTATTAAAATTTTAAAAAGTGCTGTATACATGACATACTGTAAGTCCCCTTCAAGTTTACTGTTAAAAATAAGTAATGAAGTCTCAGGGAAGAACCTCACTAAGGCCTTCTCCATCTGGCAACATCTTTCTTGTTTCAAGGTCACCATCCACTCTGATGCCTCTTTCAAAGCTGGCTTTATTAAAAGATTAGGTCACCACATAAATACAGTGGTGACAGGCTGATGAAAATCGATGGCATTCAGATAATTTGTAGCACATTTTGCATGCTGCCTGGTATTCCTGAAACCTATACCTTACTTGTGTACTGTATGATACCGTTTCACTCACAGGTGAAGGATGGGTGATAGCTAGAATGACAAATATTTAGTGTGTCCCCAAAACTGAAGGATTCCAATCTTCCTCTCAAGTGATTGGGGGAATCCATTCACCAGGCAAGTAATAAAAGTTATCTCGAGATACGGGTGTTTCAGCTTTAACACTATGACTTAGAAGAACTCGTGGAATGCAAAATTTATGCTAAAATATAACAGACATTATGTGGAAAATAGGTTAGGGCCAAACTATGCAACTTTATAACCAGAACCAAGATGAAGTAAAAATGATCTACCTATGATTTGTTTTAATCAGGTATGATAAGGCAAACAGACACAGAAATGGCTGTCATGAAGTAGGTAGTTTTTATACAGATCCCTAGAAACAGGAGGTAGGGCATGCCGAGCCATGCCATAAAGGGCGGCCACATGGGAAGCACCAGGATTGGGCAGGAGGGAGAGGGGGTGGAAGGGGAAATGTGGAAAAGCCTGTACTGTGGTTTTCTCAGGAAGGAATTGGTCAAGCAGGGTAAGCAGGTTTCAGATTGGCTTTCTTAACAGTTTCACCAGGATTCAGGGCATGGGGGCTGTCCGTAGTTCATGGTTACCTGGCCCTGGGGTAGTTAGGGCAGGGGAGTATCTGGAGAATAAGAACCTGATTTGGGAGGGTGGGAAAGTGTGGGTAGGGCTGGCTCTGGACTGGTTAGTTTGCATATGAAAGTTGTGTTCCTGAGTTGAGCTATCAGTCAAGTTGTTTGCTATCTCTAGGAATTACCCAACCCTGGGAGGATTAGTTCCCTCTATGATTAGTGAGACCCCACATGCCAGAGCATCAAGAATTACAGAAAATAAGAAAATCTAGTTAATGCAAACAATCCTGATAAAACTATTAACACTTAAAATGTTTAATTTCTAATAAACACTACAGTAAATGTAAGACTTTACCCTTCCTCCCCCCCCCCCCCCCCCCCCCCGCAAAGTGGCATTACTTGATGGAGAGCTTTGTAAGGAAGTGCTGTATTATGCTGATAAGACCCAAATATCCTAAGTTCAAAGAGAGCAGTGCGGGCAGTACTTACAAGATGGACATGGCCAAACTGAGCTAAGAGGAAATATATATAGTGAATGAGCTGTGCTCCTCCATGGTTTCCTGTGTTTAGCTTTGTCAATGTACTTTGCATCTCCTGATGCGACTCCCAGGTCTTACATCATTTTTTCTATCTTCCAATCTTGGTTGAGGTGGTTTGCCTTACAGAAAAAGACCTAAGCCTATATAACATTGTGTTGAGAGGTACCAGCTTTTTGCTTCAGCACCCATGACCTTGGATTCTGTAAAGGTCCCTATAGCTGGCAACACTATTTCTCTGTATTGTAATGCTTAATGTCATACCTCTGGTCTTATTCCCAGGTCAAGGATGCATTCCAAGACAGTTCTAAAAATATGTCACCAACTCCAACCTTATAGTTGACCTAGCCATGGAAAACCTCATTGGAACCTCATGAGATCAGACAATACTGGCACTCTTAAAAACCCTTCCCATCAAAAAGTATCAGGAATGAAAATCAGGAATGATATATACCTACCACTTCAAGAAAGTCTCTGTATCAGCCAGCAGTTTAGCAGATCAGCTAGTTTCTTTGGTCATCAAGCAGACATAGTCAAGCCACTAACACAAAAGAGGAAAACGTCTCTATGTCAGTGTTTTTCACATTATGCATGTGACCCATTTAGTAGGTCATGAAATCAATTTTGTGAGTCATGACGAACATTTTTAAAAACAAAATAAAATATAAAATATCAGAGTGGTTTGCATGAATCCTTTGCCAGAATTACACACCTTGCAAGGAATACTAAGGTCATAAGTTTCAATATGTGGAAAGATATTTGATGGAGGGGATATGATGAATAGAATGTACATTGATTGCCTAAGAAATGGTTTTTCAATCATTTTCCAATGATGTCTTATTTGGTTTTCATAATAACAAGGTTGATCTGCAGTCTAGTTGTATATTACCATGACTTGCAACTGTATATAAAGTCTGAGATGTTCCACTGAGATTCATTTGCAAACTGCAATTTTGGAAACGTGTTATCTAGGCTGTAAAAAAAAATATATATATATATATACACATATATATATTAGTGGCAATTATAGTTAGTGGCAATTATAATATTTTATTCAAAATTGCTTTTAAAATGGATCATTTCTTTTTTAAAAGAAAGAGGAATAATGAAGCAAAATATGCAGAAGCATGTTCAAGTTCTACTGCTGGATCTGGAAGTATGAATAGTGACAATATTGATAAAACTATTGGCTCTAATCTGCAAACATCAACTTCATTTGAGCCATGTTTCAAAAAGAAAAAAGTAACTGCAAGGCGTTGTAATGAAGATTATTTAAAATATGGTTTTATCAAATGTGAAAAACCCTTTGAAAATGACAGACCTCAGTGTCTTATTTGTAATAATATTCTTGCAAATGAAAGCTTAAAACCTGCAAAATTAAAAAGGCGCTTAGAAACACAGCATGCTGAACTTATTGATAAGCCTCTTGAATATTTTCAAAGAAAGAAAATAGTTGTAAAGTCATCAACACAATTTCTTAGCTGCTCTACTACTGTTAGTGAGAAAACCTTATTATCATCATACTTAGTTGCATATCGTGTGGCAAAAGAGAAAATGGCTCACACAGCTGCTGAAAAAATTATTCTTCCAGCATGTTTGGATACGGTGCGTACAATTTTTGATGATAAATCTGCTGATAAATTAAAAACGATTCCTAGTAATAACACAATATCTCTTCGAATTTGTACGATTGCCGAACATTTAGAGGCAGTGCTTATTACTCAGTTACAGTCGGGAATGGATTTTGCAATCCAGCTTGATGAAAGCACAGATACTGGAAGCTGCACAGCACTTTTAGTCTATGTAAGATATGCGTGGCAAGGCGATTTTATGGAGAATTTTTTGTGTTGTTTAAACTTAACCTCACACCTAAGTGGATTAGATATTTTCACAGAATTAGAAAAGTGCATTTTTGGTCAGTATAAATTAAACTGGAAAAACTGCAAAGGAATTACAAGTGACGGAACAGCAAACATCACTGGAAAACAGAGCAGAGTAATTAAAAAATTGCTAGAAGTTACTAGTGGTGTGTGGAATCATTGTTTTATACATCATGAAGCATTAGCATCCAGAGAGATTCCACAGAAGCTCATGGAAGTATTGAAAAAGGCAGTGAAAGTTGTTAACTTTATTAAAGGAAGCTCATTAAACAGCCGACTTCTTGAAACGTTTTGTTCGGAGATTGGAGCTAATTATACCCACTTACTGTTTCACACCAAAGTTCGTTGGTTGTCTCAAGGGAAAATACTGAGCAGGGTTTACGAACTCAGGAATGAGATACACGTTTTTCTTACTGAAAAGAAGTCTCATTTGGCAACTATTTTTGAGGATGATATTTGGGTAACGAAACTGGCATATTTAACTGATATTTTTGGCATCCTTAATGAACTACGTTTAAAACTACAGGGGAAAAACAGTGACATATTCCAACAGGCCGAATGTATCCAAGGATTCCAGAAGGCATTACTGTTGTGGCAAGCGAAGCTTAAAAGCAATCGTCCTAGCTACTACATGTTTCCAAGTTTTTTGCAGCACATTGAAGAGAATGTTATCAATGAAAACATTTTGGAAGAAATAAAACTAGAGATATTGTTGCACCTCATTTCTCTCTGTCAAACCTTTAACCATTTATTCCCAGAAGAGAAATTTGAAACATTAAGACAGAATTGTTGGGTAAAAGATCCATTTGCTTTTCGAAACCCAGAATCAATAATTGAGTTAAACTTGGTGCCTGAAGAAGAAAATGAATTATTGCAGCTCAGTTCTTCATATACATCGAAGAATGATTATGAAACACTAAGTGTATCAGCATTTTGGATTAAGATAAAGGAAGACTTTCCTTTGATAAGTCAAAAGAGTATCCTGCTATTATTACCATTCACAGCAACTAGTTTGTGTGAAATAGGATTTTCGGTCTTAACCCAGTTAAAAGCAAAGGAAAGGACCGGATTAAATGGCGCAGCAGATATGCGAGTAGCATTATCCTCCTGTGTTCCAGACTGGAATGAACTTATGAATGGGCAAGCACACCTACCACGTTAAATAAATCTTTTTTTTTTAATTGGAGTATAGTCACTTTACAATGTTGTGTAAACAAATCTTACCTGGTTTTTGTTTCTGCAGTTCTCATTTTGTGATTTTTTTATCTGTTGTATTTAAATGTTAATATAGCAGTGTATGTGATAACTTTGTTTTTATTTTTGTTATATTTTAATACTAATAAAATCAGTGTAATTTTATGTTCATTGAACAAACATTTAATGAACTTCTATTAGAGGTCAGGTACCGTTCTAGGCACATTTGGGATACGAAATGAAGAAAACAGAGACCATTCTCTAGTGGAGCTTATGTTCTGGCAAGGAGAGAGAGAGACAATAAACATAATAACGTTTATAATATTTAGACTTTAATAAGTGCTATAGAAAGTAATAAGAAAGGAAGTCAGGGAACTATTTGGGGACCAAATCATGAAGGGCTCTAGACCATTATAGGGGCTCTGGATTTTTGTCAGTGAAATGGAGAGCAGTTGGGTTCTGTGGAGGAAAGACATGATGTGCATTAGGTTTTAAAAAATTCACTCTGACTTCTATTTGGAGAATAGATTGAATTATATGTTACCTCTTTAAAGAGGTCTTTCCTAACCACTTTAGTTTGGGTACATCCTTCTTTATTCTTTTATTTCTTTGTTTTCTTGGTAGTATGTAATTTGTAATAGTTGTATTTATTTATGTGATTAATAGTTCTGTCAACCTGCCACCTTGAAATGCATGCTCCATAGGAGCAGAGATCGTGTCATCTTGCATGATACATAGTAACTGGATATTCCATTTACATTTGTTGGAGAAAAAATTCAATAACATCTAATACCTGTAACATGAGGTCATAGTCCCAGGAATAATAATTAAATGTATGGCAAATTTCTTTGCCATTTTTACATTAAAAAATCTGATTTTGTCAATTAATCTCTATAAGCATCCCCAAACGGCATTGATTGATGTTGCTTCCTCACATCATTGCTGGAAATTAAGCAATTTAATTGCTTAATATGTCTGCCTCAAACTAATTTCAACTTCTGCCTCTCTTTACATATTTCCTGACCCCACTGGGTGATGTTTCTTTGGGCGTGGTCTTTCTCTAAAATCATATAGGTTAGCAGCTCCTTTCCATCAGCCACTCTTGGCATTATTGAAACATTTGATTTTTCAGATTTTCTATTCTATTAAAGGTAATAGATTTTTCCCCCTTATTCATGCTTAAAATACAGTTGGAAGACAGTTTTCCATGAATAGCTCACATTTCTGCACAGTCTGGATCCTCTGAATGAAAGTATTTGTGTTTAAGTTAAGAACACTTGTGTAAGGAGACATTTCAGAATGGTGAAACTAGAGACATCTTCCCAAGAAACATCCCAGGGAAGTAAATATAAAGCCTTTTCCTACCTCCCTGGAGACATTTGCGTGCATTCCAGGAGTAATGAGTGATCTCCCTGTAGGGAAGGGTGAGAGGATGTACCAGCAGCCCCCACTGTGTGCAGAGCTAACACCTGTGGGAATTGGGGCATGGGAAACCAACCCACGATGCTGATCTGGCTCCTTTTTTTTTTTTTTTTTTTGCTATGAGTAACAAATTGTATCTCTGACCCAAAGGTCTTGTGTCTTTATGTCAGTATATGTCACTTCTACAAAATCCCTTTTACTATGTACAACATATTCACAGGTTCCAGGGATTAAGACTTGGCTATCTTTACGGGGGACCATTATTCAGCTTATCACAGTCCACTGCCAGTCCGCGAAGACTCATACATCCCACATGAGAAATACCTTCACCCATTCCAAGGCCCCCCAGAGTCTCAGCCCATTACAGTATCAACTCAAGTCTAAAATCTCATATCTAATCATCTAAATTATGGGTGCAGTTCTGATATAATGTGTCCTGGGGCAAAATCCTCTACCTGTGGAGCTGTGAAACTAGAAAGCATGTTTGTGCTCTAGAAATACAGTGGTGTGACAGGCATAGAGTAACAGATCCATTCTCATTCAAGAAGGGAGAAAATGAAGAAAAAGAGTCAGTTAATTACTTTTGAAGTCCACCTAGGCAAACTCCATTAAGTTTCAAAGCCTGGAAATAAACTTACACGGCTCATGCCTCTGCCCTCTGGACCCCTGACTCCACTCTTTGGAGCTTTCCACCCTTGGAATCATCCTTTTTCATGAAGAGTAACACATGTCTGCCACTGAGTGGTTTTTCTCAGCATGTTTTCTGCCTGTAGAATTTTGAGAGTCTTTTCATTTTTGCCCTCTGTCCCTCTTAGTCCAACTTGACAATGTTTCTGTTGGTATAGCATTCTCAAAAACTTTGTGGGTCACGGAGATTCACTTTACTAAAAAACAGGCTACTCCACAGATCTTTCCTGAATAATTTCATCTGTTTTTGGCTTCTGAGTCTTACACCCCTTCAAAGAGCCCTCTATGTACTTGAATGTACTAACCTTTTGTACTTTCCAAGTACTAGCAAAAGTCTATCCACACTTAAAAATGGTTAAGATGATAATTTTATGCATATTTTACTACAATTTAAAACATTTTTAATCAAAAAAGAAAAAGCTGTGCAACTACATCATTGGCTTACGCTGCAGAGCATGCTTTCTTGGCAGTGGATCTCTTAACTTCAGCATTGTTTGCAATCTGTGTAGGCTGAGAATTTCCCAAATCAAATTCTGCTTCCTTTTTGTAACAGTTCTCTCCGCTCCTCTCTCACATTTTACTAAAAGCAACCAAGAAGAAACCAGGTCACACCTTCAATATTTTCCTTGGAAATCTCAACCAAATACCCAAATTCATTGCTTAAAAGTTCTGTTTTCTGTATAATTATAGGACACAATCTAAGCTTTCTACCATTATATAACAGATCCCCTTCCCTCCAGTTTCCCAAATCACATTCCTCATTTCCTCTGAGACCTCACCAGCAGTCTTTAACACCCATATTTCTACTAACAGTGTGTTCAAGGCAATCTAGGACTTTTCCATCATGTTCCTCAAAATTCTTCCAACTTCTACCCATTACCCACTTCCAAACCACTTTCATATTTTTAGTATTTGTTACAGTAGAGTTGCCATAGTTTGGAGCTAGAAAAACATCTTTTTTCTGATGACTGAACTCACCTCACCCCTTCTCCAATCTCTCTTCTTCTTTGGGGCAGCCTCCTTGCAGACTCTGGCCAAGACTAGCCAAGAGTAATAATCCTGTGCTAATGATGTCCCAAGCTCAGTCTTGGAACTGAGGACAAAGGGAGGCAGAAAGAGGGATACTTTCAGATACCAAAATCTGTACTCATTTCCTACGGCTGCTGTAACAAATTACCACAATATTAATGGCTTAAAACAACACGAATTTATTCTCTTTTGGAGGTCAGAAGTACAATGATAGTCTCATTAGACTAAAGTCAAGGTGTCAGCAGGGTTTGTTCCTTCTGGAGACTCTGGGGAAGAATCTGTTTCCGTACTTTTTCAAGCTTCTAGAGTCTGCCTGCATTCCCTGCCTCACATCTTCAAAGCCAGCAGCAAATCACCTTCAAATATCTCTCTGCTTCCATCATCACATTGCCTTCTCTGTACGATCACCTCTCTGGGTGATTGCCCTTCTCTTATGATTACATTGGACCCATCCAGACAATCTATTGTAATCTCTCCATCTCAAGATCCTTAAATTAATCACATTTGCAAAGTCCCTTTTACTATGTAAGGTAATGTATTCAGAGGTTCTGGGGACTAGGACACGGACATCTTTGTGGGGCCATTACTCAGCTTACCACAACCCAAAATAAACAAGGAACAAATAAGCTGTTAATAAGTATTTGAAACATTCCTTGAGAGGACACTATGAAACACTGTTCTAAAAACTTCAAATTCATGATATCTCTTGCTTCATCCTCAAACAAAAAAAATGTCAACTAACAAACAAGATAAAATTTTAAATAAGGAAGTTCAGAAAGTATTGAAAGCTCTTGATGTTCAAGAGCACAAATTTCAGAGAGCACTGAAATCACAACTAACTGCTGAACAATCATTGACAGAAAGACACTGGAACTCACCAAAAAAGATATCCCACATCCAAAGACAAAGGAGAGGCGACAAAGAGATGGTAGGAGGGGTGCAATCACAATAAAATCAAATCCCATAGCTGCTGGATGGGTGACTCATAAATTGGAGAACACTTATACCACAGAAGGCCACCCACTGGAATGAAGGTTCTGAGCCCCACGTCAGGCTTCCCAACCTGCGGGTCTAGTAACAGGAGGAGGAATTCCTAGAGAATCAGACTTTGAAGGCTAGCAGGATTTGATTGCAGGTCTTTGACAGGACTGGGAAAAAGAGACACTGCACTTTTGGAGGGCACACACAAAGTAGTGTGCGCATCAGGACGCAGGGGAAGGAGCAGTGACCCCGTAGGAGACTGAACTAGACCTACCTGCTAGTATTAGAGGGTCTCCTGCAGAGGCAGGCGGTGGCTGTAGTTCACTGTGGGGACAAGGACACTGGCAGTGGAAGTTCTGGGAAGTACTCTTTGGCGTGAGCACTCCCAGAGTCCGCCATTAGCCCCACCAAAGAGCCGGGCAGGCCCCAGTGTTGGGTCACCTCAGGCCAAAAAGCCAACAGGGAGGGAACCCAGCCTCACCCAACAGCAGACAAGCAGATTAAAGTTTTACTGAGCACTGCTCACTACAGCAACAGCCAGCTCTACCCACCAACAGTCCCTCCCATCAGGAAACTTGCACAAGCCTCTTAGATAGACAGAGGGCAGACAGCAGAAGCAAGAAGCCTACAATCCTGCAGGCTGTGGAAGGAAACCACATTCACAGAAATATACACAAAATGAAAAGGCAGAGGACTTTGTACCAGATGAAGGAACAAGATAAAACCCCAGAAAAACAACTAAATGAAGTGGAGATAGGCAAACTTCCAGAAAAAGAATTAGAATAATCATAGTGAAGATGATCCAGGACCTTGGAAAAAGATTGGAGGCAAAGCTCGAGAAGATGCAAGAATGTTTAACAAAGACATTAGAAGAATTAAGAACAAACACCTAGAAGAATTAAATAACAAACAAACAGAAATGAACAATAAAATAATTGAAATGAAGAATACACTAGAAGGAATCAATAGCAGAATAACTGAGGCAGAAGAACACATAAGTGACCTGGAAGACAGAATGGTGGAATTCACTGCCATGGAACAGAATAAAGAAAAAGAATGAAAAGAAATGAAAACAGCCTAAGACACCACTGGGACAACATGAAACACAACAACATTCACATTATAGGGGTCTCAGAAGGAGAAGGGAGAGAGAAAGGACCCGAGAAAATATTTGAAGAGATTATAATCAAAAACTTGCCTAACATGGGAAAGGAACTAGCCACCCAAGTCCAGGAAGCGCAGAGACTCCCAGGCAGGATAAACCCAAGGAGAAACATGACGAGACACATAGTAAACAAATTGGGAAAAATTAAAGACAAAGGAAAATTACTGAATGCAGCAAGGGAAAAACTACAAATAACATACAAGGGAACTCCCATAAGGTTAACAGCTGATTTCTCAGCAGAAACTCTACAAGCCTGAAGGGAGTGGCATGATATACTTAAAGTGATGAAAGGGAAGAACCTACAACCAAGATTACTCTGCCTGGCAAGGATCTCATTCAGATTTGACAGAGAAATCAAAAGCTTTACAGACAAGCAAAAGCTAAGAGAATTCAGCATAACCAAACCAGCTCTACAGCAAATGCTAAAGGAACTTCTCTACATGGGAAACACAAGAGAAGAAAAGGACCTAAGAAAACAAACCAAAAACTATTAAGAAAATGGTAATAGGAACATACATATTGATAATTACCTTAAACGTGAATGGATTAAATGCTACAACCAAAAGACACAGTCTCGCTGAATGGATACAAAAACAAGACCCATATATGTGCTGTCTACAAGAGACCCACTTCAGACCTAGGGACACATACCGACTGAAAGTGAGGGGATGCAAAAAGATTTTCCATGCAAATGGAAATCAAAAGAAAGCTGGAGTAGCAATTTCTTATCAGATAAAGGAGACTTTAAAATAAAGAATGTTACAAAAGACAAGGAAGGACACTACATAATGATCAAGGGATCAATCCAAGAAGAAGATATAACAATTATAAATATATATGCACTCAAAATAGGAGCACCTCAATACATAAGACAAATGTTAACAGCTATAACAGAGGAAATCAACAGTAACACAATAATAGTGAGGGACTTTAACACCTCACTTACACCAATGGACAGATCATCCAGACAGAAAATTAGTAAGGAAACACAAACTTTAAATAACACAATAGACCAGATAGATTTAATTGATATTTATATGACATTCCAGTCAAAAACAGCAGATTACACTTTCTTTTCAAGTGCACATGGAACATTCTCCAGGATAGATCACATCTTGGGTCACAAATCAGGCCTCAGTAAATTTAAGAAAATTGAAATCATATCAAGCATTGTTTCTGACCACAGTGCTATGAGATTAGAAATCAATTACAGGGAAATAAATGTAAAAAACACAAACACATGGAGGCTAAACAATACGTTACTAAGTAACCAAGAGATCACTGAAGAAATCAAAGAGGAAATCAAAAAATGCCTAGAGACAAATTACAATGAAAACACGATGATCCAAAACTTATTGGATGCAGTAAAAACAGTTCTAAGAGGGAATTTTATAGCAATACAAGCCTACCTCAAGGAACCAGAAAAATCTCAAAAACAATCTAACCTCACACCTAAAGGAACGAGAGAAAGAAGAACAAACAAAACCCAAAGTTAGTAGAAGGAAAGAAATCATAGAGATCAGAGCAGAAATAAATGAAATAGAAACAAAGAAAACAATAGCAAAGATCAATAAAACTAATAGCTGGTTCTTTCAGAAGGTAAACAAAATTGACAAACCATTAGCCAGACTCATCAAGAAAAAGAGGGAGAGGACTCAAATCAATAAAATTAGAAATGAAATAGGAAAAGTTACAACAGACACCGCAGAAATACAAAGCATTCTAAGAGACTACTATAAGCAAATCTATGCCAATAAAATGGACAATCTGGAAGAAATGGACAATTCTTAGGAAGGTATAGCCTTCCAAGACTGAACCAGGAAGAAATAGAAAATATGAACAGACAAATCACAAGTAATGAAATTGAAACTGTGATTAAAAATCTTCCAAGAGGAGCTTCCCTGGTGGCACAGTGGTTGAGAATCTGCCTGCTAATTGCTAATGCAGGGGACATGGGTTCGAGTCCTGGTCTGGGAGGATCCCACATGCCACGGAGCAACTAGGCCTGTGAGCCACAACTACTGAGCCTGTGTGTCTGGAGCCTGTGCTCCGCAACAAGAGAGGCGGAGATAGTGAGAGGCCCGCACACCACGATGTAAAGTGGCCCCCGCTTGCCACAACTAGAGAAAGCCCTCACACAGAAACGAAGACCCAACACAGCCAAAAATAAATAAATAAATTAATTAATTAAAAAAAAATCTTCCAGCAAACAAAAGTCCAGGACCAGATGGCTTCACAGGTGAATTCTATCAAACATTTAGAGAAGAGCTAACACCCATCCTTCTCAAACTCTTCCAAAAAGTTGCAGAGGAAGGACCACTCCCAAAGTCATTCTAGGAAGCCACCATTACCCTGATATCAAAACCACACAAAGATATAACAAAAAAAGAAAATTACAGAAAAATATCACTGATGAATATTAATGCAAAAATCCTCAACAAAATACTAGCGAACAGAATCCAACAACATATTAAAAAGATCATACACCATGATCAAGTGGAATTTATCCAAGGGATGCAAGGATGCTTCAATATACACAAATCAGTCCATGTGATACACCATATTAACAAATTGAAGAAGAAAAAGCATATGATCATCTCAATAGATGCAGAAAAAGCTTTTGACAAAATTCAACACCCATTTATGATAAAAACTCTCCAGAAAGTTGGCATAGAGGGAACCTACCTCAACATAATAAAGGCCATATATGACAAGCCCACAGCAAAATGGTGAAAAACTGAAAGCATTTCCTCTAAGACCAGGAACAAGACAAGGATGTCCACTCTCACCACTGTTATTCAGCATCATTTTGGAAGTCCTAGCCATGGCAATCAGAGAAGAAAAAAGAAGTAAAAGGAATCCAAATTGGAAAAGAAGCAGTAAAACTGTCACTGTTTGCAGATGACATGATACAATACATAGAGAATCCTAAAGATGCCACCAGAAAACTACTAGAGCTAATCAATGAATTTGGTAAATTTGAAGGATACAAAATTAATGCACAGAAATCTCTTGCATTCATATACACTAATGATGAAAAATCTGAAAGAGAAATTAAGGAAACACTTCCATTGACCACTGCAACAACAACAACAAAAATACCTAGGAATAAACCTACCTAACGAGACAAATGACCTGTATGCAGAAAACTGTAAGACACTGATGAAAGAAATTAAAGATGATACAAACAGATGGAGAGATATACCATGTTCTTGGATTGGAAGAAATAATATTGTGAAAATGACTATACTACCCAAAGCAATCTACAGATTCAATGCAATCCCCATCAAATTACCAATGGCATTTTTTATAGGACTAGAACAAAAAATCTTAAAATTATTATGGAGACACAAAAGACCCTGAATAACCAAAGTAGTCTTGAGGGAAAAAAACAGAGCTGAACTAATCAGACTCCCTGACTTCAGACTATACTACAAAGCTACAGTAAAAAAGACAATATGGTACTGGCACAAAAACAGAAATATAGATCGATGGAACAGGATAGAAAGCCCAGAAATAAACCCATGCATCTATGGTCAACTTAGCTATGACAAGGGAGGCAAGGATATACAATGGACAAAAGCCAGCCTCTTCAATAAATGGTGCTGAGAAAACTGGACAGCTACATGTAAAAGAATGAAATTAGAACACTCTCTAACACCGTACACAAAAATAAACTCAAAATGGATTAGCTACCTAAATGTAAGACTGTACACTATAAAACTCCTAGAGGAAAACATAGGAAGAACACACTCTGACATAAATCACAGCAAGATGGTTTTTCCAGAGTAATGGAAATAAAATCAAAAATAAACAAATGGGACCTAATGAAACTTAAAAGCTTTTGCAAAGCAAAGGAAACTACAAACAAGACGAAAACGCAACCCTCAGAATGGGAGAAAATATTGGCAAACGAATCAACGGACAAAGGATTAATATCCAAAATATATAAACAGCTCATGCAGCTCAATATTAAACAAACAACCCAATCAAAAAAATGTGCAGAAGACCTAAATAGACATTTCTCCAAAGAAGACATACAGATGGCCAAAAGGCACATGAAAAGCTGCTCAACATCACTAATTATTAGAGAAATGCAAATCAAAACTACCATGAGGTATCACCTCACACCGATTAGATTGGCCATCATCAGAAAATCTAGAAACAACAAATGCTGGAGTGGGTGTGAAGAAAAGGGAACCCTCTTGCACTGTTAGTGGGAATGTGAATTGATACAGCCACTATGGAGCAGTATGGAGATTCCTTAAAGAACTAAAAATAGAATTACCATATGACCCAGCAATCCCACTACTGGGCATATACCCAGAGAAAACCATAATTCAAAAAGACATGTGCACCCCAATATTCATTGTAGCACTATTTACAGTAGCCAGGTCATGGAAGCAACCAAAATGCCCATCGACAGACAAATGGATAAAGGAGATGTGATACACAGATACAATGGAATATTACTCAGCCATAAAAAGGAACGAGACTGGGTCATTTGTAGAGACGTGGATGTTTCCAGAGACTGTCATAGAGAGTGAAGTAAGTCAGAAAGAGAAAAACAAATATCGAATATTAACACATATATGTGGAACCTAGAAAAATGGTACAGTTGAACCGGTTTTCAGGGCAGAAATAGTGACACAGATGTAGAGAACCAGTGTATGGACACCAAGGGGGGAAAGTGGCAGGGGGAGGGGGTGGTGGTATGATGAATTGCAAGATTGGGATTGACATGTATACACTAATATGTATAAAATGGATAACTAATAAGAACCTGCTGTATAAAAAAATATATAAAATAAAATTCAAAAAAAAAAAAGAAAAAGAGCACAACGTTCAAACTGTTATTGTATCCAAGGTCTTTAGGATATAATATATGGGGGCGGGATAGAGAAGGTGGGAGGGAGACGGAAGAGGGAGGAGATGTGGTGATATATGTATATATATAGCTGATTCACTTTGGTATAAAGCAGAAACTAACGCACCATTGTAAAGCAATTATACTCCGATAAAGATGGTAAAAAAAAGAAAAAGAAAAAATGATACATGACCCTAGGAATTCCCTGGAGGTCCACTGGTTAGGACTTCGTGCTTTCACTGCCGATGGTATGGGTTCAATCCTGTGTCAGGGGACTCAGATCCTGCAAGCTGCTAGGCGTGGAAAAAAAAAAAAGGTATGACCCTAACTTATTTTGTCAAGTCTCAACCTGTACCCTATTTATCAGTCAAAATAAAACTTTACCTTTTTCAGGAGAAGCCCCATGCTTTCCCGTTATTCTGTATTTGCTCAGGCAATTGGTTCCATCTGAAATCTCTTTTCCCCCAATTCTGTATATCAGCATCCTATCCCTTCTAGAACTTCATGTAAGGAGAATAAAAAAGTGTGTATTATTTTATATCTAGCTTCTTTCATTTAGCATATACACTTTTTTTACATTCTTCAGTGTATCAGTAGTTCATTCCTTTGCACTGCTTAGTAGTATTTTATTGTAGCCTATATCACAATTTGTTTATTCTTCTCTTGTTGGGTATTTGCATTGTTTAGGGGTTACTATGAATTAAGCTGCTGTGAACATTTCATGTATAAATCTTTGGGCAGGCATATTTTCATTTTCTCTTTGGTACATACCTAGTAGTGGAATGTCTTTTTTGGTGAGGTATCTGCTCAACTATTTTAAAAGCAGATACCATTTAAAAATTTGGGTTGTTTTTCTTATTTTTGAGTTGTCAAATTCTTTCTATTTTCTGGATATAAATGTTAAAGCATTAATTGAAACCGTGCACCTCAGATTGCGACTTGAACCCATGCGGCCAGGACTTGAACATGGCCAAAACCCTGCTTGGGACTCGAACTCACGGTGTTTTAATTAGAATCACTCACCTGGTGTCTGGACTTACTGAGGCTCATGTTCTTTGTGTCTCAGCGTGGAAAGAATTCAGTGAGAGACAGAGTGATAGTTAAGAAGCAGATTTATTTAGAGCGAAACACACTCCACAGACAGAGTGTGGGCCATCTCAGAAGGTGAGAAAGGCACCAAGGTATGAGGTTGTCAGTTTTTATAGGGGTGGGTAATTTCATAGCCTAATGAGTGGGAGGAGTATTCCAGCTGGTTCAGGAAGGGATGGTGGTTTCCAGGAATTGGGCCACCGCCCACTTTTTGATCCTTATGGTTGGCCTTGGAACTGTCATGCCACCTGTAGGTGTGTCATTTAGCTTGCTGATGTGTTACAGTGAGCATATACTGTGGCTCAGGGTCTAGTGGAATTTGACTTATCTGCCATCTTGGACCCATTTGGTTCTAATCAGTTTATGTCTCGTCCTCTGGCTATGTCATTGTTTCAAAGGTTGTGCCCTGCCGCCTTCCCTCCTGTTTCATAATCAGCATTTACTTTATTATGACTTGTGAATATTATTCATGGCTGAGCTTAGAGAATTATATGACTATATATTTTTTTCTTATAAACTTGCTTAACTAGAGGTAGTAATCGTCTCCCTCCCCCTCCCCACCAGCTTATTTGTTCGATTGGTATTCTACATACACTTATGATTATGGTTAAATTCTCTGCAAGACATATAAATCTCACAATGCATTCAAAAGCATCAGTCAATACTTCAGGTGGTGTGTGTGTGATTTCTTTCCCTCTGTCTCTTTCTCTCTTTTTGTTTTTGTTTCTTGGAAACATCCTTCCTAGAGCTGTCAGCACAATGAATGGAAATTACTTGCTCTCAAGTTCATCTCTGAAATTTCATACTCTTGAGATTTATCTTAAAAACTTCCAGAGAGAAGGTCAAATAAACAGGATTAGGAAAAGGGCTCTAGATTTTTCAATAGTAACATAGAAATCAGAGAACAGTGGAGCACTGCCTTCAAAATTTTGAGGGAAAATGATTTGCAACTTAAAATTCTCTCTAACCAAACTCTCAATCAAGCATGAGGGTAGAATAATGACATTTTACATTATTATGCAAAAGTCAAAAAATTTAGCCCCTATGGCATCTTCTCAAGAAGCTATTAGAAAGTGTCCTCTAGACATGGGATCTAGGAAACAGGGCATCAATCCAGGAGAGACAAGAACAGGCATCTTCCTGGGCCACTGCAAGACAACTATGCAGCAAGTTGAGAGCAGTAAGCTCAGACTGGGACAGTAAACTGGACAAAAAAGGGTGTTTCCAAGAAACAAAAAGAAAAGAGAGAGAGAGAAAGAAATCACACACACCACCTGAAATATTGACTGATGCTTTTAAATGCATTGAAAGATTTACATGCCTTGTAGAGAATTTGACCATAATCATAAGTGTACATATAATATCACAAACAAACAAATAAGCCAGTGGTTGGGGATGGTGGAAGGGAGACTATTATTACCTCTAGGGTAAGCACGAAGTTCACAAGAAAGGAAACAGAATCATAGAATACTACAACTCAGCCATGAATAATATTCACAAGTCATAATAACATAAATGCTGATTACTGAGTTAAAGCTTTGGATAAAAAGACTTGGACAATGAAGGGTGCAGAAGGATGCCTTTTGAGGATGTGTGAGGTTAAAGATAGAATTTCCTTTGACGTGGTGGGAAGTCATAGAATACCATCCAAAATGGAAACATCAAGAAACAGGATACAGGCATATTATTTGGAAATGTGGAAGTAAATGCCAGGAAAACAAAAACAAAATACCTGTTGAAATAATTTAAAATGCTTATATCTGGAAAGTGGACTCGAGTTAGGGAGGGGCTGGACAGGAGAATGAGAGTTTGGGTAATAAACTTTAAAAATAGAAAAGAGAGATTAAAATAAAATATTCCAGAACCCTCCACCCTACCTCTCACGGGCCTCCCACATTTATCACGTCTGCCAGGCACATAGCTATCATTACCGTAGGAATTGAGGACTTGGCCCTCCAGTGAGTTCTGTTAATCTCAAATCTCTACACTGATTGTCTCTGGAATTTTGCATCTATCTGGAAGGGAGATTGTGACCTCCGACAAGCTACTTAACTTCCCTGAATTCACTCACCTGTAAATGGGAGTGATGAACCTAGCTTGGAGGGATATTGTGAAAAGGCAATGAAAATTATGCTTGCAAAGTGGTTGGCACATAGTAACAGCTCAATAAATATTAGCTTTTGTGGTTATTATTTCCTGGAAACAAACACCGTCCACTCATCATTAGCCAGTGAGAAAGAGGGTGTCTGTGAAAGTTGTCATTGTTTGAAGCCAGAAAAATCTTCCTTCGGGAGGCCGAACTCGCCTCACCCCTTCTCCAACCTTGCTTCTTCTTTGGGCCTCCCACCTCGTGGACTCCGGCCGAGATTAGCCAAGGGCAATACTCCTGCCCCCGGAAATATCCCAACTCAGTTCCGGAGCTGAAGCAGAAAGAGAGATAGCAAGTGAGCGCCGGTTCCGTTAGGGCTCGGGGAGCCACCTCAGCGCGACGGGAGGAGGCGAGTCTGGGAGGCACCCCCAAAGTGACTGCGATGGAAGCCCGGGGGTGCGCGCGGTCCCGGCGGCCGCTGCCGGCGCTGCTGCTGATCCTGCTGCTGCCGCCGGCCGCGGGCGCTGCAGGCGCTGCGGACGCGCGCTGGAGCGGGCAGGGCACCACCCCACACCTGCGGAGTATCTTCCTGGGCCGGTGCGCGGAGTACATTGCGGTGCTGAGCCCCGAGCTGCGGTGAGCGCGGCGGCTGGCGAGGGAGCCAGAGAGGGAGAGGAAGGGAGGGGGAGAGGAAGGGGAGGAGGAGGGGGGAGAGGAAGGGGAGGAGGAGGGGGGAGAGGGAAGGAGGATGGGGAATCTACTGGGGAGGGTGCACTGGGTGGGGTCTGGAGGTGAAGGGTGTGTGTGTGTGTGTGTGTGTGTGTGTGTGTGTGTGTGTGTGTGTGTGTGTGTGTGTGTGTGTGTGTGTGTGTGTGTAAAAATGAAGCGGGTGTTGTGTGTGTGTGTGTGTGTAAAAATGAAGCGGGTGTTGTGTGTGTGTGTGTGTGTGTGTGTGTGTGTGTGTGTGTGTGTGTAAAAATGAAGCGGGTGTTGGGGAGTGGATGAGGATTAGGTAGTGGTAAGTTTGGACGACAGCCAGCGTAAGGTTAACCAGAACCCATGACCCAGGAATATGGTCTCCAGCTGGAATTCCCCGAGTCCAGGTACTTTGGGAATTCAAATTTCAGGTCTTCTAATTTAGAGGACTTTTAAAGTTTGAGTCTCTCTTGCCAGCACTGTGCTTCTTACTAATTTTTGCTCCTTCCTTGGACACATGTTTTCTGTTTTCATGAAGTCCCTCTCTTGTGCCAGTTGTTTTTATTGTGACAGATTTTAGGCCAATAAAAAAGAATGGAAAAAAATGGGAACACCCACGGAACACCATGTTACCACCCAGCATAAGAAATAAGTTACAAATGGGGTGGGAAATGGTTTTGGAAAGCTAGGTTGGACTTAAGGAGTTGCAGCGGACACTGGAAGTCATACTTTCTGCCTCAGCAGGAGGTGGAACAGTCTTTTTCCACACTCTGTGCTCACTCCTGATTTTACAAGGTCGCATGCCCGCCTGATCTCACCTGGCCCCCAACCCCAGGATGGACCTGTGTCTAAATGAAGGGGCACCTGAAGCTGGCAGCCCATGTGGTTTACTGGAATCGTCACCTTCTGGCTCTGTGCATTTTCTGCTGTCTCTGTGAGCCTGTTCTAAGTTCTAAGAAATGTGTGTTGCACCTCTGAAAGACACTTCCACTGTCAGATTTCTAAATCCATCACCAAAGTTATTTTTCTTCCTCTTCTGAATTGGGGTTAATGCAAGAGTTATGACAATTTCCTGTCTTTTTTGTATGCCCAGTTCTGCAGAGTTGATATTTAACAAAATCACTAGTAAAAAACTTGGAGAGAGAAACGGAAATATATCACACTGGAATGTGGTCTTTTGTTTTGTTTCTTCTTTTTCTTTTTTAAACTTGTACTTTTCTGCAGGGACAAGAACTGCACAGCCATCTGGGAAGCCTTTAAACTGGTGCTGGATAAGGATCCCTGTTCTGTGCTTCCCTCAGATTACGACCTTTTTATTAACCTCTCCAGGCACTCCATTCCCAGAGACAAGGTAACTCTACCTTCGCCTCGGTAAAACGTTGCTCTGTCTCTATAGAGACAGTGTCCAGGCCAAGCAGCCAACTCACAATGTGCGCCAGGCTCTCTGGTGGGAAAGTGGCTCTGTCTTCAACGGTGCTCCTGGGTCTCCTGCCTGTCCTGGGCAGAAGGGACTTTCCTAAGTCAAGAAGTCAGTGCAAAAACCACAAGAACATCAGGGCGTCACCACACCTTTCCCACGGGGCCTCTGCACCTGGCTAGTTCTGAACAATCTCCATCCTAACTGGCTCGAAAGGCCTGAACCTTGAGTACTTCAGAAAACCCTCTATGTCAGTATCCTCCCGGGAGACCAATCCCTCCTCTTAACAGGTTTTAAGATTATATCCATTCAGGACCAGTTTCTTGAAGAAACTGGTTAACATATAATCATGTGGTTTACATGTCTGTATTCTGTCTGCACTCTAAGCACTAATACAGTGAAAGTAAATGAGAACATCTATGTAAATTGCTTATTTAGAACAGTATCTTGAGTTTAAAGAAAGTTAGATAACATTTTTATTTCTCTGACATAAATTTTTTCTTAATGAAGGACATATTTTTGACATAAATTTTTTTTAAACATCTTTATTGGAGTATAATTGCCTTACAATGGTGTGTTAGTTTCTGCTTTATAACAAAGTGAATCAGCTATACATATACATACATCACCATATCCCCTCCCTCTTGCGTCTCCCTCCCACCCTCCCTATCCCACCCCTCTAGGTGATCACAAAGCACTGAGCTGATCTCTCTGTGCTATGTGGCTGCTTCCCACTAGCTATCTATTTTACATTAGGTAGTGTATATATGTTCATGCCACTCTCTCACTTCATCCCAGCTTACCCTTCCCCCTCTCTGTGTCCTCAAGTCCATTCACTACGTCTGCGTCTTTATTCCTGTCCTGCCCCTACGTTCTTCAGAACCTTTTTTTTTTTTTTAGATTCCATATATATGTGTTAGTGTACGGTATTTGTTTTTCTCTTTCTGACTTCACTCTGTATGACAGACTCTAGGTTGATTCACCTCACTACAAATAACTCAATTCCGATTCTTTTTATGGCTGAGTAATAGTCCATTGTATATATGCGTCACATCTTCTTTATCCATTCATCTGTTGATGGACACTTAGGTTGCTTCCGTGTCCTGGCTATTGTAAATAGGTTGACACAAATCCTTAACTTGATTTTTTTCATTGTAAAGCCATGTAACATTGATGTTTACAAATGAAAACATCTTAACATTGATTTTTTTCATTTGTAAAGGCAGGTAAATGGAGTTGGGAGGTTCAAACACATTATAGGCTAAAAACATGATTTTTGAGTATATGTTGCTTTGAACCTTGCAGCCTCTTGGTCAGTAAAAAGGGGAGCTGTTATTTTTGTTCTCCTTCCTCATGGACTTTGGTTGATAAACTCAGTAAATACTGAGCTAATTCCATGTACCAGGTGTTGTTCTCAGAGTTTCAGATGCAACAGGGAACAAAACAGCCTCTGCCCTCGGGAAGCATCCAGTCTAGACAGAGATTGCTGGTTGGAATACTGAGGATCTGATGGCATGATGAGGGGATATTGTTATTTGTATTATTATTATGTGAAAACATTGTAACTTCATAGTAATGTATTTTTGAGGCACTTTACCCTTTAGGAATTCAATTTGTGATTGCATATCATCCTAACCACAGCTCTGGGAGAAGAGGAAGTGTTCATACTCCCCATTTTCCACATGTGGAAACTGAGGCACAGGGAGATTACATGGCTTGTTCAAGATCACACATTTAGTATGTGACAGACCCAAAATTTGAACACAGGTCCCTTGATTTAAAAAAAAAATCGATCTATAATTTTTTAACTACTAGAAAAAATATATATGTATGTATGTATCTATATTTTTTCTCTGCTGGGAAAATATTTCATTAACATTTGCATGATACCCTTGGAATAAAGAAAAGAGAGCTGGTAGCACTCTCTGAATGGGTAACTAAAGACAAAAACAAAGAAGGTTCAGTTGTTGTGAGGCAAGTCCCAGGTGAATGAGAAATGGTTGGCCTGACTTGTCTTGATGATACTGTGCCTGAAGAAATCTGTTTTGATTTCATTTTGTGTTGCTTTTTCCTTAGTCCCTATTCTGGGAAAACAACCACCTCCTTGTCACCAGCTATGCGGAGAACGGCCGCCGCTTTATGCCACTGTGCAATGTTCTGTATGGCATGGTCGGAGATTTCTTGAGCTGGTGTCGACAGAAAAATGCCTCTGGTAAGACTACTGCACAAATCGCAAGAAAAGTCAGGGTTCCTATTTACTATGCATATGCCATTTGTGCTAAGTCCTTTCATATGCATTTTTATCTCTTTGGATTCCGCCCCCCTCAAATCCTCTCAGGTAAAGTGGTCATAATAATAATTAAATAATAACAATGATAATAGAGGAAGAGAATCTGTCTTTTGCTAGGTACTGTTCTAAGCACTTTATGGGTATTAACTCATTTAATCCCTGCAACAGCCCCATGGGATAGGTCCTATCCTGATTCCTATTTTGACAAACGAGAAAAGTGAGGCACAGCAAGATTGAGAAACTTGCTTAGGATTGCACAGTGCGTAAACAGCAAAGTCAGAGTCTGACTCAGAGTCCTGCATGACTCTGCCTCACTATCCCCATTTTCCAGAGGCGGAAACTGAGGCTTTGGGAGGTTAAATGACTTGAAGTACTAGGGCCAGGATTCTCCCCTCTTCTCACTGATTCTGAAGCTGCTCCAGGCCACCAGCAGATATTTTGAGATTCAAATTATTGACTTAAAAAAAAAAAGCACAACGTGAAAGCTGAGAGTTAAGCTTTATTTAGGGCAAAATGAGGACTATAGCCCATTAGACAGATAGCTCTGAGAAACTGCTCCAAAGAGGTAGGGGGGAAGGGTCACTGTTATGTACGATTTTAATGAAGGGGGTGGGTGTGTGGAGTCAGGCACACATTTTGGCAGAGACCTGCTGCTAGTCACAAGGAACAGATGTCACCGTTAATAATTTTAGTACTTTCCTAGATATGAGGAGATGCAAGACTTGGGCTCATAAAATCTTCTCCTGAAACTATTTAACTATCTAAAGACCTGTTATGCCAGCTTTTCCCACAGCACAGAGTGCCTCATTCCTGATCACCCTGAACTCCTTTCAGGGGGTGTTGAAGGTCAGCGGCTGCAGCGGCTCATGATTTAATACTTGTAGAGGTAGATGGCAAGTGGCAATTTTGTAGTTGGCAAAATCACAGTGAAAGTTAAAGTCACAGGGGCTGGCCTGATGGTAAGGAAAACGCTCTTCATTCATCAACTCCCACGCTAGGAGCTGGTGATGCAGCGGTCTCTGCCCTCAGGAAACATGTAGTTTTGTGAGTGCAGAGAGGTGTGCTCTGAGGCGGGAATGACCCAGAGCTAGGGAGTAGCAGAGGGAGACACCGGCATAGACCAGAGCCTCGGGAAGCTTCCTGGCGGCTCCATTCATTCACCCATCTATAAAGTTTGTAGAGTGCCTCCTCCGTGCCAGTCCTTGCTCTTCTGGGCACTGGGAACACAGCAGAGAATAAACCAGGAAAGTAATACCTCATCCTTACTTTATAGGGGCAGGGGTGGAGGTAAGACCATCAACAGGCAAGTAAAAACATGTACGTATAGTTCGCCTTAAGATTATAAAGGTTCCAGAGAAAAACAAAACAGGGAAAAGAGGGTAGGGAGTGCTGGCTGGTAAGGAGGGGAGAGGGAAGCATTGTAGTTTTACACAGGCCTGGCGAAGGCCTCACTGAGAAGCTGATGTTTGAGCAAAGACCTAAAGGACTTGAGGAAGAGCATTTCCTGACAGAGGGAACAGCACGTGCAAAGGCCTTGAGGTGGGAGTGTGTATGGCATATTTAAGGAACAGAAAGGCAGGCAGTAAGTGAAGAGACAAGTAGTAGACTGTGAGGCTAGAGGAATAAGGGAGGGCCAGACAGCACAGGACATCGTGAGGATGCGGACTTTCACTTTGCGTGAGACGGGAAGCATGGCAGGGTGCAGATCAAATGGACATGGCCATTCTTCCAGTGGACTGTGACCAGGAAGCCTCAGTTTGATGATCCTACAGAGGGTGAGGGAGCATGGAAGAGGGGTGAGATGGAAAGATCATGAAGGGAGGGAGACGGTGGTATACTACAAATTAATAGCTGGTCTTGGACCCCCTGGTTCCTGGCGCACAGCTCCTGAAACCCTTGGGCTCTGAGGAGTGATGAGTGTCTTTTGTATGGTAATGGGATGACTGGTGGTTGGGAGCTCCTAGATAGCTTCAGATGCAGGCTGGTCACCAAAAAGATAGAGGCATCATTAGAGAGTTGGGACTTTCAGCCCCATCCTCTGTCCTCTGGGAAGGGGCGGGGGACTGGAGATTGAGTTAATCACCAATGGTTTAATCAATCTACTAATGGTTAATCAGTCTACTTAATGAAATCTCCATAAAAACCCCTCTCTGATGGGGTTTGGGGAGCCTCCAAGTTGGTGAGCACATCGAGATGCTGGTGCTCCCAGAGGGAGCAAGGACGCTCCGTGTGTTTCCCTTCAAGAAGTTCACATTTTGCCCTGCTTTGTTCTCCCTGGAACGAATTGTCAATTAGCACTTTCTCCTTTTGTTATAGAGTAAATGGGGAACAAATCTCATTATATATCTGCTGAATTTTGTCTTTAAAATTTTTTTTAATGTAATACATTTTAACATTTTCTATATTTTAAATGTTATAAAATTTCTATTTTCTGATTAAGGACTGTTACTTTCTTGGTCTATTTTTCTTGTATTTACTTCTAAGACCTGGGTTAATTGGAGAAGGCATTTCTCCCAACAATGCAAAAAAAAGTTATATATGTAATAAATATAATTTTTTAATATATAATTTTTAATATGGACATAATGTATAATATAATATTATATATATTTCTTGGATATATGTGTGTGTGTATATATATATATATATATATCACTTGCTAGAGCTCCAGTAGAGAGTTAACCCAGCTGTTTAGTTCTCTGCTTTCCTCACATTTGTGCCGAGCACAATGACAAATGTCTGTGGGCAGAGCTATGAATGTTAAGCCCATACACATTATGCAGAATGAGTTTCAGTATATTTTGCGGAGCCAGCAAATATTTGCAATTAATTCTTCCTTGATATAATCTTTGAAATAAAATGTGTTTGTCTGTTTTCCCTGTAGGACTCGACTACCAATCCTGCCCTACATCTGAAGATTGTGAAAACAATCCTGTGGATTCTTACTGGAAAAGTGCCTCCATCCAGGTAATCCTGGGATGGCTGGTTGGGTGACTGAGCAGGTGCGGGATCTGTGAACAGGGGACAGAAGGGTTCAGAGGCTGGGCCATTGGGTCATTACTAAACTTCTCTGAGTCTCGGTTTCTACCTTTGCAACATTCTGATTCATGCTCTCTGCTCCATAAAGGGGTGAGGATTTAAGAAGCTAAAATGCTTAATGCAATGCCTGGTACAGAGAAAAAATTCGGAATGTTAGCTCCAGAAGAAGGTGTTAAACAGTCATTATTACTCTGGTGTTGTGGTTGTTGTTAGTAGTTCAAATCAATGTGATTTTGATTGAGGTGTGAAGTGGGGTAACCCCTGCTTTATAGGAGAGCCTGGGACCCCTAAGATCTAGATGTGGGCGTCAGAGATGTGCACAAGGTTGATATTAACTGAAGAGGAGGCAATAGGAGACCAGGATAAGCTGGAGACAAAGAAATGGTCCCCTAAATGTGGGTCTGTTTCTCAGAGGATATTGTCACCAGAGTTGATGATAGCTATTGGTAGCTATAACATGCCAGTGACTACAGCTTACATTTTCTGTCACCAGTGTTAGACCAAAGATTCCAAATAAAGAGGGTGCAGTCCTTAGCTCAAGTATTGAGCAAAGCAGTCAACTATTAACTGTTAGCTGTATTGACTAGGAGGCTGGTGGATGTCAGGTCCTTCTACCCACGGCCACCAAGCTCCTTTCAGGGCTCTCTGTGTCTCTTCTTGTCCTACTTCCTGCTCTGGACCACCAGGTGTCCGCTGGGTCCACTGTTAATCAGGGTGAGCGAGACTTTGGTCAAATCCTCCACCACAGCTGCAGTTTGGAACTAAGCAGAGGGCCCGCTCCAGACAGAAGCATTCTTATTCCTGTGCTCCCCTGCCAGCTCCGGTCGGAGCCCTCCGTCCATGCCCACTCCCCACAGGTTCTGCTTGGAGTGCAGGCTCCAGGCAGCTGGCAGTGAGCTGCCCGAGCCCCTCAGTGAGGAGTGGGAGGTGGTGGATGCATCATCACTTGAACGTGGGATCATAACGACAACTTGGGGGTGATGTCAACATTATATGTTAAAAAAAAACAAACCGTATTCTCCCCAGCAGATCTGCCCAACTTCAAAGTGTGCCGTAAGCCACCATCTTATACTTCCTTCAACTCTAGAATGGGAATCTAATAATCATGCTCACATTTTATGAGCCCTTAGAATACGCTGGATGGTCTGAACATGAGGAGAGGTAGTCTAGTATAGTGATGAGGAGAGGGTCTGAACTATAGCAAATAAGTATTCCATAAATGTTAAGTATTATTTTAAGTGATTTGATCTTTACAATCCTATGGGGTAGGGACTCTTATTACCCTTGTTTTACAGATAGGAAAAATGAGGCACAGAGAGGCCAAGAAACTTGATCAGACTTATTACCCAGCTACTAAGTGCAGCAGCCAGAAACCACATTTTCGACCATGACTTCATAGAGCCTCACTGTATCTGCACGCATGTTTTTAATGAAAAAAAAATTTTATCATCAATGTAATAACTGCTCAGGATAGAGAATGACAAATTATAGAAAGTATAAATAAGAAAACTAATCATCCATATTCATGCTACCTAAGGGCAAATAGTGGTCATCAGACCTTGACATTTGCAGATTGAACTGAGACTGTTAGCCTACTTGGAAGCAATCTGAGACAGGCGTGGCACGGAGTACATTGTTGCTTTGTTGCGGCTGGCATTCGGCGTGGCTCTGCCGGGCATGTGTCACAGAGCTGTGTGATACCCCCTGCCGTCCCCCCAACCCAGCTTCACACTAGAATAAACGTTTTATCAGGGAAATTATATGCTCCAGTAGTGTTCTCAGCTGGAGATTTGGGAACTTCTCTGGACCTGTCTGTCCCTTGGGAATCTCAGGGACAGACAGGTCCAGAGAATATTGACTAGTATTCCCAGACTTCTGCCTATTTATTTATTTATTTTTGCTGTACTCGGGCCTCTCACTGTTGTGGCCTCTCCCGTTGCGGAGCACAGGCTCCGGACGCGCAGGCTCAGCGGCCATGGCTCATGGGCCCAGCCGCTCCGCGGCATGTGGGATCTTCCCGGACCGGGGCACGAACCCGCGTCCCCCGCATCGGCAGGCAGACTCTCAACCACTGCGCCACCAGGGAAGCCATGCCTATTTATTTTTAACAGAGTGGAGCACATGCTCTGTCCACCTAGTCTTGCTTTTTGCTTTGAATGTAAGCACTTTCTATGTTATTGCATATCTTTTGTAGACTTTTATTAATGGCTGGGTAATATTTCAGACATGAAAGGGCCATAATTGACTTACCCTTCCCTGTTGTTGACTGTTTTAGACTGGTTACAAACCATGCTGCAATATACATCTTTGTGCACATCTCTGTGCACCAGGTGATCCTTCGTGCTGTTTACCAAGTATTTCTGGCTCATCTTCTGAGCATGTGGTTTGCACTCATTCTGTCTCTTGAAGTTACTTACGTGTGACTTACACTGGCCAATAGGATGTGAGTAGGAATGACTGTGTGACATCTGGGTGGAAACCTTTAAGAACTGGTCTGTGATTTGCCACTTTCTTCTCCCTTTCCTGATAACCAGTGACTCTGCATTTGTGGAAACTGCATCAGCTTGGGTCCCAGAGCAAGGACATATGGAGCAAAACCCAAACCCCAAATCCAAACACTTGTGATAAACATGTAGTGTGTGCATGAAATAAATCTTTCTTGTTTAAAGCCACTGTGATTTTGAGGTTGCTTGTAATGCCAGCATAAGTTAGTGTACACCAGCTGAAACAATGCTGGAATCTGATACTGGTTTGCATTATTTTATAATGGTAGATTCCCGGGCATGGAATTACTGCGTTTTTGACATTTCAAAGCAATTTGCTTTCCAAGATATGCCAGTTTGCATCCCTCTGGCTCTATGAAATACCAAATTTATCCCATCCTTGCCAGTATTGAAAATTGTCAATTTAAAAAACAATTGACCATTTCATAGCTTAAAAATGACAGCTTACTCAAAATGCTTGTTTCTTTTTGCAGTATGCAAAGGATAGTTCTGGGGTGATCAATGTCATGCTGAACGGTTCAGAGCCAACAGGAGCCTATCCTGTAAAAGGGTAAGAATGCAGCACCAACATGTAAGACAAAGATGCCAAAATGTGTTTTTAGTTGTTTTCAACGGAGGCTTAAGAGAATCATTCACATCCCCAGTCTAATGCTTGGTTCTGTAAGATCAGGTAGAGAAAAACAATTGAATGACCTGGAGATCAGAACTATGTCCATACATTTATAAAACTAACAGCTGATGAATGCCTGAATGAAATAAGTAACCTAAAAATTAAAGCTAAAAAGTGCCTCCCGCAAAGCTTTAAAACAAAAGTAATGTGTAAGTCAACTAACATTGATATGGGAACAGTATCATATTGCTTTAGGACTTTAAGAAATGTCTTTCCTGTTTCTCAGGTTTTTTGCAGATTTTGAAATTCCCCACTTACAGAAGGATAAAATCACACGCATTGAGATCTGGGTTATGCATGAAATCGGGGGAACCAATGTGTAAGTTATGATGCTACTGATCTTTGTGCAAACCTGCTTTTCTTGGATGTAATATGATCCAGTCTGATTTACATTTACATTTCTGGGGAATCAATGGTCTTCTCTGTTTCTAATGTGGTGGGCAGAGAAAGGCAAAGGCTTGACTTTCTGGAAATGCCATGAGTCAGTCCTGAGCCCAGAGAGAAAACCTCCTTTATCCAGATACTCCTCTCAGCCTTTCTGAGTAGGTCATTTGTGTAGGTCAAAGCCAGTTTTTCTCCCTGGTCATTTAAAGCTCAAAAGCCTCACTGGGAGTTCACAGAATGGACTCATGGATCATGTAATGAAGACGTTCTTCTCAGAGAACAACCAGTTTCGCAGCTGGGTCTCAGGTAACTGGCCAAGGAAATATTTATGATCCATATTTTTCTCGGAAGCCGCTAACTCAAGTGGTTATATCAACTCAGATATCAAGCAAACTTGAACTCATCCTTCTCATCAACAAAGGGCAGTGCTGGCAAAACTAAAGATAAAAAACGTAAAGCCAGTTGGCTCAGAGACAAGCCAATAAGGCCAAGCCTGGTAAAAGCTGTGCAGCCGTGATGGTGCTTCAGAAGCAGCTGGGGCCCTGTCCTTCAGAGCATTGAATCTACATTGGGGAAAGCGTTGAGTGGATGTGTTATTGAAAGAATGTTCTGGAAGAATCTTAGCAAATTCCCCATTTCAGGCCGCCAGGACCCCCTAAGACTCACCATATAATGAGTGATATTCTTTTTTCTCTTGGGCAGAAGATTAAATTTGCAAATGACTTATTACATAGTCATACCAGAATCTGCTCCTCTCTTCCCAGAAGACAACTTATACCTATTGTTGCATGAAAAACAATGTGTATTGTTTTTCTTGTTTCTGTGAGAAGTCGCTTTTTGTCTAGATATTATGCTTGCTTGTTGTTTTAAGGTATCTATCAGAGAAAGATTGTTCTTTGAATCTTTTTTTTTAAAAAACATCTTTATTGGAGTATAATTGCTTTACATTGTTGTGTTAGTTTCTGCTGTATAACAAAGTGAATCAGCTATAGGTATACATATATCCCCATATCCCTTCCCTCTTGCGTCTCCCTCCCACCCTCCCTATCCCACCCTCCGTATCCCACCCCTCTAGGTGGTCACAAAGCACCGAGCTGATCTCCCTGTGCTATGCAGCTGCTTCCCACTAGCTATCTGCTTTACATTTGGTAGTGTATATATGTCAATACCACTCTCTCATTTCTTCCCAGCTCATCCTTCCCTCTCCCCATGTCCTCAAGTCCATTCTCTACATCTGCGTCTTTATTCCTGTCCTGCCCCTAGGTTCTTCAGAACTATTTTTTTTTAGGTTCTATATATACATGTTTGCATACGGTACTTGTTTTTCTCTTTCTGACTTACTTCACTCTGTATGACAGACTCTAGGTCCATCCACCTCACTACAAATAACTCAATTTCGTTTCTTTTTATGGCTGAGTAATATTCCATTGTATATATGTGCCACATCTTCTTTATCCATTCATCTGTTGATGGACACTTAGGTTGCTTCTATGTCCTGGCTATTGTAAATAGTGCTGCAATGAACATTGTGGTACATGACTCTTTTTGAATTATGGTTTTCTCAGGGTATATGCCCAGTGGTGGGATTGCTGGGTCATGTGGTAGTTCTATTTTTAGCTTTTTTTTTTTTTTTTTTTTTGCGGACGCGGGCCTCTCACTGTTGTGACCTCTCCTGTTGCGGAGCACAGGCTCCGGACGCTCAGGCTCAGCGGCCATGGCTAACGGGCCTAGCCACTCCACGGCACGTGGGATCTTCCCGGACCAGGGTACAAACCTGTGTCCCCTGCATCAGCAGGTGGACTCTCAACCACTGCGCCACCAGGAAAGCCCTATTTTTAGCTTTTTAAGGAACCTCCATACTGGTCTCCATAGTGGCTGTCTCGATTTACATTCCCACCAAAGTGCAAGAGGGTTCCCTCTTCTCAACACCCACTCCAGCCTTTATTGTTTCTAGATATTTTGATGATGGCCATTCTGACCAGTGTGAGATGATATCTCATTGTAGTTTTGATTTGCATTTCTCTAATGATTAGTGATGTTGAGCATCCTTTCATGTGTTTGTTGGCAATCTGTATATCTTCTTTGGAGAAATGTCTATTTAGGTCTTCTGCCCATTTTTGGACTGGGTTTTTTGTTTTTTTGATATTGAGCTGCATGAGCTGCTTGTATATTTTGGAGATTAATCCTTTGTAGTTGCTTCGTTTGCAAATATTTTCTCCCATTCTGAGGGTTGTCTTTTTGTCTTGCGTATGGTTTCCTTTGCTGTGCAAAAGCTTTTAAGTTTCATTAGGTCACATTTGTTTATTTTGGTTTTCTTTGAATCTGTTTTTAATGAGATAAGGAAATTGCAATTCATTGTCATCTCAGCACATTATTCCTGTGTCAGGAGAGATAATAAAGGGGTAAGAACACCTGGTTGTCCACATCTGTGCCACAGGATGGAGGTGCAGGTCATGAGCTAAGAAAATGGGGCTCCCAAACTGCTTAGATTTTAGGAGAAAAAATCATAGAGAGTGAAAAATCACATGGCTGATAGCTAGTTGTGTTTAGCATTGCTTTGATTTCTTTTATTAAAAAAAAAAAAAAGGTTAAATAACCCATTGACTGAGCTCTGTGTCTAGGTGTCCTGAAACCTCCATGTCATTGCTTACCAAAAAGTTCTAAGTAGTGAACTTGGCCCAGAGAAGGACATAGTCCCAGATTTTGGCAAGGTTCTAAAACATGATGTCACACAACACCTTACCCTCTTCATTCCCGTAATGCCTAGAGTTCCACTTCTGTGAAAACTTCCTCCAATGGCTCATTTCCTCCCTGTACACTCCCTCTTTGTTAATTTTATAGTGGGGAGGCTGTTCACCTTCCCACTCCAGGTAAACTGAGGCCGGATCCTGTATGCAACGTGAATAACATACCTACTCATCACAGCTGGCAGTGTTGTACCCACCTCTCTTTGCCTTTATCAATCCGCCTGCTTAACTCTGACCGTCGAGAGGGCAAGAATCCTTGTTGATGAGAACGTGGGGAGATAGACATCTTATACTCTGTTGGGGTGGTCAACGTGGGGTTCAGTGTGGCAGTGCTGTCAAGAGCCTGAAAATGCATTCAAAACCTCGGTGACAGAAAACCTACTTTCAGGAATGTATGCTAAGGAAACAAATAATTAAGCATGTGTATGAAAATGAAACTTCAACAAGGTTTTTTTGTAGTGTCAATGACATTGCAATATAGGAATGAACCTTGGTCTTTAACAAGAGGCGACTGCTTTTATGAACTGTGTTCTGATTATGTAAGGTAGACCAGGCAGGAATTAAGAATAATGGCAGAGAGGTATATATGTATAGACACAGACATGGGCAAATGCATATTACAAAATGCGCTGGGCAACAGAATCACATTGAAATATTTTAAAAGTCTTGTGGGAATAAATATACTGTAAAAGTCTAGAATGATGTACACCAAAGTGTTAGCAGCAGTTATCTCTAGTGATGTGAGATTTGGGTTTTTTTCCCTTTTGTTGAGTTGAGTTTTCTAGTATTTTTTGACATGTATGTTTTTGTTTCCATTTGAAGCTTAACTTAATACACTCTGGGTTGAACAGGCTGGCACTCGCCTTTGGTCAGGCTCGGCGCACAAGCACAGTGCTGCGTTGACGGGTGGGGCTACGATGAGCCCTGTGGAGCACCGCGCATGCGCCGGCAGAAGCCCTCCGAAGGCGTGTGACTCGCAAAACTTCGGGCAGGTTTGAAGGCTCAGAGCACCCCGTCCTGGGCACCCGCGGCTTGACTGCCGGCAGCCTTTTTGGGTCCAGAGAATTTGCCACGTATTTCTCCAGAGAGGAGAACATCTAGGGAGCACACGTTCAAAATATTTTTTGATTAACACAGAAACAGCTCCCCCCATCCTCTTCTCCTTCTATTTTGATAGTTTTTATATTTTTGTGTTTCAGGGAATCCTGTGGAGAAGGCAGTGTGAAAATCCTGGAAGAGAGACTGGAGAAAATGGGTTTCCAGTATAGCTGTATCAATGACTACAAGTAGGTGGCATATTATAGTCAGTGTATATATTCAAAGGAGGAGCAGAGGGTTGCCGAAAAGATTTTTTAGAGATTAGCTCCAAAGGCCATGGAACTGTGCCTTCTGGGTTGTCACTGGGTGTGGGGACTGGGAGGGCCTTCTGGCCAGGGTTCCACCTGGCCCCCGCCCACTTCTGTCCAGAGTCCTTTTTAATGACGCTAAAGGACAGACAGCAGCCCTTTGTCATTTGTGTATGTCTAGTTTTCTCTTCACTCGCTTACTGCATGTGCGTCATCTGAGAACAGGGACTATGGTCCCTGCATCTCTGGATGCCACACTGCGCATGACACGTGCTAAGGTGGAGTTTGAGATACTTACAGAGAGATGCATGGTGACTGTGGACCAACAGGAAAAGCATCATAGCTACCATTTATTGAGCACGTTATGGGCCAAGCACTTTATATACGTATAATCAGAGATCGTTTCAGGGCATTCCTGATACTTGGAAATGTAGGTAAATTTGGCTCAAACCCTGCAACGGTTGAAAGCCCTCCCCTGGACTGGGAATTACTCACCTTGCTGCTTCCTTCTTCTCTCTGTGTCGGCACCTGAGTCTGCAGGCCTGTTTGTCTCCTTAGGGGCTAGAGTCCAACACTGCAAGGACTTAGTGGCTTTCCCAAACGTTTGTGGGTATGGCAGGGTGCACATTACATCTGCAGTCTTTGCCAGTGTCCGTGACCGTCCAGGCGGCCCTGTTGCCCTCTGCTGTCTCAAAAGTTCCATGGACCTGGTAACTGTCCCACCTGAGCAAAGCCCCTGGAAGTATGGGTCTCCCCCTACTCTGGACTCCCCAGGAGAACAAGCCCCTCAAAGCTGTTCTTCCACAGCTTAAGGCTGTACCATTTTACTCATCTATTATTGCTAATGCTCTCAGGAATCTCTCAAGTTAGGTGTTGTTATCACCCTCTTTTGAAAACAAAGTGAAGCACATACTCTTTTTTGGAAATATAATCTGTGTACAGAAAAAATGCAGAAACCGTAAGTATACAGGTGGATGAATTTTCACCAGTTCAACATACACATGTACCCAGCATGTAGATCAAGAAACAGGGCACAACCAGCACCCCTAGTCTCCCTTTGGCTTCCCTTTCAGGATCCCCACCTGCCTACAATAGTAACCACTCTCTAGACTTGTAAGAGCATAGGTTAGTTTTGTCTGTTTTTTCAAAATTTTATTTTTATTTACTTTTGGCTGTGTTGAGTCTTCGTTGCTATGCGCGGGCTTCCTCTAGTTGAGGCAAGCGAGAACTATTCTTTGTTGTGGTGGGCAGGCTTCTCACCGCGGTGGCTTCTCTTGTTGTGGAGCACGGGCCATAGGCGTGCGGGCTTCAGTAGTTGTGGCACACGGGCTCAGTAGTTGTGGCTCGCGGGCTCTAGAGTGCAGACTCAGTAGTTGTGGCTCACGGGCTTAGTTGCTCCGCAGCATGTGGGATCCTCCCAGACCAGGGCTTGAACCCATGTCCCCTGCATTGGCAGGTGGATTCTTAACCACTGTGCCACCAGGGAAGCCCTAGTTTTGTCTATTTTTAAGGTTTATATAAATATCCGCTTTTCATGGATGGGTAAATTAAGTGTTAAGAGAGGTTGAGCAAGTTCCCAAAGGTCTCCACTCAGTGACAGAGCTGAATTTTGAATCCAGCATTGTGTGGCCCTGAAGATTCCTCTTTTCTTTCTACTATAGAACTCTAATTCTTAATCAAGGCATCAGATTTTAGTAAATTAAATAAAAGGTAATTCTTATTCTAAAACAGCTCAATGATAGAGAAAAATATGGCTAAAAATTCCACAGTTATGACCCCTTTGCTTTGGTCCAGGACCTCCCCCAAGGAGGCTGTCTTTTTATAAGTCATCAGGTCAAGTGTGGGAGCCCAGCCAGGGTCTCATTCCTGACTCACGGCTGTGAGCCTCAGGGTCTCAGCCTGCTTTTACTGGCTCGAGTTTACCCTACCAAAGCTGGTTTCAGGGCTCCTCCCTTGCCTGGCTCAGCCTCCCAACTCCCATTTTTGTACTGCTCCTGGGCTCTTTCTGTGTTAAGGTAGGGTTTTTATTGCTCCTGGGAGCCCAGAGGCGATAACAACAGGCTTAACATGGGAGAGCGAACAAGGTTAAAAAATCAGACTCAAGCTAGATGCCTCTCAAAATTCAGGTGACATTGACCTCTGTCCTGTGGCAGTTGAAAGTTCTCCCCAGAATTCCTGCAAATTTTGGCGATGTCTTTCTTCAAAGCCTCTCTTGTCTCTTGATTGTTTTCTCCTTAGTGCTGTATTGATCCAGACTCAGTGAAACTCAATGCATCTTTTTGGGGGGACGTAACACAGCAATAACAAACTACTCTTGTAAAAAATATCTGAATAGGGCTTCCCTGGTGGCGCAGTGGTTGAGAGTCCACCTGCCAATGGAGGGGACACGGGTTCGTGCCCCGGTCCAGGAAGATCCCACATGCCGCGGAGCGGCTGCGCCCGTGAGCCATGGCCGCTGAGCCTGCGCGTCCGCAGCCTGTGCTCCGCAGTGGGAGAGGCCACAACAGTGAGAGGCCCGGTAACACACACACACACACACACAAAATCTGAATAGTGTAGACTGAGAAGTAGGGAGTCCTACGGAGGGGTCACATAGCGTGCCATAGACCGAACCTGTTTCCTGTTCTTCCAGAGTCCCCTCTGGTCCCCCTACCCAGAGATCCTTCCTTGGCCTTCCTCCCACTGTTACCTGGATCCTGTCTTCACTGCTGCTTTCCCTTCCCTCCTGGCTGCCTGGACCCCACATCTTCTACCTCTACTGTACAAGCAATTTAACTTTCTTCACTGAAGCCTGGGCACCAGCCATCACCTGTGTGCTTCGAGTCCAACCTGCCCAAAATTCTTATCAAGAGGTTTTTCCAAGCAAAATCATACATCCTTAACAGAAGTGGTTCCATGCTCGGGCTCTGGAGTGGAGGTTCAAGTTCAGCTCCACAGCTTCCTACTGTGAGAACTTGGGCAAGTTCCTCTGGGCAGCTTTCTCAACTGTAGATTGGAGATGATAATAGTACCTGCTTTGTTTGGCTGTTGTGAGGATTAAATGACATAATCTATGTAAAATATGTAATCAGATTTCTTGGTACATAGTAAGTGCTCAATAAATGCTGGCTAATATTTTTAAAAAGAAACTATGCTCTTCGAGGTCAAAGACTTTGTATCTCCAGTACCTTGCAGGCCCCCCCATAAATGTTTGATGAATGAAAGTCGTTAAAATAATCCCTTAAATATTACTTCTTTTCATTTTATAGACCAGTGAAGCTCTTACAGTGTGTGCAACACAGCACTCATCCTGACTGTGCCTTAAATTCGTAAGTGAATGTCTTAACCCAACTTCCGTGCTTCCCCAAAATAATCAGTCCGTACTGTTTACAGAATGCTGGTGGATTGCAATATCATTTTACACCCACCCCCTAAAACGTCTGGCTGCAGAGTAAGACTGGTACTTCTACACTGCACTTCTCTTCATATCTGAGCTGCTGGGTTGGTGCAGGTTTGCTGAACATCTGTGCAGCTGAGCTGAATGAACCCCTGCCATGTACCACAGAGCAGAGTCTGCCCTGATACCTCAGCTTCAGCACAAAGGCTGGGAATGGGGTGGCAGGAGGACCTATTAAAACTTATTTCTGTTGCCCTTAGAGATGACAGTTATTTTACCAGCAAAATGGGTTTATTTGGGAATAGCAGAGGAACTGCAGTTCGGGACAAGCAGGCTAGAGCAAAAGCCATAGACAAGTCCAATAAATGAAGGAGAGGAACTTTATTTTACAGAGAAAAAGGAGGAAGTAGGGAGAGGGTGTTTTGAATGAAAGTCCGTCAGAGAAAAGTGAGAATTCAAGGTGATGACAGTTTCTCATTGGCTGAGTTGCTGGGGTGGTCGATTTCTTACGGAAGATGCAGTGTACATCTCTCCTGCTGTGGCCTGTTGATGATTGATGATTGTTCCTGTGGATGATTCTGTTGGGGTCTGTAATCAACAATTCTTCCTATAGTTGATGAGTGGCACTGCATGAGAGCTCCCCCTTCTGACCTCCTGACTCCATTTAAGTGGTAAGGTTTACATTTCTCAATCCTAATGTATCTATTTTTAAAAATTAATTAATTTATTTGCTTTTATTTTTGGCTGTGTTGGGTCTTCATTGCTGTGCATGGGCTTTTTCTCGTTGAGGCAAGCGGGGGCTACTCTTTGTTGTGGTGCACGGGCTTCTCATTGTTGTGGCTTCTCTTGTTGCAGAGCACGGGCTCTAGAGTACGGGCTCTAGAGCGCAGGCTCAGTAGTTGTGGCGCATGGGCTTAGTTGCTCCGCAGCATGTGGGATCTTCCCGGGCCAGGGATCGAACTCGTGTCCCCTGCATTGGCAGGCGGATTTTTAACCACTGTGCCACCAGGGAAGCCCTATACTATTAGTATAAATAATAGTATACATAGGATTCTGCAATGTGCTTTTTTCGCATAATAGTGTCTTGGTGTTGTTTTCCTATCTGTGGTGTTCTGTTGTGTGCGCACATCATGATTTATTTAACCCATTGCCCATAGGTGGACATTTAGATTGTTTCCAGTATTTAGCTATCATCAACAGTGAATAAGATGAAGCCTTTTCCCTCTACTTCCATTTCCTCAGAGTAATTTCTTTCAACATTTTGGTCCATCTCTCCCATACATCCCAGTACACACACATACACATATGTTACCAGGCAGAGATGTTCATCTATTTGTTTTTGGTTTGGTCTAATTTTCATTTATTTACTTGCCTCTGTTTTTGTACAAAGAGCAGTCATGCTGGACAGACTGTTCTGCTGTGGCCCCTTTTCACTTAACGATATAAGGACGTCATCCTTTTCTGTCTGTGCGTACTTTCTGACTCCGTCTTTTAGTGGCTGCGGAGTGTTCTGTAGGATGGCCACTCGCCATTTATGTAACCATTTTTCAGTCATAGGCTGACTTCATTGTAGGTTGTGGTTGTAGTTGTTTATTATTATAAACAATGCTGAAATATAATCCTTGATTGCATGCCTTGAGCTCTTGTTCAAGTGTCTGCGTAGGAAAGATTACCAGAAAGGGAGTTGCTGGGTCAAAGGATGTATTTTTAGTTTGAATTTTGATATGTTTCAACAAAGCTGCCCCAGTGTGCGCTCCCACCAACAGTACATGGCAGGTGCCCCTTTCTCCCCTTCTTCACTAACCCTGGGTATTATCTGTACTTGTACCTGTATCTATACCTAATTTTAGTCAGTCTTCTGGATAAAACATGATGCTTTATTGTTGTTCTTTTGGTTTTTTTTTTTTTTTTTTGCGGTACGCGGGCCTCTCACTGTTGTGGCCTCTCCCGTTGCAGAGCACAGGCTCCGGACTTGCAGGCCCAGCGGCCATGGCTCACGGGCATAGCCGCTCCGCGGCATGTGGGATCTTCCCGGACTGGGTCACGAACCCGTATCCCCTGCATCAGCAGGCGGACTCTCAACCACTGCGCCACCAGGGAAGCCCTGTATTGTTGTTTTGATTTGTGTTGGCAGGAAGATTTCATATGCCAACACCTGAGTTCTCTTCCCTTCCTTTCCTATCTGCTAAAATTGTATGTACCTTTAAGGACCCAACTCCAAATGTCCCTTTGTCTGTAAGGCTTTCCTAATTCTGTAGGTGGATGTAAGAACTCCCTTCTCTGTGCTCCATTGACTTTGTGCACAACCCAACTACAGCACTTCCCTCTCTCCAGTCATGTTGTAATTCATTCCTCACCATCTGTCTCCAACACTCGACGTAGAGATTGCATGAACTTCCTCTTTGCGTGTCTCATCACAATTGCACAGAGTAGGTCCTCCATAAATGTCTGTAGGGTCCATTTTTCCATCTAGAAGGAGAAGAGAACTAATCTGGGCTGGACATCGACTGTATGCCAGGGGCTGTGCTGTGTGCATTGCATAGAACATTCTGTTCATCCTTCTAACTAGTTCATTAGATAGACACAGAGCGGGGAGAGAAAGACAGACAGACAGACAGACAGGCAGGCAGAGAGACTGCTCGTCATCCCCATATAGCTCTTCTTCCCATCTTCATTTAGTAATAGAACCCTTGAATGTTAGTTGGCCTCATGGTGGCCAAGAATAACAATTGTACTTCCCAGCCTCTCTTTCCTCTGGGGCCGAGTGATGTGGGTGACTTGAAAGGAAAGAACATTCATTCCCTCCCCCTTTGTTGGCTGGTGTATGGACCCAGAAGGTGTGGTGACGAGCCACCTTCGCTGGGCATGGCAGAGCAAGCCATAGATGGAGGCTGGGTGCCCCCTGCCATGGAAACACAGTATCAGCCTGCACAGTTACAGAGAGAGAGACAAACATCTGTCTTGTCTAAGCCCCTGGGATTTGGGGTCCTTTCAACAGCAACCAAACCTATATCTGAACCGATACGGATAGGTTCTGTTACCCTCATTTCAGGGGTGTAGAAACTCTGGCTTAGGGAAGATAATGACGGATTTGCCCAAGAAAAGACTACCCAGCCAGTGAGTGGGTCTGAAGCGAGTCTATGAGATTTCCAGAATTCACCCTGGCGACTGTTAGGCTCTTTTGACTAGAAATTGTGATAAGAGATCCACCAACACCAGCATGTGTCCCAGGGTGGCTGGTGAGGTTGAGTCCTCTCCCACTCTCTGCTGTTCACTGTCTGTGAATTAGGCATGCATGTTTTTGAGTCCTCTCACAGGAAGTAAAGAACAGTCTGTGTACCTGGGTCTTCACTTTCCTCACCTGAGAATGAAATCCACTCCTGTCCCTTCTGCTCAGAAACCTTCAACGTTCCCTGCTACCGAGTCTGAACTTCTGGCCTGGCCTTCCTGGTTATAAAAACCTCCTTCTAAACACACCACCCACTGCTCCCCACTGGAAACTTTCACTGCAGGCTTGGATCCACTTCCCTGAAGACACCCTGTGCTTTCCTGCCCACAGTCCTGTGGACACTGACCCTTCTGGCCATGGTGAGAGCAATGCAGTTGGAGTCAGATGACCTGAATTTGACATTTTTCTCATCTACAAAACTGAAATAATGGGAACTGCCACATGGGTTTGTTGTGAAGACGGCGCCCAACCTCCCTTCTAGACAGGATACTAGAAAGACTCTCCGGAGCCTGGACCCAGGCGCAGGCTTCGGGTTCCTAAAGTTCAAGTAAGAAGCACATTGGTGGAAACTCATAATCGCAAAGCATCGCACACCAGATCCAGGTAGCTCAGCAGAAATGGGATGTGTTGAAGGATATTGGGTCACTCAGAGTCTTCTGGGAGAGCCAGAGAAGCAGGGCTGGAGGCTATGCCAAAGTCCCACCCAGAACTGCCCTAGGGGAGATCCCCCTGCAGCCTGTTGGGCACAGACACCGCAGGGAGTTCCTCTGATGCTCGTGCCTGGATGCTCCTTCTAGAATGTCTGCCACGGCTGCCTCGGAGAGCTGGTGCCAGGGCACCCCCGGCGACAATGAACCCTCGGTGGCATCCGCTGTTTTAATCTACTCTGCCCACAGCTATACCCAGATGTGGGTACATCTGGTTGGCAGAGTTTTGGGCATGTGTTTGTGCTCTAACTCCAGGGAGGTTGGGAAATTGAATCTCTGCTTTAAACCCAGTCTCACGGCTTTAAATCTCATCTGTATGCTGGTGACTCCAAAATGAGTATTTCTATAGTCCAGGCCCTGTACTGAGCGCCACACTTGTATATTCAGCAGTTTACTCTGATGTCTAATAGATATTTCAGATGCAACACATCCCAAACCGGACTGAATTTACCCAGGGTGGTAGGCTGAGTCATGGCATCCAAAGATAGGCAGGTCCTAATTCCTGGAATGAGTGGATTTCACTTTATATTACAAGGGGCTTTGCAGATACGATGAAGTTAACAATCTTGAGGTGGAGAGATTATTCTGGACTATCCTGGTGGGCTCTGCATGTAATGTAAGTGTCCTCATAAGAACAAGGCAGAGGGAGATTTGGTTCAAGAGGAGGGGAAGGCAGTGTGGTGATGGAAGCAGAGATTAGAATGATATACTTTAAAGGTAGATAAAGGTCAAGGACACAGAGTCTCCCCTCAGGAGATTTTCCAAAAGGAAGCAGCCCCACTGACACCTCGACTAACCCTGGAAACTGGTTTCAGACTCTTGACCTCCAGAACTGTAAGAGAATAAATAAAACTGTGGTGTTTTGAGCCACTGAGTTTATTACAGCAGCAACGGGAAACTAATACACCCCTCAGTTGGTCTACCCATACATCCCTGTCTCAATTGATGGTAACGACCCACCTTTCCAAAAATCTCCAAGCGCCTGTTCCTAAAATCTTAGCGCCATTCTTGATGCCTTCCCTTCTTTCACCCTTCGGCGAAAAATCCTGTTGATTCAACTTACAAATTTAATGGAAAATCCCATCATCTACTGTGACCAGCCTGGTCTGAGCCACTGGGCCTCTTTGAAACCCAGCTACTAAGAAGTTAGCCTTTTATTTTTATTGTTTATTAGGGAAATCTCAAACATGCACATAGTATAAGGAATAGTCCTTTAAAAATTCAGTCATGTCACTCATCTGCTCACAGCCCTGCAGTCAGTCCCACATCACTCAGAGTTAATGCCAAACAGCCTTCCCAGGAACCCCAGCCCCACTTGTCTCCAACTTTTTTCTTCCTCCCCTTCCCTCACTGGGCCTCAGCCACAGTCACCTCCTGGGACTTGACAGCACATTCCCACTACAGGGTCTTGGTCGCTGTTTTCTCTGCCCGGAAGTCCTTCCCCATGTGGCCAGCTCACTCACTTACTGTGTTTGCTCACATTTCAGCTCCCTGAGGCAACCTTGACCTCTGTGTTTAAAGCTGCAGCCTGCACCGTCAGCTCTGGCTCTGCAAACCCCCTCATGTTGCTCTACTTTTCTTTTCTATAGTATTTGTTTATCATCTTCTGACTTATTTGCTTGTTAAGTTTGTTTTTTATTACCTGTTTCCCATCTGTTAGAACATCAACTCCAGGAGGACAGGGGCTTTTCCTTGTTCTGTTCGCTGATGAATGTGATTCAAGAACCTAGGAGGGAGCCTGCAGCCTGGTAGGCACTGAGGAACGAATGAATGAGTGAACAAATGATTGATTTTTCTACCCTGGGGAGGCATAGATTTGAGACAAAGGATGTTGAAAGGGGCTGGGCACCTGAAGGGAATGACACGGGTCCTGTGAGAGTTTGTCCTATAAGAAGTGACCAGGGGCAGCATGTGTAGAAGTAACAGATTTTGATTGTAAGAAACAGAATCCAGCTGTGGCTCATGTAGGTGGAAAAAAGGGGAATAAGTTGTTGGGGGGATTTAATAGAAGAGACTCTCCAGTGAGCAGGGGGCCTCATAAGGTCTGGAGAGGTAAGTGTCCTTATTTTTACTGTGTAACTTAGGTCTTTCTGGTTTTACTCAGTCCCCTTAAACACACTTTAAACTTTATGCAGATACAGATGGTGTAAAGTTCCTTCCTGTAAAACCTGTTGCACCCTACACTGCCATTCCCAAAATAGGCAAGTGGGGCCACCCTGGCACTGGTGCCTGCTTTTCCCTCCCCTGCTGCAGGCTCTGTACGGTGAATGAGGGCAGCTCTCCTCACCAGTCTTCAGGTCTTTCTGAGCACTTTGCCCATGTCAGCCTGTCAACCTGGTCTTTGGAGTCATCATCTCATTACATCCAACCACATTCTTGGAAGGTGGGCAGTTTGATCACCATTAGTGATGCTGAGGTTCAGAGAGGTTAAGTGACCCCTTAAAGTCACTCAGGACTGGCTAGAGGCAGAAGTGGCACCCAGGTCTGTCGGTGTGTAAAGTCCTTGCTCTTCCCACTGAACCACACTGCCTCCAGATGTTTCTGGGGTTCACACCACAGCAGAGAAGTAAGAGGTTTATAGTTCCTGACCTGTTCTTTCCTTCTTTGGGCATCCTTTCAGTGACTGTTGAACAGATTTATTTATGACAGTTCTTTCCCAAGTCCATTGAACGTCAAGAATAAAACCCTCTTTCGTGCTTTGCTGAGGTTTTCTCCACTTTCATTACTTTGGAAGGAATTTTACTAATCTCCTTTAAAAATGATTTAGCAAAAATACTTGTAGATAATTTACAGAAGAGGAACCATCAGTGGCAAATATGAAACATTATTTTGTTGATCTAATAATAATGAACTACACATTCAATAAGGGGCAATTTCCACCTCAATTTCTTTAACATACCGTGACAAAAAATAGCAGAAAAAAGTATATATATATGTATTTTTTGCGGCACGCGGGCCTCTCACTGTTGTGGCCTCTCCTGTTGCGGAGCACAGGCTCCGGACCGCAGGCTCAGCGGCCATGGCTCACGGGCCCAGCCGCTCCGCGGCACGTGGGATCTTCCCGGACCGGGGCTCGAACCCGCGTCCCCTGCATCAGCAGGCGGACTCTCAACTACTGTGCCACCAGGGAAGCCCAGCAGAAAAATATTTTAAAGATGTTATTCAATGCTTGATGGGAGAACAACTTGATAATATGTATCAAGAATTATAAAAATATTCATAATCTTTGACCTAAGTCAGACTTTAGGTACCCTATTCTAAAGACATGACTCAAAATATAGATTCAATCTACATGCTCACAGATGTTCACAAACAATTCTTTATTATGCAGTATCAGAAGTGCAAACATTGAGAGCTGGAGCTAAATATTCAAGGGTACGAGAATGGTTACATCAAAGGGTTATACTTACTACATGGAATAGAATGTAGCCATTAAAAACAATCGTAGGTGGTTTATGTCAGTTATATCTCCATAAAGCTGGGAGTGAAGGTGAAACAACCGTAATCATGATAATCATGCAGCAATATGGAAAAATTCTCACAAACAATTAAAGTGAAAAACATGTAGAAAACAACTTTATATGCTTATAGGTTATAATATTGGCCAAAAATTCAGTAGATGGATAATCTACAGGATTGGTGAGGATATGAGAAAACAGACGTACTCGTGTTACTGACATAGGGTTTGCTGTGTCAGTCAGGGTCAAGGGAAAACATCAGATTTCCCATCTTGCCCTGAATTCTCTCTCCAAAATGTGTTCCCCCGCTGTGCCCTGGCCTTAGGCCACAGAAGTGGGATGGCAAATTTCACTTGCTTAGGAATAATGGGGTAAAAGACTTTGAACCTGCAAAAGTTTAGGATCCAAATCGCATTATTTTTGTGGTAAGTTTAGGAACAATCTGTACTTTTGATATTTAATTTATTTACATCATCTTAATTTATTTACAACATTTTAGAGAGTTTATCATTTAAGAATAGCTCTTGGAATAGCCCTGTGATTCCAATATAAGTGTAACTATTAAATAACTGATTTAAAAAAAACAAAAAAACTTATTTCAGACTTAGGATTTTTAGTTGAAAGTTATAAGAGAATTTTACTAAGTTTTTAATCAGTACTGGAATGTTTAAGAGAATTAAGATTAAATTTTATACATTTATTAGATTTACTAGAATTAAGTATTCGAGAAGGTTTTGCTCACTTAAAGTCATTTAAAATATTTTATAAAGAAAATGTAATGTGTTAAAATGTAAGTTTAAAATAATTTAACCTAAAATAACTTGAGTTTAAAATATTCAGGAAATTGGAATAATTGTGAAGCCCCCTTAAAAGTTATTATCAGAGTTGACTGGGCTTTTAAATTAGAAGAATACTATTCATAAATTAACTAGAAAAGTGTATGGGAAAGTCAAACTTTTGAATTTATAAATTTAATAGTTAGAATTAATTTTTAAAACCAAAGTAACTGCAAATAATGTGCTTTTTCTCTGCATAAACACCACCCTCAAGCAAAGCCTCACAGTGACATGAAAAGCTTAAGCTAAAATGTGACAAGTGGACCCATGCATCTAAAGTGAAAGAAAACAAAATTATATTCTGTTTGTGCATGATAATAGATGTAAATGATAGAAATAGATCTAAGATAAACTCCCAATGGCTAGGGAAGGGAGTGAGAACTGGAAAAAGACGAAGGGAGACTCATTATTACTGTTTAGTTCTGTATTATTTTATTTTCTTAAAAAGTAAAAGTAAATTTGTCTTTGTCTTAATTGGTTAATTATTTAACAGCAAAAACACTAATCAATTTTGAATGAACTGTCTGGAACATTAACTGAATTAGAAGTGCAATTATAGAAAATGTCCAGCAGGAGGAGCCCTAGTACAAATTTGTGGGCTGCTCGAGATTCCTTTAGCAAAAAAGGGGCGAATAGCACTCATATGGAGTAAGCAACTTTCAAGGACCCCAGCCACTAGTCAGGATCCAGGGAATAAAAACCTCAGATTGTTTCATAATTTTAAAAGTTTGTTTTTTAATTGTTTTCAAAGAATTCAGTAATTTCTGTTTTTAAAAATCTGGTGGTCAGACCCTATTTGCTATGACCAGAGTCCCTATTTTGGCCAGATCCTCTCTCAGTGTCTTTATGTCATGACTGGTTTTTCCTCACCAGTTAAACTGTGATGATGTAATGTCCATCAATAGGGAAGTTGGGGAACTTTATGGTACATCCATACAATCAGAATTCACCCATGAGGAAGAATGAATAAACTCCACGTGTACCGATATGGAAGTATGTGCAAGATGTGCTGTTGGGTGAAAAAACAAGTTGTAGATTCCACTTGTACTTAGATAAAAGGATATGTGAGTCTGTGTGTGTGTGTGCGTGGGAGTGTGTGTGCACACACGTGTGGGGGGGGAGTGTGTATCGCATTCCTGGAAGGACAAATCAAAACTATCAAGGATGATTCTCTATGGAAAGTGGGAATAGGGAAGCTAAGAAGCCTTTACTTTTCACTTTGTAACTTTCTGTACTAGGTATTTTATTTATCTATTTGTTTATTTATTTTTGGCTGCATTGGGTCTTCATTGCTGCGCGTGGGCTTTTCTCTAGCTGTGGCGAGCCGGGGTCACTCTTTGTTGCAGTGCGTGGGCTTCTCACTGCAGTGGCTTCTCTTGTTGCAGAGCATGGGCTCTAGGCGCGTGGGCTTCAGTAGTTGTGGCATGCGGGCTCAGTAGTTGTGGCTCGCGGGCTCTAGAGCACAGGCTCAGTAGTTGTGGTGCACGGGCTTAGTTGCTCCGCAGCATGTGGGATCTTCCAGGACCAGAGATCAAACCGGTGTTCCCTGCACTGGCAGGCAGATTCTTAACCACTGCGCTGCCAGGGAAGTCCCATGTACTATTTAAATTTTCTGCAGTGTGCGTATGTGTTTTTGAAAGTAGGTGTCATCCACCAATACTGACGTGTTTTCTATTTCCTTTTTAATTTGCAGGGCAGCAACCTCTACTCAAAGAGAAGCCCTGTCCCTTTATGCAGAACGAAGTGCCAGCTTTGTCTTTCCTCTCATAGTGGCTTTGGCTTCAGTTGCTCAGATGTAATAACTAGAAACTCAGCTATGTTGCACTAAGCAGCCTGCAGTCCTGAAACCTGCCCTTGCCCAGTCATCCTTCTTGTTCTGTGTACGCCAGGTGACTCCATTGTCTAAAGAAGCTTCCTGCTGGGAAAACAATGTCCTGAAATGGGTTTTGAATGATATACACGGTCAGGATTTCAGAAATTAAGCTAGTTCTATTTAACCGGTTAAAACTACTGCATTAACAATTTGATTGACATATATACACTACTATGTATAAAATAGATAACTAATGAGAACCGATTGTACAGCACAGAGAAAAAGAACTACTGCATTAGAATTAAAGCTAGTTATTATTTTCTTATTTTCATAATGATACAACATATTGAGGCTCAGACTGTTTGTTATATAAGCAAACATTTTAAGAAAATTTTGGTAGAATTGTATGTATATATATTTATATTTTCTTATACAACCAGCAGGGCACACTGCATGTTTGTTGATAACTTCAAATATATGTATACTATATAAGTGTATTCATACATGCTTGGTAGGCAAAGAGTTATGTATAATGACATCCATTTAAGGCTTATTTATAATGAGGGGGAACTAAACATTCTACTAATAGGGAACTCTTTGCATATGTTTTGGTATATCTGTAGGATGGAATATTATTCAAATAGGAAAAGTTATGTTTACCAGCCCAAATGTCCTTCATCTGGTGAATGGATAAACGAACCTTGGTATATCTATACAGTGGAATACTACTCAGCAGTAAAAAGTAACTAACTATGGATAAATGCAGCAGTGTGGGCGAGGCTCAGTTGCAGCATGCCAAGTGAAAGAAGCCAGACCAGAAGGCTACATACCGTATAATTCTGTTTACAGGACATTCTGGAAAAGGTGAAACTATAGGAATGGAGAACTTTTTGGTTTCAGGGTTAAGACTAGGGGGAGGGGCTAACTGAAAAGGAGCATCCTGAGGGAATTTGAGGGGAGTGACAAGACTGTTCTGGATCACTGGCTATGGTGGTGGCGACAGGAATCTATATTTGCCAACACTCAGAACTGTATGCCATAAAGTCATTTCACTGTTTGTAAATTAAAAATTTTCAAAGAACATTTCGTGACATAGAAAAATGCCAGCGATCGGTGTAAGACATAGGACATAAAAGTGTTTATACGATCTAATTGTCTAAAATATAATACAAATGTAACATTGTGGATGTATGTTTGTATTATACGCATATTGTAAATGAATGAAAGGAAAAGAAATAAGCCCAAGAGCGGAGCAGTGATCTCTGGAGAATGTTCTTATTAGTGATCCCTATTCTTGACTTTTGACTTTTTGTGTTTTCCAAATTTTCTCTAATGAGCATGCATTACTTTTCTAATCAGAAAAAGAGAAATAAACACATACATCATCTACGTGTGGTAATTTGACACAACACAAAACATTTCCAAAAGAGGAAAAGAAAACCAAAACTCCTCACAGACACTTCCTGTTCTTACTCCCTTTTTCACCTAAAGTGAGCATGGGAGCTTTAGATGTGAGAACTCGCAGATTCTCGTGCCCCAGCGGCCAGCAACTGGGAGTGAGAGCTCTCACATTCTGTCGTTTCCTGTAAACCTCTGGAGAGAAAAAGAATTGCCCATTGCGGGCAGAGCCATTCCTCAAACCTGCTGCCCTGACTGCAGAGCTCTTTCTTCCTCCTGACAGAGCCTCTACTCCATTTTATGTAACCACTTGCCCAAGTGTTCACTGTAAAGCTGGGAATCCTCACAGCTTGATTGTTTTATATAACACACATTTACAATTCAATCTCGTGCGTTTTTAGAGATCACTTCAGACACTGCGCTGGGCAGGGAATCTCACTGGGAATGATTGCACAGGTCTCCCAACTAGCTCCCTGTGCCTCCAATCTCTCTCTCTCGGTTCCTTCTTATCTCCCATCACTACCCCTCTCTTGTGGGGTCTACACACTCAGCCGCCCCACACCATGGTGCTCATTCCAGGGTTCGGGAGAGGGCAGGTCCCTTGACCATCACCATCAGTCACCTTCATCATCTCCATCATCTTAACAGTCATCATCACCACCATCATTATCACCATCATCATCACCATGCCTAGTATTTGTTGAGTTCTTACCATGAACCGGTCACTGTTTCAATTTTTAATCATTCTTTGAATTCTCATTACTATCCTTATTTTGCAGATGAGAAAACTGAGGCTTGACAAGGTTAAATCACTTCTGCAAGGTCACCCAGTTAGTAATGGAGGAGAAGTGTTACAACCAGGTGGACTGACTCCATCATTGAGGTGCTTTTCTCCATCTGCTGCACTAAATAAGGCCCCAGGAATGTTAACAACACTTGGATTCTGCTCCAGAACCCTCCGAACTCACTTCCCCCTTCCTCTTTCTATTTCCTCAGTCTTCTTAGATCTCCAACCCCACACTCCACCTACCATTTATGTCTTTGCTTTTCTTTTGCACTTTGACACCAGTCTCTCTTGTCCCAAACTGAACTCCCATCTTTTCTACACCTGCATCTCTCCTCCTCACCTCAGCACATTTAAGGACACTTGTCAGGGTGACATGCCTTCTACCTCACCTTCCCAGAGCTGACATTGTCAGATCCCTATTCAGACCGCCTGAGCATTGTAGGTGGGCATTAGACTTAGAGCTAGAATCCTTCCAGGTGTGCAGATGAGCATGAGGTATTACCAGTGTCAAGATTTTTTTTTTTTTGTAGCTGAGGCCCATGGGTTTTGGAGAAGCCTGGTATGGATGGTTGAAACTTGGGATTTTTTTTTTTCTTTTTATATAAATGCTGAACACGTGTATCCTTTGTCATGAAATACCAGGTTATGGATGTCTTACCTTAGCTTCAGAGAATACATTTGACCAAGGTTTCTAGAAGAAAGAAGGAAAGAAAGAAAGGAAAGAAAGAAAGAAAGAAAAAAGAAAACCTTCTCTGTAATGTTTCACAACGCTGTCCCAGTTCACTCACCATAACAACCCATGTGCCATGACAAGAAGTAGAGCATTATAAAGAGAGGCAGGATGAACAAGCTTGCCAAAGCAACTTTTGTTCTCAATTCAGCCTTGGAATTCATCATTTCTTCTTCTTTGTGTAGGTTCCAGAATTTTATGATACCTCTCCCCCTACCCAATGAGCTCTAATAGGTTTCCAGAGGGATCCAGACCTTACCATGTATCTTATTATTGAGGATATCACTTGAGTTAGCACCTCTTCCCACCATGTCTAGCAACAGTAGATTAGACAAGTGTCCAAACGACATAAATCCTCCTGGCCAACCGGAAGAAAAAGGAGGTAGAGCCAGCTTCAAGGGTTGTGATCTGTGCAGTTACACAGGGACCCATGCTCAGAGGGGCCCATGCTTGGTTTACTGTTCTTCTGTCTCTGTCTTTAAATTTTTAATTTTTGAACAAGGAGCACAGCATTTTCGTTTTTCACTGGGACCTGTAAATTATGTAGCTGGTCCTGAGTGGAAGTAAAGCATTCCAAAGCAAAGGGAGCCTTATTCTGTCAAAGGTGGCCCTGTTATATATATAAGAAATAGGTGATGGAGGCCCTGACTGTGCCCAATCTTGATCACAGGCTTTCAGCGCTTAATGGGAGCTGAAAACACCCCTGTTGGCTCCTCTTCAGTGTATTTCATATACCTGGGGAATTTTTTATCTTCTAAGTCCCGCTTCCCCAAGAAGGAAGCTAGCAGCATGCTTTCCCAGTCTTCTTTGAAGCTAGGGTGCAGACATGTGACCTGTACTTCGCTGGTCAGGTGCTCATGCAGGAGACTTCCCTTCAGGGGAAAGAGAGGTGAACATGGAGATGCCTCCAGGATTTGGCCTGATCAGAGGGGAAAAGCATGAAGAGTGGGGTGTTATTGGTGCCTTGACTGGTGCAGGCTGAGGCGACCGTGCCCAGCGGTCACTGGGCTCCGAATCTCTGCTGGGTGGATGGACGTTGTTAATTTGGGTGTGGTTTCAGGTTTCATAGTCTGGAAGTTTCATTCCCTGACTCTCCTGGAGATTCTATGAGTGCTTTCTGCTTACACTGGCTGGAGTGGATTCTGTTGTTTGCAACTGATAAGCTTCTGACTCTAACTGAAGCCCTCTCCAGCTCAAGGTGAAGGTTAGAGATGACTTGCTCAGCCATGTCTCCATATTTTGGGAGCTTATGAGGTTTTTCACTGATGAAGAGGAGCATCCCTATGTGAAATGGCAGTGGTTGCCAGTGTGCGTGTCTGGGCTTGCCAGTTTCCTGTGGTTTCTGGTGCCCTTGTGGTATACTTTCTTTCTAACTTGCAGTGGTGGACAGAAGTGCTGAGTGTCCATCACTTTACACTTCTGCTGCTGAGGTCTGAGCCACCATCTCTTCTTGTATGAATCTCAACAACTCCCCTGCTGCCCCCCCCCAAAAAAGGATACTGTCTTAGTCCACTTCGGCTGCTGCTATAATAAAATACTACAGACTGGGTAGCTTAAAAACAGTAGAAATGTATTTCTCACAGTTCTGGAGGCTGAGAAGTCCAAGATCAAGTTACCAGCAAGGTCATGTTCTGGTGAGGACCCTCCTCTTGATACGTAAGCAGGGGCATTCTTGCTGTGTCCTTACATGGAAGAATGAACTAGGGGTCTCTCTGGAGCCTCTTTGTAAAGGCACTCATCTCATTCATGAGGGCTCCACCTTCAAGGCTTAAGCACCTCCCCAAACCATCACTTCAGCCATTAGGATTTCAACATTTTGGGGATGAGTTTTGGGAGGACCACAAACATTTAGACCATAACAAGCACTGATGCCCAGGCCAACTCAGAACTCTTCATAGCTCATCCATCTTGCACTCCACCCCTTCACCTTAGAGGGTTCAACCAAACTCTATCCACAAAGCCATCTGGCTCTCCCTGTGTGCTCAGAATGCTCTAACCTTCTGCTCCACCCACTACATCTCTGCCAGTTATCTCCTGCTCATCATTTAGATCTCAGCTCAAGGGTCTCTTCCTCCATGAAGCTTTCCCTGACCACCATTCCCACTCTAGGTCAGATTCAAAGTTCTTTTCCTTATTTCGGTTTGTAATTGTACGTTTGTTAATATGAATATTGATTAACATCTGTACCTGCCCACTTACAACAAGGCCAGGGACCAGAGGTAGCATTAAAAATAACCATCATTAAAAAAAATAAAAAATAAATAACCATCACTGTGGCACAGGCCTGACCAATCAGAGCAGACACTAAATGTCCTAATCAGGAAGGCCACTAGCTTTAACAACTGGTCAGCCATGGTGAGGGTACCAGTAGCAGCCACAGCAGGGATGGGATTAACTCTCCTCATTGTATCTTCAGCCCCTGGCCCAGTGCATGGCACATAAAAAAATGTTCAATAAATATCCCTGTGAATAAATGATTGTTCTCTGTTGTTGATCCTAGATCTGCTCCAAAGCAATTCTCGGACCTAATGTGTTGGACCTTTTGTGACTGCCTAGCCTGCCCTTACTCAGGACGTGGACACCAGTTAGCCCTGCTCCCTGAAGCTACTGGTCATGCTTTCCAGCTTCCATATAGAGCAGACACTCAGGTACCTGGTAGAAGAGTGGATTCCTCCCTCCAAGCCAGGACACTCGGGGGACCACGGTGTGGTAGGACACTGGCTACACAGGGAGTGGATGGGGCTGGGAACCAGGTCAAGCTCAGAATGGGCTAAGTAAACAGGGTATGGGAAGAAAGACGGTAGAGGAACGAAGTCCAAGAAGAGCTGGCATGATGTAGAATGTTCATTGGTGTGGCTACTGCTGTGAACTGTGAGTGGTGTCAGCATCTTAGAGAGGCTGTACCCAGCTGGGCACTGTCAAACCAAGTAGCTTGCCATAACCCAGATGTGTCCTGCTTTCCCACTCCTTGGGGTCTTGAATGCGATGGTCTCTCTGCACTGATTTCCCTTCCTGCTCTGCCATCCATTTGTCAGATTTTGAGGCCCATCTTAAGCATCACCTTGTAAGGGAGTAAAATTTTCCACCCCAGAATATCTCTTTGGCATGTGGATTACCTTGAGCTGAAAATAACCAAGGCCCAAAAGACTCAGGAAGAAACTTTGAAATTCCCCCTAACTGCCTAAAAGAATTAAGAAAGAGGGCCAGTTCCCTAGAATAGAGCTATCACCAGAGATACCTGCAAAGATACGGGCTCAGTGTGGAGGGGGAAACTCAGCAGGGCTTAGAGAAAAGACAATGGGTCCACTCTGTGACCCGTTGTCTCTGCATGACCCAGCAAACATTTATTTACCAGACATTTGCTTTACTATCTTCATGTGAATTGCATTTTCACCCTTTGAAGTCCCCAACCACTACCCTCAATGTCCTCTTTCATCTTTAGCTGAAGATAGTATTTAAGGTGAAGACTTCAGTCATTTTGGTGAGTTGCTCAGTTTATCTGGGTCTCTCCCATGTATACGTTATTAAACTCCTTTTTGATTTCTCCTGCTAATCCATCTCATGTCAATTCAATTCTTAGGCCAGAAGCACCTAGAAGGGTAGAGGAAAATTTCTTCCTCCCCGACAGCCTCCTGCGTCCTCTGGTACCTCTACCACCAGAGCCTTGGCTGTTCTTTGCTCCTTTGCTGCCTCAGCCCCTGTGCATTCCCCTAAGGTGGTCCATCTTCACTGTCTTGTCATCGTTGGGACTGTGGGTTTTTGAAGACTTACTCATCATTTCCTCCCTGGCCTGACCTTGCCTGGATAAAGTGGACATTCCACATGTGGCTTTAACGAGAGAATGGATATGTGAATGAACTGGGTTTCAGAGAAGAAAACATAGGGTTGGGTGATTCTTTAATTTTCTTTTAATGTAAGTTTTGTTGAAGGAGGTCAGGGATGGTACAAGGGAAGATTAAAAGCATCACATGTCAGGCTTCCCTGGTGGCGCAGTGGTTGAGAGTCCGCCTGCCAATGCAGGGGACACGGGTTCGTACCCCGGTCCGGGAAGATCCCACATGCCGCGGAGAGGCTGGGCCCGTGAGCCATGGCCGCTGAGCCTGCGCGTCCGGAGCCTGTGCTCCGCAACGGGAGAGGCCACAACAGTGAGAGGCCCGTGTACTGCAAAAAAAAAAAAAAAAAAAAAAGCATCACATGTCATACTTTTCTGTATTTATGCTATACTTCAATAAAACGTGAAATATATAATATATTCTAGTGTGGGTGAGGGGAGTAGAAGGGAGGATGACAAGTGGCATAAGAACTTGGGATTCCTAGAAAGGAAGAGAAAGGTCCCTACTGACTTCCAATTCAGCTTGTCTCAGGGTCAGCTGGCTCCTCAGGCTAATCCCATGGAAGCCCCAGCCAAGGGCATCTCTCAGGCTAGGCTTGGAGAACACAGTGTCCACTGCCTTTGGGTTGCCTGGGTTACCAGTGGATTTACACAGTCATTCACAGCACACTGGCCTGTGACTTAATTAGATGCTGTCATTTTGAGCTCCGCGGAAAATAAAGTGTTTTATTTTTTTAAAAATAAAAATAACTTTACATTTTTAATGACATCTGATCACTTGGAAAACTTTAAACAATACAGAAAAATTAAGGAAGAAGGCGATAAATATCCTCTGTCATCCTATATGCAACGTAGCAGATTTTTCTCTATATACATTCAAACACATACTCGTGTTTTTTGAACACATGAAGCTATGTTTGATATCAGGAATACAACTGAGAGCAGAATCGTTCAACTGCAAGTTCTAGGCTTTTTACACATTAACAGGCTGATTTCAAACATTTCCTGATCTGTTTCCTCTCCAGCCTAACTTCTACAGTGCTCCCAGAGCAAGCACCCTAAGTGAGGGTCCTGACCGAATGATCTGATCCCCTACTTAAGATGTCGTAGGAAAATGGGGTGCGAGAGGATGGTCACATCCCAGGTCTCCAGTGAGTCCCTGGGACTGGCCGCCAAATGAGGGTCCTTGGCTTCATGCAGGAAAGAATTGCATTGCAGAGCGAGCTGAAGGAGAGTGAAAGCAGATTTAAAGCAGAAATACACCCTCTACAGACAGAGTGTGGGCCATCTCAGAAGATGAGAGGCCCTGAAATATGGGGTTGTTAGTGTTTATGGGCTGGATATTTTCATAGCCTAACCAGTGGGAGGATTATTCCAACTATTTTGGAGAAGGGACAGGGATTTCAAGGAATTGGGCCACTGCTCACTTTTGGCCTTTTATGGTCAGCCTCAGAACTGTCTTGGCACCTGTGGGTGTGTCATTTAGATGCTAATGCATTACAATGAGCATATGATGAGGCTCAAGGTCCCCTGGAAGTTGAATCTCCTGCCATCTTGGGCCTAGTTGGTTCTAACCAGTTTATGTCATGTCCTCAGCGGCTGTGTCCTTCTTTTAAAGGTTGTGCCATGCCCCCTTCCCTCCTGTCTCACAAACTCACCAGTGCAAAATAAAATCCATAGTTTTAAATCTAGCATTCAAGGTCTTTCCACTTGCCCCCAAACTGTCTTCCTCACCTTGTGTCCCCAGAGACCCTCCATGCTCTGCAGCCGCTTATTCTCAGTTCCCCATTCTCAACAAAACCCTCATATCCGGTCCCTTCACTCACCTCCTCCTTGAAGCCTCACTTTGTTCCAGTTTCAGATACATTTGTTTTTAATATCTCTCTGAAGGACAGTGACTTCATCCATTGTCTTTGTGTCTGTCAGAAGGCTTCACCCTGAACTATGATGACCCAGTGAGCATTTGATATGTGAAGGCATCAATACTGAATTTGCATTTAAGATTGAGCAAGATGATCAGGTTTGGGGAATATGAAGAAAAATCCTACACTACTCATGGAGCTTCCCTGGTGGCGCAGTGGTTGAGAATCTGCCTGCTAATGCAGGGGACACGGGTTTGAGCCCTGGTCTGGAAGGATCCCACATGCCGCGGAGCAACTAGGCCCATGAGCCACAACTACTGAGCCTGCGCATCTGGAGCCTGTGCTCCGCAACGAGAGGCCACGATAGTGAGAGGCCCGCGCACCGCGATGAAGAGTGGCCCCCGCTTGCCACCACTAGAGAAAGCCCTCGCACAGAAACGAAGACCCAACACAGCAAAAATAAATTAATTAATTAATAAACTCCTACCCCCAACATCTTAAAAAAAAAAAAATCCTACACTGCTCTTGTTGACCGCAAGTTCACGTGTCCGAAGCACAGTGAGGCCAAATGAAAGGAAACATCGGAGTTTGGAGCAGGGAAAGGTTTATTGCAGGACCGAGCAAGGAGAATGGGTGACTCATGCTCAAATACCCCAGACTCCTCAATGGGTTTGGGGGAATAGGTTTTATAGGCAAAATTTGGGGTGAGGGATGCAGGGTGTGTGACTTTCCTCTGATTGGTTGGTGATGAGATAACAGGATGGTGTTCCAAGAATCTCAATCATCAGCCTTCTGGTTCCAACCAGTCTTCGGTCTCAGTGTGTGGTTACCACCCAAGTGGAGGGTTCCTGTAGAAGAGCTCAAAGATGTATTGTCATGTATGTCCCCTGGGGAGGAACTAGGTCTCTGCTTTATTGCCAAACTATTGTTTCTTAACTGATTTTCCTTTGTTTCTATAACACATTCTCTCACTTCCCAGATTAGCAACTGTTGAAATCTGCCCTTTGGTTCAGGGAAGGTCTAGGGGGCTGAAGACTTTTTCTTGCAAATAAGAAATGGGGACACAGAAAGGATTTTGTACCCAGGAGGGCCCCACAGTGTCCTGCTCCATTTCACTACTCCTCCTGGGTTTCCCCTTTACTAGCCACACAGAACACCTCACTTCTGACACTTCTGGTTGCCAGATATGTGGGGTTTTTCCCACATCAAGGAATTCTCTGACACCAGCCGCGTGTCCTACATTTCAGCTTGATTCAGATGCTATCTACCTGGAGACAGCGTTAGATTCCACAGGTTAAGGGCTCAGTCCCACAAGACTGCCCCTCCCCTCCTCCACCAAGCCAGTTGTCAGCCCATGTTTGTTACTGAACCAAACTTGGGTCTGGTGGTCCATGCACAGTAAAGCCAATCTACTGACACTGGGTCGTGGTAAAGGAAAGTGCAGCGTGTATTGTAAGATGCCATACAAGGAGTCCAGAACAGCTAGTGCTCAAAAAAGCCCGAACTCCCTGATGCGGTTCAGCAAAGCAGTGTTAAAGGCCAGGTAAGGGAGGGGAGTTGCAGGGTATATGGTCAGCTCGTGCACAATTCTCTGATTGGTTGAAGGTGAGGTAACAGGGCAGTGTCATAATGATAACTAACATTATCAATCCTCAGGCTCCAGGAAGTCTGGGGGCTACGTGCTCATGGTCATCAAGTAGTCAACATCTTCCATTTGCTGGGGGTTTTAGCATCTGAAAAAACAACTCAAGAAATGTGCATCAGATACTGTTAACTAGGTACTTCAGAGAGGAGCTACGGCAGAGGATATGGGGGTGGGGTCTGTCCTGGGAAAGCCCCATAGTGTCCTGCTCCTTTACAGGTTGTCACCTGTGCTTCTGACTGACCAGCTATAGATCAGCGGTTCCTATGACCTCCTCTTTGTGTTTGATTCATGTGCTGAAGTGGGTCACATGACTCAGGTCACATAACTCTAGTGTTTACTCACTAGATTACCATTTAATACAAAGTATGTAACTTAGGAACAGACAGATGGAAGAGATGCAGAGGACAAGGTACGGGGAAAGGGCACGGAGCTTCCACGCCCTCTGCAAGCCCCACTTCTGCCACATCTCTGTGGATTCACAAACCTGGAAGCTCTCCTATGGAGCCTTCCTTACACAGGCATGATTGATTAAATCATTGGCCATTGGTGATTGGACTCAAACTCCAGCCCTTCTTCCCTCCCCTGAGGTCAAGGGGGTGAAATTGAAAGTTCCAATCCTCTGGTCATGTGGTCGGTTCCCCTGACAAGCAGCCTCCATTTTTACCTGTCGGCTTTCCAAAATTTCACTCATTAAGATAACAAAGACACATTTACTGCCCTCCTCAGGAAATTCCAAGGTTTTTAGGAGCTCTGTGCCAGGAGCAGGGATGAAGACCAAACCTGTATTTCTTATTATAAATCACAATATTACAGGGAACCAAATGGGGTTGCAGCCCAACATTGTGGCTAAGAGCAGATTCTGTTAGGTGTGAATGAAAAATATTGCCCCGCCATATCAGTAAACAAAGGATGTTGCAGCCATCAAGCCATCAGCCACTGCAGTCACCTTCCAACGATGCGCTTTGAGGAGACTCAGGTCGAGACAGCACAAGATACTGGCCGCAGACGGCTGAGGTGCATAGCAAAAGAATGATTTCAGTGAACCCAGACTCTTGCATCTTCCCATATATAGAAAAGCGCTAAATTCCTTAACTCAAGATATCTGGATTTTTTAAATTAACAGTAATCTTTTGATGTTCCACTACCTGGTCTTTGCTGCAGAAACTCCTCTGTATCCTGGCTCCTCCCTTACCTCTTTGGAGCAGTCCCTCAGAGCTATTTGAGATGCTGCATTCTGGGCTTAAGTCCTCAGTTTTGTCTGCCGAATGAAACATAATTCTCAACTTTTACGTCGTGCATTTTTTTCAGTCGACATAGGTCTGGCCAGTCCTGCCTCTATCACTTGCTAGCTGTGTGGCCCCGGGCAGATCATGTATGTCTCCAAGTTGCATCACCTTGTTGTAAATAGGGATTACAAGTACTCAGAATGAAATTGGTCCATGTGCATAAAGAACCCAGGACAGTGCCAGGCCTGTGATAAGTGAGCACTGTGTCAGTGTTAGTTGCTAATATTGTTATTGAGACAGGAGGGAAGGGGGTAGGGCACAACCTTTTAAAAGAATGACATAGCCATTGAGGCTATGACATAAACTGGTTAGAACCAATTATGCCCACGATGGTGGGAGATTCGACTTCCAGTAGAACGTGAGCCTCATTATATGCTCACTGTAATGCGGTAGCATGCTATATGACACACCCACAAGCGCCATGACAGTTTCGAGGCCAACCATGAAAGGCCAAAAAGGGGGCTGTGGCCCAATTCCTGGAAATCTCTGCCCCTTCCCCAAATAGTTGGAATAAGCCTCCCACTTAGCTTATAGAATTGCCCAGCCCATAGAAACTAACCACCCCGTATTTCAGGGCTTCTCGCCTTCTAAGATGGCCAACACTCTGTCTATGGAGTGTGTATCTCCCTAAATAAACCGGCTTTCCCACTTAATTCTTGGGGCAGAGTCCCCTGCCTGCCCTCTTGTATCTCTCACAAGGGTCCTGTATTAATAAATCTACTTCTTGCCTATCCCTCTGCCTCTCGCTGAATTCCTTCTGCGTTGAGACATAAAGAACATGAGCTTCAGTAAGTCCTGATACCAGGTGAGTGATTTTAATTAAAAGACAGCGGGTTTGACCCCCGGCCCGTGGGTTCAAGTTCTAATCTGAGTTTTGGCTGGTTTCAAGTGCCAGTCTGAGGTGTGCGCTTTCATTATTACTACTAGAGATGTTTGATACTTATCTAAACACTATCTACCAATACAGTACTTTCTAGTGCAGTCCAGAGATTACTGTGCAGCAGGCACTGTGCCAAGTACCTTCATAGGTGCCCTTTTTAGTCCTCACCGCCCCATGAGATCAGTTCTATTATATCCTGTTTTACGAGGAGAAACTGTAGAAGGAGAGAGTTTCATTACATGGCTAAGATCACACAACTCCAGCATCTCTGAGAGTTCCTCCTGCCCTGGGCAGGGATGGTGGCAGCCAGCCTTAGCAGAAGTAGTGATATACCAGCTCTGCTTCTTCATGAACTGACATCCAGTGCTAGCACCAAGCCTGGCACTTAGTAGGTACTTAATGCATATCTTCTGAGTGACTGAATAATGATTGGCATTTGACCACAAACGAAATGCTTACGAAAGGCCCCAGAGCACAAGAGAGAGAGCTGGGCAGGCAGGTTGAGGAACTGAGTACTAGTCTATTCTGTTCTGTTCTGGGTCTCCTTGGTAGCCACCCTAAAAATTGGTCATTTTCCCTCTAGCACGACATACTTGATAACAAGTGACTTTCGGAACCTGAAGAGGAATGGTAGAAACTATGATGGTGAAGATGGTTAACTTAAAATGATAAAATTTGCAGTTACTTTACCAGCAAAATGGGTTTATCTGGGAGCAGCAAAGAATTGCAATTCAGGACAGGCAAGTATGGCAACCATATGCAAGCCCAGTAGAGCAAAAGAGAGGGAACTATTTTATAGAGGAATAGGGGAAGTTAAGACGGGCTGTTATAAACAAAAAGTCCACTGGAGGAAACTGGGAGTTCGAAGTATGGTGGCTTTTCATTGGCTGAGTTGTGACAGTCTCTCATTGGCTGAGTTGTTGCCAGGCGAGGAGAAAAATTTTCTCCCTTCTGCTGGCAGTAGTAAAGTAGTGTCATTTCCTGTAGGAGATGCAAGATACATCTCTTCCTTTTGGGATCTGTATTGACTTAGAGTGGTACCTGCATGAGAATTCCCCTTCAGCCCTCCTGACTCCGTTTTAGTGAGGTTTCCCTTTATTAATTTTGACATGATACTGACAGCTCAGCAATTCTCAAATGCCTTTGACTCCCACAGAAAGGAAGCCAAAATCTCCAGCGACCCTGGCTGAGGTCGGTCCGTGTCAACGTCCCTCAAAAACTTCAGAAGCAACAGGACAAAATAGAAGCCCAATTTGAAAAGGAATTTCAGACCTTTGAGATAAAGTGTAATGTTTATGAGCCTTTCCTTGCTAAGATATTCACTCTGTATGGTGCACGTATTAATGTAGTGGAGGGACGTGCACAAAGATGAGAAAATGTGATGTTAAAGAGGGAGGACCTGGATTCTGAGGCATCTGAGGTAAATTAAAAAGAAAAAGAATGGTAAAAAATCCTTAAAACATTCCTGAATATTGATTGATTTAACAAATATTTTGGAAGGCACAGGACTTTGATCAAAAAATGAGGTGACCCTCTCCTGGTGATCTTCAGAGACGTGTAGTGGGAGTGATCACATCTTGGCCGGCTGATCAGTTACATGTCTGAAATTCCCCTTGAACACAAATGTTGCGGACTAAATTGGGTTCCTCCCCGGTTCATGTTTTGTTATGGCAGCCCCAGCAAACTAATACAACAATGAATGTTTCAAAAGTAAGATGTAGAGGCAGAACTGTGCTGAAGTGAAAACCAGCTTTCTCAACTCCTTCTTCTGTGAGATAATGAAAATTGAGGTTTGCAAGAGTGCTAAATAGATACGGTGAATAAAGAGTGTCACTTAGAGAAGAATTCGTGGCCTCACTCCATGTGGGACAGTCCAAAGCAGAGCTGAACCAGCCCTGAATAGTATTCTTCCATTTATTTAGTCTTTCCAAAATTCCTCAGTGCCCGAAAGTGGAACTCATGAAAACGAAACTTCACTGAAGACTTTGCAATTGCTAGAACTTCATTTATAGGCTTTTGAAATACAGAGCTCAGTTTTACACTTTACACAAGGAGACTTGTGGCACCAAAGAAAAGGGTAAACTCAAACACTTTACTGGCCAGCAGGGCTCAACTATTGTTGAGACTGGGAAGCTGTCTTTTTAAGACCTGGCCAGGGTTCTGAACATCCACATTAATAACCAATGAAGCAGGTGGCAGGATCTGCACTATGCTAATTTCAACACAACTATTCATTACTTATAGCCTTATGTTTCTGTGTTTTCTTGGTAGAGTCTATCCCCAAATTCGTCCCAATAATAAGAAATGTGTATGTATGAAATCGCTTTACTTAGAATTTCAGGAATATAGTTTTTTTTTCCCCAAAAGATGTGGATTGAAGCAGATTCCCCAAATCATATTTTCATTGTTATGTTATTTTCGTCCGTTCAAATTCCCATTGTCATGTAACTGTTAAAGGGTCGCTGTCAAAATTACCCAAAGTCTTCACTCAAATTATTTATTTACTTGAGAAAAATGCATGTCAAAAAGCCATTCCAAGTGTGTGTGTTTCTGACCTGTGCGGAAATAGAAAGGCTTTAATTTGACTTGTATCAGCTGCACCTGCATGATTTTGTGATAGAAATGTGACGTGATAATTCTAAGATGCGGCTTGTAAAATTTTGCTATTTGGGAATAGCTGGCACATAGTTAAAATCTCTTGGAAGAACACATTAAGCTTGTTTGGACTGGATTCTGTGTGACACAGTGATCTGCACAGAATTATAATCAGAATGGAGTTCTTGTTTACCACTGCTGCTGTTAGTAGAATTTAGGAGGGTTAGAGAGAGGTGGGGAGGGAGAGAGACTCTCCTGACCCTGATAATTAAACTAGGAATTGCTCTCTATTTTTATGTGTGTGATGGAGACACAGGGTGCTTTGGGATGGCAGAGTGGGGACCTAACTCGATGTAACATCAGGGAAGGAAGGCTTCCTAGAGGAAGTGACCTCTAAGTGGAGATGGGAAAGATAAGGGCTATTCAGCCAGATGAGAGGTGGGGGCATGAGGAGGTGCGTTGAAAGTATTTCCAGGCATAGAGACTAATATGTACAAAGGTTTATGTCCTCAACTTATTGAGTCTGTCTTAAATGTTTGCACTTTGTTTATTTAACACCTTTATACTACTCAGCCAATAGTTGTTGGTTATCTTGATTAGGAGTCCTGGGAGAGGTAGTGACTGTTGGAGGTGTCATATCCAAGAACCCAGGACTGTTCGAATTTCTCCCCTCTCCTCCAGTGGAGTTGCCAAACATGCTACAGGCAAGCCCAAGCACAGATTGGAAACTGACAATTATTATTTAACCACTCGATTGTCAGGCTGCTGATTAGGGACAACCCTGGCTAAGCTGAGTGAATGTGCCCCAGAGCACATCACTCTCATGATGTGGTCACCTCGCCCACGAGTAAAAGTGGCTCAAGAATTCCTTGCTCCCAGAAATCATATCAGGATCTGCTCCTTCCTGAAAGGGGGTGACAGGGCATTGGGGTGTGGAAGGAGGTGAGGCTAGGCAGATTAAGTAGGGAGAAGTGCTGAAACGTTCTGTCTGTACCCTCGATAATCTTCATGAAAAGTCACAGTGATAGACATGGAAGCAACCTAAATGTTCATTGACAGATGAATGTGTAAAGAAGATGTGGTGCATATATACAATGGACTATTACTTAGCCATAGAAAAAAATGAAATTATGCCTTTTGCAGCAAGATGGATGGACCTGGAGATTATTATACTAAGTGAAGAAAGCCAGACAGAGAAAGATGAATATCATATGACATCACTTATATGTGGGATCTAAAAAAATGATACAAATGAACTTATTTACAAAACAGAAACAGACTCTCAGTCTTCAAAAAAAAACTTATGGTTACCAAAAGGGAAATGTAGGTGGGGGAGGGATAAACTGAGAGTTTGGGAATAACATATACACACTACTATATATAAAATAGATAATCAACAAGGACCCACTGTATGGCACAGGGAACTTTACTCAATATTCTGTAATAAACTATATGGGAAAAAAATCTGAAAAAGAATGGATATATGTATATGAATAAGTGAATCATTTTGCTGTACACCTGAAACTAACACAACATTGTCAATCAACTATACTCTAATATAAAATAAAAACTAAAAAAAAAAAGGTCACAGTGATAGATGCCCAGAAGCTCTCAGACTTCAAAGGGGCTCACAACGTAGTTGAGGAGGGGTACAACTGACAGCATTATTGAGAGTATGTTTGTCAATGGTCCACAGGGGCCACATTTGACCCATCACTTGCTTTTGTACAACCCAAAAGCCACGAGGGGGTTTTACATTTTTAACTAGTTGGAAAAAGCAAAAGAAGAACAATATTTCATGACGTGGAAATGACATGAAGTTCAAATTTCAGTGTCCGGAAGTAAAGTTTTATTGGAACCCAGCCACGTTCACTTGTTTACATATTGTCTGTGGCTGCTTCTGAGATACAGTAGCAGAATTGAGTAGTTGCAACAGAGATTGTATGACCAGCAAAGTTGAAAGTACTTATTATTGGGCCCTTTAAAGAAAATGCGAACTGACCTATGACCTAAAAGTCTGAGGCGGGCTTCCCTGGTGGCGCAGTGGTTGAGAGTCCGCCTAACGATGCAGGGGACACGGGTTCGTGCCCCGGTCCGGGAAGATCTCACATGCCGCGGAGCGGCTGGGCCCGTGAGCCATGGCCGCTGAGCCTGTGCGTCCGGAGCCTGTGCTCCACAATGGGAGAGGCCACAAGAGTGAGAGGCCTGCGTACTGCAAAAAAATAAAAAATAAAAAAGTCTGAGGAAGTCAGTAGCCCCCAGCCCAGTTGCTACACTGGGAGAAGCATGGACAGTCTGGTTGGTGCCTCATGGCTCCACTCTCTCCTTCCTTCAGACACGTGATGCAAACCAATAATATTACCTTTCCTCCTAACATTCTCAGCTCTGTTGTCACAGCTGTGACAAGCCCGTGACAAGCAATTTCTCAGCGAGAAGGAGGAGAAGGTCTTTTTTCCCCAGGCTTTTGTTGAGCTGTTTTCCCTGGAGAGCTTGAGAATAAAGGAATCTCTTTTATTAATTGTGCCAGATTAAGATGTTGACTGACTTAACGACTTAGTCAGAAGTTATACTGACTTTCCTCAAAAGCAGACCCGGTGACAGAAAATAAGTCCAAGTAAATTCCAAGTCAGTTTGGGAAGTGCTCCCAAGAAACGCTGGTGAGGGAGTGGAAAGTGAGTCAGGGAGGGCAGCAAGGCAATCCAGGTTATCAGGGGAGCAACTGTAGACAGTGTAGAACATACTTCAGAGTTTCTGCACCTGAGAATGGGAGGAGGTTGAGATATTTTTCTACCCATCAGTCATGGATGGAGGACGGCTCCCACGAGGACCTCTGGTCTACACCATAGTGGCAACCGCCAGCAGGAGCAGAGATGGGACACCGATGGTGGCAGTGTGATGCCATTTGCTCTTTTGTCCCCGAGCCTGTGCCTGTGGCAGTTGCACAAATGTTAACTCTCTGGCCTGAGATCTGTGACAGAAATTGCCAGTCATAAAGGATATCGGTAAATTATTACAAAACAAAAGTATACACATGGGCATCGCAACAAAGCACGTCAGGGGATTATTGGAATTTTTCTAAGAATCTAGAGTCTCTGGTTTTGAAAACTGCTGCAACATTCCAAAGCAAATATCCACAGGCTTAGGGATAAAGCTAAATGTAAAGATCGATGCAATGGACAGAAAATAAACGGTATGTTCACATGAAGCTCTAGATGAACTAATGATTAATGAGAAACCATTTTAAAGAGGGTTTTTCCCTGTAATTTAAGGTACAGTGAAAGAATGAATAAAGAAGCACTTAGAATTATGTACAAATCATGAAGCCACTTCTGGTTTGTTACACAAGTTATAGAAACCATCAGAGGAAGCATCAAAATGCTATTGTATAGCTTAACACTTGAAACCGAATTCAGACTTACACAGAAGTTCCTTGAGAAACAGCCAGTACAAGAGGAACACTCTGACTGTCCTCTGTCCTCCTGCAAGCAGGAGTTAAATCTCCCACATGAAAGGTACCCTCCCTGTCCCAAGAGGTTAGAAGGCATCCTTATCACCAGAAATAGAAAATTTGGACTAAGGAGGCTGTATAAACAAAGCCTGTTACTTCTTCACTAATTTACTACTCTAAACCCAAAACCCTTTTTCTTGTTAGTTCTTTACAAATTACTGTGTCTACAAGGTATAAAAGCTTTCTGCTTTGGTCACTTCTTTGTGTCTCATAATTTAATGGGGCTCCTGTATGTATGAAATTAAATTTGTTTTTCTCCTGTTAATCTATCTTATGTTCATTTAATTATTAGACCAGCCAAAGAATCTAGAACGGAGGAAGGGCAAAATTTCCACCCTTACAGTGCCCTCTTGTTATTAGAGACATTAAAAGTCAAAAGCATTCCAAGTTATACAGTTAATGGATCCAAGCCATATACCCAAGGGTGGTTTGTGCTGTTTTCAACATCCACTGAAGTCTTCCAAGGGGCATACTTCTTTCATAGCCATAGGAGGTGCAAGATGTAAGATGTTCTTTATTTTGTAGGGCACATCTTGACATGCCCCAGACCACTGGCTCACTCTAACTTTACTGCTGAATCTTTATAGGGTTGTTTTATCTCCCACATTCTAGCTTGCAAGTGTTTTACCAGGGCATCTAGGAGACTTTCTACTTCATACTACTAGTTTTAGCCAGCATGATATCAATATAAGGGGCCAGACTGTTGTTAGACAGAATGTTTAGACAATCAAGGTCTTTTTAGACTGTCCAGGGATCTAGAGCAGTAGAGCTACCATAGCCCTTGGGCAAGATGGTGAGCCCCTGCATGTTCCAGGTGAGCGTGAACTGCTTCTGGTCCTTCTTACCAAAGGAGATTGAAAATAAGGCATTCGAAGCATACCAAGTGCCCAAATCTGCGATAATTTACTCTAATAAAGATACTACCGGGCTTCCCTGGTGGCGCAGTAGCTGAGAGTCCGCCTGCCGATGCAGGGGACACAGGTTCGTGCCCTGGTCCAGGAAGATCCCACATGCCGCAGAGCGGCTGGGCCCGTGAGCCATGGCCGCTGAGCCTGTGCGTCCGGAGCCTGTGCTTCGCAATGGGAGAGGCCACCACAGTGAGAGGCCCGCATACCACAAAAAAAAAAAAAAAAAAAAAAGATACTACCTTCTGGCATTGCAACTACGAATTGGGATTATCACTTGATTAAATATATAATAGCCTGCTGCCTTCTGACATAATCCATCTAGTGTTTGGTTTTTGCAGGGTCTAGACTGAATTAAATGAGAATATGGTGGAATAATCCACCCTACTTTATTTTTTTGAGACTTTGAGGGTGGTCTTAAGCTCTTGCATTGCACCTGGGATGTGGTCCTGCTTCTGGAATGGAGGTCAGTTTCAGAGGCTTCCATTTGGTCTTTCCTACTGTAATAGCTATTACAGGTCAAGGAACCAATGTGAGAAGGGCTAGGGAAATGACCACTGGATGGGTCCCTGGACAATGGGACCCACTGTGATAAACTTTGGCCAGGAGTCCATTAGTTACCTGGCCTCAGTAAGCCCTTATTTAACTAAGGGGGGGCCGTGACTGTGTTTTGGGTCTTGTAGCTGTGACAGTTCAAATTTTATAGTCAGTGGTCATAAGAAGGTCAGAATATTTCCATTCTTCTAATGTGCAGTAACTCAGATAAATGGCCATAGGTCATTTTGAAGGAAAGGTTGAGAGAATCACTATTTTATATACTTGCTGTGGCATTGCAGGACATTTCCTCCCCCTTAAACGATTGGATCTGGGTCTGAGGTTCCAGATACAGGTCCGGGGATTGGGTGAATAATTGTGATCCCCCACTGTAATAGCGAACATCAGCCTTTGGCTCATTTGCTCTATATCACTCTTTTTTTTTTTTTTTTTTTTGCAGTACGCGGGCCTCTCACTTCTGTGGCCTCTCCCGTTGTGGAGCACAGGCTCCGGTTGTGCAGGCTCAGTGGCCATGGCCCACGGGCCCAGCCGCTCCGCAGCATGTGGAATCTTCCCAGACCGGGGCACGAACCCATGTCCCCTGCATTGGCAGGCGAACTCTCAACCACTGCGCCACCAGGGAAGCCCTATATCACTCTTGATTGTAAAGGTCAAGCAACATTCTCATTGATTGCCCACAGCTATATCTTGCTCTAAGGAGCTATAGGATCTATTAGCCTCTGTGGCAGATTCCTTCCTGCCAGGCCCCCATTTGCCATGTCAACTCATTGCCATATGGCAGTCATATCTGCCTTGCCTATGCCAGTTAAGTGTTGCCTCCCAGTCTCTGCAATTCTGGACTCCTGTTTTTCCTCTTGGCGCTAGGAAGCACAATCCCATGGCAACATCACTACCACCATCCCTGGCCTTCAGAACACAGGCACTTAAGAGCTTCTCCGTGAGGACAGTACCCCCATCACTAGCACATTCTTTATTGTTTTAACAAAGAGCATCTCTGGGCGCTCTGAGGGAACATAGTCAGCTGGATGTGTTATATATTCTTTCCAGCATGCCCATCTCTCTGAGCCTTTAACCCCTTTCTTACTACTCTGCCAAAGTAAAATAATAAATAAATCTTATCTCATTTACTTCAGGGCATCTTTTATTCCAGATTTCAATGAACCATTCCAACAATGTTATTAGGACTAGGTCCTAGGTGTCCTTGTCAGATTGTTAAATTTTGAATTATGGGAGAGCGTCCCCTTATCAATACATTTTTTTTTCTTTTTTAATTAATTAATTAATTAATTATATTTGTTTTCAGCTGCGTTGGGTCTTCGTTGCTGCGCATGGGCTTTCTCTAGTTGCATTGAGCAGGGGCTACTCTGTGTTGTGGTGCACAGGCATCTCACTGCAGTGGCTTTCCTTGTTGCAGAGCACGGGCTCTAGGGAGCGTGGGCTTCAGCAGTTGTGGCACACGGGCTCAGCAGTTGTGGCTCACAGTCTCCAGAGTGTAGGCTCAGTAGTTGTGGCGCACGGGCTTATTTGCTCCGCGGCATGTGGGATCTTCCCGGACCAGGGCTCCAACCCGTGTCCCCTGCATTGGCAGGTGTATTCTTAACCCCTGTGCCACCAGGGAAGCCCCGAACCTAGTTATGATCTAAAAGCAACGAAGGGAGTCAGGTCCTGAAGAGGGCAAGAATCACCCTGCCATGTGAAGCCTGTGCACATCTTCAGGCAAAGGGAGCTGCTGTCCTCCAGAAAGGAAGAGAAAGCCAGTCCTACCAACTCTGGGGGTTCAAGGTTTTCAATCACATATACAAAGATGTGCCCATCCTGAGTCTCAGGGTCTCACTCCTTGCCTGGAAGGGATGTAGACCTACCAGGGCTATGAATTCAGATTTCTTGTCACTCTGCTCTGCTCACGGTGAACATACTGGGCTCACATGATGTTCAGCACAGTCTGCCCTGCAGCTGCAGGAGGTGAGTGTCTCCTTAAATGCACCATAGAGGTCTTCTAGCCTCCCACCATACCTTAGTTGATAGCTGGCTGACCTGATTCTATCATTTTCTTCCCTTAGCACTTTGGGGGTAGCAGAAAGCAACCTCCACATTCCTTATAATACTATTTTCCTTACATCTCTCAGTGGCTCAGATAGTATATAAATGGATGCATCCATTTCACTGAGCCCATGAGCTTCCCTCCTGTGATGGTCCTAGTGATTGTAATGCCACTGCATGTCAGGGGAGGGGTACATTGAGACCAGGGAGGGAAGAAGCCAATAAAGGATGGATTTCCAGGCAAATTGTCACTGAGGGCAACTGGAACTTGATCCTGCAGGCAGCTTTGGGCTGACAGGGTAGAACACTTCAGAGACACATGTGAGCTGAGGTCTTTATTCTTCATTCCAGTCAGTCATTGGTTGAGGGCTGCTCCCAGGGAGGGTGTGAATTCCTGGGCACTTTCAAGCTACCCTGTGTGTGGATAGAGCAGGTATTGGAAGTCAGAGAAAGCTCCCAGACAAAGAGTTGCAGGTGCCTCCCCTGGGCAGCTGGACAAGTGCCCGGAAACTGCCCAAGTGGGTAAGCATCACACACCAGCATTATCTGCTATGGTTGGTTTCTTTCTCACTTGATTTAAATACTTCCCAGTTGAGATAAGGGATTTTATTTAGGGATTCTCTCTGGGATCCTTTCAATTTTGCCTCTGCCTCAAAATCCCTTCTTGCTACAGTACTGCCTAATTCATGGCAGACTTCCTACTCTATCACTTTCCTGGTCACTTTCTTATTTTTCAAAGCAAAGGATACCTTTGAAAATAAAGGTATTTATTTCATTAAAATGACGGAGCTTCCTTGTTTAAAATGATAACAAACCCAAAATGTAGCAGATGTGGCTTTCTCTAGCAAATGACAGTGAGGAATAGTTAGCAATCCATTCCTACCCCTTCAGGTGGAAGAATTTTAATATGTATCTCTGCTCAAAACTAGAGAGAGGTTCATTAATTATTTGTAAAAGACAGCAGGATGAAGAAGATACAGATCTTAAACCTCAAGGAACTACTATTCAGAACTGTGCTGTCCACTGTGGTAGCCACTAGCCCCTTGTGTCTACTGAGCATCCCAACTGAGATGTCTTATAAATATAAAATAAACACCATATGTCAGAAACTTAGTACAAAGAAAAAAGAATGTAAGCAATCACATTAATAATTCTTATATTCACTGTATGTTGAAATGATGTTTTGGATTGGTTGGGTTAAATAAAATATATTATTAAAATTAATTATGCCTGTTTCTTTTTGCTTTTTTAAAAAAATATGGCTACTGGAAAAATTAAAATTACATCTATGGCTCACATTATATTTCTACTGGACAGTGCTGATCTAGAAAGAATTATCACATGGCCCGCCATGAACTACACTGTGAGTCAAAAGTCCACAAATTTGAGCCCTCAGGACAGTTAAGCTATTTCTGAATTCTTGAAGAGGGAACAATTAATTAAAAAATGAAACCGTTGTGCACTTCTCACCAATTTACCTGTCACAGCAAATTATTTGATTCACCAATTAGGGCAAGTCATGTAATCTCACCAAATCTGTGTCCTAATTGAAAGGGAACAAAATCCAGTATTAAAGATTGGTGACATGTTGATAACTGTTTAAGTCAGACGAAAGATGTAGCGGGGTTCATTTCTGGTCTCTCTACTTTTGTGTGTTTGAAAAGCTAAGTAAAATCTAAAAAGAAGCAAACAAACAAAACAAAACACTAAAACAAAATGAAACAACAACATAAAACCCCAGCAGAGTATTAATTACCATCCTAAGAGCTCCAGTTATATTGCTATAAAAATCCCAGCCCTATATCCTAAAGGTTTTGTGAATAAGCTAGAAGACCAGAAATGACTGGACAATATTAGCTAACAATGATGACGTATTTGCTGTGTGTCTGGAGCAGTTCTAAGTGTTTTCCATGCAGTACCTCTTTTGAGCCTCGCACTGCAATTTATAGTTAATAATATCCCCCCTCCCCCTTTTTAAGGTGAGAAAACTCAGGAGCGTAGAGCAGGAAAATAAGTCAGCGAGATACCACATCTAGGAAATTACAGAGCCAGGACTCAAACCCAGCGAAGTAATTCTAGAACTTGTACTCTTAACAACTATGTTGGATCATCCATGTAGTTACTATTTGCCAGAATCATCCTCATCTTTATCAACTTCTATCTGCAGGCTCTAATTAATGTATTTCTTTAATTGCCAAAAAATTAAGAAATGTATTAAGTGAAAGTACCTTTGCCACATTTCATTCACTAGAGATAACTGATCTGAGTGTAGTGGATACTTTTCCAAATTTTTCCTATTTACACATAGCTTATATTCGAGTGCTTGCTTCGTGCCAGGCAGAGTTCTAACTGCTTTACATGTATTAACTCATTAATCCCCACATACATGTTGATTTCAGGGGCGAAGGTCTGAGACTTTCGTTACTGACCAGTTAGTATGAACCCTGGCTGCAAGATTCCAGAAACCTGTACTGGAGCTCAAGTGCTGCCCTGCAGCCCTGGTCTGCTCCCTCTTGGTGTGGACTCTCAGGGATGGGCTGAGGTCCAGGGAGAACAGTCCCAGCATCCCCCACAGCCCCTCCCAGGGCTCCAGGAGACCAAGCAGTCCCATGTCCTCAGCTTTAGGTCCCCGATTTCAGGAGCTTCCTTCCAAGCAGTGAGACTGAGTTCACATGGTGAATAACTTGCCTGTGAAACCACATGGCTTATTTCCTCCTGCTGACCCTGCCCAGAGACTCTGGGAGAAGTATCTGACCAGTGACAAAGATTCTCCTTGACCTCACTCTAGTCAGGCTCCTCTAAACTCTCAAGACCCTGACCTGGGGCTCTGATCTTGAACTCTGTTCAGTCCAGTTTCAGCAAAGACTCTTGCTAAAGCAGAATGCTGCTGGGTCAGTTTAGCCAAAGTCCCCCACCTTTGATGGATGGTCAAGTTCATCGCCTCCCACCCTCAAAATCTTATCACCCTACCCTGTGAAGGGGAGTAGAATATGTCACCCCAAAATGTGCCTCTTGGGCCAAAGGATTACTTTGAGCTGATTAAGAAACAGCAGACACTTGAGAAGCTCAAAAACTGAGGATTAATTACCCTTTTGTAAGGGAAATTTACATTTATAAAGGAAATCTCCATTTGTAAGGGTGTCTCCCACTCTGTACCAGGAAGAGAAAAGCTATATCTTTGGTTTAAGAGAAAAAGGATTAAAAAAAAGAAGAGTTGAATACCACCAGGAATATTTGCTATTTGTTCCAGCTGAAATCTGATAATAAGATATTTGAAAGGATTTTTTAAAATAGCTCTATGGTCAGAAGTTAGCCACATTGGCAGTTGATATTCAGAGGCTGATCGGAGCTATTTTTAAAAGGTCTCTGTTCTGTCTGTTTTATTTGATGCTGCTCCTCCCATGGGAACTTCTCAGTCGGAACCCCCTTCTCAAACTCCTGCTGACTCTATGCTCTGTCAACTCTGCCCATCTCATTGTTAGCGTGATTTTGCTGAGGATAATTTGGAACTTCCTTGGCCTCTTTGGGAAACAGAAGTGCTCCCCAGAGTGGCTCCTCTAAACATCCTTCCTCCTCATGTCACCTTCTGTCTTCCATCCAGCTCCCTTGAGTCCTTTGATACAGGTCTGTTCAAGTGAGGCAGGAGATAGATGGGCCTCTGGCTGAGCAGCTGGAGTCTGTCCCCTGCGGCCAGATACTCCAAGATAAAGATAATGGCCGGAGCAAGGAGGAGCTGAGTCCTCCCCAGATAAGAGATAAAGAGTCCAAATATTTCTCACTCTTGAGGTCAAGGAGACCTCCCAAACTACACAGGCACAGAAAGGTTCCTCAGAGACCAGAGAAGGGATATGTGTGTGTGCCAGACCATAATATGTTCTGTCAACTTCCCAGAAACCCTTGCACTGAATCCATCTTGGCTAAGCGATGTGCGTGCCCACGGGGGAGGACCCTGAGTCAGACCAAAAATGGACTCAGAGTCAGACAAAGCAAGATGATTGGCCAGAGGAAACCCAGAAGAACTGCCCCCGTATAAGTGATTTAAACAACTCTCTCTCTGAGACTGACCGTGTGTGTCTCTCCACACATACTTTTTTCTCCCTAATGAACATTTTACTTGTTTCACTACTTTCCGTCTCTTTGTTGAAACTCCTTTCTCCAAAGTCGACGAGCCAGGGCCTTGTTGCTGGCCACCGGCCCTTTTGTCTAGTGGTTAGGATTAGGTGCCCTCACTGCTTCAGACTGGCTTCAACCTTGGGTCAGGGAACTGAGATACTGCTTCAAGCCGCTACAGGCCAAGGCCACCAAAAATCACAGCCTCTTCCATCCTTCTGTCCATGCCTCCCAGACTTTTCCTTCTCCCGCCCCTCAATTCCTACAGTCACTTGAACTTTGGCCCCTCTTCTCCACTGGGGGCTCTCCAGGGACTCAAGCAACCCCAAAAGCAACTACCTGAGCTATTTGGAAAAAAGCAAATGAAACATCTTAAAAACTGAACCCACCAGCTTGGCTTAGCTAGGTCACATTGTCCGAGAAAATGGGACCTGGAGTTGTTTAAGGAAATCCCTGACCTCCTAGCCAATCATGCCCCGTTTCCATGTTACCTCTTCTAATATTGTATAAAACTTCCTCTTGCCCAAGATTTTTGGAGAAGATTGCTCCACAGCTTGTGAGGCACAGCAGTCTCCCAATCCATGGATTGTCTTCCCTTGATTAAAAAACATCAAACTCCTTACTAAAGTGTATTATTTTTGTTATTTGACAAGGTCTTCGCCACAAATATTAGTTAAAAGTTTTGGCCATCTGAGTGGGTAAACTTAACATAGTCCATCTGCCAGAATCACAGTTTGGATCTAACTGTTCTTTTATAAATCGGTGACTTTTGTATCATTGTACCTGTCTCATGACCAAAATTTTAGAACGAAAGCTGTAATATCTCTGTGTCTGCCTTTACATGAATGTTATAGACGCGTGGTGTTTTTCTACCTCTAGGTGATGTTGCTGGTTCTTTAATGGTTTGTTTTACAGATTTAAGGAAACATTTTTCTCTTTTCTCTTAAGCTATCTATAACTTACATTAACTTGGTAAATCGTACCTCTGTAAAAAGAAACAGAAAGCAGAAAAGTGGTTGCCAGGGGCTGGGGGGAGGGGAAAACAGGAAGAGGTTTGTAAAGGGGTACAAATTTTCAGTTTTAGGATGACTATGATCTGAGGTGACTATAGCTGATAACACTGTATTGAATAATTAAAATTTGCTAAAAGAATGGATCTTAAATGTTCTCACTGGAAAAAAAAAGTTAAATTTGTGAGGAAATTGTGTGTTTAACTTGATGGGGGGAATCCCAAGTATATCAAATTTTCAGGTTGTACACTTTAAATATCTTACAATCTGTCAATTATGCCTCAATATAGCTGAAAACAAAATCACAAGAGAATCTTATCAATGGAGAAGGCACTCACTTAAATCTGCATAACAAACGTTGCCCTTGTTTACCATGTTTTTCCTGATAACCTCCCAGAACTGTCTTCCCTCCACTCCCCTTTCCCTATTAAGGTGGAATTTAATTCTGAATGCTAAGCCACCTCAGGGAGTTACTCATTTTTTTCCCTGGGTATCTCCCATGTATGCATGAGGTATACATGTGAATACATCTGTTTGTTTTTCTCTGTCTTTTATTACAGGGCCCTTGGCCAAAAACGTAAAGGGGTAGAGGCGAAATTATTCTTTCCTCCTCTGTACCTGCCTTTAGCAAAACCCCTAAAGTCAGTTTAGCCATAACCTTCCCTATTCTTGATGTCTTTTGTTGGTAATTTTCCACCCACTGACCTCCCCCTATGCCTTGGCTATAAGTCTCTACTTGTCCACGTTCTATTCAGATTGGAGCCAGCTCTATACCAAGCTCTCTTTTTCCCATATTATAATAGTTCCTGAATAAAATTTGCCATTGCTGTTTTAACTTCTGTCTGGTTTTCTTTGAACCCAGTAACATCTGGAAGTACTCTCTTTCCTTCTCCCCAAGATCCACTGACAGTCTTTTTTTCTCCTGAATTTACTCATTTAACTTTTTCTATTTCCAACTGTGCTGTTTCCCCTCACTCATTCAGCAAATATTTTCTTTTTAATTTTTATTGGAGTATAGTTGATTTACAATGTTGTGTTAGTTTCAGGTATACAGCAAAGTGAATCAGTTATACATATATCCACTCTTTTTTAGATTCTTTTCCCATATAGGTCATTATAGAGTATTAAGTAGAGTTCCCTGTGCTATACAGTAGGTCCTTATTAGTTATCTATTTTATATATGGTAGTGTGTATATGTCAATCCCTAGCTCCCAATTTATCCCTCCCTCCCTTTCCCCCCTGGTAACCATAAGTTTATTTTTTCTACATCTGTGACTCTATTTCTGTTTTGCAAACAAGTTAATTTGTACCATTATTTTAGATTCCACATGTAATATTTTTAGATTCCACATATAATATTTCCTATTCAGAAGAGAAAAAGCAATGCTTTAGAAGAAAGGTCGTGCTGGTCCAGGAAGGGAGGAGTGCTGAGTAGGCTAAATAATACATGGACCATTTCCGTGTATTATTATGTATATAATGGTGAGTATTATAAATAATACTCACCATTTCCTTAGTCACGTTATGTTTACATCCTTGCTTCTCTTTTCTCAACACAACACTGAAAACCCAGAATTTCTCATTTTTCACAGATCATCCTAGTTCTTCTCTTACAACAACTCATGGCAATAGGGGAGGGAGGCTTGTATAAGACCAGAAGGTGAATTGCTGCCAGTTTACAAGTATGCTAAAAAGCCTTAGTTTTTTTTTTTTTGCGGTACGCGGGCCTCTCACTGTTGTGGCCTCTCCCGTTGCGGAGCACAGGCTCCAGACGCGCAGGCTCAGTGGCCATGACTCACAGGCCCAGCCGCTCCGCGGCATGTGGGATCTTCCCGGACCGGGGCACGAACCCGTGTCCCCTGCATCGGCAGGTGGACTCTCAACCACTGCGCCACCAAGGAAGCCCTAAAAAGCTTTAGTTTTGTCCTTAGAGAAATGTGGAACTATTGAAGACTAAAAAACTTGGACAAGGGAGACGGATGATCAGATCTGTGCTCTAATCATTAACTCATCCAACAAATATTGTGTGTCTATAGGTTCCAAGCACTAACTGCTAGGATTACTTCAGTGAGCAGACAAAAATCCGTGCCTTCTTGGAGTGCGTATTCTAGTATGTGGGGGAGATGAACAATAAGTAGTCTTTATAAAGAAGTAAATTGTATTTTAGAAGGTGATGCATGCTATCAAGAAAAATATAGCAGAGAAGGATGATAGAAAGTGTTGGGCTGGGGGTTACTGTTTTATATAAGGAGGTCTGGAAAAACATCCCTGAGAAGATGATGTTTGAACAAAGATTTGAAGGAGTGGAGGGATTAAGCCAAGCTGATCTCTGTGGAAAGAACATTTCAGGCAAGAGCCTCAGGAGCAAAGGCCCTGGGGGGCTGTGTGTCTGAATTATTCGAGGAAATGCAAGGAGACCAGGATAGTGGGATCAGTGTGACAGAGGGAAAGAGGACAAATCGGGTTGGATCTTGCAGGCCATTTTGCAGACTTTTCTCTGAATATGATGGAAAGCCATTGGAGGCCTGTTGGAAGGAGCCTTCTGGCCACAGCATACTGATGCCCCCAAATACTGGTTGAGGATATCAATCAAATACCAATCCCTAAGGAGGTGAAGTACTATTCTGGTAGAGTTTCATCTGACAATGGATTACTCTCTACCTCTATGTCTTTGAAATAATGTCATATCTAAAATACAAGACACTCTACTCTTCTTCTAAAATGTCAGATTACATGTTTTTGAGCTTTTGTCAAAGCTGTGTCTATCCCTGGGGTTCAGAAAGGTCTGGGCTGATGGCACGGGGCTTTTGGAAATCCATTGTGGGAGGGGTTATCAGATAACAAAGGAATTCTGGAAAGTGGAGAAGAATTAGAAGGTTATCATTATATCTGTAGTAGAGATTTGTTGTGTGTGTGTGTGTGTGGACATCATACATCCTGTTTGGCCCATAGTGCCAACTGGTTTCCTTTGTCCCCGTGTAATTATTTAACAGCATCTCTCTCTGGGAGGGAGAGCCTTAGGGACAGGACACAGAGCCACGAATAGCATTGTGGGGGGACCGAGCTACCAAAGAGTGACCCAACTATGGCATAGATGCAGGTTCCCAGTGAGAGAGGTCATCAAAAGCAATGATGGGGCAAAATCAAACCGCTTTGCAGGCAGGGCCAGTCTACTCCCTCAGGGTCCTAGCAGGACCCAGATGACACACTCAAATTTGGATGATTTGAAGAAGATTTAACAAAGGACCATTTACAAAGATATTGAGAGTGTGCAGAAACACTGCCTAAAGGGACCAGCAGATGAGGTGGCCACAAGAATCTGGAAGGAAAGAGTCCCATGGAGAGGTCACCTTGAGAGCAGCAGTGACCTTCTGTCAATGAATCCGGCAGGTGGGAGGCCACCCTGCAAGGAGGGAGCCAGCCAGGGCAATGGCTGTGGTCTGAATGTTTGTGTGCCCCCAATTCATATGTGGAAATCCTAACCTCCAAAGTTGGTAGTAATAGGAGGTGGGGCTGGTGGGAGGTGCTTAACCATGAAGGTGGAGCCTGATGAATGGGATCAGTGCCTTATGAAAAGGAACCCACAGAGGTCTCTCTCCCCTTCTGCCATGTAAGGACACAGCGAGAAGGTGCCATCTGTGAACCAGGAGGAGGGACCTCACCTGAACACGGCCATGCGGGTGCCTTGATCTTGGACTTCCGAGCCTCCAGAACTGAGAAAGAAATTTCTGTTGTTTAGAAGCTACTTGGTCTTTGTGTTTTGTTATAGTAGCCAAATGAACTAAGACAGGAAATACATAGCTTTCTCCTTCCTCCCTCTGGGAGAGCCTGCTGGGGTAGGATGGGGGCAGAGAGCCAAATGGAAGTGGGTGGAGAAACTGGAGGATCAAGTGCGAGGTGTCCAGCCCTCAGCCTTTTCAGTACATGTCACCAGTGGGGGCTGAGCAAGAAAGGAAAATCCTGACAGAAGCCACCGGCCATAGGCAGACATTGTGACCGGAGATGCAATACTCCCCATGAGGACCCATAGAGAGAGTGAGGTGGAGACTCTTGGAAAGGAGGTGATATTCTACAAAATACATGGAGGCTTCAAAAGGCACTGAGATAGAGGTTCTTAGGGTTACAGTGACCCCACTGTGAACTCTGGCCTCAAGAGACCCAGGGAAACAGTCATGTGTAGCTTGGAAAGATTTCTGAATTTCCAAATAGTCTTTTAGTCATGCACACATCTACCAGGGCTGCTCTCTCAGAGCATTTCCGGTCTGCTGGCTCTGTTCTCAGGGTCCCTGGGGTGGGTGTGGAGGGGCCAATGCCTAGAGGAAGGATGTTGTCATTTACTCTGTGTGGTTCTGAGTCATATGAAGAAACAACAAAGGATGCAGCTGCCTACACAATTTTGTTGATTTCTCCACTGGAGGGTGATTTGATAAGCATGCTTGATGAGAAACACATGCTGCCTCAAGGGTCCATTTTTCTAATATATTACAAGTTGTTTTAGATTACATTGGGTGATTTTTATGTTATCCCTGAAAAGGCAATACTTACACATAGTTCAAAAGTAAAAACAGTGTAAAAAGCCTCACTCCCACCCTTGTCACCTGTTTTGTCCCCTTCCTTTCACTCTGATAACCACTTGTTACTTTGTGAAAATACAAGAACATATGAATGAATATTATTACTCTCTACCTTTTCTTACACAGAAGGGAGTGTTCCATAAATAATACCTTGTATCTTGTGTTTTTCTGCTTACTAATGTATCCTAGAGATTACTTTGTATCAGCACATACAGCAATTCCTCACTATTTTTTTTTTTACAGCTACATAATATTCCATGGGAGAGATGTTTCATAATTTATTTAACCCATCCCCTGTTGGGGACATCATTTGGTTTGTTTGCAGTCATTTCTCTTATTAACAGTGTTTCAATGAGTAATTTGGTATACCCATCATTTTTTATGTGGGCAGGGATATTAGCAAGATAAATTCCTAGATATGGAGTCAGTGGGTCAAGGAGTAAATGCATTTGTAAGACTGATGTATTGGTATATTAATTCTTTGCTGGCTATGGTGTAGCAGTGAATTGAACAACCACATATTATTTCCAAATGAAAAGCTCCAAAGATGAAACTAAATGCTGAGTCCAGATAGAAACTTCAGTCAGTGTAGAGTGCTGCTTCTTAAGAAGGATGAACATCTTGGAGTGTTTATGTATCCCTGAATGCAAACTTGATGTGTACTCCGAGAATCCAATTTGAAGAAAATCTAGACATTTGGTTATTAGTGCAGATAAACACTACACCCCACCTCCAAAGAAACAAATTTCTTAATTATTTAAAAGACTCCAGGGCTTCCCTGGTGGCGCAGTGGTTGAGAGTCCGCCTGCCAATGCAGGGACACGGGTTCGTGCCCCAGTCCGGGAGGATCCCACATGCCGCGGAGTGGCTGGGCCCGTGAGCCATGGCCGCTGAGCCTGCGCGTCTGGAGCCTGTGCTCCGCAACGGGAGAGGCCACAACAGCTAGAGGCCCGCGTACCGCAAAAAAAAAAAAAAAAAAAAAGACTCCAGCTTTTAATTTCAATGGTCTAGAGGTTTCAGGGGACAAAGGTAAGGTAATCTGAGAGCTGGGAATTCCTCCACCAGGGCAAGTATTATGTTGATTGATAGATGCTCTAGGGTTCCAAAGATGGTCTGAAAACTCTCATTCCTTGAAACAGAGGCATACACTTCAAAATTACACAGTAAAATAAATCTTTATTTTGCAAGTAACAATGGACTTTGGAAAAAAAAGGAAATCCAAACAAAACACACCATTAACAATAACAACCAAATGTGAAAAAAATCACTTTCCAGTGTTTTTGCTAATACACAGCAAGGTGGTTTTTTTTTTTTTTCTTTTCTTTTTTGCGGTACGCGGGCCTCTCACTGTTGTGGCCTCTCCCATTGCAGAGCACAGGCTCCAGACACGCAGGCTCAGCGGCCATGGCTCACAGGCCCAGCCGCTCCATCGCATGTGGGATCTTCCCAGACCAGGGCACAAACCCGTGTCCCCTGCATCGGCAGGCGGACTCTCAACCACTGCGCCACCAGGGAAGCCCACAAGGTGGGTTTCTAAATGACCATAGGGCCTTCTCAGGACAGACACCCCACTCCCACCCACCACCATGCTCTCTGCCTGCCTCTTGTTTGTAGAAAACCTTTAGCTTCCTAGGCCTTCCTCAAGTTCCAGAGAATGAGTTTAATCAGGGAAGTGAGAAAATGCAGAAACATAGGAAAACACTCAAGCGAGACAAAATAAAAACAGTTTAGCCATTAAACAAAGTCGAGCATATTTAGTTCCTCCCCAGGGGCTCTAGATATTATTCTGAGTCATGTCCTTTGAGTTGTTTTGCAGAGACTGAAACCCCCACCAGGTGGAAGAAGTTAACTGTATGCTGCCCACAAGCCCATGGACCCCAGACAAGTTGGAACCAGAAGTTTGATGACATTGACTCCCAATTACCTCACCTCAAACCAATCAGAAGAATGTCCATGAGCTGATCACATACCCTGCAACCTCCTCCCTCACTCTGTCCTTAAAAACCTTTCCCTGACAACCATCAGGGTGTTTGGTTCTTTTGAATACTAGCCATCCAGATTCCTTGTTTGGTGCTTACAATAAATGCTGAACTTTCCTTCACCACAACCCAGAGTGAGTAAATTTGGTTTTGCTGCACAAAGGTGAGCAGACCCAAGTTTTGTTCATAACAAGTCGAGGGAAGTTGTTCTCATAAAAGAAAAACACAAGAAGTCCTGGACTTTTAAAGGTTGTGAAAATAGACTGTGCTGTAAACCTTAGCTATTAAAGACCCTCAGGAGAAGAATGGGTTTAGCCCCATGAAACACCCAGTTAACTGAGAACTTTTTTACCAATCTCCAATATTTTGGTTTTAGCTATTTTTGTTTGTGGCTAAAGGTTTGAACTGCAGGGCAGGGCTGGGGTTGGGATGTATTTGAAAAAAACATATTGAAGTTATATTTTGAGTACAAGCTACACCCAGGAAGTGACACTCAACCATTTCCTGCAGCTGAGTGGAGATGTGATGAGAATGTGGTGGATAGTTTAAGAAAGACTGAAAACCATTCTGACTTAGAGTGTGTTACGTACTTCCTGGCCTTGTGAAGCTGGTACCCTGAATAGAATGTGAATCCTTTCTAGATGAGTCAGGCCATCACCATGAACTTGGGTTATTATAGCATCCTGCAGGTGTGTCAGGTTGTTATTCCTGTTGGTGGATGAGGTTTGGAGTGACTTTCACAGTTTTTCTGTGTGACATACAGTTGTGCAGTGGCTGATCAGTTCTCTTTCTGTGATGGTCAGTCTTCACAGTGCCTTTCTGGGCCCCAAGATGCACCCCAGTTCCACTATGTCTCTGTCTTGTAACCTTAGCTAAGGAGATGGAGCTTCTCCTGTCTGTCAGAGGACAAAGCATACAGCTCCAGGACTGTTGTAAACAGTGGTCCTCCTGTTAAAACATCTGTGCAATCTCACCCTCTTTTCAACACTTCTTCCTGTTAATATTAATATTACAGAGAATCATTTTCATTTACAGGTAATTCATTAGAGAGTAAATGTTCAATTTTTAAAAATATAATAGCACAAGCATTTTGATTAATTATATTCAATATCAATTAATGGTTTTAATATGTATAAGGTATTTGGTGTCATTCCTATAATGAAACAGAACAGAGTGTTTCCCACCTGAGTCATGTGTTGTCCATCACAAGTGGTATGCTGGTCTTCACTGTGGGTGGCACCGTGGAGTTACAGTCTTCACAGTTCAAAGCCTTTTGTACAGTATTGTCTATAGAAGTCAATGCCTTGAACTGGATGGGTCTTAAGTTACTTGGTCTCTGCCATAGTCAGGGTTCTTAGATATGTAAAACAGAACTATCTCCCCATAGTGCATTATAAGAAATTAAGTTCCAGAATTTCTAGGAGGGTGAAGGAATTAAGAAAGAACCAGGAATAATACCTAGATTACACCACTGGTCCAGTAGAGAGCTTACTGCCCAGATTTCTGCACAAAGGAACTGAAACCTGGACCATGAGGTATGAAATGGGCTGGCTTCATATCAGATCCAGGAGAAATGGGAGGAAGCTGCACTAGAGAATGTAAATGCCATGGGGGGCAGGGTCTTTCTTTTAACATTTTTATTGAGATATAATTCACACATCATAAAATTAATCCTTTTAAAGTATGCAATTCAATGTATATTTTAAGTATATTCACAGTTTTGCAGCAACCTCACAATCTAAGTTTAGAACATTTTTATCAGCCCCAAAAGAAACCTCATACCCATTGGCAGTCACTCCCCATTGCCCCTACAATCCAGCCCTAAGCAACTGAAATGGAGCACAACCCTGCGGGGCGTCCCCTGGTACAAATCCTTTCCATGTCCCCTGTCTCTTGTTTGTAGGAAATAGGCTTCATTCAGCCTCCTTGACCTTCCCTGAGTTCCAAAGGGCAGATTCAAATAGTTGCTAATCAGGGAAGGGAAGGAATGCAGAAACAAGGGAGGAACAGTCAAGAAAAAGTAGTACAGCCTTGGGTCAGGGTCCTGGTTCCTCCTCAAGGAATGTGTCTAACAATACCTTTGAGTTCTTCTGCTGGAAACGAGGCCCCCACCCAGGTGGAGGATGGTGACTTGAGGCTGAACACAAGATTTCTGGACCACCACCCTGTTACCTCCCCACCAACCAATCAGAAGAAAGTCACTACCCTGTAGCCCTCACCCCAAATTTTGTCTATTAAAAACTTCTCCCTGAAAACCATCAGAGAGTTCAGGTTATCTGAGCATGAGCCACCTGTTCACCTTGCTTGGCCCAGCAATGAACCTTTTTCTGTTCCAAACTCTGATGTTTCGGTTTGCTTGGCCTCACTGTGCGTGGGGCACACAAACTGGCGTTTGGAAACACAACCACTAATCTACTTTCTGTTTCTATAGATTTGCCTGTTCTGGACGTTTCATATAAATGGAATTATACAATATATGGTCCTTTGTGACTGGCTTTTTTCACTTAGCATAACGTTTTCAGGGTTCAACATGTGTTAGTACTTCATTCCTTTTTATGGCTGAACATTATACCATTGCATGGGTATGAAACCGAACAGGACACTGTGGGACTCCTGGGCATGGAAGCCTTTCTGTGTCTCCCATTTCTTGTTTGTAGGGAACAGCCTTCAGCCTCCATGACCTTCCCTGAGTTCTTAGGGCAGGTCCAAACAGTTGCTAACCAGGGAAGGGAGGGGATGCAGAGATAAGGGAGGAGCAGTCAAGAAACAATAGTGCAGCCTTGGGGCAGGGTCCTGGTTCCGCCTCAAGGGATACACATAACACTATCTTTAAGCTCTTTACAGAACTAAAACCCTCAACAAATGGAAGATGTTAGCATTCTTCATTCCAGAGAAGACCACCTGAGGCCAGATTAAAGGAGTGCACACCCTGCACACACCCTAATCCTTACCGCAACCCCACCCTTGAACAACTGCTATAAAACTCCTCACCAAATCCTCCCGGGTTGGGACACACAATTTTGAGGGGCACGAGTCTTCGGTGTCTCCCTTTGCCTGACAAAGCAATAAAGGTATTCTTTTCTACTTCACCCAAACTTTGTCTCCAAGATTCGATTTGGCACCAGTGCACAGAGACCAAGTTTTCAGCATCAGGTACATCACATTTTGTTTATACATTCATTAGTTGATGGACATTTGGGTTGTTTCTACTTTTTGGTTATTATGATAATGCTGCTATGAACATTGGCCGGGCAGGGAGTTTCATCTGGTTTGTTCACTGCTGATATAGTAGTGCTGGCGTATGGTAAACTCAACACAGGTATTAATTAAGCAAATTGAAAAAATGAATTAATAGTTGTCTGATGAAGACATAAGTTTTCCTTATATAGTAAGCATGAATAAAATATCTTTGTTTGAACATTAAATATGGTATACAGTTTCTTTCTTCTTTCCCTTCCTTCCTTCCCTCCTCTCTTTCTGTCTCTCTGTCTCACTCTCTTTCTTTCTTACTGAAAAAAAAGACCCCTATCTTACACTACTCACAAAAATTAACTCAAAATAGATTAAAAACTTAAATGTAAGACCTGAAACCATGAAGCGCCTAGAAGAAAATGTAGGAAAAGGGCTCCTTGACATGTGTCTTGGCAACGATATTTTGGATATAGTACCTAAAGCACAAGCAACAACAACAAAAATGAGCAAAAGCAGCTACATCAAACTAAAAAGCTTCTGCACAGAAAAGGAATCAATCAACAAAGTGAAAAAAGCCCTGTGGAATGGGAAAAATATTGGCAAACCATATATCTGATAAGGGGTTAATATCTAAAATGTACAAATAAGTCATACAACTCAACAGCCAAAAAAATATCAAATAATCCAATTTAAAATGATTTCACTTGTATGTGGAATCTAAAAACAAAAATAATAAACTCATAGAAAAAGAGATTAGATTTATGGTTACTAGAGGCAGGGTTTGCGGGGAGAGGGAATTGGAGAAAGGTGGTCAAAATTCCAGTTACAAGGTAAACAAGTACAGTTGACCCTTGAACAGCATGAGTTTTGAACTGTGAGGGTCCACTTATATGCAGATTTTTTCAATAAATATAGTACCTATATTTTCATTTTACAGATCTTTAAATTAACTACGTATGGGGAAAATTTGTGTTCAGAGACCACAATACGGAGAATAGAAAGAACCAGGGTTTGAGTGCTGATTCCATCCAAACTATTTCAGCTTCTTGCCCTTGGGTGAGTCTTTTATCAGTTCATTTGTTTTACTTCAGAGATAGCAGTATGTGGTTTTTTGACTACATGGCAGTTGATCCCTAACCTCCACATTGTTCAAGGGTCAACTATACTAGGGATGTAATGTACAGCATGATGACAAGAGTTAGCACTGCTGTATGATATACATGAAACTCCTAAGAGTTCTCATCACGAGGAAATTTTTTTTTCTCTTTTTTCTTTCTCTCTCTTCTTTTTGTATCTATATGAGATGATGGAAGCTAACTAAACTTATTGTGGCAGTCATTCTGTAATATATGTAAGTCAAACCATTATGCTGTACACCTTAAATTTATACAGTGATGTATGTCAATTATATCTCAATAAAACTGGGAAAAATGAAGACAAACACACTGAAAAAAAAATGGGATTTTGAAATTCCACTCTGGCTGTGTAATTCTGAGCAACAGCGTTTTTTTCGGTGTCCAGTGTGCCACCCTATCATTCTAAAAGGAAAAACGGTTAGTGTGAAATTTAAATGAGATAATACTGCATATAATAATGCATGTATGGGATAATATAGGCACACGTTAAAGTGCTAAAAAAAAAAAGGAGGTAGTTTCTTTACTCTTACCTTTAGGCTGTTCATAGCTGGTAGCTGGAAAACCAAGCTCTAGGACTCTATGTAAAATATGATAAAATAATTTATGAATGAGGACCTAGTGAAATTCTAATTTTAGTTTATTCACTATTCACTCACTCCTGCTACTACTCTTCTGTCAATGAGCTTGTATCATGATGTGCATAACAATCAATTATCCTTAGTTAATAAGAATTCTTTCTCCAGAATAGAATATAGACCTGTACAGGGCAGACACCTTGGCTTTAAAGTCTTTATATTCTTAGAATATAGTCCACAGCCAGGTGCATAGAGTAGGTTCAATGTATAGTTTTGAAGTGTGAACATGAGTGAACAAGTAAATTTTTGTGACATTAACTTTAGTGTTTATGACCATTTTCTTTTTTGTGAATCGTTTTCAGACTTAATTATAAACTATGCATTTATATATATGTGTGTGTATGTATACAACTGTATATATTTTGTCTGCATCATATATACGAAAGCATATGTACAATCTGCTCAATATACTTATGATTGTACCTGTACTTTTAGCAGAAGACTTAAAGCAAGCAGTGATGTCATAAGTAGTTTAATAGCTAGAAAAAGATAGTAATACATACTATGATAAAGACAATCATCTATAAAGCAAAGCAGAAAAAATTGTCTATTCCTGAGGGGAGATAACTGAACAGATCATTTAAAGGGTCAGTTTGTCTTACATCTTGTAACCATTTTACCTTTTGGGAAATTTTTTCTAGGTGAATTTCAACTTCTCCAGAGGTATTGATACAAATGCAACAAGTAGTATGAGCAATAGCACAAACAACTCCTTGTTTAGCCAGCATAGGATCTAAGGCAACCCCGTTATCTAATATTACTTGGGCTAAGGAGTTTAGGCATGTCTGTTGTGCTGCAATACTTTAGGTATCTTGGTATCCTGCTAACATGGATCTCTTGACTCTGTAATGAAGAGAAAAAGGAGGTTAATCTGTTTCCTTATATACAGACAATGCATAATATAAACCCAATACAAATAAACCTTCTATTTTCCAGCTATGAAGACATTTATGCGCCCATCCTTGGGAAGGCGTGTCAATTTCAGTATCACACGTGAAGACAAAACCTGGGGAAGTGCAGTGACCCCTCCCGGAGTGCTCTTACTGGAAGTTTTGTCAACACAACATCAAACCATGGGTCATTTCTCTTGCAAGCTTTCCGAAAGTCATTTGTGTGGTATTTAACATGTGGGAGTTGCTGGCATAATTTACTCACCTTTTACTCTTCAAGACTTTATTCAGTTTAAGTAAGGGGAAGAACAAAGCAGTCTGGGGTTATTGTGCTTGATCTCTAAGGATTGAGGATGGTATCAGACAAGGACTGGACATGTTAATCTGTTGAAAAATTTGAACTTGTAAAGTTAGGGAGGTCGGTCTAGGTGGATGGTAACATTAGGAAGACCTGAAAATTTGGTGACAGGTATTATGAGAGGCTTATATCAGTCTTGTATTGACCTGGGAATTTGATGACAGATCCAACAATTGGTTAGACTGCCCTCAGTAGCTATACTTTGTGACAACGTTGCTAAAGAATTTTCTTTCCGTCCTGTAAATTGGGGCAAGAGTTAGCTAGAAGTAAAACAATAGCTTTCAATTTTGATAGGGAGACAAACATTTGGTAAACAATTCAACTGAGCTAGTAGGATGGATCATACAGGCCTGGCCCGGATTCTTGGGTTACAGCTGTCTACTACTGCTGTCGCCTTCTTCTCATCTTGTGATCCTTAAAAAAATTAGGCTACTTCATGTTACGTTTAGAAATATTTAATTTGTAAGCACTTGTTTTTAATTCAATCAAATACACCTCTTTTACCATCCAGAGGTAGAAACATATATTTGTAACCTACATACAGACATCTAGATAGACATAGAGATCACATAGTTTTCATTTTAAAACTTAGTCATGAATCATGCTTTTCAATATAAAACTCATTGGCTCATAAATAATAGTAAGAATAAGTTTACTTGCTTGAGTTTTCAAAGGCCTCCCCACCCCCGCCTTTTTTTTTCTTTTAGTTTTAGGTTCTACTAATTGAGTCAAAGCCATAGTCTCAGGCAGTGTGGGATGTGTCTACATTTCAAGGACATGATAAAAGAGTTACAGCTTTAATCTTTCTCCTAGGAATAGTTTTGTTTTCTCAGGGTGAGAAGTTTGAAAAACTGTTTTATCATGCTAACTTTCTCTAACTGCACACACAAAAACCAGTTTGGGAATGTCAAAAGAGCCCCATCTTGGCCATTTCAGGGTGAGAGAATTATTGTACTTACAAGTATTGGGTCCATCTCAATTGTACATGAATTCAGCTGGAGTTCCAGTGGGTGGCTGAGAGATGGTAGGCTTTAGAAGCACAATTTTCCATTTTCTTTCAGTTTCATTTTACTGTAAAGTACAAATCCTTCCAATTTTAAGCCACATTAAAAAAGATTAGCCAACTCAGTTCACTCCAAAGTTCCCTCTAGGTCTTTCCTTCCTAGAAATGCCCTCTAGGTTCCTTGCTTAGAAATTCCCCTTACGTCCTCTGCCTAAGAACCTCCTACGAGGTCCCCTGCTAGGAACTCCCCTCTAGCTCCTCTGCTTAGGAAATTCCCCTTAGGTCCCTTTCACCTAGGAAATATACTGGTACCCCCTTAAGACTCCAAGTCTTAAGATAATAGCTCAAATAAAAGTTTTGGAACATTACCCAATACAGGGAGATCCAGATATCAGGAAAACTCACTGAAGCACCTGAAGAGTGGTGTGAAGCTGGGGGTAGGAAGGGCAGGGGTGCTCACAAGGGGCCCATGCTTGGTACCAAAGTAGACTACAGGTGAGTTTTTCTGATAACCAGCAGACTATATCAAACAATGTCGATGGAAATAATCAATAAACAATTTATAATAGGAATAGAAAAGGGTTTTATTTGAGCCAAACTGAGGACTATAGCCCAGGAGACTCAGGCTTAAGAAGTAGTTGAATTGTGTTCCATTAGACTACAAAATGGGGGAGTCTTATAAAGGCAACCCCCCCCTAATTACACGTCATTTGTCAAGAATCATAATTGGAGCTGGCAAGAAGTAAGGATGCTTGATAAGTAAGGATTGGTTGGGGTCTGAAATGGTTGCATAGTTACAAGGGAAGAACTTGAGATCATAAATTTGCAATTGGCAGCTGGCAGCAGATGTAGTTTTGAGAATAGTTGGTGGTGTCCTTGAGTCTGATTCAGTTCAGAAAATTCAGTTCTCAGTGTTGCAGGACTGTGTCTGAAACCACAGTGGCCACCAGGCTTCATTTTGGATGCCTGGACCACAGTTATTCCATTTTGATTTTTAAATGCATTCTTTTCTTTAATGGTTAAAGCAAATGCACAATGTATGTTTTAACAGGCCGCAAAACAGGCTGTTCTAGTTAGCATAAAGTTTAAGTTAAGTCGTGTATAAGCCAGAATGACTTCCTCATACCTTGATATGGGAAAATTTCTTCCAATTTTTTAATGATTACATATAATGATTACATACAAAATATTTTGTAATTCCCAGTTCTTCAGATTTTTGTCCTTTATCTTCTAACATCAAGAATAATATTTTATTCAAATTCCAGAAGTTATTGTAAGAAAATCTTAAGGGATGTGCCCAGAGGACTTTTTTTTTACCATAGCATAGCGAAAGATTGGAAATAGTTGAAATTGAGATAATGATCAAATAAACTATGGTAGCACAGTACTGTGGAAGACTATGCATTATTAGAAATACTACTTATGAAGAATTTTTGGTTTTATTTTTATTATTTTTAATTTTGTGGCCGCACTGCGCAGCTTGAGGGGATCTTAGTTCCCTGACAAGGGATCGAACCCACGCCCTTGGCAGTGAGAGTGCAGAGTCCTCACCACTGGACCTCCAGGGAATTCCCTGAAGAATTTTTAAAGAGGATAAAGTATCTGTGTTAAAATTCTAGGGTATAAATGTTAGGAAAATCGTATATATATATATGTATACATATACATAACAACAAATTGTTAATATTAATGATATTTATTTCTGAATGAAGTTATGAGTAATTTTATTTTTGTCTTTGTAGTCTTCTTAATTTAGAAAATTACATATGAGCACAAAGCTGATATTATAAAAAAAAAAATTATTTGTAGAGCTGTTATTTTTCAAGAAGGGATATCTTTCTAAAAGATAAATTTGAACTTTGCTTAGACTACTTATTATTAAGTAAAATAATCAGAATTTTACAATTTATTAGGTTGAAATAAATTTAGGTTCGGAAAACAAAACAACCAAGATGTTCTTCAGTAGTGGAATGGAAAAATAAACTGTGGTACATCCGGACAATGGAATATTATTCAGGGCTAAAAACAAATGAGCTATCAAGCCATGAAAAGACATGGAGGAATCTTAAATGGAGGTTATTAAGTGGAAGGAAAAAAAAAACAATCTGAAAAGGCTATATGCTGTATGATTCCAACTATATGGCATTATGGAGAAGAGAAAACTATGGAGACCGGAAAAAGATCAGTGGTTGCCAGAGGTTAGGGGGAAAGGAATGATGAATAGGGAGAGCACAGAGGATTTTTAGAGCAGTGAAATTATTCTGTATGATACTATGATGGTGGTTACATGTCATCATGTATTTGTCAAAACCTGTTCAGTATGCAACACCAAGGATCAATCTTAATGTAATCTATGGCCTTTGGGTGATTATAATGTGTCAATGTAGGTTTCTGGATTGTAACAAATGTGCCCCGCTGGTGGTGGAGGTTGAGGGTGGGCAACGCAGCATCACAGTGGACGCGTGGGAGAAGGGGGTATATGGGAACTCATTCTTTTCTGCTCAGTTTTGCTGTGAATCTAAAACGGCTCTAAAGACTTGTTTATTAAAAAAAAACAAAACAAAATTAGCAAACCAGTGAATGATTTTCAGTACCCTTACTTTCAATGAATTCTATTTGGTGCTTTCTTTTGAGTGTTCTGTTTATTTTGTTTTTAGCCTGCTCTGAAAAGTGCTAGGTTGAGAAAACATCATTTCACAGTTGCCTCTTAGATATTCAAGAATGTGTTCCTCCTCCCAGCTGAGATATTTGACCTTTAGCCTCTCTGTGTTGGAATATAAGAATGGAAAGCACAAGTGTCCCAGGGAATCAAGTAAACATCTTATAAGAAAATCCGTTGAGAAAATTTTGGCATGACTTTTGGGGTGTTCTGGGTGGTTTGAAATGCATATGTGGAATGACAAATGTATAAACTTTGCCCAAGTTGCTATGAGTGGGCTAAATTTGACACCAATGAGTGTGCTTTCCTGTTGTCTTTGAAATTCAGCATCTATTCACCCTTCTTCTGGGGATGATATCCTGATTGTCCTGTGGAGAACTTCCCCTCATGTGGGGCTCTACCCCCACCCAGTTCAGGCAGCAGGAGATTCAGACCTAGTCTAATAAGAGCATGCCAGGCCCTGGCCACAGTGATCAGCTCAGAGCTAATGGCAAGGATTTTCTTAAGTGATTGGAATGAGAGATGGGTGTGTGTGTGTGTGTGTGTGTGTGTTTTCTCAGCTAAGAGGCAGTATGGTGTAGAAGAGCATGCATTCTGCGCCCCATGGCTTGGGTTTGAATCCCAGTTGTCCAGTTCCACTACCCACTGGCTTGGTGACCTTGGGTAAGTCACTCATTCTTTCTGAGTCTCAGTCTTCCCCTGTAAAATGGGGCCAAGAATGCTCCCTATCTCATGGATTGTTATGGGGATTGAATGGGTTAATATTTGTAAAGCCTGGCATGATGTTTGTCTCCTTGGTGTTTTCACTTGGGCATGTGATGGGCATCTCAAATTTAACACTCTCCAAATGAATTCTTTCATTGTCTTCTGCAGCTCAGTGAATGACATCTCCAGCCTTCCTGCTGCTCAAGCCAAGAATCCTTGGAGTTGTCTTTGATCTCTCTCTTTTTCTCTCTCTGTCTTTTTTTTTCCCCAGTGTGCTGCACAGCACGTGGAATCTTAGTTCCCTGACCAGGGATCAAACCTGTGACCCCTGCAGTGGAAGTGCGGAGTCTTAACCACTGGACTGCCAAGGAAGTCCCTCTCTTCGTCTCTTTACTCCATAAACAACTCTCAGTTCTGCCTTCAAAATATACCCACAATTCAGCCAACATCCCCTGAAGTCAACGTGGTTCAAGCCACCATCATCTCCTGTCTGGATTACGGCACCATAGCCTCCTAAACGTTCTCCCTGCTTCTGCTCTCACCCACTTTAGTTTATTCTCAACAAGCTGCCAGAGTAAGCCTGATAAAACCAAGTCAGATAATGTCACTCTTCTGCACCGTGAGTGTCCATCTACCCTCCCTACCCCCCACACATGCCATCACATCTCCTGCCTCTTCTCCCACTTCCTCCCATCTTGCTCTCTCTGCGCCTAGCACCTCTTACCTGCCCTTGCTCTTTTCTTCCCTCTGCTGGGACCCTGTTTCCCCCCATATCATGTGGCTACCCCACCTTCCTCAGATCCTTACTCAAATGGCATCTTCTCAGTGAGACTTTCCTTCGTCCTCATTCCAATGTTGCAATCCTCCCTCCCACCTCCCTTGTCCTTATCTCATTCCCTGATTATTTTGTTTCTTAGCTCTCATCGTTACCTCACATGCCCTATGGTTTACTTACATATTTTGTCCATTATATGTCTGCCCCCTCCCATTAGAATATACGTTCCCTAAGGATTGAATTTTTTAAACTGCTGTATACCCAGTACCTCAAACAGTTCATGGAAATGCCTTCAACGTATACAGTGATGTATGTCAATTATTTCTCAATAAAACTGGGGAAAAGAGGTTAAAAAAATGAAACAGTTCATGGAACATAGTAGGTGCTCGGTGAATATTTAATGCATGAATGGATAAATATATGAGTGAACGAAGAAAGATTTGCATTGAAGTGTGATATTCATCAACACGCAGTTTTGTAGTGTCTACTAGGTGTCAGAGACTTGCTAGTCATTGGGATCATACCTGAGAAAAAGACTGCTTCGAATTAAAGTCTAGTGAAGGGCAAGAGGAATGAGGAAACTGATCAAAAACAAATGAACAGAAAAAACAACCAGGAAGTATAGGGTGCGTGTGGAAACTCATGACAGGAATGAGAGAGCTTGTAAAAGATTCTAGACATGGGGTGTGTAAGCTGTCATCAGAAAGTTCGGGAAAGAGCAAGGAACTAGATGAAGGAGGTGGAATGTGGGGAGAGCTGAGAAGTTGCCAAATCTGTTAGGCTAAGGTTAGCCCTAACTGAGGAAGTGGCTCTGTTGATAGATCATAACAAGCAAGCCAGGGCACTGCAAGAAGGGCAGACAGCTCAAGTGAATTGAAAGCAATCCAAGGCATTCTGCCAAGTCCTATTAAATCTGTTTCATCGAAAATACAGAATAAAGAGTGAATGACGTGGCTTTGTTATGTTTCAAGATATGGGAGGAGAAAGCGTGCAGCTTTCCTTTTCACAAGACTACGAGGAGAAAACAAAAACCCAGATGACAGGCTGTGCTGTGTTTGACATCAATGAGTGGGCGTTTCTGTTGTTTTCGATATTCAGCATCTATTCACCCTTCTTTTGATTTGAAAACACATTAGGGAGACAAACGCCTTCCTAGGGAAAGAAGTCCACCCTGAGCTTCCAGGTGATGCTCAGAGCCTCATGGCTGCCATGGATGCATGCCCAAGAATGTGTTTCCAGAAGTTCTCACGCTGGACCACAAATCCTCTGTGAGAACAAGTTGAGTCTGTCAACTCTGGGCCAGCACAGAGTGGGAACCCATTAACTATCTGCTGCCTAAGGACGTAGAGGTAGGGTTGGTAGGACAGGCTTGAAATGAGATTGTCTGGGTTCAAAACCCTTGTTGATTAACTAACTTTGGCCAAATTACTTACCTTTCTTTTTTTTTTTTTTTTTTTTTTTTTGCGGTACGCGGGTCTCTCACTGCCGCGGCCTCTCCCGCAGCAGAGCACAGGCTCCGGACGCGCAGGCCCAGTGGTCACGGCTCACAGGCCCAGCCGCTCCGCGGCATGTGGGATCTTCCCAGACCGGGGCGCGAACCCGCATCCCCTGCATCGGCAGGCGGACTCTCAACCACTGCGCCACCAGGGAAGCCCCAAATTGCTTACCTTTCTAAGCCTCCGATTCCTCATCTGCAATATGGGAATAATAAAATATTTACATGATGACAATATTGTAGGCTATTGTACACAAAGTATTCGACACTAATTGATGTTAGTAATTATTACTGGAGGAAAAAGAATTATGTAATTAATCATAGCCTCTCCGCTCCCCTCCCTTCAACACTGCACTTTACTTCTCAGATGAACAACAAATGCCCACTGATGGGTGGGTTTTAGCTGGTGAATCTGATGGAGAGGGAGTTGTTCATTCTGCAGGCATTGCTTGAGTGCCAACTGCCTACTAGGCATTGTCCTGGTGCTAGGACAAAACATAAGCTCTTGTGGAGCTGGGCTTCTGGTGAGAGGCATGGGGAGAGGAGGAAGCCCCTTTTCTAGAGGCTGTACCACGCGGAAGTTGGTTGCTCTTTGCTTTATGCGTACACTCCCAGGTTCTTACAGCCAGCCTGAACACTGGGAGAGTACCGGATAAAATGCTCAGCTCAAAGAGCTACCTAGGGATGGAGAGCTGGGATTTGAGCCTGGGCTTAGTGTTTTGGGGAAGGATATATGGCCTGGCAGAGACCACATTTGCACAGTGAGGAGGAAAGAGCAGAAATTTAAATATATATATATATATAAAATATTATATATTATAACTACTTTTAAAGCTGTCAGAGATTAGAAAAAAAGGCTGGAAGGAGAAATACCAAAATGCTAATGGTAGTTGGGTTAGGGTTTTGGAATGGGAGTAGAGGCAATGTTCTTCTTTTCTCTATTTCCAATTTTTTAAATGTGATTGTATTAGTTGAATGATTTAAAAATGACTAATGAAGCTGACCAAGGAAAAAAAGAGCTTGAAACCCACATTCTAGGACCAGCACTTCCACTAACCAGGTGTGTGGCCTGGGGGTGGTCACTCCTCTGGTGCCCCAGATATCCCATCGTCTGCCCCCAGTTCGCCCTACAGGTCTGTTTCCATGTCTCTCTCTCTTTTGCAAACCTTCCTTGCCCTTCCACAGCCTCATCTAGTGTTACTGTCTCTCCAAAGCCTTCTGAAAATCTACTCTGACTCACCGCCATCCTTCCTGTCCTCACGCAGCTCCCCCATTATTAGTGCTTCTTTGTTGAACACTTGCTAAGGGGTCACTCAGCTATTCTCTCTATATGTTACCTGATTCAATGCTCAAAATAATTCAGTGATGCACGCAGATTTTTTTTTTTTTTTTTTCAGTACGCGGGCCTCTCACTGTTGTGGCCTCTCCCGTTGTGGAGCACAGGCTCGGGACGCGCAGGCTCAGCGGCCATGGCTCACGGGCCCAGCCACTCCGCGGCACGTGGGATCCTCCCGGACTGGGGCATGAACCCGTGTCCCCTGCATCGGCAGGCGGACTCTCAACCACTGCGCCACGAAGGAAGCCCGAGGCTTTTTTTTTTTTTTTTATTGAAATACAGTTGATTTACAATTCTGTGTTAGTTTCAGGTGTATAGCAAACTGATTCAGTTATATATATATGTGTTTTTTTCAGATTATTTTCCATTATAGGTTATTACCAGGTATTGAATATTGTTCCCTGTGTCAATGGTTAATCATCATTGCTTATCTATTTTATATATATGTAAGTATGTATCTGTTAATCTGTAACAGTATGTATCTGTTAATCCCATACTCCTAATTCATCTCTCCCCCCTCCCTTTCCCCTTTGGTAACCATAAGTTTTGTTTTCTATGACTTAATTCCTGCAGACCTAGTCTCAAGCAAACCCTGGTCTAGTTGGAGAGGACACCTTGAAGAAATTCTCTGGTCTGGGTGATCCACACCAGAGCTTTTGGGTTCTGTATTGTCCCAGGAGAACCACTGGCATCTGTGTTCTTCTGCTAGGAAAGTGTACAACTTGGAGACCTAACTCAGTTTGGGGGCTCAGTGGGGTCAGGAAAGGCTTTCTGAGGAAGTCACATTGAAGGAGCTCAGCAGGGGTTGGGTAGGGATGGGGAGGTAATGGCATCTGTGAAGGCCCAGCATCAGGGAAGAGCTTCGGTTGGTTGGAGACAGAGAGAAGGGCCCCAGGACTGGAGTGCCATAGGGGCTGGGGGGGCGAGGTGCCCCTGGAGGCTGGAAGCTTCCATGCCTGCTTTCTGTGTCTAGAGCAAGCAGGAAGTTGGAGTGGGTAAAGTAACCAGAGTTAGGTTTCAAAAGCTACATCGTCACAAAGCATGGCTTAAAAGAAGGAAACCTTCGCTGACTGGCTTCTCTTTAGCTTCCTGACCCCTTAACAACACGCTGGGAACCTCTGATGTCCCCACCCCATCCTCCCTCTTGGTCTCCTGAGCTGCACTGGCCCCACCCACTCTCAGCAGGTGACTTTCTCTATTCACTGAGAAGCAGTCAGAAGCGACTGGCCATCATCAAACAATCTAGAAACAATAAATGCTGGAGAGGGTGTGGAGAAAAGGAAACATTCTTGCACTGCTGGTGGGAATGTGAATTGGTACAGCCACTATGGAGAACAGTATGGAGGTTCCTTAAAAAACTACAAATAGAACTACCATATGACCCAGCAATCCCACTACTGGGCATATACCCTGAGAAAACCATAATTCAAAAAGAGTCATGTACCAAAATGTTCATTGCAGCTCTATTTACAATAGCCCAGAGATGGAAACAACCTAAGTGTCCATCATCAGATGAATGGATAAAGAAGATGTGGCACATATATACAATGGAATATTACTCAGCCATAAAAAGAAACGAAATTGAGCTATTTGTAATGAGGTGGATGGACCTAGAGTCTGTCATACAGAGTGAAGTAAGTCAGAAAGAGAAAGACAAATACCGTATGCTAACAATATATATGGAATTTAAGGGAAAAAAATGTCATGAAGAACCTAGGGGTAAGACAGGAATAAAGACACAGACCTACTAGAGAATGGACTTGAGGATATGGGGATGGGGAAGGGGAAGCTGTGACAAAGAGAGAGAGGCATGGACATATATACACTACCAAACATAAAATAGATAGCTAGGGGGAAGCAGCCGTATAGCACAGGGAGATCAGCGAGGTGCTTTGTGACCACCTAGAGGGGTGGGATAGGGAGGGTGGTAGGGAGGGAGACGCAACAGGGAAGAGATATGGGATCATATGTGTATGTAAAACTGATTCACTTTGTTATAAAGCAGAAACTAACACACCATTGTAAAGCAATTATACTCCAATAAAGATGTAAAAAAAAAAAAAGCGACCATCCACACGTAGTCGCTGTCAGCAAATCCACCAGCCCTCCTCCCCCAAAGCTATGTCCTCCACCTTCCTTCTGTGAGGGCTGCAGCACCTGCCACACCAGCTCGTGCCTGGGATTCCTCTCACCTACATGCGAGCTCTTCTGCTCCAGCAATTTCCCCTCTCCTGCATTATCAGTTGTTGCCTGTCCACTGGGTTACCCTGTCATCCTACAAACATATTATACAGGTCTCTGCTCAATATCATGTCCTCAGTTCCTTTTGACAAAAAAGGCTCTTCCAAAAAAAGTCAACCAACTTACTGAAGCCACCTTCTCTTCTCACATATTCTCATCAGCCTACTCACATCTGGCTTTGTCCTGGACATTCCTCTAAAACTGCTCTTGCCAACTGCACCAGTAACTCCCAAGTGGCCCTCCCTCTGGTGTCAGGGGTCTCTCTGCCCAGTTCTGTCTGCAGGAGCTCTCCTCATCTTTCTGATCTCTCTACACACATGCCCCATGGTGGAACCCTTTCCTTCTGTGTCCACAGACACTCTCTACATGATCTCATTTATCCTCTTGGCTTTAAAAACTAACTATATGAGAAAGGTTCCCATATTTATGTCTCCAGGGTTGACCCCTTGCCTGAATACCAGATATTTATACCCAATTAGCTACTCGATGTCTGCTCTTGGGGATCTAATAGGCATCTCAAACTTAACACCTCCAAAACCAAATTCTTTCTTCATGCCTTTTCCCCCAAACCAAATCTATTTCACCCCTAGTTCTCCCTTTGCTATACATGGCAATGCTGTCCTTTCTCTGGTCAGTTACTCAAGCCAAAATTCCTGAAATCATCTTAGACCCCTCTCTGGTAAACCCCACATCCAACTCATCGGTTAATGCCATTGCTTATGCTTTCAAACTACATCAAGAATCCAACTTCCTTTTTTCTTTGCTGCTTTTGTTACTACTCTCCTGGTTAAAGTCATCATAACTGGTCTCTATCTTTCTATCCTTGCTTTCTCACAATTTATTCTCAGTGCAGAAGCCAGATTGAGCCTTTAAAATGTCATGCCTGATCAAGTCACTCAGTGACCTTGAATAGGTTAAAAATAAAATCCACAGTCCAAAAAGTCCTATCTTGTCCTACAGGGCCATGGGTGACCTGGCCTCCTCCTACCCTCTGAACTTCTCTCCTGCTCTGCCTCCATTACTCTTGCACCCCAGCTCCAATGGCATCCTTGCTGCTCCTGCAACAGGCCAAGGGCTTTTCTGCCTTAGGGTATTTGCACTTGCTCTCCCCTCTGTCTGGAAATTGTTTGCCCCAGGAAGTCTCTTGGCTTGATCTTCCACTTGCCTTAGGTCTCTGCTGAAATGTCACAGATGCTCCTAGTGCTAGGAAACCTTGAGAGAGGTGATGCAGGGGGCATCTGGGAAAAGCTACTGGATTATTTGTTGAACCACTACTTTGAGTACTTACTGCATGACAGACACTTCCAAGCAACACCTCATGGATTACAAAACTGCATCCCCTCCACAGCCTCAGGGAGCAGGTAGGAATAGCTAACACTTAGTGAGTGCTTACCATGTGCCAGGCTAAACACTTCGTAAATATGAGCTCATTTAATCCTCATAACAGCCCCATGAAGTGAGTACTGCTATGGTGTCCACTTTACATCTGAAGCACAGAGAGGTCAAGTAACTTACCCCACATCACCCAGCCAGAGCTCAGTTTGAACCCATAGCTTAATCTGATGCCGATGGAGAGAAGGCATAAGGCTTAAGTAGAGCCTTTACAGGGGGCTGAGCAGGTATTCCTCAACGTTATAAGTAGAGGTAGAGCCTTCCTTTGCGGGCCGAAGGCATTGCATGTACACAGGTACGGAGGCAGACAGTCGCCTTGACACTGTCCAGGGAGCAGGTGTGGGTAAAGTGTAAAGTGCGGCTTGATAAAGGGAGCCGACTGATGACTGAGGAGTATAAGGCTGTACTCTGTCTGTTCTTTGAGTGCCTGTCAAGTAAGGTCAAAGTGGTGGCTCTCTGCTCAGAAGTCGGGAAGTGAACGGCTGTAGTAGGTGCTGAAGGCTTTGTTTTTTTTTTTTTTTTTTTAACATCTTCATTGGAGTATAATTGCCTTACAATGGTGTGTTAGTTTCTGCTTTATAACAAGGTGAATCAGTTATACATATACATATGTTCCCATATCTTTTCCCTCTTGCGTCTCCCTCCCTCCCACCCTCCCTATCCCACCCCTCTAGGTGGTCTCGAAGGCTTTTTAAGACCTTGAAATCCTTGTTGGTCGAGCGACCGCGATCGAAGAACTTTGAAGGAGGGGATGGGGGTGGGAAAGGAAGCGGAGAAAAAGCAAGTGAGAGATAAAGGGGAAGTGCAGTTTCAGAACCGAGCTAGCTCTCTCCTCCCTGCCTGCCCAGCCTCCAGCAGCCTCTTCTCCAACTTCGCCCGGGCGACCCGCGTTGGAACCCATGGCCGACTCCAGACCCAAGAAAGCCAAGATCTGTCTCTGCATATTTCTATGTCTTCTGGTGGGGGGGATCATCGCGGTGGTGGTCGGAGTCCGGATGTGGCGCCACTCGTCCGAGCACATGAAGTGGAATGGGACGGGCAGCACTGCCCGTTTTCAAGAAATCGTCCTGGAGCGATGCTACAAGTACACCCAGTCGGTGCAGCCGGAGCTCAGGTGAGTCGGCGTCTTTGGCGCATGGCGGGGCACCGCGCGCGGTGGTGGCTGGGCACAGCTGGGCACAGCCGGACCGTGCGGTCCGAGTAGCCGTCAGGATTGCCTGAAACAAAGCATCGACTGTTCCGAGTCAGCTGAGAGCCCGCGGGGCTGTGCTGAGTAGGGAGTCCGGGCTCGCGAGTCCGAGCGCCAGTCCCCAGAGGTGCAGGCGGGCGGTGGCGAGCGCGCAGCTCCTTGGCCCTTGCGCTCAACTGGCGGACACTTGTCAGAGACGCCCGGAGCCCGGCCCCATTTGGGACCGCAGCCCCACTCGGCCAAGAAGCCGGGAAGTTGCTGGCGTTTCCTACATTTCATGGGGTTTGCGTTCGCCATCTCTGACCCAAAAGCGCCCCGGACAGTTACAGACACCTGGTGAAGTGGCTTGCGGAGCCTGAGGTGGGAGGATGGTGTCTGAAGGGCCCGATCACTGAAGTTAGTTTCATTCATTACTATAAAACAACATCCCGATTCTTTTCGTGCGCCCTGAAATGAATGTGACCACAGCATCCAATAACAAAGCAAAACAAAGCGGTAACAACTTAAAAAAATTTTAAAGATAAAACACACGGTAAAGTGCATCTGCTTAATGATTCCGTTCAGACCCTAGAAACACCACCCACATCAGTCTACGGAACTTTCCGGAAGGTTCCTCGGGCCCTCTCCCAGCTAGCTTCTAATCTCTCCCCATAGTGAAACGCTTTCTTGACTTCCATTCTCAGGGCTTGGTTTCACCCTGAAAACTCATTTTTCGAAGTTGTACATAAAGCAGAATAAGCTGGGAAGTAAAACGTTGCTTCTCAGGCTGCCAAAGGCGGACAGGGGAGCGGCGATTGTCATCTGTGTGCCTGAGATCAGTTCCGCCTCCAAACACCCGTGATCCCAGGGGATGAGCCCTGAGACGCACCAGGGAATTCCTAAATTTTATGTTTGTATCTGTTTTCTCTGACCCTAAAAAGCTTGGTTCCTAATAACATTAATATAATTATGTATTCGTTTTCATATATACAAATAATATGTATGTATGTATTATTATTATTACTAACAAAATATCTAAATGTCTTTATGGTTCTTTTTGTCCTTAAGATATAGGATACATCCACTAGTGATGAATAGTGATGTATAGAGCATGTACCACTGTCTGACACCTTATTAAAGGCATCCTTCTGGCTGTTGGGTTGAAAATAGATGGTAGTGGGGCAAGGACAGAAGCATGGAGGCCATGGAGTTCTTGTAGCAGTTCAGGTGAGAGGTGATTGAGACTTGGATAGTGATGGATGGTGATGAGAAGGGGAAATATTCTGGATACATTTTGAAAGTAGATTCCATGTGATTTGCTATGGACTTGTGTATGGGATGTTAGAGAAAAAGAAGAAATGAGATTTGTGGGCTGAGTTACCAGAAAAATGAATTTCCATTTATCAGAAAGGGAACTACTGGGATGAAGCAAGTTGGGAAAGAAAACACTGGTCTGGCTTTGTACATAGTAGTTTTGCAATGTCCATTGACAATCAAGTGCAGATATTGAATAGGAAGCTGGTTTCTTTGAGTCTAGGGTACTAGGGAGAGGTCTGGGCTGGAGATATAAATGAGGAAGTCAACTGTGCAGAGAAATTCAAGCAGATGTTTTATAAGGAGGAAGTGTTAATTGTCTTATTCAAGTGATTCCGACTGGTTAAGTAAGATGAAAACTAAAAATTGACCAATGGATTGATGACTTTGACAAGATCAGTTTTAGAAGAGTGGTCATGGTGAAAGCCTGTCTGGAATGGATTCAAGAAAAAGGTGGGAAGAGAGAAATTGGAGACTGTACATAGACAGCTCTCGCCAGGGGTCTTGCTGGAAAGGAGAGCAGAAATAGTGTGCTGGTTGGATGGATAAGGAGGGATTCAAGATGGAAGAAACTGGGGTTTGAGAGCCAGCTTCTTTAAAGTCGACTGAGAAGTTGTCTAAGTAAAGAATGTTTCCTGGGCTTCCCTCGTGGTGCAGTGGTTAGGAATCTGCCTGCCAGGGCAGCAGACACGGGTTCGATCCCTGGTCCTGGAAGATCCCACATGCTGTGGAGCAACTAAGCCCGTGTGCCACATCTACTAAGCCCGCGTGCCACAGCTACTGAAGCCCGCGTGCCTAGAGCCCTTGCTCCCCAATAAGGGAAGCCACCGCAGTGAGAAGCCCGCGCACCACAACGAAGAGTAGTTCCTGCTTGCAGCAACTAGAGAAAGCCCAACTAGAGAAAGCCTGCATGTGACAATGAAGACCCAATGCAGCCAAAAATAAAATAAGTAAATTTATATATATATATATATATATATATATATATAAAGAATGCTTCTAGATTTCTACAGTTTCCTTAGGTCTTTGACAATTGTCCTACCAATAACAAATTCAGCAACATTTTTTTTTTTTACATCTTTATTGGAGTATAATTGCTTTACAATGGTATGTTAGTTTCAGCTTCACAACAAAATGAATCAGTTATATATATACATATGTTCCCATATCTCTTCCCGCTTGCGTCTCCCTCCCTCCCACCCTCCCTATCCCACCCCTCCAGGCGGTCACAAAGCACCGAGCTGATCTCCCTGTGCTATGCAGCTGCTTCCCACTAGCTATCTACCTTACGTTTGGTAGTGTATATATGTCCATGCCTCTCTCTCGCTTTGTCACAGTTTAACCTTCCCCCTCCCCATAGCCTCAAGTCCATTCTCTAGTAAGTCTGTGTCTTTATTCCTGTTTCACCCCTAGGTTTTTCATGACATTTTTTTCCTTAAATTCCATATATATGTGTTAGCATACGGTATTTGTCTTTCTCTTTCTGACTTACTTCACTCTGTATGACAGACTCTAGGTCCATCCACCTCATTACAAATAGCTCAATTTCGTTTCTTTTTATGGCTGAGTAATATTCCATTGTATATATGTGCCACATCTTCTTTATCCATTCATCTGATGATGGACACTTAGGTTGTTTCCATCTCTGGGCTATTGTAAATAGAGCTGCAATGAACATTTTGGTACATGACTCTTTTTGAATTATGGTTTTCTCAGGGTATATGCCCAGTAGTGGGATTGCTGGGTCATATGGTAGTTCTATTTGTAGTTTTTTAAGGAATCTCCATACTGTTCTCCACAGTGGCTGTATCAATTTACATTCCCACCAACAGTGTAAGAGGGTTCCCTTTTCTCCACACCCTCTCCAGCATTTATTGTTTCTAGATTTTTTGATGATGGCCAGTCTGACCGGTGTGAGATGATATCTAATTGTAGTTTTGATTTGCATTTCTCTAATGATTAGTGATGTTGAGCATTCTTTCATGTGTTTGTTGGCAGTCTGTATGTCTTCTTTGGAGAAATGTCTATTTAGGTATTCTGCCCATTTTTGGATTGGGTTGTTTGTTTTTTTGTTATTAAGCTGCATGAGCTGCTTATAAATTTTGGAGATTAATCCTTTGTCAGTCAGCAACATTTTTAAAGTGACTCACCTGGGTCATTTTTACCAAAAAATTCAACTTGGTTTTCATAGAAAACATGTTTTTTTCTTTTTCCACTTATCCAATTTATTTATGAACAATTTAATGAAAGCATATAATTAAAGCAAAAACAACAAGCATAAACATATTCAAGAATAGGTAAATAAAAAACCAAGTAAGTGAAAATGAAAGTCCTTGGGGATACAGAGAGTAGCCTATTAATTGTGTAGAAGATAGGCAACTTGTACAGAGAGAACAGAAAGTGGTTCAGTTAAATACTGGTCAGTTAAGAGATTTTTTTGCAATAAATGAATTTAGAAGTGGTCATGCATTTTTTTTTTGCCATTAAAGATCTATTTCTTGCCTTAGACCTAGATCAGGTTAGAAAACAACCAGGACAACATTTTCTTTAAATGAACTGTGGTGGAAAGAACAGATGCAAGATGGTGAGAACAAAACAGGAAACTGAATGAGAGATGAATCAAGAATTGTTTTCGTGTGTGTGTGTGTGTGTGTGTGTGTGTGGTGTGTGTTTGTGTGTGTGTGTGTTTCAAAGACTAAGGGCTTGGAAGGGAAGGATTGATTATATCCACGAGTTTTCATAGTTGATATGAGTCGGGAATGGGGGCTCATCTTTTTCAAAAAAGTATCACCAGTAAATACCTGCTCTGGAAGCAGGGGGATGATGAGAATCTTGTTATTAAAGACGAAAAATAAAGTGAAAACTGAGGTCAGAAACTTGAAGAATAAATAGAGCGTGAGAATGACATTCTTTTTTCTTCCAATGACATTTTTTTCTAATTATAAAAGTAAAACATGCCCATTTTAGAATACTTGGAAAAATATTTTTAAAATATAGTGAAGAATACAAAATCACTTAACCCCCCAAGTGGAATTCTAAATAGTGGGGTATACCACAATTAAAAAAAAAAAAGTAAGGAGCTTCACAAAAGGAAGCTATAGACCTGCTTAAATGAATGGCTTTAGCTTAGTAGTTTTATAGACATAATTCAAATTTCTTCCATAATGAGGCATTTCAAGAATTGCTAAATTTAGTTCTCCACTTCTTACCTGCTGTATCAAACATGACATATCCACATAGCAGAAAGCTGCCTACCTCTTTAGTCTTTGGATGTTTTTGAAGCAATTAGTAAAGCTTGATTTGAAGAGATATTAACAATTCCCCCAACGCAGTTACTTGGCCATGGTCCAGATTTGTCTTGATAGTTCAAAGGTTTGTTTTCTCTTATTATGACTAACAAGCAAATGTTGTAAAGTCATTTCTGGTTTTGGTACTTCATGGTGTAAATATTGTGAAATTCATAATAAATTTGCTTCCTGCATTATCTTGGTTTCTAGGAGGAAACATCTGTTTATGAATTAAGTTGTCTAGAGCAGTAATGAAATCTCCTTGGGGATTCTTTAAGAGTAAAGAAAGACGGAAGACATACAGTTGAAACTGGGAGAGATTTAAAACTACAAAGGACGATGTGAGACTTAGATGAAAGACAATTAATTGCATTTTGGGGATCTGATTTCATGTTTTAATACTTCTTGGTAAAAATTTTAAAAGGTGCTTTGGAAACCAAGGTTATGAACATATCCTTTTTTTTTTTTTTTTTGCGGTATGCGGGCCTCTCACCGGTGTGGCCTCTCCCATTGCGGAGCACAGGCTCCGGACGCGCAGGCTCAGCAGCCATGGCTCACGCGCCCAGCCGCTTCACGGCATGTGGGATCTTCCCGGACCGGGGCACGAACCCGTGTCCCCTGCATCGGCAGGTGGACTCTCAACCACGGCGCCACCAGGGAAGCCCGAACATATCACTTTACAGCTAAAAATTGTACTTTTTGTATTTGACGGGTCTAGTTTTCTTCATTCTTCCCATTCAAGGGACTACTTTCTCCTTCTTCAATATTCCTTATTCCCCAGGTCATATCTCCTCTCCATTCTTTTCTTAAAAAATTAAACATGTTAAGTTATGAAAATGTTAAATGCACTGAAATATTCATAGAACAATGTTACAACTAGCCATTTACACATCGTGCAGAATTAACAGACAATAAAACTTTTGTCATATTTCTGTCAGATCTTTTATTCCCTAGTTTTAAAAGAAATAACATGCTATAGATAAAATCAGAATACCTCCCCCCTCACTTTTCTTTTCTTCTTTCTCAGAGGCAAATACTACTTGTTTCACTTGTATCTTTCTAGAAATGTTCTCTGACTATATAAGTGTATATTCATGTATTCTTTTTTTCTATACACATCCTCTCTTCTGTCTCACTTTTTTTTTCACTTAACAGTTTATCTTGATTATCAATGTAGTTCTGTCTCATTCTAATAATATTCCTCTGTATAGATTCACCATATTCTAGACTTGTACTCATGGACATTTAGGTTGTTTTAAAACTTTTGTAATATATTGCAAACCATGCTGCAATAAAATACTTGGAGATGTAAGATAGAATCCTAGAAGCAGAATCACTAAGTCAAAAAATATACCATTTTACATTTTGAAAACATAGCCAGATTTCTCTTTATAAGGCAATTCTCTTCATGAGGCAATGAGAGTTTATTTCCTCATACGTTCACTACACAGGATGTTTTCAAACTTTCTGATTTTTGACAATCTAATAAGGGAAGATGTTACTGAATTTTAATTTTAATTTGTATTTATTTTGTGTTTTTGCCCTGTAGAATAACCTTTGCTTTTTCCACTTACCAATATGTTTTGGTGATTTTGATTACATTATTTTAGAGATTTATTCATGTTGCTATATGAGCACTAGTTCATTAATTTTAACTGCTGTATAGTACGCTGCTGAATGACCGTAACCTACACTTATTAATAGATTCCCTTACTCTCAGTTTTTGCTGACATAAACAATGCTAAAACATACATGTCTACTTGCGCTTATGATTTTTTTCTAAGATGTTTACTTAGAGGCAGAATTCCAAATTCATAGAGTATGTCATTTTCACCTTTACTGGGTGTATTAATTTCTTAGAGCTGCCATAACAAAGTACCACAAACTGGGTGGCTTAAACAGTGGGAATTTATTGTCTCACAGTTCTGGAGGCCAGAAGTCTGAAATCAAGGTGTCAGAAGTGTTGGCTCCTTCTGAGGGCTGTGAGGAAGACTCTGCTACCTGACTCTCATTTCTAGAAGCCTCGGGCATTCCTTGCCTAGCAGATGATGTTCTCTCTGTGTCTTCACGTGTTCTTCCTTCTGTGTGTGTCTGTCTCTGGATCCAAGTTTCCTCCTTTTCTAAGGACACTGGTCATATTTGATTAAGGGTCACCCTTACTCTCATCTTAACTTGATCTTCTGCAAAGATCTTATTTCCAAATAAGGTCACATTCTGAGGGACTGGGAGTTAGGACTTCAGCATCTTTTAGGGGACACAATTTAGCCCATAACAATCGGTGTAACAATGAAGATGCTTTTGGCTGCAAGTAAAAGAATACTCAACTATAAGAGGTTTAAAGCAAGAGATTTTTTATATATACACATGACAAGATATCAGAAGTGGGGTGGTCCTTGGTAGATTCAGCAGCTCACTGATGGCCCAGGATCTTTCACTCCTCCATCTCCCTAGCGTGACTTTCATCCTTGAGCTTCTTGTCACAAGATGGCATCTGCAGTTCCAGGCATTATGTCCTTAGAGAGTGATACTCAGGAACAGAGAGCAGGAGGATGGGCAGGAGTGCCCTCCTTGCAAGTCTCTTTATCAGGGAATAGCATCTTTCCCAGAAGCCCTTCCTCAGCTGCCCCTGTGCTTCCCCTTGAATCTCACTAGCCAGAATTGGCTCACATGGCTGCCCAAACTGTAGAGGAGGCTTGCAAAGTGAGTATTTGATATTTGGAATCACTATGATAGGAGACATGCTTTACCAGTAGGGAAGAAGGGTGAGGAATATCTATTTGGCTTGGGAAGCAACAGTGTCTGCCACGTTACATATGGGCAAACAGGTCTCCAACTTTGTGGTATCAACATCCTTTCACAAAGGCAGTGTGAATTTACTTGTTACTGTACATCCTCACCAGCACTTGGAATTGTCAAACAATTTTCCTCATCTCTTTGTGGCTCTAATTTTTGGTTCCCTGATTACTAATGCAATTGATCATTTTTTAATGCGTTTATTGGTATTCTGGTTTCTTCTGAGGAATGCCTATTTTTGTCTTTTGCCTGTTTTTGTATTGAATTGTTTTTCTTCTTTATACGTTCAGGATTCTAATTTTTTGTCAGTTATGTGGATTGCACATATGTTCTCCCAATCTGTGGTTTGACTCTTGACTTTATTTATTGGGTCCTTTGTCTTACTGAAGATTTTAATGTAATCATATTTATTATTATTTTTTTTTTGTGGTATGCGGGCCTCTCACTGTTGTGGCCCCTCCCGCTGAGGAGCACAGGCTCCAGACGCGCAGGCTCAGCGGCCATGGCTCACGGGCCCAGCCGCTCCGTGGCACGTGGGATCTTTCCGGAATGGGGCATGAACCCGTGTCCCCTGCATCGGCAGGCGGACTCTCAACCACTGCGCCACCAGGGAACCCCCATATTTATCTTTTATAGTTGTGCCTTTTGTGTGTTATTTAAGAACTTATTTTCTACCAGAGGTAACAAAAGTGTCACATATAATCTAAAAATTTTAAATGTTTGATTTTCATTAAGCGTTTTATCCATATGGAATATATTTTTGTGTGTGGTATAAAGTAGGAACCTAATTTCATTTTTTTCCCTACAGATGGATAGTCAGTTGTGCGAGTACTAATTATGAAATAATCCATCTTTTATCAAGGGTTTTATAATGCCATTTCTGTTGCATATCAGGTTTATCAGTTCACTTCTGGGCTCTAATCTGTTTTATGATCTGTTTTTCTCTATACCACTCCACATTGTTTAAATTACTAATGTCTTGACACTGAGTAGGGTACCTCTACCTTCTGTTAGTGGACATTAGTTTACATGTTTTTGGAAGTTTATATAAACAGAATCACGCACTACATATTCTTTTGTCTCTGGCTTCTTTCATGGTCTTGGCATAATATTTTTGAATTCACCCATGTTGTTGTACATATTAATAGTTCCTTCCCTTTTATTGCTGAATAGTAGCCCATTGCGTGTATATACCACAAGTTGTTTATCCGTTCATCTGTTGATGGGCATTGTATTCACTTTTTGGATACAGTATTATGAATAAATCTTCTATGAATATGAGTATACAAGTTACTGTGTGGACACGTGGTTTCATTTTTCCTGGGTAAATGTCCAAAAATGAAATAGCTGAACCATGTAGTTTAGCTATTTAAGAAACTACTAAACTGTTTCACAAGGTAATTGTATAGTTTTATGTGTTCATTATCAGGGTATGAATATTCTAGTTGTTACACTTCCTTGTTAGAAGTGTTCTGATGGCTTTGCAGTGGTATTTTAATGGTGGTTTTAATTTGCATTTTCCTCATGGCTAATGATGTTGAACATTATCTCATGGGCTTATTGAAGTACGTATTCAAATCTTTTCCCAATCTTAAAAAAATTAGGTTTTAGTTCTTATCATTGAGTTGTAGGTGGTTTATGTATTCTGAATACAAGTCCTTTATCAGATGTATCCTGAAAATATTTACTTCCACTTTATGACTTGCCTTTTCATCTTCTTAAATGGAGTCTTTTAAAAAGCAAAGTTTGTTTTTTAAATCTTTATACGGTCCAACTTGTTCATTTTTTCTTATATAACTGTGCTTTAGGTCTTTGATCCATTTCTAGTTAATTTTGTGTATGGTGTGAAATAAGGGTCAATTTCATTTTTTTCACATATGAAAAACCTATTTGCTGTAGTATCATTTATTGAAAAAGCTTTCTCTTCCCCACTGAATCTCTTTGACTCCTTTCCTGAATGTCAGTTGACCATGTCTGAGTCAATTCCAGGTGCCATAACAGAACACCACAGACTGGGTGGCTTATGAACAACAGAAATTTATTTCTCACAGTTCTGGAGGCTGAAAGTCCAAGATCAAGATGCCAGCAGATTCAGTGTCTGCTGAGAACCTACTTCCTAGTTCAAAGATGGCCTCCTTCTCTCTGGGTCTTCACATGGAGGAAGGGAGGGGGGAGCTCTCTGTGTCTCTTTTATAAGGATGCTAATCCCGTTCATGATAGCTCCACTCTCATAACCTAATTACCCCAAATGCCTCATCTCCAAATACTATCACCTTGGGAAATAGATTTCAACTTACAAATTCTGGGGGACACAAAATTCACTCTACAGTACCATGTATGTATGGGTTTCTTTCTGAACTCTCTGTTCTATTTCCTTGATCTATAGCTAGCCTTTCACAACTCTTATATTGTCTAGATCACTGAAGCTCTTTAGCAAGCCTTGAAGCCGAATAATATAAGTCCTCCAGCTTTTTTCCTTTGATTGCTTTGGCTAGCTTGTATTTTCACATAAATTTTAGAATCAACTTGCCAATATTTTTAACAAAGCATGCTGAAATTTTGACTTGTGATTTGGTAACATCTTAATATTGAGCCTTCCAACCCATGAATATGGGATATCTCTCTATTTTCTTAGTCATTTAAAAATTTCTCTCAGCAATGTTTTGTTTTCAGAGTACAAGTCTTGCATATATTTTGTTAAATTTATGGCTCAATAATTCCCATTTTTGCATTCCTATAATTATATATATGTATATATCCTACTTTGATATAATATGTAGAATATAATTTTAATATACAGTATATAGTATGTAGTATTTCATATATAGCAAATGTTATAATATATACTACACAGTATATTATGTATCCTGATCAATACCTCGACCCAAAGCCTTCTCGATCTCAGTTAATGGCAACCCCATCCTTCCAGTGTCTCAGGTCCCAAACCCTGGAATTATCATTGACTCCTTATTTCGCTAACACCATGCATCTTATCTGTTAGGAAATTTACAATGAATCAAGAATCTATCACTTCTCACCATCATCACTGCTACCACCCTGGTCCAAATCACCATGGGCACTTGCCCGGATTACTGGTCTACCTTTCTTTGCCTGTTCCCTCTTTCAGACTATATTCAACAAAGCAGTCAGAGAAATCTTTTGAAACTTAAGTAATATCATGTACCTACTGTGCTCAGTATCCTCTATGGCTCCTCAGTTCACCGTGAGTAGCTTATGAAACTCTACTCAGTGGGGCAGCATTACCTTTCTGACCTCATTTCTATCTACTGTCCACCTTGCTCACTATGCTCCAACCACACTGGCTTCTCTACTGTTTCTTGAACACACCAGGCACTCGGGCTGTTGGGAAGGTTGTTGCTTCTGCCCAGAACGCTGTTTGCTTGGATGTCTGTATGACTAAGTTCTTTGCTTCCTTCAATTCTTTGCTGAAAGGTCATCTACTGTCCTACCTGTTTAATGCCAAAAACAGACACCTCCTCCCCCATAACCTCTGACACCCTTATCCTATTCTATTTTTCCTTTTTTTCATAGAATTTATAAATTTCTAGGATACTCTACAACATTCATTATCTTTATTGTCAGTCTTGCTGAAAATTGGTTTATTGTCAGTCTTGCTCTGGTAGAATGGAATTCTCACAGGACAGAGACTCTTGTGTATTTTGTTCACTGGTATATCTTACTTACTCATAAACGCGCCTGGAACATAGTATATGCTCAATAAATATTTGCCAGATTGATGAATTAATGATTTCTGAGCTTTCCTTCAGCCGGAAGAGTCTGATTTTAAGATCCTACTTAGGGAAGTCCTAATTGCCTCAGTGAACCCTGACAATTACCCCCTTCCTCCACTAGGTGGCAGTCTTCACCTTCAATGCAGGCTTCCAGCAGCCTCAAATTTGAGACTTCATCGCTGAGTTAACCTGCACGTTTTCTTTGGTCCAAGACAAGCGGCCCTGCAGGACATAACAGCAGGAAAATTCACAGACTGAGTGTAATTACCCCTTGAGATTCAAGTGCTTTTAAGGAAGAGGGTTTGGGATGTGAGCACTTTCCCCGGGGAGCAACACATTACGAAGGTGATGTTGCTGCGTTGATGGGGACTTTGAAATATAATTGTCATTTACGGGAAGGATGTAGGTTTAGAGAGAGGTGACATTACAGAGTTATGAAGCCTGAACTAGGCTGACAGCATACAAAATGGATTTAACCACCAAATATATCTTTTTTTGGTTTGTTTTTTTGTTTTCTTCGCTTTAGCATAAAACTTTAACACTTTCTGCCCCGTCCCCTCTTATTCCACTTACTTTCTGTCCCTATTCTGGTCTTCAAATTCTCATTTGACCTACAGGGAAACGACAACCCCTCTGGGGTCTTGGGTCCTCCTTTCTGTTAGGACCCACTTCGTTCTGGGGATAGGTGGGGACATGATTTAACATTTCCTGTGGGACGCAGCATTGTTTAGCAGGGAGAGCAGAGTTTGGACCTAAGGCAGCTGTGCCATTTGCTGACTGGCTTTGGGCAAGTTACTAAGCTCTGAGCCTCAGTAGCAGGGGATTGTACCCCTGCCCCCCATGGGGCTGGTGTGAGAGTTAAATTGGATGCATACAAAGTGAGCGCCAAGCGCAGCGCCTGGCACAGGGTGAGTGCTCTGTGGTGTCATGCCCCCTCCTTTCTCCTTCTAGCATGACTTCTGGGCACAGGAGACAACCTACCTAGGTGGGTCAGAGGGAGGGAGAAGGGGTGGGAAGTGAACAAGAGGGAATACTCTCGGGGGATAAGTAATGGCATCTGCTGGAAGGAGCTGAGTGGGAGGAAGGGGGAGCACACCCCAGTGACCTTGAATCCTGACATCTGTGCCCGGCCTGCATGCCTTGAGCCTCCAGGTCACCAGTTAAGGAGGCAAACAGAAAACAGCTGTCAGGCTGAGAGTGCAGCTCAACACGGAAAGTTGCTTATTAACAAATCATGTCTTTCAGAAGCTGCTCCTGGAGCTTGTCAGGCATAAACACTGATGAAGGTGTGATGATTTTTACAGGCCTTTCGATTCTGTAATGTCCCATTCAGACGGTGGGTTACCGTCAATACCTCCCCCAAACCACAAGACCAGCCACTACACGGTGGTTGAACAAGGTGGTTGTATTGCTCTTTGCAAGAAGACTGAGCGCTCACCATAGGGACCCAGAGGGGCAGGGCAGGGCTCTGTCTGAGGATGGTAGAAAGGACTGGTAAGATTCAGGCTTATTTTATGAGATTTGGCAAAGGTTCGAGGAGGCTGGCTTTGCTGCCAGGAAGCAGAGGGGAAGGGGGTAATTCTGTGATAGGGAATCTTAATAAATCTTATCTATCAGGCTGGAAGAATGAAGGAAAGCTGAAGCTGTAATTGGTAAAGAAGCAGCAGTCGCTCATATGAGCCACAACGAATGGATATTGGGTCACTTCATTTGTGTGTGTGCGGTTTGGACATTGCTTTTGTCTGTTCACACGGCGTGCTGTTATGGTCACACAGTGACCTTACCTGATGCCACTGTCCTGGAGTTGTGGTCCACAGGAGAACACCAAGGCCTTCCTACCAGTGCCAGGCCAGCTCCCACGTGTCAAGGCTGACTTTCTCTTTTTCATCACCACCGTCTCCACACACATACAACCTGGTGCACTCTGGGCCCCAGGGAGGAAGGAGCTAAAGTAGCTGGCTTTACTTATTTAGGAAGAGGGATGCCCGTGAGGGAATTAAAGGAAGGCAAGTGAGCTGCTGGGATCTCCTTGACAACTGGCCCTCTGGGCAGATACGCTAGTGATATTGGTTAGAATAAAGAGACTTATCTCTTTTTTGTTTTTCTTTTTTTCTGTATGCGGGCCTCTCACTGTTGTGGCCTCTCCCGTTGCGGAGCACAGGCTCCAGGTGCGCAGGCTCAGCGGCCATGGCTCACGGGCCCAGCCGCTCCGCAGCATATGGGATCTTCCCGGACCGGGGCGCGAACCCGTGTCCCCTGCATCAGCAGGCGGACTCTCAACCACTGCGCCACCAGGGAAGCCCGAAGAGACTTATCTCTTGAATGCCCTCAGCAGGATGTCATTTGTTAAAGGATCACTGATAGAAAATAAATGCAGTATGTGTGAGGTTTGAGTCCCTGAAAAATCATGGAAGCTGTAGAATTCTCCAGAGAATAAAATGGAGATGCCTTATCACTTCACTCCTTCTGGCTGTGTGAGGAACCTTGCAAAACCTCATTTGGTAACTTCATCTATCATTCTGGGCCAGGAAGGAGGACAGGATGGACCCTGGGGGCTATACAGGATGCCCCGACCTGTCCTTGCTTTGTCTGAGCTTCTCAATGACCCGTCTCCTTGAAATTATTCACAAAGTTTGATTCTGGGTACAACCTGGGATAAGTGAGAGGGTGATCTGACAATCCGATTTTGCTTAAGGATGCAAGGAAGTCTTTAGCGTGGAAAGAAAGATGCCCTGGAAGAGGTGCATGGCCCTCTTCTCACCTCACCCCATATTTCATGTCATTAGGTCTTGAGAAATGGGTCTGGGTCACCAACACTAGGTCTCCCCTGGTGTTGAACTGAACTAGATGAGGAATGAGAAGTGTCACCTTTTGGCCCAGAGATGTGGGAGACGGCACAGAAATGGTAGGTGGCGACCACGGGGGTTTGGACCTGAGCTGTTCCCATGTTCTAAGACCTTCCAAGAGTCTCAAATGCTTGGTCTAACAGCTCAAGCAACTTGAAAAGAAAATGAAAGTTTTGCCATGCCTCCCATTGTAATATATGCTTATTATAGAAACATTCAAAATATAGGGAAGAAAACGTCACAAAACAACCCTTATACTCCTAGCAACAAGATATTACTATTTTTAAGACACGGTTTGATTACTGTGGGGGTTTTTTCCACTTTTTAAAAATTGATTGTAATCATACCAGATCTTCAGTTAAAAAAAATTTAACCTCTTCTTTTCTAGGTTACTTGCATAATACAAGAATCCATTTCTGTTGTAAGCCAACAGAAAAGTATAGGATGAAAGTGGAAACTCCCCTTTATTTCTCTTCCCAGAGACAACTCCAGTGATCAGTTTGCTGCCATTCTTTTTCTATTTCTCTAAGTTTAGACCTACTTTTCCCACTTAATGTAAAATAAACATCACCCAAACTATTCCAAGCTCCAAAGTATAAAAACTTTGTTCAAAGACTGCTTTATATTCCGCTGAGCACAGGCACCCTATAAAGCATCTCTTTTTTGTTGGCTACAAATCACCAATCACTCTGGAACCCACCAAAGAAAGCAAAGCCAGCAGGTGGTCAAAGAGAAACCCACCGAAGTTATAAACATATATCGATTTTGCGTGTGTCACAATTGGGGGAGAAAACAAAGAAAAATCATTCTCCAAATGAGGATCCTGATTCACATTTAATCAAGTTTTTGTTTTTCTTTTTTAAATCTGTTTCTATCCTGGGTAGTAGAAAATGGGAAAATGTTCTACTCTTTATTGTGTTTGCAAATTTTAGTGCCTTGGGCAAGCCACCAGTGCTTTAGTTGTGATGAGTTTTGTTCTTTGTCTGCTCTAGACCTTGACATGAGTGCCTTGAAGATAGAAATGGTGTGTATTTATCTTTTTAGCCCTGTGTCTGTCGTGAAGCTAGCAGTAGGCCCTCGGTAAATATTCGTGGAATGAAAGGATGGGTGGAGGAAGTAACCCAAGTGCCCATGATGGGTGAAGAGATAAACAAACTGTGGTGAATACCTACGATGAAATGTTATTCAGCCTGAAAAAAGGACATTCTGACACATGTTACAACATGAACAGACCGTGAGGTAATTATGCTCAGTGAAATAAGTCCGTCACAAAAAGAAAAATACTGTCTGAGTCCACTTATAGGAGGTAACTACAGTCTTCAAATTCATTGAGACAGGAAGTAGGAGGGCTGTTTCCAGGGGTCTGGGAGGAGGTGGGAATGAGAAGCTTTTGGAAAATTACAGGTTCTGCTCTCTTCCCCTTCCCTCACCCTGCCTTGGTTGGTCCAGAGCCAGGCACTGTGTGTTTACCAAAGCTCTCCAGGGGATCCTCATGTGCGGCCAGAGTTCACAAGACCCGGTGACGCCCAACAACCCTCTGGGCCAGGTGACCATGTGTAGGGGCCACAGGCATGGCCTGAGTTCTGAGGAACAGCCCGCTGGGCTGACAATTCCCTTCACAGTGAAGGGTAGACCGCCCTAGAAGTGTCACAATTAAAGCCTCTAATTTTGGAACAGAGGAGCTATTGAAGAGAAGAGCGATACTGAACTCTCAGAAATGGTTCTTACTTCTCCCACGCTGCCTCTTTAGCTAGAGACATCTGCTTCCATCCCCGCAGGACGCAGGGATCCTGAGGCCCTCTGTTTCCTTGAAACCAGCCTGCTCACTCGAAACAGTTTTTGCTTGTCTGCCATTTGATTTGATGGAAGAGTGCTCTACCCGGGGGGACAAAAATGAGGACCGTGGGCTTTGCAAATAAAAATAACTAAATTAAGGGCTCACATTTTTCCAGCCACACTTGTGAACTTGAGACCCATGTCTGCAATGACATGTATGAATGAGTACTGCGGACATCTCTGTACCCTCCGTCCTAATTTCTTTTTATTTTTATCTATCTATATTTCTTTCTTTCTTTTTTTTTTTTGTCTGTGCAGCGTTGAATGCGGGATCTTAGTTCGCTGACCAGGGATCAATCCCGTGCCCCCTGCAGTGGAAGTGTGGAGTCCTAACCACTGGCCCGCCAGGGAATTCCCTCTATCTTTCTTTCCATCCATCTATCTTTCTACCTATCTACCAATTAAAATGCTTATTGCTCATCCACGGTGAAATGTTTACTTTTGATTTTTTAAAAATTTTTGTTGAAATATAGCTGATTTTCAATGTCGTGTTAGTATCAAGTATACAGTAAAGCGATTGTTTATATATGTATATATGTATAGATATATATTCTTTTTTAGATTCTTTTCCATTATAGGTTATCACAAGATATTGAGTATAGTCCCCTGTGCTATACAGTAGGTCCCTGTTGGTTATCTATTTTATTTCTAGTAGTGTGTATATTTTAATCCCAAACTCCAAATTTATTACCCCCCACCCCAGATTTTAAGGATGAAAAGTGGCTTCATAAAGCCTGTCCCCAACCTTCTCATAACCTCTCCCCATTTCCTCTCACTTTTGGGGCATGTAGGAGGCTCTGGTCTCAGACAGTGAAAGGGAAGATGGATGAGTTATAAACTCTTCCAAGATCTGTTTCAACTCTGATGTTCTAAACTCTGCTCCTTCTAAACAAGAAACTTTAATTTTTAACCTGGGGTTTCTTGAATTCTTAAGGTAATGTGTCTTGAAGGGGTCTATATACCTAAAAAGCATAAAAACTTTTAATTTTTAACCTGGGGTTTCTTGAATTCTTAAGGTAATGTGTCTTGAAGGCATCTATATACCTAAAAAGCATAAAAATCTTCTTGGAGATCTGTGAGTTCTCCCGTTTTTGGTGGTGAAAGCATCTGGTGTATGGTAGGTGCCCAGCGCGTGGTGATTTCACTGAACTGCCAGTTTTTTTGTGGTGGAAAATTCTCTTGTCCTTCCACATCAAGGAGATGTCTCTCCTCTTCCACTCTTTGTGGCTGAGGAGGGAGGCAGAAGAGTTTACGAGGGAGTTGGGATCAGAACAGGAAATTCCTGTGAGGGCCACTGCATTACATGAATTGAAGTAAAACATGGTCTTCTAAAGTAAAACAGCCTCCAAACACCTTTGCTCTAAACTTCCCGTGATGGTGCCCCGTAAACTTTGATGTCGAAGTACATTATGTAAGAACGTTTTTCTCTTACATATATAATGTATGGGCAGAGCCAGGTGGATAATGGTTTCCCGGCAGAGCTTTCACAGGTCAGCAGTGATGCAGGTGAACGGTCCCATGCATGCTGGGGAAGGGGAGGGGCGTCCATGAAAGAACTGGGGGCCCGGGGGACAAGCCAAGTGTTATCTCATTTAATCCTCCAAAACTTCCCAGGTATGAAGTATTCTTATCTCCCTCTTACAGATGAAGACAACAGGCTGGAACAGTTTAGTAGCCTGCCCGGTAAGGCTGTAGCCATGTGGGAGGCACCCACAGATTTGGGGTCCAATCCCGCTTTACCACTTACTGATCATGTTACCTCGGGCACATTGGTTAAATTCACAGCCTTAAAGTTTCCTCTTTATCAGTAAAATGGGACAATGGTGGTACCTTCCTGGGACAGAGCCTGCAGGCCAGTCCCTTCTCTAGAATTAAAACTGTGCTTTCATGATTTTTTTATTCTAAATTTTTGGGATTTTTCTTATTTTAATTTTTTATACAAATTTTAAAGGTCGCTTTCCATGTACAGTTATTATAAAATATTGGCTATATCCCCATGTTGTACAATACATCCTGGAGTCTACCTTACATCCAATAGTTTGTACCTCCCACTCCCCCACCCCTATATTGCCTGTCCCTCCACCCCACTGGTAACCACTAGTTTATCCTCTGTATCTGTGGGTCTGCTTCTTTTCTGTTGTATTCACTCGTTTGTTGCGTTTTTTAGCTTCCACTTATAAGTGAGATCATACAGTATTCGTCTTTCTCTGTCTGACTTACTTCACTTAGCATAATGCCTTCCAAGTCCATTCATATGGCTCCAAATGGCAAAATTTCATTCATGTTCATGGCTGAGTAATATTCCATTGTGTATGTATACACCACATCTTCTTTATCCATTCATCTGTTGATGGATGCTTAGGGCCTTCCATATCTTGGAACTTGTAAATAATGCTGCTATGAACACTGGGGTGCATGTATCTTTTCAAATTAGTGTTTTTGATTTTTTTCAGATATATCCCCAGAAGTGGAATTGCTGCATCATACTGTAGTCCTATTTTTAGTTTTTTGAGAAACCTCCGTACTGTTTTCTGCAGTGGCTGCACCAATGTATATTCCCACCAACAGTGTAGGATGGTTCCCTTTTCTCCACACCCTCACCAACATTTGTTGTTTGTGTTCTTTTTGATGATAGCCATTGACAGGTGTGAGGTGATATCTCATTGTGGTAAAACTGTACTTTTTGATGTGGAATGGCCATCAACATTAAAGGCTGCCTTTCTCATCTTGCCTTGTAGCAAAGTGTGCCCATGACTACATTTTAGCAAATATGATAAGAGCAAATAGCAAGAACATCTTCTAGCACGTGTCCTTAAAAGGCAGCTGGCACATGGCCATTGCTGCGGTTACTTCTCCCTTCTCTTCCTTCTCCTCCTTTCTTGTTCCCTAACCTTTCCTGCTGGCTGCAATGTAGTCATGATGGCCGGAACTGGAGCAGCTATTTTGGACTGAGAAGATGAGTCTCCAACATACACAGGGTGGCTTTGGTGTAAGGCCCTGTGTCTCACAGGTATCCTCTGATTCCCTGGCTTATCAGGAGGAATAATCCACTCGACTTGGCCAGCCTGAGTTGGGAAGGCAAAAGACCCTCTGGAATGGCTGCTTTGTTCGTGCCCTGCAGGGCCAGAGCAGGCTCAGAGGGAATAGAAAATGAGGGGCTCGTCTTTACTCCCCCAGGTTTAGCTGCCTGACCTGGTACTGTATTTGGGATGCCGGGTCCAAAGGCTGGAGTTTGTCCTGATAACCATGTCTGAGCACTCCCAGTGGAAACCCACTTCCTTCCCCCCAGGAAATGATGGGCTCAGGTGCACTAGTTAACACAGACACAGAAGGGAAGGTCCAGCTGCAATCTTCTCCAGCATCCCTCCCTCCCGTCCATCTCTGCTGCTTTGCCAGCCTGCCTTTTCACTGCCAGGGGCTGTTTGGAGAGGACATGGGGTTGGAATTCCTATTTCAGAGACTTTGCTCCATCTTTGGGGCTGGCACGGAGTTTCTCAGAGTGACTTTTTCAAAACCCAAAATCAGATGAGGTCACTTCCATGCTTAAACCTATCCACTGCCTTCCCATGGTAATTAGGTAAAATTTGAAATCGTTTCCTTGTCTGAAAGACTGATTATTTTTGTTGATTTCTCACCACCGCTCCCTTTGTTCTTTTCTCACTTCCTCAAAATCAGCAAGTTCTTTTCTGCCTCAGGGCCTTTGCACTTGTGACACCCTCTGTCTGGAATGCACTCCTTCTCAACATTTAGTCTCAGGGAGCCCTCTCCAGACCAGTGGTCATTGCTTCAATATTCCCCACTGATTTCCTGCATACTTATCATAATCCATACTTATTTCGTTAGCGCATCTGCTTATTTGTATACTGTCTGTCTCTCTAACCAGAGAGTAAGCCCCACGAGTGCAGGGACCTTGTAGGGCAGGGAGGGTGATGCTCATCTCATAAAACTCTTGTACACATGAGACGTGATGGTGTATATGAACCACCTGGCACACAGATATTTTTTGGGGGTAATTATGCTCTAAACATATGTTTGAAATCTAATTATTCATCTTTTATTTTATTTCCCATGTTTTATCTCACAGAGATAGAGACTGCCAAAAGATCAGGGAGGCATTCAGGAATGCATTTATCTCTAAGGACCCCTGCAGTGCGACAGAGGAAGACTACCACCCACTGATGAAGCTGGTGAATCAAATGGTGCCTTGTGACAAGGTAACTGGGTCAAGTTATGGATTTGAAAACTGAAGATAAAAGTCAAAGGGAAGAGGTCATGGGACTACATTTTGACCAGGATGAGGGAAGAGGAAAATCTGTTTATTAGGATGTAGGCATGGTTGGCAGGGAGGGAGCTTGGGGTCCATTGGGAGACCAGGATGTCATTGGGATTTAGAACATCTGGGGACTGGAGAGAGAACTGGGGACAGAGAAAGAGGAAAGGAGAGTCGGCCAAAAATCAGGCAAAACAAACCTAACACAAACCCCAACCCAATCCAAACAAAAATAATCCACCTTATAGAACTGCAAAACTCTCCCTGACCTCCGATGATGATGATGAGGACAATGCCATTTTGCATCTGCTGAGGGCCTTTTTTTGCTTCCAAATGACTTTCTGAACCTTTATTCTGTTAGGTTTTCACAGTCAACTTGTGGAATAGGTAGGTCAGACATCAGCAATCCCATTTCACTAGAGAGAAAACTGAGGCGTGGCAAGTTTAGGTGGCCAGTGATTACTCAAGTTTGATGGTCTTGAAAGTGACCAGTTGAAATGTAAATGGCCCAAGATTTAGAGCCATAGAGGCCTGGGTTTTAATACACTAATTATACTGGAAAAGGTCTGTAATGGAGTGCATCCTTTCTAAAGTCAGTGTTTAAAGTGAAAATTCAATGTGCCCCAAATCATCTTCACGAAGCCCTTAAGACAGCCACACATTACAGTCTCCTCCCATTGTTAGAGCTGGAGCGACTATGGAACTCCGGGGTGTACACCAAGCCCAAAGCCCAACACAGAGTAGCTGCTGGTAAATCATCACCAGGGGACACTGGCTGAATAAGTGACTGCCCACAGACACGGAACAAACACCTTATTTGCATTGTCTCATTTCATCTCAGCATCTCAGGACTTCCTTACAATTATCATCAATACCTTTTACAGATGGGGAATGTGAGGCTTAGCAATTCTTTGGTTGTCCAAGGTCAGACAGCCAGTGAGCAGTGATGCTGGGTTTCATAAGGCAGCATGACTCCAGGGCCCCGGCTTCAAACCTCCACTGCCTCCTACTAAGAATGAATAGATCCATGGAGCAGAAGATTGTTCTGAAATTTGACTTTCTGCACCTTTACAAGGGACCCTGCAAAAACTCACTATATTTGTTCTTTTCCTTTTTTTGTAAGGGGATAGGGGAATTTCGGGGAAAAAAGCAAGGGTTATGGAGCTGTTTAAGAATCAAAGGGCACTTCTCCCAGAAAATAGCACTTAGAAAAAATTGTTTTGCCGAGAACTTTAGGAATTTGGGACTACCTAATGCCTCCCCCAGATGTGTTTGGAGCTTAGGTTTATTATAAGATTTTGATCAGTGGCTTTGAGACTTTTTTCCCTGCAATCCAGAATAATAACTTCATTTTACATCATGACCTAGAGAACACACACACACACACACACCCTCCACACATGTACTCTCTCTCATTCTCACACACAGAGATCCGTGAAACCCGCAACACCTACTCTTACTATAGGTGATTTATTCTGATGTTTCCTATGTTTTCTTTCATTTAAAAAGATGCAAATTCGGTGGAGTTTTTTTGACTTAGTAAATTGATCTCAATAATAGATTGTCTTTATTCTCTCTTAGACAGTCTTTTGGAGCAAAACCAAGGAGTTGGCGCACCAGTACACGAAGGTCCAGCGAGATATGTTCACCCTGGAAGACACACTGATGGGTTACATTGCGGATGACCTTAACTGGTGCGGAGATGCAGGCTCTTATGGTGAGGATCTGGTCCACTTGGGGGCGCCTGGGGACGTGCAGGGTGCAGGAGCCCTGAGCTCTGCTAGGGATTCCAGAAGATAAGTGTGGAGGAAGGAGCCACAGGAGCCCACCCTGATGGCATCTATACCCTTAATGACAACTCAGGCTCATGTAAAACAGAATTCTGTAGACCAACTCATGTTTTCTAGAAAAATTGACTTTAGAGTTTAGGGCTGTTCATGCTTCCTGATTCCCTCCTTTCTGAGTGCAAGAGTAGCCTGCTTCTGAATTGTTGGTGTTTTACTTTCTATAAGGGCATCATTCAGGACCAAAGAATTCTAGAACAGAATGAGGACTCTGAGGCAACCAGGCCAAAGTCCTTGTTCCACAGAACAGCCATAGGGACCACATGCTGGGCTTCTCTGGGTCTAGGGCCAGTGTGTGGCTTTGCCATTGATCAGAAGTCACCTTCCTTGCCCAGAAAGACCCAGAACACCTCACTGTGGGGAGATGTTTTCTACTGAGAAAGCCTGATTGAGCTCATTTCACTTCTTTTTTTCTCTTTTTATTTATAATGTGGATATTTTTACTTTATATAGTTTTATTCTTATTTTTATTGCTTTTGACTATTTAAAAAAACTTATTGTAGTAGCTTCTTCAACCCAGATTTGCATTATTTCCAATTACAAAAAAGATGTACTCTTTTTTTTTTTTTTTTTGCGGTACGCGGGCCTCTCACTGTTGTGACCTCTCCCGTTGCGGAGCACAGGCTCCAGACGCGCAGGCTCAGCGGCCATGGCTCACAGGCCCAGCCGCTCCACGGCATGTGGGATCTTCCCGGACCGGGGCACGAACCCACGTCTCCTGCATCGGCAGGCGGATTCTCAACCACTGCACCACCAGGGAAGCCCAAGATGTACTCCTAATCGAAAAATACTTGCATATACAGAAATGCATCAAAGTAAAAAGCAAAAATTCCAGTTCCCCCACTCCTCAATTTTCATGCTCCTTCCCAAAGGGGGACTGTTGTCAACAATTTGGTACATACCCTGCATTTCCCTGCGCTCACATAAATACATACAGATCTTCCTTATGTCCCCATAAACCCATCATAAATTGAAAATATCATAAGTCAGGAATGCGTTTAATCCACCTAGCGTACTGAACATCGTAGCTTAGCCTAGCCTACCTTAAATGTGCTCAGAACACTTCCATTAGCCTCTAGTTGGGCAAAGTCACCTAACGCAAAGCCTATTTTATAAGGTGTTGAATAGCTTGTGTTATTTGTTGAATACTGTACTGAAGGTGAAAAGCAGAATGGTTGTCTGGGTGTAGAGTGGTCGTATGTGTCTTGGTTATTTACCCGCTGGCTGGCGTGGCTGCCTGGGAGCTGTGGCTCACTGCCGCTGCCCAGCATCACGAGAGAGGATCAGACCCCATATCACCACTCTGAGAAAAGATCAAAATTCAAAAGTCAAATTATGGTTTCTACTGAATGCATATCGCTTTCACACTGTCAAAAAGTTGAAAAATCCTAAACCCAAGCATCGCAAGTCGGGGACAGTCTGTATACTTGAAATGTACACATACTGTTTTGCAACTTGCTTTATTCATTTAAAATTAGTAGGTAGGTATAAATACAGCCATATCTTTTGAAAAGGCCTCATCTTATGTGCTCTACGGACATATCATAATTTATCTGAACAACCTCCGATTGCTGCACACTTAGGTTTTTCAGATGTTTTTGCTGTTACAACCACCATCGCAAGGAGCGCTTTTGTACACGCACATGAGTGCACACACACACAGGCATGCTTGTGGAAGTATTTCTGAAAGATAAATGACTACGGGTGGAATTTCAGTGTGGAATAAATTGTGGTGGAAAGTGACAAATTGGTAACAATTTATACTCTCAAAATATATGAGATAATCTGTTTACCCAGACCCTCACCAACACTGGACAATAATACTTTAAAATGTCTTGCCATTTTGATAAAGAAATAATACCTCGGCTCATTTTTGCATTTCTTTTGCTGTGAAGCTGAGTATATTTGTATATTTAATGGTGGATATTTATTTCTATTGTAAACTGGCAGTTCATATATATTAATCCTTTTTATTGGGATGTCTATTATTTTCTTATTTATAGAAGTTCAATATAAATTAACAATAGTAGCTACTACTTATGGGCCGTTGTTCTATGTGCTGTATGAATATTCACCCATTTAATCCTTCACAGCCCCTGTGATGATCTCATTGTACAAAGGAGGAGTCTGAGGCACAGGGCTGTTAAGTAAGTTGCCGGCTAGTGAGTGGCAGAGCTGGGAGAGACCCACGATTACTGGCTGTAGAACTCGTGTTCTTAACCACGTGTCATCCTGCCTGTTTTCTGGCACAAAGGTGGCAAATCTATTTTTCTCAGTTTCTGTTTCTTTCCTAATACTGTTTATATTGTCTTTTGCCACACAGAAATGCAACAAATCTGTCTATCCTTTCCTATTTGGCTGTTGGGTTCCATATTTTACTTAAATTTTTCTTACTCAAGATTGGAGAGTTTTCTGTATTTTCATCCAGTGTTTTTATTTTGTAACTTTTCAATTAATCTTTAATCCAGACTCTTTGCACCTAGAAATATGGCATATAAATATATCTCTCCATTTACTCTTTTTCTTTTTGGTTAACTTTTATAGTTTTTACCATATTTCTTGCTTTCCTTTTTAAATTTCCCTTATTGCAAGTTAGTTTTTCAAGGTCATTCATTTAACCCTTTTAGCTTAAATGTATTTCCTGTAAACTTTGCTTTGAGTTTTATTTTTCAATATACCACGTCAGTTTTTTCTTAGAAAAGATTGGAGAAATAAAGAAATCTATTTCTCATCAGTTTACCTTTCAGAGTTCTTTATTTTTGCTTTCTATTCAACTGAATCCTGTATAGGTTGTTTTATTCTGTCTACTTCCTTCTCCTTTGGCCTCAATTTTTATTGATTTTAACCTCTTTTCCTTATTTTATTTGCTGTCTTTCTGGTTCCTAATTTTTATATTTTAATTGTTCTATTGTCTGGCTTAAACAATTTTTCCTTAATTTTTTTCTACCTTGGTTTTGCCTTGTTTACTTGTTTTATTATGAAAGTCATAGTTTCTGTTATAAGCTTCTAATCTCTCCCTTTTTTTAACTTCTTATTCTGCTTTTTTTATATACTTAATTTATCTTACTTTATTGTAAAATTTCTCTCCCTTCTTTTTCTCTGTGATGTTCAAATTTTATTTAATGGGCAGGTGGCAAGGGGGAGCATCCTTGTAGGGAGAAGGTAGGTGAAACTCAGAGACTTCTCTCCAGATATGGTTGTGAAGATAAAAGAGCTTTATGTTCATGAAAACCTATGAACAGGGGCACCCTTGTAGCACCTTACAAAATTATGTTCATTTCATCATCGTCAACAGTTTTGCATCTATTGGAGATGATTCAAATTTATCTTTTGACTCTGCAGTAATTATTTACATCTGTACATGGATTTTTTTTTCTAATTTGTGCTGTTTTGTTTTTAATGCATTTAATTATTATAAAAAGTCCCAGGATTACTTCCTCATCCCCGGAAGTGTTTCTGATCTAGAAATTTCTTTCTGGTCACTGGCAGTCAAGCCCACGTCTGTGGTTATATTAGTTTCCTGTGGCTGCCGTAATGAGGTACCACATATTGGGTGGCATTAAAACAATAGAAACTTATTTTCTCATGGTTCTGGAGGCTAGAAGTCCTAGATCAAGGTGTTGGCTGGGCTGTGCTCTCTCTGAAGGCTCCAGGGGAGAGTCCTTGGCCTCTTCTAGCTTCTGGTGTTTGCTGGCAACCCTTGTTGTTCCTTGGTTCACGCCAGTCCCTGCCTCCATCTTCACATGGCTGTCTTCTCCCTGTGCGTCTTGTGCTTGTCTGTCTCTGTGACCAAACTTCCCTTTCTTATAAGTAGAGCAGTCTTACTGGATTAGGACCCACCCACCCTAATGATCTCATTTTGACCTGATTACATCTGCAAACACCCTTTTCCAAAAAAAAGATCACGTTCCCAGGTACTGGGGGTTAGGACTTCAACATATCTTTTGGGGGTACATGATTCAACCTATAACAAAGTGGAAGTAGAAAGATGGGTATTTGTGCAGGGTCAGCTGTACGCGTACCCACAGCAGAAATAGGTGGCTGCTGCATGCCTGACCTCTGGGACACCAAGAGAGGGTTCCAGGGCTTCTCACCCCACACTTCCCCTACCTGCTGGATTAGGCAAAGTTGAGGTGAGACAATCCCAGACTCTGCCTTCATTCTCACTCCATCCTCCTCTGGCATACCCAATCTGTCACCAACCTAGTCATTTACCTAGCAGTTCATCCTTTCTTTCTTGTGGCTGTTACAATTGCCTGAATCCAGATCACTAATGCCCCCTCCTTTCTTGCTGGACTGTTGTCGGATCCTAACTGCTCACCCCTGACCCCTTTATGTCAGCCTCCGTCTGGACACCATAATGGAATTGTTTCTGTCTCTTACTTAAAACCCAAATAGCTCTGTTTGCCTCTAAGATACAGTCGGAATTCCTTGGCCTGGTCTGGCCTTTGTCTTTCATATGCCTCATCTTCCATCTATCCCCTCCTTATCCCTTCTACTCTGGCGGTACAAATCTAAACCCGGTGCCTTTGCACATGCTCTCTCGGCATGGAGCCCCTTTCTCTAGCACGTCTGTCTGAAGACTTCTATTCATCCTTCAAAACCAAGTTCAACGTCAACCTTCCCACATGGTGCTGCACACCACCCCCAACCCAAGTTGCTCTTTCTCTGAATTATTTGATTATAGTAGATTATGTGACCTCTGAAGGCAGGGACTTTATCTAATTCATCTCTCTATCTCCAGGGCCTAACACTCAATAAATGTTTGTGTAGTCAAATGCAATGGATAAAGCAAATGTGATATATATATACATATATATATATACACATATATATGTATATATATATGTATGTACATATATGTGTATATGTATATATATGTACATATATATGTAAATACACACACAATGGAATATTATTCAACCTTTAAAAAGAAGGAAATCCCATAATTTGTGACAACACTGTGAAACTGGAGAACTTTATGCTAAGTGAAATAAATCAGACAGAAAAAGACAGATACTGCATGGTATCACTTATATGTGGAATCCAAAAAAAAAAAGGTGGAACTCATAAAGACAGAGTAGATAAGTGGTTTCCGGAGGCTGGAAAGTGGAGGAAATAGGGAGAAGTTGGTAAAAGGGTACAAATTTTCATTTATAAGACAGATAAGATCTGAGGATCTAAGGTGTAACATGGTGACTATAACTGTTAACTCTGTATTGTGTAATTGAAATTTGCTAAGAGAGTAGAACTTCAAAGTTCTCATCAAAAAAAAAAAAAAAAGAATATGAGGTGATAGACATATTAATTAACTTGATGGAGAATCTTTTCACAATGTATATGCATATCAAATCATTACACTGTACCATTTAATTATCTTACAATTTGATTTGTCAATTATACCTTGATAAAAAAATTAAAAAAAAATGCTGGTGCGTTAAAGCAGATATCCTTGGAAGAAGTATCACAGAAAATATGTGTTCGTGCCTTATGTCTGTGGTTCCTCACTGACAGCTAAGCCTGTCTGGATGGGGCGAGTGTAGAAAGACTCTGAGGGCATCTGAGCCTAAGGGTGTGGAGACAGAAGGTGGTGGGGGAGGAAATTATCTCTAATTCTTCCTGGAAGCGGAAATAATACAGGGGGGCTTGTCTCTGTCAGATGAACTTTTGCTGTAATTTCCCAGAATGATGACTCAAAGCTGGTCACTGTGTTCCTGTCTGGGATTTGGAGGGTAAGGTAAGGACTTGGAAGGGATTCAGGGGGCACTTAGTTAAATTGGGTTGAGATGTGTCCATTTTCCATCCTCCATCTTGGCGGGGATGCCACCGGAAAGCAGCTCCACTGGGATCCAATAGCCCGCGAAGAACAGAGATCAATTATACCTTTTCTTTTCCACTTTAATTACTTTTCTGTAAACTATGTCTTTTAGAAATGAACTATCAATCTTGTCCACACTGGAAGAAAGACTGCAGCAACAACTTTGTTTCTGTATTCTGGGACTTGGTGTCCAAAAGGGTAAGTACCACAAGTGAAATTCTAGAATCTTGGAGACCAAAGAGCTTAAGAGGTCATCCAGTAAGTGGTTGGTTTTAATGCACTTTGGGTCACAGGTCATTTTAGAAACAGAAGTTTAGTATTCTTTCCTCAGAAAAATGTTCATAAGCACATGCTAGAATATTTTCATGTGTAATTTGTGGGCATTCGTGGAAGGTCGCTGAGCTCTATTTGAAGACTTCTTGCTCTTATCCATTTTTTGGCTTTGGTTGCCCATCTATGGGTTTTTTAAATCCTCTGATCCTGGTATTGGCCAATCTTAGGTTCCTGGGACAGTCTTAATGATCTACATTTGCAGACCGTTTACTGTGTGCCAGGCACAGTCCTCAGGTCTTTACATGGATTAAAATCTTTTATCCTCACCGGGACCCTATGAAGTAGGCACCATGAGTATCACGTCCATTTTCTAGGTGACAAAATGGAGGTGCAGGTAAATAAGCCTTCTACTAAATGTACACAGTAAGTGGCAGATCTAGGTGTTTATCCAAATTGTCTGACTCCAGATCCAGAATCCAGGCTGGGAAATACCATCCTCCCGGCTATCTGTTTCTGACCTCACTCTAAGCTGCCTTTGTACGTATTTATTTTTCTTGTAAGTTGCTTATTTTAAGCGGACTAGGGGAAAAAAGGGAAAGAAAGGAAGAAAGGAAAGAAATGAATGGGAAACATGGGAGAAAATGAAACTACACTACTTAGAATTCTCCAAAATTAAACTCAGACATCGGAGGAGCTGGGCGAAGTGAGAACTCACATATGTTAAGTGCATATTCATTACAAGTCCTGGGCCAGTTGTGTCACCTGTGTCATTTTGTTTAGTCATCACAACAGGTGGCACGAGAAGGTACAAACGTCCATGTTCCAGGTGAGGAAACTTAAGAGGTTAAGTGACTCATTCAAAGTCAATGGGCTAGTGAGTAGCAGAGCTGAGAGCCTCACCTACCTTAAGGAGATTCAGGTAAACCCTAGTATGGTTTACCTGAATGCATTCCTTTAACAAATATTTGTAGAGTACCTACTACGTGCTGTGAAAATCAGAGGCACTGCAGAGTTTTTGGTTGTCGTTGTTTGTTTGCTTTTTCTGAGAATAGTTTCTATTTATGTTATCAGTCTGTGATCTGTTTGGTGGCAGTGCTGTTGCTGAAAACGTTGAAAGCCAAGTCACATTTTGTATGTGACAAGCACCTACTTGTGTTCCTCACACTGTCCTTGGGGCCAGGAGCACAGGAAAATGAAGGAAGGTGTTCTACCATTGTGAGCTCCCCTGGGACTGCACCTTTATCTTGGCCAAGTTCTCATAGATAGATGGATGTAAACGGGCTTCTTTCATCCGACTTGATCTTTTCTTTTTCTGACACCAGAGGCAGTGCTGCTTGGTGGTTCGGATCCCCCCGCCCCCTCCGTCCCCCCTCAACCCCCCCACCAGCTCATTTCCTTGTTTCCAAGTGACGTGACCTTGGGGCAAACTCACCCAAGATTTACTCTGCGGGGGCTGTTGAGACTTACATAGGACAGGGTTAGTGCTTGGCACCCATCTGTTGGGTTAGCACTTGTGACTGATAGTAATCGGGCCTCTGTTCTCTGCTCATCACCCCCAGGAGAAAGACCGACACCGCACAGGGTTTTCACAATTCCCTTTCAAATTGTTCAGTAGTGTTTTATCTCCTGCGGAGTAAAGGCTGGATTCCTTGGCAAAGCGTTCATGGCCCTCTGTGAACTAACTCATCTACCTAGCTTCAGCATCCACCGAAGTTTTCCCCCAAACATCACTCCTCTCGCAAGCTCCTGGGCCTTTTGGTTTGCGTCTGCCTCGACCTCTACCAGGCAGAATCCGATTCATCCTTCAGGACTTGGCTTCTGTTGTCCTGGGTTCTTCCATACTCTCCATCGCAGAGTATTTGGACTTCTTGCCTCCCCTTTCCCTTGCCTCTTCTCCATGCGTGGATTCTCCCTGGGCGCCCACTCTGTGCTGTGCCCTAGCTGCGAGGCTCCAGCGCTGCAGTGGCGAGCGGGACAGCCAGGCTCACAGCTCTCACAGAACTCTCAGTACTGGTGGCTAACCCCGCGTTAAGCTCAACCTCACGATGCGGTATAGTTGTATCATGTGTGAAGGAGACCTGAGCTAGTCCCAGGGACCTGGATAGGCCTCCTGGAGGAAACAAGTATATTGCTTAGTTTTGTTCATCCTGTTTTCCCCCAGTGCCTAGGGAAGATTCCAGCGGAATAAAACCCCTTGCTCAAAAATATACACTCATCCATTCCCCGTTTCTCTTTATGCCATTGCAGGCTTCAGTGTCACCATCTCTCCACAGTTTCTTTTTTCTTGGCGTTTTCTTTTTTCTTTCTTCATTTCTTTTACTCCTTACGTGTCTGCTCTGCTCCCGCTAAATGAAATGTGCAGTGTTTACAGTGCGTGGCCCCAAGAAAGTGCTTTTACCTTCCTCCTTCAGTGATTATGTTGCTGTTACTCATCTGGACTTCCACCTTTTATTTCTTTTTTTTTTGGCCACACTACGTGGCATGTAGGATCTTAATTCCCTGACCAGGGATCGAACCCACACCTGCTGCATTGGAAGCACTGAGTCTTAACCCCTGGACTGCCAGGGGGGTCCCTGGACTTCCACCTTCTGAACCACCAATTTAGCAGTGATGATGCTGAACTTCATTGTTCAGACACAGATTGGAGCAACTGCTTCCAGAAAACCCTCATGGGAAGCATAATCCCTCCAATGGCTTGGGATGAAAATTACACAGATCTGGCCTGACCAAGCTAGAGCCATACAGGCCGTTCCTCCTTCACCAGATGATGCTAAGAGCTGTTTGGGATGGAAGTGCTGGGGCGTGGCACTTAAGTTTGCATGCTGAGGAATGGTGTTTCTGTTCTTAAGTTTGCAGAAAATGCCTGTGGTGTGGTCCAGGTGGTGCTCAATGGATCCATCAGTAACGCCTTTGATAGAAAGAGGTACTTATTTCTTTGCATCCTATTTGTAAGGGTTAGCACAGTCTCCTATTGGCCACTTCATCTTTAGAAGAATATGCTTTTCATGTTGAAGGCCAGTACTGAATCCGGGCTAAAAAAGGTAAAATGTTTGTATTCTGTGGTGAGCTTTGTCTTTCGAAGTCAACACTTTTGTCTGGTTTCTCCATTGTTTAAAATCCTCCAAAAGTCCTAATGGTCCTTGCATGTGTCCAGCTCCTCCTCTTGGCTTTACGACGCCTGCTATAATCTTCTCAGCTCTCTCTCCCATGACACTCCATCCTGCCCATTTTCCACCTTTGTTCACGCTGCTCCCCCATATGACCCGGCCCCTCCTTCCTTCTGACTGTCTAAAGTCTCACCATCCATGAAGATCTGCCCGACTCCTCTCTCCTCCCTGGACTGTATGAATCCCAAGTCAGCAGTAAGTCTACTATTGGGAACAGTAGGAGCTCTGCTGGGCGTTTGACCTTCATTACCTCTTTGCAGACAGTGTCAGTGGTTTATTATAGTGGTTAAAAGCGGGGACTCCAGAGGTCATGACATCTCACCTATGTGACCTTAGCAGGGCCCCTGTAGTATGTATGTACCTGAGGAGGTGCTGGTGATATGAAGATTAACTGGGATAATATATGAAAATGCTGAGCCCTGTGCCTGACAGAGAAAGTGCTGGATGAGTATCAATTATTGTCCTCTCCTTTGTTTTTTATTTTTTAATTAATTTTTAAAAATAATTTAATTTATTTTTGGCTGTGTTGGGTCTTCGTTGCTGCGCGGGCTTTCCCTAGTTGCGGCGAACGGGGGCTACTCTTCGTTATGGTGCATGTGCTTCTCATTGCGGTGGCTTCTCTTGTTGTGGGGCACGGGCTCTAGGCACGCAGGCTTCAGTAGTTGTGGCATGTGGGCTCAGTAGCTGTGGCTCGCAGGCTCTAGAGTGCAGGCTCAGTAGTTGTGGCACACAGGCTTAGTTGCTCCACGGCATGTAGGATCTTCCCGGACCAGGGCTCGAACCCATGTCCCCTGCATTGGCAGGCAGATTCTTAACCACTGTGCCACTAAGGAAATTCCATATTTTTAATTAATTTTTCTTAGAGTATAGTTGCTTTACAATGTTGTGTTAGTTTCTGCTGTACAGCAAAGTGAATCAGTTATACATATAAATATACCCACTCTTTTTTAGATTTCCTTCCCATTTAGGTCGCCACAGAGCACTGAGTAGAGTTCCCTGTGCTATACAGTAGATTCTCATTAGTTATCTATTTTATACATAGTAGTGTATATATGTCAGTCCCAATCTCCCAGTTCGTCCCACCCCACCTTCCCCCGCTTGGTAACCATAAGTTTGTTCTCTACTTCTGTGACTCTATTTCTGCTTTGCAAATAAGTTTATCTGTACCATTTTTCTAGATTCCACATCCACTCCTTTAACCACTGACTCTGGTCACACTCATGCCTTCCTTCTCTAACCCCCTTCCGTACTTACAGTTTTTACCACGTTGATTACCTTTCCAGTCTCTCTTCTTCAGTCTTTCCCCGGATAAGTCTGATTGAGAGGAGGGAGCATGTATTAATGTGCCCCAGGCACTCCACGTGCCCCAAATTAATTTTCCTTCTCTCCTCTTTCAATGTTTAATTCCACCAAGAAACATTCGTCCTTCTATCTTCTTCTGACCCCAACCTTGTAGGTTTTTGGGTACAAGTGTTAACATTCCAGAATTTTGTAATCTGATATTAGGGATCCAAGTACTTGTAACAGGAGTGGTAGAGACTAATGGGGAGAGTTTAAGGCTGGGGTTAGAGCAGGACATCGGGGTCTTTCAACGATGTGCTTCTCAAACTCAGAGAGTGAGTAGATCACCTGGCGATTGTTCGGCTGCAGGTTCTGATTCAGCAGGTGGTGGTGGGCAGCGATTCTGCAGGTCTAATGAGCTCATTACGTTGGTCTAAGGCCCACTCTTGGAATAGCAAGTACTTAAAGAATCAACATCAATGTACAGATTAAGAATCTTCTTTTGAGAATCTTACTCATTTAGGGTCACACTGAATGAGTAAAGATGCCTGATTTTAATGCAAATCATGGATCACTTCCAAAGGGTAAGTTCTAACCAATGGCACCCCGCCTGTTGGCTTTTCACAGGGGCTGTGGATGCCTGAAAAATTTAGTCTGGGGTTAACAATGTTCTTTGTCTCTCCCATCTTAGAACTTTTGGACGTGTGGAAGTCCATAACTTGAATCCAATGAAGGTTCATACGCTACAGGCTTGGGTGATCCATGACCCTGGAACATTTCCCAGGTATATGTTACTACCTTGTAGCCATATATTCTCAGGGTTATTTCAGGAATCAGTCCATGAAAGAGTCCACAGTCACAGAAATGCATTGAGAAAGGACTGGCTCAGGAAATGAATGGGGCCTTACTCTACATTTACCCCATTCCAACAGTCTCTTAATTTTATTTCCATGGTAGGTATCTACGTAGTTCACACCTTTGGCTCCCCTGCTGACCTGTGAGCTCTTAGAAGCTACCTCTGCTTCACCTCTTTACCCCAGGGCCTTGACCAGGGCCTGCTACCTGGAAGAAACCAAGAGACTCAGGAAATGTTTGTGAGCTCTTGCTATTTTAACACTTTCTTCTTTTTTTTCCCCAGTGACTCCTGCTCGGGTTCCTCCATAAATGATCTGAGACAGATTATAAGGCAAAGGAATATCAAATTTACTTGCCAAGATAACTACAGGTAATTGATGTCTTCTTGAAGAAGAAATGGCTGTCTTGCCATCCACAGGCATCTTCCCTTGGGCCTTGATGGTGATCTGGGTGGTGACCTATGGTGAACTCTGCTCTTCCCCCAGCTCAGCCCAGAAGGTGTTTCCAGCCAGTGGCCTCCTGCTGTCCACCTTCCCTCCTCTTTCTCTTCCTTCCACACCTGACTCAAGCAGTTATTTTCCTGTAAAGCTGACCCAGACTTTGAGGGTATCTTTCCTGGTTTCCCACATGAGAGGCCTGACCCAGAACTCCTAGCTTTCAGAGGAGTAGAAGCACGTTTTGCCATATACAAAGGATTTATAAAATCCTTGTGACTTGGCATAATTTTGCAGGTGAGGTTTCTTTAGTTGGGTCTCAGTGTAGATGCCTAACACTTGGTAAGTTGCCAAATGGCAGTTTACCAAGCTTTATCATTTTCTAATGAAAAAATGTAAAATCTTAAAAAAAATACTTACCAGTAATACATGTTTATTGGAGAAAAGTTTAAATTACAGATAGGTATATATTTTTAAAGTCACCTGCAACCCTGTTATCAAAACTGGGACCCCTCTCCCCTCACTATTTTTAAGAAGTTGTGGCCAATACTTAATATAGACAGAGATCTCTGCTAAAAGCATCTTTGGAAATTTTCCCATATGTGATAGCTTGGAACAAGACAGATGCAGAGAGAAAACTTTTCTTAAGGAATGTAGAAGCTGAAACGTTAGGATACTTTTCCCATCACTTCTCTATCACCTCCCTTTCCCACCAACCATGTCAGAAAAACAGAAGGACAGATTCAAAGAACATTCAGTGAGGCCTTTGTCTCTCAAATGACCTGAATTCCCCATCAGTCAGCTGGCTTCTCTCTGGAAACTGCCAGAAAATAACAGAAGCCTTCTACAGCAGTTAGATGGGAAAACAAACAGAACAAAGGAACAACTATAAAAGAAACATGGCAAACATCTGACCAGGTTAAGTTACTCAAAGATACTTTGCATTGAGAAAATGGAATGCTAAAACCTAGGACAAGATGGGGGAATGTAGATGAGTCGTCCCCAACACTCTTTTATCTCTTTTCTTACATTTAGCATTCCCCATTTTTTTATGAATGGCCCAAACTACAGGCTCTGGGTAAGCTCATTCATCCTCCACCTGGGAAGAATAATTAAGCATACCTTCCCACATGGACTTGTATAGTGGCCCACCTAGGAAGACGTGATTCGTAAGTCAGCACCTGTCACTCAGAGCACCAGCTCATGTGACCTTAAACTTGGGGATCATATTTGAAATCCCTGTTGTTTTTCTCCAACCATGAGGTCATGATATACTCGGCATGCCTCCTTGAATTACCAGGAGCCCTTGTTGTGTCTAAGAGTTCTGTGGCTTTGCAAGCTGCTTGTCTCTAGGGGAGCCCAAAGTGAATGTCATGGATATAGATGTAGACTGTAGTCTAAATCACTCCATCCCAAACATACTTTCCAATTTAACCAAATTTGTCCCGCTGTTTCAGTGTGATTTTTTTAATAAGCAAACAGAATTGTAATTACATTTACATGGATTAGACCTTCTACTGATTCTATTACCTTTTAATAAATCCCACTACTCAGAGACAAACACGATTAACATATGGCTGTATATCCTTAAAGTCATTTTTTCCATACACACACTCAGTTTTATAAAATATACACAGATTTTCTTTTTTAAAATTTTTATTTATTTATTTATTCACTTTTTTAAATGGCAACTCTTTTTTGCGGTACGCCGGCCTCTCACTGTTGTGGCCTCTCCCATTGCGGAGCACAGGCTCCAGAAGCACAGGCTCAGTGGCCATGACTCACAGGCCCAGCTGCTCCGCGGCATGTGGGATCTTCCTGGACTGGGGCATGAACCCGCGTCCCCTGCATCGGCAGGCGGACTCTCAACCACTGCGCCATCAGGGAAGCCCTATTTTTTATTTTTTAAATTTTTGTCTGCATTGGGTCTTCGTTGTTGTGTGCGGGCTCCCTCCTTGCATGGGCTTCTCGCTATGGTGGCTTCTCTTGTTGCAGAGCATGGGCTCTAGGCGTGCGAGCTTCAGTATTTGTGGTTCATGGGCTGTAGAGAGCAGGCGCAGTAGTTGTGGTGCATGGGCTTAGTTGCTTTGTGGCATGTAGGATGTTCCCGGACCAGGGATCGAACCCGTGTCCCCTGCATTGGCGGGCGGATTCCCAACCATTGCGCCACCAGGGATGTCCCCAGAATTTCTTAAGATATGTTTTTCTTAAGATATGTTTTAAAATACTACTTTTTGGATTACTTTAAAAATAGCAAATAAGGCTTCCCTGGTGGCGTAGTGGTTGAGGGTCCGCCTGCCGATGCAGGGGACATGGGTTTGTGCCCGGGTCTGGGAAGATCCCACATGCCACGGAGCTTCTGGGCCCATGAGCCATGGCCGCTGAACCTGCGCGTCCTGAGCCTGTGCTCCGCAACGGGAGAGGCCACAACAGTGAGAGGCCCGCGTACACCCCCGCCCCCCCCCCAAAAAAAAGCAAATAGTCAGATTGCTTTTTCTGGCTAGTGTGCCCTAGTGGCATATTAAAAAACCCTAAAGGTGCATTTCTCCTTTTATGTTATTTCAAGATACTCTGTCTCTATCCTCAATGTGTTATCCAACATATCACAAGTGTTTCCATTTTACTGGAACATTGGATGTGGATATTTATATATTATTGGAGAGAGATTATCTTAACAGAACAATTGCTGCTCCTTTACCAAAATTGACTTCCCAATAAATGAGAAACTAATTAAGCAATGTCTTCCTATTCTCTTCATTTACTGTAAAGCAAAGGTGGCTTCGAAAATCCTAAATAGTCCTCTAAAGATTCCTTTTCTGAAGCATTATTTCCTTAAGGAAGAAGATACTTTTCCCTCCTAGAATGTATTCATGTGGGGAATCTCAGATCACTGTATTGGTGAGGATGGCTTGACTCTCTACTTAGAGCCACTATACCCAACTGGTCATGACAGTTGGCTAGAGATGAGCCTGAGATGGCCTATCCTAGAAACAGGGGTACTGGTAGCTGCTTCTAAGCCTCTCGCTCTCTCTCTTGACTCACATTTAGCAAAATCAGATTCAGCTGCAATTTAAGGAACCACTTACCCTGCTCTCCACCTCTCTCCTCCATGTGCTAACCACTCCCATTGGACCCTGTGGCTTTGTTATTTGATTTTTATGAAAGCAAGAGTCCTTCACCTGCTAATACTTACCTAGGATTCTTTCTGTGCCAAGGATTGTGGTCCTTTTGCTGATGGCCGCCAGCCATCTCCCAGAGAGTCTATGACCTCTTGCTGCCTGACGCTTAGACCCAACACTTCCTCAGGAAGTTTTTGAAGAGAAAGCAAATCCTCAACAGAAAATATGGAGGTCCCTCCTCTTAGGTTGCTGCTTCTGCTGCTTCCTGACTCTCAGCTGACATTCATAGCACATATCTGTGACTTGTGTGAGCCAGACATTTTCATCTCCACATATTATCTTCAAACATCAGTTATTTATTTCTATGGCTTTACAAGTGAAATGAAGCTAAGTTGGGCTGTACTTTCAGTCATTCACTCTTGGACTTGACCTTTCTCCTTGTTGTCAGTGCAGGAAAGAAACTTGGGTGGATGCTAAGTGGTCGATGCGTAGTTTTGTCGTTAACAAAGGGGCTTCTTTCATTGGTGAGTTGACCATAGGTGTATTGTACTGCCTCTTGATCTCCTTTTTTCCTTTCTCGTCATAGCTCTGGCAAGTTCCTTCAGTGTGTGAAAAAGCCTGGGGATTCATCTTGCAGATGAGCCAGTCTGCGTGGTTGAGGCCCTGCAGTATACATCAAAATGCACGACTCAGGAGACACGCTCGTGGAAAGCTGAGGATTCGGGGGAATTCTCTGTCATAATATCAACACTGGAGATGGGAGCCTTTTCCTCTAGAGTCTTAAAATAACTTATGTTATTGGCATAGTTTTTATTTCGATCTCCTAATAATCAAGAAAGATTAATTACTGTATAACATTAGAGTGGAAATTTTATATTATTTCAGTTTAATTTTCATATGATGCTTTATGTTATTAATATGTTGGTAACATCCTTTCCCTTGAAGAATGACCACTCCAAGCCTCTCTTATTGGCAGGTCAAGAAAAGTAAATGCCCAGACTTTTCAGAAAAGGTTACATTTCCAAATGAATGACCTTGTTTCAGGATATATTTTTGTACCCTTCCTACAGATAAACTATAAATGCCATGGTTATGGGTCATGTTGGGAAAAATATTCTGTAAGATATAAGCTACCCACACGCTTGGTGCTTTACCTCTAATCCTTCCGATAGCCCTATGAGGTTGATATTATTATCTCCCATTTGTCAAATGAGAAAAAGGAAGTTCAGAGAATTTATATACTTTTCCCAAAATCATACATTTAGTTCAAGGTAGAGAATGAATTTGAACTCAGCTTTATTCAACTCCAAAATTCATGTGCTCTATCTTTCTAGACTGATAAAACCAGATGGACAGCCCTTATGTTCTCTTCCAATAAATGCATGTTGGATTAAATTAAATACAATAGAATCTGAAATGTGATTTTCTAGATGGCTTCAAAACAGATACTTTTTTTGTCCTCTTCCTCTTCCTTCTCCTCCTCATTCTCAGTGTCTTATTTATGTAGGAGGCAGTTAAAATATATATATTTGTTCTTGATGTGACAATTTATTTCTCACTTGAATTTTACTTGATTAGTCTTGCTCGGGGATTATCATTTTTACTACTCTTTCAAAGAACCAACCTTTAACTTTGTTGATTTTCTCTTTCTACTTATTTGGGTTTTGCTTTTCTCTTTATTATTAGAGATATAGATATTCCTTCTAATCTCTTTGGGTTTCTTTATTCAGCTTCTTAAGATGGAGGTTTAGATCATTGATTTTTCAGTACATTTTCTTTTCTTATATGTACATTTTAACACTATAAATTTTTCTCTGAGTGCTACTTTAGCTGCAGCTCTTAAAATGTTTGGATATGTCTCTTTTCATTATCATTTAGTTAAAAATATTTTCTGATTCAATTGTTATTTCAAAATGTGTTGCTTAATTTTTAAACATCTGGAGATTTTCTAGTTTTTTGGTTAAAACATAGATGCATTGAGTGAAGAATTAATAAGCTAATTTGAGAATCCTTCAGGGAACCCACTAGGTTTGTTGAAAACAGCATAAATTTTGGAGTCAGACACTTCTGGGTTCATATTTTGGCGTCATTCTGTGATCTAGAATGAAGTACCTAACCTCTCTGAAATTCAGCTTCTTTGTCACTTAAATAAGGATTATAAACTTACCCTCTTCAAAATGTGGTAAGAACTAAAAAAGATGACAAAACTTGACAGTCTAGCATAGTGTCTCATACGTAAGAAATCACTCACCCCTGTCTGCCTGCCCCTGGTTGACAATCCTGTTTCCTTCAGCAGCCCCTACAGCTACAGCCTGTTCTCCACTTAGGCACATCCTTGTGGGTTGTAGTCTTGGCTGGACATGAGAATGGATGCTAGGGACCAGTTCTGATTAAGATTCAGACTTGCCTCCTGCCTACCTGCAGAATGTCCTCAGAAATAGCTCCCTGCTAATCCACTGGGTAACCTGGCTGTTTTCTTCTCAAGACTCTGCCTTATTGTTGGGGTTGCTTGCTGAGTTCTGGATCCTTTAAGATACCTTCCTGTTCACCAGGATACCCCATGAAGTGGCTCCCTGTGTTAGGAAAATTTTGTTCTTTATGTCCCCTTTCAGAGATGAAATGGATTTAGTAAAAATCAATTTGTGAGAATCTTCCCCCAAGAAGACTCATTTAAGTGTTTAAGGTCAAAGCTGGTGGAGACCAAAGAGGAGGCTGGTCCCAAGGCTTCACACAATGCTGCAGAGAGTCCTGAGGAGCCCTGGAGGTGGCTGGGGGCTGAGGTGCTATTTTCTTCTTGCAACACCTTTGTATCTTCATTACCATGATGTTTCATCCCTGCCTCCGTTCTCTCTGTAGTTCCAATTTTGCACCTTTGCCGTTGACCATGCACCTCTAGCCCTAAGGACTTTCTGGCCTACATATCTAAATAGATCCTCCATATCGCTCTTCTTATAAGTGACATCTCTACTGAAATATTGATTGCTTATGAACCTCATATCTTACTCATAAACCTACTATGCCCTGTCTCCCCACTTTATTCTTGTTTGCTCTAGGAAATCCTCTTACTATGCCAACTGGTACCCACCATCATACTCACTCAAAGGCTTTTCCAACTCCTAAAGGCTCTCTATTTTCCTTCTGTAATGGTTAATGACCTCATAATATTTGAGGCACACTTACAAATACAGTTCTGATACTTGAAAGGATACACATACATACATATGTATGTATAACTGTGTGTATGTGTACACACACTTTTGTGTCACAAAAAACAGTGTCTCTCAATCCACAGTGATGCCACATTCAGTGGGTCTTTCTTTAGCCCCATGTCACTGATTATGTTGTTCTGTTTCATGCCACATCTGTGTCTCTTATAGACCTGGCAGACAAGGCCAAGTATATATCAAATATTTTGGCAAAACACATTCTTTCTTTGGCTTGACAGCTGTCTGTGCATTTTAGCCCTTGTTGGAAACAAGCTCAACCCAGAAGTGCACACTCCCCGATGGAAAGGGTGCAGCAGGAGCCATGTTGACTTACTTCCTGGCATCCCATTCCTCCTGAGAACAACTCCTAAGACTGTGACTCGAGCATCTCAGGTAGAATCTGTACTGCACAGAATGACTCTGTTTTTGTGGGTTTTTAAAAGGCAAGTACTTATGTATATAGGTAAATGTTCTGTATGGCAAATTAAAATTGTATGAAGTAAAATGTTAAACCTAGAGTATAACTTTAAGAGGCATTTTATAAATGCAACGTTAACCTAACATTTTTCTCACAGTTTTTTAAAAATAATGAAGCAATTTATTTTTACTACATGAGTCATCATTTTAATATGTGTTTTTTATCAATCCATCAGGGAGTCAGTTGCTACCCTGAGAGGCAGTGGTTGGCTGGCCCTCGGATCACACACACAAAGCACAGAAGGGTTGGAATTGGTCCCTGACAGCATTTATCCTTGAACTTCATTCACATGGGTTCACATTGCCTTTTTCATCCTTTAGTCAAAGCGCAAACAGCACAAGGTAGTGGGATTAAGAGACAAGTGACCCAGTGAGCAAGTTCATTAACATCTGTGAATCTCCAGTTTGGAATATATTTATAACAGATATAAATGAGTTATACTGTAAAAATAATAAATGAGTAATAAAGGACTTTGTGGAATCATTCTTTTAACAACAATTGTGTCTGCAAATACTGTTTGACCTCACTTATATGCGGAATCTAAGAAAGTCAACTTTATATCAATAGTAACAGCAAATAGAATGGTGGTTACCAGGGCCTGGCAGGTGGGGGAAACTGGGAGATGCTGGTAAAAGGGTGTTGTGAAGTTTTGGTTATAAGATGAATAAGCTCTGGAGACCTAGTGTACAACATGGTGAAGAAGGTTAACAATACTGTGTTGTGTATTTGAAATTTTCTAAGAGAGTAGATCTCAAGTTTTTTCACCACACACACACACACACACACACACACACACACACATAACTATGTGAGATGATGAATATGTTAATTAGATTAATTGTGATAATCATTTCATAATGTATACATATACCAAAACATCACATTGTATACCTCAAATATATATTTATTTGTCAATCATACCTCAGTGGAGCTGGGAAAAAACCTGCAAAAATTATCTATGGGTTTGGAGCAAGAATTAAACAAGCTGGAGATGGGCTTCTAAAGGCAACACATCCTCTCACCTACCCCACCCCAAGGTCAAGTGAGTTGGGCAACTGGAAGAGAGGATCATCCTGGGTATGTCTCGTGAGTGGGGGAGGCTGGAATAGGTGCCCAGAGGAGTCCAAACTCACAGTCTGTTGAAGACCTGAAAACCCTCACCCATTCCTCTTTGTCCTCGGAGACATCAAAGAAGGAATAGTGCTGTTTGCTTTCCAAGAAGAATCTCAGCTTGGAGAATCACATGATGACACACCTTTCTTCTGTTAAGAAAACTCACTTGAGACTTTCCAAGAGTCTATGTGATGACATAGTGAAATTTGTGATTCTTAATAAGGGATGTAAGTGTGAAACAACATTTAAAATCTTGATACACGATGCAGACTTGCAGAGAAGAGAAAACTAACACGTGTTGTACACATGTATCAACCAGTGACTTCAGCTGCAACGGCTGAATACAACTCTGGCTGGAAATACATTTTCTAGGGAATCTCAGAGGCTGACAGGTTCTCTGGGAGGGCAGGAGAACAGTTTGGAAGCCACTGAGTCAAGAGCAGCACCCCAAATGACTCCACAGACCGGTCGGGTAGAGGAGCCGTTCTTGCCCTTAAGGGCACTCAGTTGTCGCTTTGTCACTGTCAGATGTGGCCATTGTTGTTTCTGGGATTAGAAATAACTGAAGTGAATGGCGCATGGTGGAAGCACACGGAGCATGGCACCTGCCTCCCAGGTCTGCTAGCCTCACGTTGACGGTCATACAGATCCATCTGATCTCTAGGGCCTGACACATGTAAAGTGCTTAGAACAGAGCTCAGTTTCTCTACCTGTAAAATGGGGGTGATAATTGTGCCCATCTCTTTGGGTTGTTTAAGCTTTAAGTGAGAAAATAGATGTATAGTTCTCAGAATAGTGCATAACACATAGAGTACCATCAAGGTTAGTTTTTTAAATTCAAAAAAATGCTAGAACCTGTTTTTTTTTTTTTTTTTTTGCAGGCCTCTCACTGTTGTGGCCTCTCCCATTGCAGAGCACAGGCTCCGGACACGCAGGCTCAGGGGCCATGGCTCACGGGCCCAGCCACTCCGCAGCATGTGGGATCTTCCCGGACCGGGGCACGAACCCGTATCCCCTGCATCGGCAGGCGGACTCTCAACCACTGCGTCACCAGGGAAGCCCTAGAACCTGTTTTTATTCTGGAGGAAATTGCTTGACGAGCCTACTTGGTTTGGAAGCCGAGACCCTGTGACCCTGTGGGCAATGGAGAAGAGGGTAGGGAACGGCCCTCTTGCCAATGAGCAGGGTCAGCCACACTTTCTCTCATCCTAGGTGAGTTTTGAATCATCCTAGATGGTTAATACTTGCCCACTTGAGAGGACTGGGCCAGGGATCCTCCTAAGACCTTTCACTAAGAGCTGGCTCCCATCGCAAGCTGGATACTGACAAAAGGTATCAACATGACCACTGCCCCCCAGACATCAATCTAAGAACTATACTTTTCATTCTTCAAGCCCACCCAGAGTTCAACAACCCCTGCTGTCATTGCCAATCCAAGCCCCTGCTCTCCCGACCACCCACTACTCCGGTGGCTGTAAAGGTGGGCAGCTCTCCTTGCTAGAATAAAATCAGAAGACAAAAGTGCTGGAAGAAAAAAAATGTGCTGGACGGACAAGCTCCCTCCCAGTGAATATTGTACTGAAAGGGCATTGGAAAAGGGTAAGACTTGGAAGAAATAAGGTAGTTAACTGGAGCCTTTGGTGCAAGAACAAATCTCCCTTTGTGAAATCTCCCAGTTCAGTTCCACAGAGCTGCCTTCCAGGGAATTTCCTGGAATGGGTAGAATAATTAGATCCAAGTTGACTGCTGGAGGGAGAAAAGAGCCTTGGGAACCACTAGGTCTCAGGTCACCCTTAGCTGCTGGGAGTCTCTGACTTTGGCGCCGGGCCACAGAAGTCACGAGCTTCTGCACGCACAGCTTGGCTCTTGTTGCGGAGCACGGGCTCTAGATGTGCAGGCTTCAGTAGTTGCAGCACGTGGGCTCAGTATATGTGGCTCACGGGCTTTAGAGCACAGGCTCAGTAGCTGTGGCGCACGGGCTTAGCTGCTCCGCGGCATGTGGGATCTTCCCAGACCAGGGATCGAACCTGTGTCGCCTGCATTGGCAGGCAGATTCTTAACCACTGCGCCACCAGGGAAATCCCTCCATTATTTTCTTCTTTTACTTTTTCAATGAATAGTATCCCCAACCCCACCCCACCCTCATTTTAAAATAGGAACATGGTTTTCCATGAAGACAAGTGAAGAAAGTGATGAGCTTGACTGAAATCAGCTCAGTGCTTTGTGACCACCTAGAGGGGTGGAATAGGGAGGGTGGGAGGGAGATGCAAGAGGGAGGGGATATGGGGATATATGTATACGTATAGCTGATTCCCTTTGTTATACAGCAGAAACTAACACAGCGTTGTAAAGCAATTATACTCTAATAAAGATGTTAAAAAATAATAATGTTTAATATATATTAAAATGTAATAGCCATAAGAAAAGAAAAGAGCGGGAAAGTGCTGAGATAGCACGGGAGGAACTGGGAAAGCTACTCTGACAAATGAAATATATGGCATTCATGGAACTAATTTAGTCCTAGTGCTGAAGGCAGGGCCCTAGAATGGCTGCTTTTTATTCTGAAGGCATAGATTGGGACCAATTCTGGCCCTCCCTGGGATACAGAGATCAATTAGGTTGAGTCCTCATCTTGAAGAACTCATAGTCTAGAGGGGACAAATAAAAGGAAAAATCGGTTCATTGATTCAGTCATTCATTGATTTGTTCAGCAAGCCTTATTAAGCCCCCATTATCTACCAGTCAAACCACCACGACCCCTCAGCTCTCCATCCATACCTCCAAGACACGGTTTATAGTAATGGTCTGTTTATATGTGTGTTTCCACTACCACCTCTAAGCTTTTAGAAGACAGACACTCTGTCTTTTTCATTACTTTAATCCCAGTAACATAGTACTTATTGGGTGAAACAAGGATAACATATTACAACGCAAAATTAAATCATAAAAGATGAAATAAAAGAGATTCTAAAATCAATACAAACAGCAGCAAATTGACCCAACTGTACATCTTATTGATAACTCAACCACCCAAGCGTAAGGGATTAATTCAAGTTTTGTTTGAACAAAACATCCTGACTGTGCACTATTATTGGGGTATATTCTAAGGATGTAAATAACCACAAATAAATCTTGAACTTTAAAAAAATATATTTTAAAATATTGATTAATTTTTTGGCCACGCTGTGCAGCATGTGGGATCTTAGTTCCCCGACCAGGGATGGAACTCGTGCTCCCTGCATTGGAAGCAAGGAGTCTTAACCACTGGACCACCAGGGAAGTCCCTAAATTGTGAACTTTAATCAATAAGTTTGTACTGACATATATCATGTTTTGTAGGTTAGATGAAATATCACAAAGAATGAATATATAAAGTGGTAAAGATAAAGAAAACACTCTGGTGTTGGATTTGAATTGATGGGATCACTGTGAACTCATACATATTTGCAGATGCAAAATTGTTTAGCTACTTTGCTATTTTGCCATATTTATTTTAATTTCTCTGAGGTCCTAATTCAACAACATATGTTGAACGCTTTCTATATTCCAGACCCTATAGTGAGAAGTTTACATGAAATATTTCATTTAATTTTCACCACTGCACTTTGTGGTTTGTACAACTATTATTAAAAAGGTGAGAGGGCTTCCCTGGTGGCGCAGTGGTTGAGAGTCCGCCTGCCGATGCAGGGGACACGGGTTCGTGCCCCGGTCCGGGAAGATCCCACATGCCGTGGAGCGGCTAGGCCGGTGAGCCATGGCCACTGAGCCTACGCGTCCGGAGCCTGTGCTCTGCAACGGGAGAGGCCACAACAGTGAGAGGCCCGCGTACCACAAAAAAAAAAAAAAAAAAAAAAGGTGAGAAATTTGCCCATGATAATGGCAGAGTTAGGTGTGGTCTGACCCCAAATTGTGCTTATAATCACAGAGATGAGTAAGACAGGTCATAATTTAGCTCTGTCTTAAAGCACTGCATTCATTTGTAACAATAAACTTGATCTGACTACTGAAATAAAGAAGTTTCACAGGAGAACGCCTTTGGAATCACCTAATTCATCAATAAAAGTATTTGTGCTCATTTGGCATAGAGCATATTCTAAGGGGCCCAGGAAGAAAAACCCGGGGTTTTAGACCCAGCTCTGCCAATCCCAGCTCCATGACCCTGTGCAAGTACACCAGACCTCTCTGGGTCACACTTTCCTCTTTTCTAAATTGAAGGAGCTGGAGGACGCAAGGAGTCACACACTCAAATGTGTGCAGGGGTCAACAGGTAACACAAATGAGTAAAATGCCCCCATGACTTGTGGTGACCTCTGTGGTGGTGGTGGTGACCTCTCACCTCCAGCCCAATGTTGCCGGGCAGGAGTTCAGGCCTGAGGTCACCTGATCTTCCAATTCCTCAAGAGAAGCCAGGAATCCAGACTTATATGACATTTTCCAAATCTTAAATTACTAATTAAAAAAAATCTTGTATCAGAAAAACAAACCAACCAAGCAACCCGTATGTGGCCCTCAGGCCAACACCTAGAAATTTTTGGATCAGATAAACTCTGAAGTCCCTTCAAGGGTATTCTTTATAGAAAATGAAATGGTCCCTTCAGGCATGGAGCAGATGTTCCATGCTTTAAGTTGTGATGCTCAAAGCTGGTTGATTGCCTGGTTGATCTCAGAACTTTTCAAGGTTACATTGGGATAGTGGAAAAGTCCTGGTACCTTTTTGCACCGCCATCTTCTCACTGTAGAATGAAGAGGCTGAAAGTCTCCAGGGAAGGGGGAATAAAGCTAATATCCACTGAGCACCTGTTCTATGTCAGGGATGTCCAAGAATCATACCATTAGTATTAGTTGGGATTCTCCAGAGAAACAGACTATCAAAATATACATGGAGAGAGAGAGAGAGAGAGAGAGAGAGAGAGAGAGAGATTGAGATTTATTTTAAGGAATTGGCTTATGTAATTGTGAAGGTTAGCAAGTCCAAAATCTGCAGGGTGGGCCAGCAGACTGGAGACCCAGGAGAGCTAATGGTACAGTTCAAGTTTGAAGGTCACCTTCTGGCAGAATTCCCTCTTGTTCAGGGAAGGTCAGGCTTTGTTCTACTCAGGCCTTCAACTTCTTGGATGAGGCTCACCCACATTATAAAGGGTAATCTGCTTTAGTTAAACTCCACTGATTTAAATGTTAATCTCATTTAAAAAAAAAAAAAAAACAGCCTCTCAGAAACATCAAGAATAATATTTGACCAAAAATCTGGATAAGGTGACCCAGCTAGGTTGACACATAAAGTTAGCTATCATACCATTTAGTTTTCACCATGATCCAAAGAAGTCAATTACTAAAACCATTTTATAGATGAGGAAACTCTGAGAAGTTAAATGACTTATACAGAAAACAATTAGGGGCAGAGCTGGCATTCAAACCTGGCTGTCTGACTTCAAAATTCATCTCTTCCCACAGTTCTATCATGATTCTAGATATTAATGCTACTATTTGATAAAGGTAAGATCCAAGGTTGATAGATTTCAGGATCAAGGGAGCTGACTATGGAACCCAGAGCTCCTATTTGGACACCCAGGGAGGACTCCACAAGGGAATATTATCATTCAAGTTACCTTTACATGGACTACATCATAAATCTTCCTTCCTTGGGTCAGGCAAGTCAGGGCCTAATGAACCAGGGAATCATTTTTGTGACTTGGGTCTTTTTCAAGTTTTTCCTACATTCTATCCTACAAATATTTCCTGGGCATTTTCTGCATACCAGGCATAATTCTTGGGGGCTGTGAATACAGAGATGCGTGAGACATATCTTTGGCTTCAAGCTGCTGTGGGTGTGTTAGGGAATAAAGCAAATGCAGTGCTGTGAATGGAGCACGGTGGGGAGCCAGAGAAGAGGGACCTGTTTGTCAGTCCCTCCAACTCTGGGGTCCTGACCTTTCCCTGGATTTCATATCCTTGGAGCCTAGCATAATGCCTACATATAGTAGGGGTTCAATAAATGCCTACTGAATGGCTGCATGGATGAAGGAGTAAGCAGAAATGATATATTTACATGTCTGTACCTCTCATGTCTGTACACAGTTATCTCCTGAAGGAGCAGTAGCTAAAAATGTGGGCTCACGACTTAGACCATCTGACTTTAAAGTCCAGCCACCCCTCTTACTGACCCAGGCTCAGTGTCTTTGACTGTGAAATAGTGCTAAAAATGGCACTTACCATGGTGTCCCTGTGAGGATCAAAGGAAGTAATGAAATGACAGTGCTCAGTGGAACCCCCAGCACAGAGTAAATGATTTGTAAACAGTGACTATTTTATTGCCATAGTCAGTATTAACTTCTGTCTTCCTGGCACACAGCAGGACTCAGTAAGTAATTGTTGGTGATAAATGTGTGAATGAATTATCTTATCTTGGACCAATGGGAGCAGGGAGGCAGGCAGATCCTCCCTTTCTTCTCCCCCCTGGGTTGTTTCATCTCAGCTCACAGTTATGTCCCCTTTAAGTGCCTTGCCAGTCCTTGAAACTTTGGAGACCAGGGCAGTAGAATATGGTGGTTTGTGAGGATACGGGCCCAGTAAACTTTCAGTGATCCTTTTCCTCATTACTTTTCACCTAATCCCTAAATTATTGGCATCTCCAATGAGTTGAGAGTGGATGAGGAATTAGCATTCTTCAAAGCTATGATTCTCACCCTCCCTAGTAATGGCAGCCTAGCTTAAGCAGTTCTCTAATGAACACTCTTATGACTTCCTTGAAATCCATGAATATCACTAATTCCCCAAAGTCCTTGCTATACTCTCGTTTGTTCCAAGACCAGAGAAAATCGGAAACACTGTTTAAAGGGATCAGCTCTCCAGGCTTCCCACTTCCGTCGTCTCCTTCATTATGCCATATCCAAGTAGATCAGACAGTGCCACGCTGGACGTGACTTGGCATGCAGTAACCGTACTGGCCAGACTCATAATTTGAAAAGTGTCAGTTTATCTTTACATCTCACCCTTTATTTTAGCTTGTCAGAAACTCATAAACAACTGGAAAAGCTTACGTAAAAATATGTCCCCATTTCGATTAATCTTTAGGTAAACTTGTTTGAATTCAGTCAAAATTTTTTGCCTGAGAGGTGTAATAAAATATACTTATTTGAGCCAAAAAGCCCCAAAATAAATGGATTTGGAGAGAATTAATAATATATTCTATATTATCAATAATAGACTATATTTTATATTAATAATAACATAAAATATTATTAATATAATATATGCTATATTGGTAAGGCTATATAATATAGCAACACACTATTAATATAATTATTAATAATATATATCTAAAATATTTTGCCTACATTTTGTCCTTTTAGTCTTAGAGTGACAATATATTGAATTTTCTCTCTGAATCGAAGACCAAATATAGTCAGCTAAAAATGTATTCTAAATAAACATGTGTCAAAGAAAAACTAATGGATATAATTTTTGGATGACAAATTACAGATTGGACTGATAAAGAATATCAGGACATTTAGGGTGTGGTCCCAAACTCTCAAGTCTGGGCTTTGTCCTTCTTGATGTCTGAGGTGTCTTTACCAAAGACTCAATGCTGGCAAAACTTTATGTTCTTTTTGTCATGTAAGCAGGAATGTCACGTCATGTAATGAGGTCATCAGGAAGTACCTAAAAGTCCCCTTTTCTAGCTTCAAAATGCAAATGATTCAGAAAACACTTGGGCTATTTCAGTACTAGAGAATTAATGACAACTCAGCATATCCCAAATTTTGAAATTTAGAACTTGCTCTTCAACTTCTGTTGGATTGACACATTTTATTTTGGTAGGTCTTAGGTTTTTCAGAGAATAGAGAGAAGATTTGGGGGTTACATGTAATATAAAAATTATAGCAAATGTTTATTGAAATATTTGATAAAATGAATATTTATTTATGTAAGGTTGATACATAATTTTTATAACTGTATCTAATTAGAAAAGAAAATTTGGGAAATATGCTAAAAAGAGGAAGAAGAAAATAAAAATCACTTCTAATTCCATCACTCAGAGATAATCACCATTTTCATATTTTTGGTGTAATGCCAAGCTTAATCCCTGGTAAAAAGTAGGTCCTCAGAAAGTACTAGTTCATTGCCTATATCCTCAAGTCTTTATTATTATGAATGCACATATTTACATATATTTAAAATTGCAATCAAAGCATGTGAACTGTTTTGTAATCTGTTAACATATACCTCAAAATTACAAGCTGGAATAAGTTTTCTGTTTCAAAACAGTGCCCTTGGAAGTACTTTCATGACTTAAAACAAGTTGGTGGATGATCTTTGAACCAGTCTAAGGCATATCCGTGTTGTAGGTCAGGTTATCCTTGGGAAATAGACTCAGAAGGAGAAGGAGATTTGAGAGTAGAAAGTTTATCAGGGTGCTCTCGGGATCAACCCTCCAGGAAAGGAAACAAAAGAAGCAGGCTTGGGGAAAAGGAGAAACGAAGCTGCAATGCAGCCCCAGCAAAGGCCTCAGCTGATCCCAAAGGGAGCAGGGTTGGTCCTTCAGGTGGTCTGTCCTGGTGGCAAGGGCTGGAACATTGAGTAGCCATCAGCGGTAGGTTGTTGTGAGCAATTCTGAAGGGGGCTCAGCTGAGCACCAAGAGCTGTCAGCATGTTAGCAGCTGGGGAGGTGAGTGATGAGTGTCTGGGGCCTGCAGGGGATCTGAGTGCCCGCTGGGCTGTGCCACATATGCCAAGGATATTGTGGGTCCATCTTAGCTATTATTTCTTTGGATGTTCTATTTATTAATACCTCTTGCATTCTGTCAATATATGCTAGCAAGTGGGGTGTGAATACGTTAGTACTTTTTTTTCCCCTTCAAATTGTTGTCTTCTGTTTGTGGCTATAGCCCAAATGCTACTGGCTCATTCTTTTGAAGACCCTTTGTGAACATGATTTTTTTTTTTTTTTTTTTGCGGTACGCGGTCCTCTCACTGCTGTGACCTCTTCTGTTGCGGAGCACAGCCTCCAGACGCGCAGGCTCAGCGGCCATGGCGCACAGACCCAGCCGCTCCGCGGCACGTGGGATCTTCCCGGACCGGGGCACGAACCCGTGTCCCCTGCATCGGCAGGCAGACTCTCAACCGCTGCGCCACCAGGGAAGCCCTGAACGTGATTTTTGTAAGTCTTTTCACTCCCTGTTTGCTGAAGAAAAGTGATCACGTTGGGCTCAAACAAACAGAAAAATGAGGCATGACTTTAAAGGTATATAAATGGCTGACTCTAATGGCCAAAAATCTGGATCCCCGTGAAATTCTGAGAGACCGTTTCTAGCAATAATTCTAGAATTATAAAGCACCATTGGCAAAAGTGTGCATTGTCCCAGTGTCCTGAAGGCAGTCTGTCTGCTTTAAATGGATGGTCATAATTTAAGCAGATAAAGGTGAGAACCTGTGTGCATTTCACTGACTGTGGTTGACATGAGAACACTTTGGGGCCCACCCATCCAAAGGCTGCTTGGTTCTAAAAATAACCCAGTATTCGTTTTCCACTGTTCTCTTCAGATATGAATATTGCCTTGGTGAATATTAAATAGGAGTATGTTCAGTGAAAACTATTAAGTTGAAAGGGAACTCAGTTGAGTGAGAAGTGACAGAGAAGGCTTTATGTTCTGGCAAAACTACAGCAATGATCACACAGGACGAGAAGACAAAGACCTGCTCTAGGTTGAGAGGCCTCTCCTGTGGCTCCAACCAAGCTGAGTTATAAGATCAAAGCCCTCATCTTCCACCAGTAAGATGCACACACCCACCTGTCAGGCAATCCTAGATTTATAGCAAGACATGATTTCCAGAAACCTGGAGGAAATTCTAGTTACCCCTTGGAGCGTACTCTGGAAACTACTCAGGCTTCCTTTTCACACATTTACACTTTTATTCCATAATTTTATTTTCAGTCTAGGGCATTAACGATGATTTATGAAACTTACTAATCAGTCATGTTAGCAAGAGTTTCCATTTCCCATTTCAGATTGTCCCAGTGCTAACTATTGTGAATTGTCACTTAGCAACAGAAATATAACCACCCTTTGATAACACCTCTGGGAATACTCTACATTTCCTTGGGGTTTCCCTGGATATTTAGGAGTATGAAAGAATCCAAAGGTTGTGTCATACCTCGGCAACTGATTCTAAGTGAACGTTTGAGTGGTCCTCATAGGACAAAGTGGAGTGTCCCTTTCAGTAGATTTACAGTTAATTTGGTTAATTAGCTAGCCAACACAAAAATCTGATTTTTAAGCAAGTCATCTGACCTAGTGTTTACCAAGTATAAGGGTGATAATTTATTCCTCATCTGCCTTAATTGTTTGTCTATTTCTAACGCAGGGTATTATTTCTTGGGTCCTTAAAGACCCCAAACATGCTTATTAGAGAAAATATGGAAACACTAAGGAGAGATAACAACCATTGTTTCACTATTCAAGGACTATAGCTTAGTATATTTCCTTCTGATCATTTTTCTTTTTAGAATAAAGAAAACAAAAGTAAACTTTTCTGTTCTTTAGAAAATAGCTACTCACCTCTAACAATTTTGAAAAACCCAGAAATAGATAACAATAAATATAAAACTAATTTATAAACTTATCCTTATTCATCTTTAGTATTTTTCTATAAAAACTTTTTATTGGTTTCAAATAATTAAAACCATGCTATAGGTATGTCCCGGCTTGATTTTTCCCTTCAGTTTTTATTTTTATCGGATTTCATAGATGCACATAGAGTCAAAATGTTTTAAAAGACTTGTAAACAACCAGTCTCTTGACTTCACCAACCCCCCTTTCTCTACTCCAGAAGCAAACTTGTTCAACTCTTTTGCTGTATCTTACAATGGATGGTGTCTTAGATTTGATAAACTGAGGTATATATCAAAAGACTTCATTAAAGGGTTAATTAATATTCTTGACCCAGATGTTTACTGTCATGTTATTTCTATTAAAAACTTGAAAGTATAACCACAGATCAAATAGATAAATAGAATATGATACCCTCCTACTGAAAGATTCAGTGATGTAGCCATAAAAATTATCTTTAGGAAGATTTCTCAATAATTTGGAAAATTCTTGTGTTGCCATACTAAGAGCTATAAAGTGGGCTAGAGACATCTGTTGAAAGATGATGGTTGGAACACAAGCATTCACTTTTGCTGACTACCAAAACCACACCAAATGAGAATAAGTGAGACGTATAGAGAAAGACATAAACCTTTCAGGATAAAGACTTTGGGAGAAGAGGTAATGGCAACTGCATTTTGGAAAGTGTGAAGCAGTTGGCTGAGTGGATGTGGCAAATCCAACAAGCTAAATCTAAGCTAGCACAGAGGGAGGCCAAAATAATCCAATTTTATACTGCTTGTTATGGGTTGAATTGTATCTTCCCTCACCTCCAAATTCATACGTTGAAGTTCTAACCCCCGATACCTCAGAATGGGACTGTATTTGGAGATAGGGCCTTTGAAAAGGTAATTAGGGCTTCCCTGGTGGTGCAGTGGTTGGGAATCCTCCTGCCAATGCAGGGGACACAGGTTCGAGCCCTGGTCTGGGAGGATCCTGCATGCCGCGGAGCAACTGGGCCCGTGCGCCAGGGCTTCTGAGGCCCGTGTGCCTAGAGCCCATGCTCTGCAGCGGGAGAGGCCACAGCAATGAGAGGCCTGCGCACCGTGGTGAGGAATGGCCCCCGCTTGCCGCAACTAGAGGAGGCCGGTGGGCAGCGAGCGAAGACCCAATGCAGCCAAAGATAAATAAATAAATAAATTTATATATAAAAAAAGATAATTAAGTTAAGATGAGGTCATTAGGGTAGGCTTTATTCCATTATGGTTGTAATGGATTGATATGATGAATCCATTATGGCCCCTCCAAAATGGGCCTTAATCTGATAGGGACCGGTATCTTTATAAGAAGAAGAGAGTAGGACACAGATGCACACAGAAGGAAGACCATGTGAGGACACAGAGAGGAGACGGCCATCTACAAGCTAGGGAACAGACCTCAGGAGAAACCAACCCTACTGACACCTTGATCTTGGACTTCTAGCCTCAAGAATTGTGAGAAAACTAATTTCTGCTGTTTAAGCCACCTGGGCTGTGGCACTTTGTTATGACACTGTCAATCCCTCAAAAGGAACTGAAGAAAACGAATACCTCTGGAAGTAAAGCGAGAGTGGTGTGTAAGACCAGAGGATTCCTTAAATATCTGTAGTAGAAGTAGTTGAAATCCCTGTATTCAATCCTTGTATTGACCCCTCTCCACCCTGGGAAATAATTGGAGATTTCTTTTTTCTTCTTTTTCAAAAAATTGAAGTGTATCTGACTTACAATATTATATTAGTTTCAGATGTACAGTATAGTGATTCAGTATTTTTGCAGATTATATTCCATTAAAAGTTATTACAAGATAATAACTATAATTCCCTGTGCTGCATAATATATCCTGTTGCTTACCTATTTTATATATAGTAGTCTGTATCACCTAATCCCATACCCCTAATTTGCTTCTTCTCCTTTCCTTCTCCCCTTTGGTAGCCACTTGTTTGTTTTCTATATCTGTGAGTCTGTCTCTGTTTTGCACTTACATTCATTTGTGGGTTTTTTTTAGATTCCACATATGTGATGTCATACAGTATTTGTCTTTCTCTGTCTGATTTATTTCATTAAGCATAATATTCTCTAGGTCCATCCACATTGCTACAAGTGGCAGAATTTCATTATTTTTATGGCTGAATAATATTCCATTGTGTGTATGTGTGTGTGTGTGTATATATATATATATATCACATCTTTATCCATTCATCTGTTGATGGGCTCTTGGGTTGCTTCCTTATCTTGGCTATTGTAAGTAGTGCTACTAGGAATATTGGGGTGCATTAATCTTTTCAAATTAGCCTCTTTGTTTCTTCTGGATATATTCCCAGGAGTGGAATTCCTGGATCATATGGTAGTTCTATTTTTAGTTTTTTGAGGAATGGAGATTTACATTCTGAAGAGGATAAAATAGAGAGGATTTCTAGACTGGTGGCAATGGTCAGGTAAAAAAAGAGGTGGTACAATACAAAAAACAAAATGAAGGGTTAAGTAACATTTACATTCTAAATGCTGAGACATTGCTCCTACCCTTCTTTTCCCACTCAATCACCATAAAATTGAAGTGTGGCTTTGCCATTCAAGAGGTCTGAAGTATCTCCTCTAATAAATTTGACCAGCCAAAGATATCATGGGTTTGCTCAATGAAACAGTTGAGCAGACCACCCTATAGTGAAGCCCACTTTCAATAAACACCCCTGCTCCCGTCCCTTGTGCTCAGAACTTCCAGTGGGTGTTTCAAACCTAATTCATTATCTTCCCTGGGCACACATGACATCCCTCCTCCTGAATTCCCAGTTCAGCTCTCAAAGGAAATCCTCTTCACAGAGCCTCTGATCTCCAAATCCTAGTCCCTGTATACCCTGTATAAACCAGTTTATTAGCAGAGAACAGATGGCACACTCAAAGAGCAGTTAATAGAGTTTAAAAGGGTCATTTCCAAAGGTGTGGGCAGGGTTCATGGAACAATAAGGGATGGTGAAGCACCTAGCTGTTATCACCCCTAAGGTATGAGTGTAACTGGGACCTGGGAAGAGCTATGGTCATTAGAGAGAAGCCACATGCCAAGAACACTGGTCATAGGTGAGGAAAGCAGCCACTTCCAAAATATCAGCCTGAAAGAAAGGAGCAGAAATGATAAACCAGTTGATTCTGGATGGTATGTGGCTAAGACTAGAACCCCTGCATGACCTCACCATACTGTCACCAAGATTATGTTTCAGGGAACTTGCTTAAGCACCCTCTCTCTCCCTTCCTGTTGCATTCCATATCTTGCCAGTAACTCCTATTGGCTGAACCCAACCAAAAGCCAGAGGGCATGGGAACCCGGGCCATGTGTGCTATAGAGACCAGCCCTCAACATCTGTGAGGGGTTTAGAACATTTAGTCTCCTGCTCTTTTGCAAATTCTCAGGACTGAGGCATCAGACTCACAACTCCTGTTGGTATCTAGGTCTACTTTATTTGGATATTTCAGTTGAAAAGTCCAGTTTACCCTCTTGTGACAATTGCCATGTTAGTCACATCATCAAGATCTAATCAGAAAACAGAAAATGTTCTAGTTGTTTACAACAGAAGGAATTTAATGAGGGATTTATTACACCAGTAATGAAGGAGGCCAAGTAGCCAAATTGGGACTAGAGAGGAGTAACAGCTGGAAGCCATCACTACCCTGAGGCTGGAAAACCAAAGGGAGGAGAATGTGTCACCAGAACCTAGGGGCCATGTCACTTGGCTGGAGATGGGACCATGATGGACCTCTTGGGCAGAAGTGCAGGAGTCACATAGATGACAAACCTGCTGAAGGAAAGGGTGACCTAAGTAGAGAGGGTGGGATGGTAGCACCCACTTCTCCCTTTTCCTTACCTTCCAGTCTCCACTAACTCCTCAACTAACTGAATTCAGCAAGAAGCCAGAAGACATGGGAGTCCTCAAGGGTCAGCTGCCCTGGATATAGAGTAGAACAGGGCAGAGTGAAGAATAAATCTGGGGGTGATAAGGCCCAGTGTAATCTAGTGAGTGCAGGAAGGGGAACTTTTATGGAGCCAATCTTCTTTCCATCAATCATCCAAGAATCCCAAAGGTCTTGTCTGTGTTACAGTAACTCATCAAGGGGGTCCTACTCTTTACTGTTATACTTGGACAACAGGGCCCATGCTTAGGCCCCCACGGTGGGAACACTTTTGTTTAAATTCAAATGATTAACAAGTCCCCAGAAGCATGATCTTGGTGCCAGCATGGTGGGGTCGGGTGGGGTTCCAGTCTTAGGCACAGACCTGACAGAATCAGCCTTTCTATCATGGAACCTCAGCTTGGAGCCCGACTTCCCACTTTCTCATACTGAGTTCTCCACTGGAAGTTTAAGCTCAGCCAAGATCATTCCAACCACCAAATGCATTCTACTGATGTTGAGTCTCAAAAGGGAAGGTTTTCAAGTCTATATCCCTGTTCTTCCAGGAAGCTCCTTGGCCGCTAAGAAAATTTCCACCTCTATCCCAGTAATCAATTCTGTATATCAAATGAGAATTGGGAAAGTCAATTTTGTCAAGCCAGAGATGTTCTGTTAAAACTCCCCTAGGACAATGGATACCTATTAAGTCAGTTGAAGCCCTTGTTAAAATGCGATTGCTGGGCCCCACTCCCAGAATTTCTGTTTCAGGAGGTCTGGATGGGGCCTAGGAACGTGCATTGCTAACAAGTTCCCAGTTGATGCTGATGCAGCTTATCTGGACCATGCTTTGAGAAGCACTCTTTTAAAATGTGTATGGTTAATAATTAGAAATCACATGGAGAAGGCAAATTCTTCTCTGTAAGACGCAGCATCACAAGCATGTTCACCTGAAAAACTGCAAACTCAGAATACAGAAATCTGCAAATAATCCCCCTTCAACCTTTAAAGCCTAGGCTTAAGGACTGATGCATTAGGCTGACCTGAGCAGAAAAATCATCACTGGGTAGAAAAAGCCAGGGGGCTTTAATGATTGAAGACAGTTCTTTGTATGTTGGGAGAGAAAATTGTGTTGCTTTCTGCCATCATCTGTATTCAGTTATTTGTGTCACTAATAAGACTAGGATGGGCTATTTGAAGCCATTTGCTGCATCATGAATAGGGAACTGTATATACCTGGCTTACAGAAGAAGAAATCCATCCAGAACCCAATCTTAAAACCTCATAGTTATACCAGACTTCTTCCTCAAACTCAGTTGATCACCAAGTTCTAATTCAATATCTATATCTACAGCATTTTTCTCTTCTCTCCTGATTTTCCATCCATCTCTGCTTTTCTTATCCTTACGTATTACCTCTGGCCTGAACTATAACAATAGCCTCTTCCAGCAGTTAGGAATGTTTCCAGTTGCAAGTAACAGAATATCCATCCCGTAATGGCTTAAACAAATATGGGTTTATTTGTCTCATGTAACTCAAGTCTAGAAATAGGTGTTGGTTAGAATTGGTTCTGGGCTCCACAGTGTCAGTGACCTTGCACTCTGATCCTCTTGGTCTTTCTCTCGTGCTTACTATTTGTTGCAAGATGACTGTTCTAGCCCAAGATAGCACATTTGAATTGGAGGAGGAGAAAACAAAGAAGGCTGGCCTCACCATGCTTTTGCCTTTTGTCAAACAAACAAAACAATAAAAAACAAAAAGTCTTCTCAGAATCACCTAGCAGAATGCTCCTTCTGTTTCATTGGCTAGTAACGGTGTCATATGAGTAGTTGCAATGGAGCTTGAAAAAGCAAGTATTTTTTTCCTATCCTTTAGAGTAAAAGTGACATGGAAGAAAGGGATTGGGAATATCTATTGATTTGGCCAAAAAACTGTCCTTTGTTCTGTTTCCTCATTTATCTTCCTTCTCCTAATTTCTCTTTCTAAATCAAAGAAAATGATGTACATGGTATTTGTTTCTTATAGCCACTGTAAAAATTTACCATTAAGTGGGTGGCTTAAAACAACAGAAATCTGTTTTCTTTCTTTCTTTTTTTTTTTTATCAGTGTACAATTCATTTTAACGAGTTCCTCAATGCATTTCAGGGTTGGTGTTCCATTTAGAATGTTTTTGGTTGCAAGAAGAAAATGAAATTATTTTCTTCTTTATTTTTCTTCTCTTTGGGTACAACTTTTATTAACAGAGCTGGGAAGTTTTTTTTTTTTACTAATTTTATTCTTCTCATTTTAAAATTTTATTTTGTTTTTTTTTGTTATACAGCACATTCATATTAGCTATCTATTTTATACATATTAGTGTATACATGTCAATCCCAATCTCCCAATTCATCCCACCACCACCAGCCCCACCCCCCGCATACCCTCTTTGGTGTCCATACTTCTGTTCTCTACATCTGTGTCTCTATTTCTGCCTTGAAAACCGGTTCATCTGTGCCATTTTTCTAGATTCCACATATATGCATTAATATATGATATTTGTTTTTCTCTTTCTGACGTACTTCACTCTGTATGAGTCTCTCGGTCCATTCACATCACTACAAATGACCCAATTTCGTTTCTTTTTATGGCTGAGGAATATTCCGTCGCATATATGTACCACATCTTCTTTTTTGCATTTGTCTGTAGATGGGCATTTAGGTTGCTTCCATGACCTGGCTGTTGTAAATAGTGCTGCAATGAACATTGGGGTGCATGTGTCTTTTTGAATTATGGTTTTCTCTGGGTGTATGCCCAGTGATGGGATTGCTGGGTCATAGAGTAATTCTATTTTTAGTTTTTTAAGGACCTTCCATACTGTTCTCCATAGTGGCTGTATCAATTTGCATCCTCACCAACAGTGCAAGAGGGTTCCCTTTTCTCCACACTCTGCAGCATTTGTTGTTTGTAGATTTTCTGATGATGCCCATTCTAACAGGTGTGAGGTGATACCTCATGGTAGTTTTGATTTGCATTTCTCTAATAATTAGTGATGATGAGCAGCTTTTCATGTGCTTCTTGGCCATCTGTATGTCTTCTTTGGAGAAATGTCTATTTAGGTCTTCTGCCCATTTTTTGATTGGGTTGTTTGTTTGTTTAATATTGAGCTGCATGAGCTGTTTATATATTTTGGAGATTAATCCTTTGTCTATTGATTCATTTGCAAATATTTTCTCCCATTCTGAGTGTTGTCTTTTCGTCTTGTTTATAGTTTCCTTTGCTGTGTAAAAGATTTTATGTTTCATTAGGTCCCATTTGTTTACTTTTGTTTTTATTTCCATTACATTACAAACCCGATGTCCATCTCATTCATATTCCTTTTTTATTTTTTAAAAATCTTGCCGGGGGGCTTCCCTGGTGGCGCCATGGTTGGGAGTCTGCCTGCCGATGCAGCGGACATGGGTTCGTGCCCTGGTCCGGGAAGATCCCACATGCCGCGGAGCGGCTGGGCCCGTGAGCCATGGCCGCTGAGCCTGCCCGTCCGGAGCCTGTGCTCCACAAGGGAGAGGCCACAACAGTGAGAGGCCACGTACCGCAAAAAAAAAAAAAAAAAAAAAAAAGCTAGAATTTGCACATAAATTGGCATTTTTTGTCTTGTCCCTGTGATCCAAGATATTCTCACTCCTTATCTGGATTCTGACAACAGTCTCCTACCCAGTCCCTGCTTTTGCTACTTGTAGTATATTTTCCACAAAGCAGCCAAAGTTGTCCTCTTAAAACACGAATCAGAGCAGGACACTCTTCTGCTCAAAATTCTCCAGTAAGTCCTCATGTCTCTCAAGTAAAAGTTGACATCCTTAATGTGGATCTCAAGGCCCAGATGATCTCTCAGACCCCGTCTCCTACTTCTCCTAAACCTTTGTCCCTCCTCCAGCCTCACTGGCCTCCTTTATTCATTAGCACACCAGGCTCAGCCTTGCTTTTCTTCAGGGACCTTGGCATCAGCTCTTCCCTCTGCCTGAAATCCTCTTCCCCAGCTAAGTCTCTCTCCTTCTTCAAGTTTTTCATCAAATGACACCTTCCCAATGTGAACAATCAGAACAACATAATTTGCTGGTTTTTAATGACTCATTTATTGTCAGCCCCTCTCCACACTGTAATGCAAGCTGTTCAAGGGTGGTGACTTTTGTCTGTTTACTAGTGTACACCAACTTCTAGAATAGGGCAGGGCACATGGTAGGTACTCAGTAAGCCTTGGTTGAGTGGATAAATGAAGTCAACTGTTATTGTATGCCCAGTAGTAAGTACTGGTGTCCAGATCTGAAACCTAGTCTACTCACCTCCAGTGTACTTGTACTTTTCACTTCACCATAGTACTCATAGTTCAGCTTGCTAAGGCCCAGGCAGTATTAAAGTGCTTTCTATATACTATCTCACTTGATCCTAAAAATAATTCTATGAGGTAGATACAAATGCTCTCCTCCTTTTACGTAAGGCATAGTAGAAAGTTTGTAATTTGCACAAGGTACATAGCTAGTAAGTGGTAGAATCATGGTGTGTACTCAGGCAATGTGACTCATGAATATTTGCCTCTAGTATTATAAGATACTGTTCCCACCAATAACGACAAGGACAAAGAGTTGGGAGATCATCAAAATGCAAATTAGTGGTGCACAATGCTTCTGAGTTACCTCTGAACCATGTCTTATTTAGAGAAGGACCACAGTCAAAATGGCAGTATAGCCCCTTTTCTTTTCTCTCCCTTTCTTGATACCAGGTCTGATTTGACCATGTGTGGGAAGTTAACGATGATATGCACAGTTGTCTATAAAGTGCATAAGTAACCCATGCTTAGAGGTTCAGAAAACAGGTTTGGTTTCTTCTAAATTAATCCCTCAGTTCTCAAGTCTTTGTCTGTGTTGGGTCTTGTTAGCAGCCTGACATTGTCCTTGACCCTGTCTGCCAAGTCACCTGCTAAGTAGAGAGTAATGATATCATTGTATGTGGAATTTAAAAGACACTCTAATGTGGGGAACTCTCACTAATAACAGCAAAACAGCCCTTTGCACAGTGTTTTCAAGCACACGCTGATACAGACCACTACTTATAATAATAACAAATGCTTCTCTAGGGCATACTTTGTGCCAAGCACTGTTATCACAGCTTTATTGGTATAAACTCATTTGAGCCTCAAAAGAACTCAGTGAAGAATATACAGTTATTATGTCTCATTTCATTTGAGAAAACTGAGGCAATGTGGGTTTAAATAATTTGCTCCTGGTCTCAGGAGTAGTAAATAATAAACTTGGAATCTGAATGCAGTCCATCCTCTGAACCCCTGCAATCCTGGATAACAGCAGGTATCATAATTGTCCCCATTTTACAGATGAGTAAATGAAGTCTCAAAGAGGTCAAAAGTCTTGTCCAGCAACCCACAGCTTAATAGCTGGAAGAGTTGGTATTAAAATCTTTCTTGTAACCTTACATCATGTCCTCCTATTCGTACTGTTGTACATGTCAGACTCTTTTAATGTGGTATAAAATTACCATATTATCCACTCATTATAACTAACAACATTTCAATTATGAAAAAAATTACATTTCCCTTTTCTAGGATGTAGATTTTTTAAAATTAATTAATTGAGTTATTTATTTTTGGCTGCATTGGGTCTTTGTTGCTGCGTGCAGGCTTTCCCTAGTTGCAGTGAGTGGGGGCTACTCTTCTGCGGGCTTCTCGTTGCAGTGGCTTCTCTTGTTGCAGAGCATGGGCTCTAGGCTCATGGGGTTCAGTAGTTGTGGTATGCGGGCTCAGTAGTTGTGGCTTGCGGGCTCTAGAGCACAGGCTCAGTAGTTGTGGCACACGGTCTTAGTTGCTCCGCGGCATGAGGGATCTTCCCGGACCAGGGCTCAAACCCGTGTCCCCTGCATTGGCAGGCAGATTTTTAACCACTGCACCACCAGGGAAGCCCAAGGATGTAGATCTTTTTTAATGCAGAAAATGATTTATAAGAAAGTTCCAAGTGTGAGGAGGGAGTGCCCAATCTTTAACTCACGTCACCTGGAGTGGGTTCCATGCAAGATTTGTTTGTAGTATGCTTGTATATTTGGTCAGCATGCTCAATGAGACGTTTGCACTCCTCAGTCCTTGGTTTTGTCCCCCATAGGTTCAATATAAGAGTATCAGGAGTCCAAGGGAAGGTAACCCATTATTACTGAAAAACATTTGCCTTCTGCTAGAACAGAACACGAAACCTTGGTCTCAGGACAGAACAGGCAGCATGTGGTTTAGAGTATAGATTTTGTAGGTGTTAGACTCAGGTTTAAATCATGACTCCTCTGTTCCCTAGCTATGTAACCTTGGTAAGTTTAGCTATGCAGAACCTATTTCCTCATTTGCAGAGTGGGAATAAAAATTCTTATCTCAGATATTTGTTGCATGGATTGAATGAGAAAATATATGTAAAATATCTAGCTTGGTGCTGTTACAGTATATGTGTTCCATAAACAATAGCAATTTAAACCATTTCAATATGGCTTCCACCATTGGGGTTGCTCTATATTCTAACAGGCTTTCTCCTCTGGTTCCAGACTTTCTAAATGTACCTGGTGGAGTAAAAGGAAATACAGACCAACTGAGATGGATCGGGCTTATGTCAAATCCCAGGAATTCAAGAGTGATCTCCCAGACTACTTTGTGTGAGCAATACAGCCAGAGGTAAGGAGGAAGTGTTAGACTCCTAGACCCATTCCTCCAAAGCCTCCAGTCTAGTGTTGCATGAAGGAAAGTGGAAATAAGGCAAAAAAAAAAAAAAAAAAAGCAAGAATAAGAGATCTGCAAGTTGGAAGAAGACTTCAGGGGATTATCTGGTCTAGTCCCTCACCTTTAGGTAAGCAGGATATTTATTACCTCCTTTTTGCAGATGAGGCATCTGTGGTCCAGTTGCACTCAATGACCTAGCCTCATAGTGCTGGGGGCTGTGCAAAGGAGATAAAACCCAGGTTTCTGTGAGTCCCCACTGTCTCATAGTCAGATGCCTACAGGGGTGGGTGATGTGAGCAGGTGAAGCAGCAGTGGGGACTGTGGCAAAGGGGAGCGGCCATACTCTGCTGCAGTCGGTTGTTGCCATGTGTCCTGTGGTGTTGCTAGATCCCCAAGACTTCTTCGAGAAGCAAGGAGTGAAGGGCATTTAGATTTTTAAAAAATTTATTTATTTATTTATTTTTGGCTGCATTGGGTCTTCATTGCTGCGCGTGGGCTTTCTCTAGTTGCGGCGAGCGGGGGCTACTCTTTGTTGCGGTGCGCAGGCTTCTCATTGCAGTGGCTTCTCTTGTTGTGGAGCATGGGCTCTAGGTGCGTGGGCTTCAGTAGATGTGGCATGCGGGCTCAGTAGTTGTGGTGCACGGGCTTAGTTGCTCTGCGCCATGTGGAATCTTCCGGGACCAGGGCTTGAACCCGTGTCCCCTGCATTGGCAGGTGAATTCTTCACCACTGAGCTACCAGGGAAGCCCGGGCATTTAGATTTTTATGGGACCTTTTTAGAATGTTGCTGACTCTTTTTAGAATGTTAAGAATTGTGTACAGAACTCCAAAACCACATGTCATCTCATCTCCTTTTCTTACCTTTGCACTAAGCTCAACTCCCTGCAGAAAAGGCTCTTCTCGTCTCTCCCTAGACTCAAGTCCCAGTGCAATATGTTGGTAGCTTTACTATTCTTTTCTTTCTCCTGTTTTGTGTGTGTGTGTGTGTGTTTTGTTCTTTCTGGGAGGGGAGCAACTTTTTATTACAGTATAACATACATACAGAAAAGTACATAAATCATAAATATACACTTTGATGAGTTTTTCACAAGATGAACACATTCATGTAATAAGCCTTCAGGTTAAGAAACAACTCTTCTCACCACCCTAGAAGCTTCCTTCACACAGTTTCCAGTAAATACCCCCTAAGGGTAACCACACACTGTCTTCCTACACCACAGAGTCTTTTTGCCTCTTTTTGAACTTTATATAAATGGAATCATAGAACAGACACGCTTTTGTGTTTGGCTTCGTCAGCTCAGCATTGTGTTTGTGAAAGTCATCTCCATTGTGGCGTGTTGTAAATTTTCTCCCTTTAATTAATGTATGGCATTTTACTGTGTGAATAGAACATAATTTACTTATGTATTCTACTCTTGATGAGCATTTGGGTAATTTCCAGTTTGGGGTTATTAGGAATAATGCTGCTACATTCTCCCACATGCCTCCTGGTAGACCTGTGTACATACTTCTGTTGGGTACATACTTAAGGAGTGGATGTCTGAGTCACAGGTTATGCATGTGCTCAGCATTAGTAGTTGCTACCAACAAAGTTTTCCCAAGTGATTGTCACAACACACACTTCTCCAGTGTGTGAGAGCTCTGGTTGTTCCACGTCCTTGCCAACACTTGGCATTGTTTATTGTTTCCATTTTAGCCAGTCTGGTGGGTGTGAGGAGTTGTTGCACTGTAGTTTTAGATCAGTCTGCTTTTTCTTTAAATTTGTGTGAGACGGCTCTTACTGTCAGCGGTACTACTACTTAATCTATATGCTACTTAAGGAACCCCTTTAATATAAATTCCTCAAGGGGTTCTCCCCTGCTTTCAGGGTAGGGCTAAAACTTTATAAACTTTTCTCCCACCATAACTCCTAAGTGCCTTCACTCAAGTCACATTGAGCATCTGTTCATGCTGTTTTCCCATGTTTTTCCTCTTTCATGCTCTTTCCCAACTCTCTGTGTGTTGTTCTCTCTGCCTGGAACCACATTCTCTGACATCACCGCCTGAGGGACATGTGTTCAGCCCTCAGGACTCAGCCCAAACGTTGCCTCTTCCGGGAAGCCTCTCCTGATTTTCACAACTTAGCTGTTCATACTGTGCCAAAATGATCAGTTTGCTTATTAACATCCATCAGTTCTTCAAGGGTAAAGGCAATTTATGTGGTTGTCATAGTGTATAAGCAGTAAATGTTTGTTGAATGAATGAATGGACAAATGAATGCACGAATAAAGGAGATTTGGAAAAGGGAGAAACTTAGAGATTTGATTGTGGTATTTACCCAAGAGAGATTTCTAATGATGATAATAACGATAACAATAATGTTAATAACAACATCCAACTGGATTAAGCAAAGGGTTGGTTCTGGAAAGCACAACAACACATTTAATTCAGTTCCAGTATTGGAAGGATATTGAGAGATGCTTTAGGATTACGTAAAAATGAGTTCCTTTGATCACAGTTTACTCAGGAAGCCACAGGGAAAGAGATTAAAGCAGATGATTCACTACTGGGTTTAGTGAGAAGTTGTTTCAAACCTGCCCTGAAGGTCTGGTGGGCGGAGAGGTTTGCTGTCCTTTCAGCAGTCTTCAGGCTCAAACATGGTCAATACAAGTTTGATCACTTAGTATATTCCTCCAGATTTCCTAAATAGGGAAGATTTATAATCCAAGAATCACCTAGGGAACAACGGGCCACCAGTGAGTCATCTGATGCATCTTTCAATGTCATACCACTGTGATTCTTATTGAACAATAACACATTGATTGTCTCCAGACTTAAGAGTATTGATGGACAAAAGTATTGATGGATGAACCGGAATTAAGACACGCTGCTCTGAAGCAGTGACCAGTGTATGCCGGTGAGATCAGACTAAAATAGTAAGAGGAAACCTTGAATCCATAACCCAGATGGGGCTGCCAACATGATTTCTGCAACTTCAAATAACCAGGTTTGGGTGAGAGAAAATCACCCGCTTATGAAACTCATTCATTGTTTTAAGAACATAATATTATTTTAAAGCTGTTTTAAAATTACTGTCTTACCCTCAAAAGTAACAAGATGGAGAAATCAATGTATAACCCTATGAAAATGCTTTTGTCCTATGGGCAACAACTCACCCCCACCATGTCCCTCCCACTAGTATGAGCTCCACGAAGGCAGGGACTGTGTCTTCTTCATCTCTGCATTCTCAATAATCATTTGATTTAAATGTCATTTATAACCCATATATTGACTGTCTCTGACTGCAGATTTTGTTTTTGCCATGCGGCAACTTTGAAGCACAACTCAGCACTTTTTTGTGTCATAAAGAATTCATTGCCTTAGCATCCAATGTAGACTTTACTGAAGGGTTTTTAGGAAAAATAGAGAGAAATATTTACTTACACAGCATGTAACATTTCTTCCCCCAGGTCCCCATTAGACATGTACTTCCAGTCTCTCTCTCTCTTCTTTTTAGTTATAGACACTAGATTCCATCTCTTCAAAAGTAGAGTTTTTCCCATAGGAGTACATGTCTCACAAGGAGTAAGATACAAATCCACGAGAGACACTTTTTTGTTGTATGTGTAATGATTTTAGATCATTCCTAGAAAAAACATAATATCTAATCTTGTGGTAAAAAAAACTATTCCCTTTACATTTTTTTCTCAATCCAATGACACCAAAGAGAATGCTTTCAGTTTGCTGCTATTATATCTCCTTTTTTCTTCAATGCCCATCTTTTTTCTTTTCTTTTTCTTCCCCTTTAACAAAGAGAAAACAAGACTCAGTCCCAGAGCCTAGATGAGGCAGCGGTCTCTAGCTAGACTTTAATAACTTGAATTTTTTCACATTATATTTATTTTCATAATTACTTTCTGTATATATATAAAGTTATACTAGATTTTATTTTAATGTAGTGAAATAAGCCTTCCTTTTAAAATAAATTTAAACTTGAGTCAATTTAAAGATAATGGTAATTGATAGTTTATAACTTTAGAAAAGTAGAAAATAGTAATAATTGGGGTTTGGGAAAATGCCATAAGACCAAGCTGAATTTATTGTTATGACTGTTGTTTAAAACAGAAATTCTGGTATTTTGTTATGGCTAATTTTTTTGTGTCAACTTGGTTAGGCCATGGTATCCAGATAGCTGGTCAAATATTATTTTCGGTGCCGCTGTGAAGATATTTTAAACATATGATTAACATTAAATCAGTAGACTTTGAGTAAAGCAGATTACCCTCCATAGTGTGGGTGGACCTCATCGAATCAGCTGATGGTTCTGATAGAAAAAGACTCACATCCCCTAAGAAAGAAGGAATTCTGTGAGCAGCCGGCATTTGGACTCAAACTGCAACTCCTCCTTGTGTCTCCAACCTGCTTGCCTGCACTGAAGATTTTGGACCTGCCAAACCTCCAAGATCATGTGAGCCTATTCCTTAAAATCTCTCTCTCCCTTCTCTCCCTCTCTCTATTTTTAGTTCTGGTTCTCTATATTATGCTGATTAAAACATAGTGTTGGGCTTCCCTGGTGGCGCAGTGGTTGAGAGTCCGCCTGCCGATGCTGGGGACACGGGTTCGTGCCCCGGTCCGGGAAGATCCCACATGCTGCAGAGCGGCTGGGCCCGTGAGCCATGGCCGCTGAGCCTGCGCGTCCGGAGCCTGTGCTCTGCAACGGGAGAGGCCACGACAGTGCGAGGCCTGCGTACCGCAAAAAACAAAACAAAACAAAAAAAACATAGTGTTACCTGCATTTTAAATATGAGGTTCAAAAGGGAAGTGACAGCTCCCAAACCACAGTATTTACTAAGTGGTAGGGCAAGGACTCAACAACCATGACTCCAGGTCTGTCCACAATACCATGTGGCCTGTGCAATTGCAGAAATTGTTATAGAAGAAGACACAAATTTTCAAACTTCAATGGTGTTGCCAAAACTCAGCCTCTGTTCACCAGGTGCCGAACAGAAATGTGGAGACAGAGTTTGGGGTGAAGTAGAAAAGAGTAGCTTTTTATTGCTTTGTCAGGCAAAGGGCACCACAGTGGGATAATGCCCTCAAGACTGTTTGACCCACCCTGGAGGGGGTAGTGGGAGTTTTAGTGTTCAGGGATCAGGAAGTGATCAGCTCGTGCACAATTCTCGGATTAGTTGGCATCAAGGTGAAGTTCCAAGCATCATCAACCTTCTGGTTTCAACCAGTCGATATGTCCTTGCAGACAGCAGTTTTCATCTGGTAGTGGTCTGCTTCCTAAAAACAACTTAGGAACATCAGGCCTTTATCTATATCTTTCAGGGAGCTGGGAGTTCGGTGATTCTGCGATGTGGCAGATTTATAGTGTAATTTTACCAGTTCCCCAGCCCAACAGCTATTCTTTGTTTCTACATCTTCACATTTCCCAATCATTAACTCTTGAGTCAGCCTTTTACTTCAAGAGACAAGGACACAGGAACTTGTACACGGTTTCAGTTGTGGCCCAGGAAAAGAGATCCATAAGGTTGGCTGGTCAGAGATTCATAAGATCGGCTGGTTGGTGATGTTTGAAAAGCAGGTAAAAAGTAGGTGAAACCTATGTGGCCAAAGAAAGACTCCCCTTGGGTGTCAGTATCCAGAAAGCCCCTGACAGCACGCAATGTACATAGACACACACACACCAAACACATACGCACATACTCACAGAGCTCAGGTCTAGGATTAGTTATTTGTATTTATTCTCAAGTGCTTATTCTCTGAAAATACCACTGAAACAACTGGTTGTTCAGTCTATCTAAGGTTACTGCCACCCTGACTGGATCTTAGAAGAGTGGGGAGAACGAAGTTAGGATCTTTAGATATTTATGGGGTTTCGGCGTCTGGTTTAAGGTGGGTCTTTCAATGCAGGGGCTTGATTAGGACTGGTAAGCATCGTGACATAATCATTTAGGATTAATGGACACAGCAAGGCAGGGGTTCCCAGGCAAAGCTTTAGATGAGTCTTGGGGTATAAATGTCATTTGATACTGTCTCCTGAAATATCAAGCAGGCTGATGTTCATTTACATCAGTTTGACCTCAGGGAGTTCCTGACCCAAATAATAAAGTCCTTTGCAACTTCTTATCTTCCTGGGCAAGCAGATGTTTCCTGGCATAGTAGTCATGTTGTTAAAGATAATGATGGCACAACTTGTTTTTGCCACTCAGCAACTTTGAAGCATGACTCAGCAGTTTTTTACATTCATTGAGAACTCATTGCCTTGCTGTAAAATGATGATTTTACTGAGAGTTTTTTTTTTTAAGGGACAAGGAGAAAAGGTTTACCTTGCAGAGTAAAGTCATGCTGATGAAGACAGTAGAACATGAAAGTCAGGTCAAGGTAGACAGCGCATGGGCATAGATAGGTTTGGTTCCCATAATCAAGACTCTTGATCACAAGTGACAGAAAAAACAACTCAAACTGGGTTTCAGAACAAAAGAGATCCTGTTGACTCCAGATACTGCAAAGAATCCAAGTTCAAGCATGGCTAGAAGCAGGGGCTTACACTATTACATCATATATTATGGATCTATGATTAGAGAAAGATATTTCACTATTGTATTTCTCTCCATTTCTCAACTCTGCTGTCCTCTGTGTTGGCCTCATTCTCAAGCCAATTCTCCCTTCTCAGGGGGAACACAGAAAATGATGGAGGGGTGTTATTTTATTTTATTTTTTTTGGGGGGGTGTTACTTTAGAAAGAAGGATCAAGAATGTGGTGAGTTAAATCAGCCATGTAAATATCTAGGGCAGGTCTTCTTGGCAGAAGGAAAAGCAAGGTGCAAAGACTCAAGTGAGGAATAAGTTCGAGAAGTGTGAAAATGGCAAACGGGCCAGTATGGATTGGAACAGAGGAAACAAAGCAGAGAAAAGAGTTAGAGCTGTTAGAAATTAGACATGAGACCCAAGGGAGAAGCAGGGGTCAGATTATATAGGGATTTACAAGCTATGGAGAAGAGACTGGATTTTATTCTACATGTGACAGGAAGACTTTGGTGAGTATTGGGCAGGAGAGGGTCTGTTTTATGTTCTAAATGATGCTTTATGGGTGCTAAGGGGAGAATTACCCATAGGGGAAAGGAAGCAGGAAGCCCAGTTAGGAGACAAGGTGGGAGATAACGGTGGTTTAATGGTAAAGCCAGCAGGACCTGTTAATGGATCTGATGTAAGGCTAAAGGAAAAAAAGGATCAAAGATGGGTCCTAGGTTTACGACCTGGATAAATGGATAATTGTGAGTCATTTACAGATGTGGAGGCACCTGGGAAAGGAGTCAGTTAGGAGTCAAGAGTTCTTGACGTGCTTACTTTGAAATGCCTACTAGACATCCATGTCATATGTCAAGTAGACACTTGGACATATAAGTCTAAACCCAGAGGACAGAGTGGTCTTGGGATACTTTGGGAGGCAGGAATGTAGATGACAAGAGCAGGGGTTTCAGGATTAATCCTTGGGACCCTCCAATATAGAGGGGTTGTGAGAGGAGATGAAGATGGCAAAGGTGACTGAGAAGAAGCGACCTATAGGGTGAGGCAAACCCTGAGTGTGAGGCCGTGCAGCCACTCAAAGAGAGTATTTCCAGAAAGACTGATCCATGTGTCAGAAGTTCTTGAGAGTTTGAGTAAGATGAGCTCTGAGAGTTGACAAATGGAAATGAGTACATTACAGTTTAGATCTGCAAAACACATATATTTTCTGAGAAGCACTGGCATTGTGCTCGGAAGTCCCCATTCATGCTAATGATGGCAGGAGCGGGGGTTAGCAAGGTGGTTAAAGGTTGCTCTCTCTTTGGGGATTTTAATTATCCTCTTTGGCGTTAACTCAATCTCTTTGGGGTAAGAAGTAACTTCAAAAATAAAACTGCTGGGACTTCCCTGGTGGTCCAGCAGTTAAGACTCTGTGCTTCCAATACAGGGGGCCCAGGTTCTATCCCTGGTCAGGGAACTAGATCTGCATGCTGCAACTAAAGGTCCTGCATGTTGCAACTAAAGATCCTGCATGTCGCAACTAAGACCCAGGGCAGCCAAATAAATAAATATTTTTTTAAAAAACCAAAACTGCTCCTCAAGGTTATTTTCTCCCTCTCTCAAGGGGTTTCTTCACCACCTTAATCTCAAAAGGCATCTGGGGGCAGAAGGGAGCTATGGAACAGGAGTGGGTCCTTGTTCTTTGCTGGTGTGCGCAGCTCCTGCTGGCTGTTTCCTGGTCCTGGCTCTGTTCCTGAGCTCTCGGTCCTGGGATCTCCCTCCTTGTCTGCACCCCAGTCCTCTTCTCATCCACCAGCTCTCTCAGCACCTTTGTGGTCCCCCTTCTCAGGATGGGGAGCACAGGAACATGGGTGGCTTTCACTGCCCTCACAAAGTCCCTCAGCCATGGCCACCTAATGTGGGTGCCATGCTCAACGAAGGCATTCTCTCGGGGTCTTGTGATTTGCCTGAGCAATGGTAGGAGGAGCAAGATGGGAGCCCCCTTTAGATTACCTCCAAACCCATGCAGAGGTTTCTACTCTCCTTCACTCCCCTCCACCCTCAGGACTTTAATCCTGGTGTGCGGGGCAGCCAAGACACTTGGTAATGACCCCTCTGTCCTATTCTTCTTGGACTTCCTCTTCCTGCACTGAGGGCGCATCACTCACATCACATCTGGGGTCTTCTCTCTGGCCGGTGGTGTGACTCGGGAGGCCAGGCTCGGTAAGCAAAAGGGAATGTTTCCAATATAGACAAGCCCCTCTGACCTGTAAGAAAAGCCTGGTATTTAACACTTAACACTACTGTCTCCCTAGGGACACTAGAAAGTCAACTTTGAGAGTCAGGCTAAGAAATGATTTCTAATAAACCCTAATCCCAAAGCAGAGAAACCCATCGTGGTGTGGAGCCACAGGCAATGGGCTCTAAAAGGAATGACAAATACAACGATTTAATCAGGTGCTCTATTTTGATAACATTATCCCCTTTTTGTCTGCCCCTTTACAACACCCCTTGGTGTAATCTCATGAGTTTCATTGCTTTTACTTCTCATGTGACTTTCATCCACATCTGAGCAGTTGCCTCTCACTCCAGACTTCTGTGGTTGCCCATTCTTGTTCTGCCACTGAAAGAATCCTTGTGCAACTAGGGGAGACCTCAACGCTCTCATCCTGTTGCTGCCATTGCCAGTTAGACAATGTCAGACAGTCCTGAATTCAAATTTTGCTTCACCTGCCCCACTATGTGTGACCATGTGTAAGTTACCTAGGATTTCTGAGCCTTGGTTTATCTTAATGGTAAAATGGGCATAAAAATACTGATCTCAAAGTATCATTGTGAATATTGAAGATAAGACAATTAATGCATGTAAAGGAGCTGGATATGGAGTGGGCATCCCCAAAACCACAAATGGTAAAACAGTAATTACTTAAAATAGAATTCAGTTTCGCATTATAGCCTGTAAGTTTCCTTACGGTCTGGTCCCTGGGCACTCTCTGCCGCTAATGTTTTTTTTTTCCTCTAACTAACAAACTCTTGAACATCCAATGGGGTGTCCTACAATTCAATTAGACTCTAACACTAACCATGCAGCGTTAGCCTCAGACTCCACGAATTTAAGGGCTCAGCCCACAAGATTGCACTCACTTCAGATGCCACTCCAAAGTATCACATCTCCAGGTTTCCCACACTTTTGTCCAATTTGGCTACAAAGTCAAGGCTTCCCACAACCCCCTCCCCTGGGTTCCATAATTTGCTTCTATGACTCACAGAACTCAGGAAGATGCTCTGCTTACCATTACAATTTATCATAAAGGATACAAATGAATAACCACATGAAGAGGTACATAGGGCGAGGTGGAAAGGGTCCTGAGTACAGGAACTTCTGTCCCTTGGAGTTGGGGTGCACCACCCTCCCAGCACATGGATGTGTTTGCCAACTTGTAAGCCCTCCAAAGCCCAGTGTTTGTGGGGTTTCATAGAGGTTTCACCATGTAGGCATGATTGATTAGATCATTGGCCATTAGTGATTGAATTCAATCTCCAGATTCTTTCCCCTCTCCAGAAGTGAAGGGATCAGACTAAAATCACACAGCTGGGTCCTCTGACAACCAGCCCTCATCCTGAAGCCATCTAGAGACCCTCCAAGAGTCACCTCATTAGCATAAACTCAGGTATGGTCGGTTGTAAGGGGCTTGTTATAAATAGCAAAAACATTCCTATCACCTGTATCACTCAGGAACTTCAAAGGATTTACGAGCTCTGTACCAGGAGCCATGGACGGAGACCAAATTATTATTATTATTATTACTATTATTCCACAGCCTCTTTTCTTACCATCTTTCATTCCAGCCACATTGTCCCTTTGCTTGAACTCACCAAGAACATTCTCCACCAGCAACTCTGCTCATGCTCTTTCCTCTACCGCAGACCAATTTCCCTCACTTTAATCTCTGCTCAGGTGGTCATTCCAATCACCCAGGCTCTCTACCCCTCACTCTTTGTTTGTCTTTGTAGCACTTATCACTGCCTGACATTATGATATTTAGTTTTTTATTTGTTTATTTCCCATCCTCATCCTCAAAAAGAATATAAACTCCATAAGGGTAGGAATTTTGCTTTCTCTGCTGTGAACCCACAGCAACTACACTGTCTCCTGACATAGGCAGGAGTTCATCAAACATGAGTTGAATGGAGGAATGAGTGATTTTGCCTGCCTCTGATGGATGGATGGTCTTTAGGTCAAATGCCCTGCTTGATGAGTACTGGGATTGAGGTGAAGCACAACTTTCCAATCCTGCATCTCACGGTTGTGGGAATGAGGGTAATGAGGTCTTTCCCATTCCTTTCTTTCCCCTTTTGCCCAGAGAGGCAGAGCTGCAAAGGTCTCCTCTGGCATGACTTGCCCTCACCCAGAAATGGGTCTTCTCCACTCCAGGCTTTCCAACTGCCCAGAGCTCAGTAGAAAATTTCAATATAAGTGTTCCTTACCCCGAAGGGAGTTCTCTTCCTGGGATCTCCTGTGTCTTAAATCAGGACCTAGAAATAGGAGACACTTACCGCCTGTTCGATAAATATAAAAATAAGTAAGTGAATGAACACATGAGTGGAAGACACCAAAACCCAATACACAAGGGTCAATCCATCTACAGTATTTGCCAGAACAGGTGATTCAAGATCTATTCTTCTATCTTGAAGTTCTCCATCAATTCATATTTCTCCTCACCTCAAGTTCTATTACGAACATCTTCAAATATAAGAAAATTGAAATAATGTACAATGAACTCATTGTATGCAGAAAGCCTTCACCCAGATTGAATAGGAGTTAACATTTTGCCATGTTTACATTATTACTTTCTCTTTCCTTACTCTGGTTTTCTCTCTCCCTTCCCTTACACATCCTTCTTCCCTTCCTTCTGTTCTTTTATTTAGAAACTATTGAATATTTGACATTAAGCTGCAGACACTATGATACTTTACCCCTAAATATTCCAGCAAGAATTTTTCAGGAATATTCTACTAACCATAATTCCATGATCACATCTAAGAATATTAATAACTCTATAATCTAATCTAATATATGGACTATAATAGTCAATAATAAAAAATACAAATATTAAAACTCCATTTATGTCAAGAATGTCTTTTATAGTTTTTTCCTTGTCTTATTTTGAGTCCAGATCTAATCAAGTATCACAAATTGCTTTTGGTTATGTCTGTTTTGTCTATTTTAACCCAAAGCAGCCCCTCTCGGATTTCTTGTCCTTAATATTGCTTTTTAAAATAATCTACACCAGTTGTCTTCAAGAATATGCTAAATTCTTTCTTTGTCTGGTGTTTCCTCCTGGTGTCATTTAACTGTTCCTTTAGCCCCTGTATTTTTTGCAATCTCGATGAAGTATAGACATTTGATTAGATGCACATTGAACAATTTTTGCCCATAATAATAATAATAAACTAATAAATAAATAATAAACTAACAAATAATTATAAAATAATAAATTCTTAGTTTCCTATTGCTGCTGTAACAAATCGTTACAAACTCAGGGACTTCAAACAACACAAATTTATTATCTTATAATTCTGGAGATCAGAAGTACTACCAGGATGTCACTAGGCTAAAATCAAGATGTTGGTAGGGCTGTATTCCTTTCTGAAGCTCTTTTTCACCTTCAAGAGGCCGCCCACATTCCTTGGCTGTGACCCCTTCTCACATCTTCAAAGCCAGCAGCATTCCATCTCTCTGACCGTTCTTCTATAGTCACATCTCCCTCTGAAGGTTCTCCTCTTTTAAGGGATCATGTGATTAGATTAGGCCCACCTGGATATTCAGGGGGCACCCATCTCAAATTCTTTTAGCTTAATCTGCAAACTTCTTTTTGCCATGTAGGATAACATGCACAGATTCCAGGAACCAGAACATGAACATCTTTGGGGAGGCAGTATTCTGCCAACCACAACTTCATAGGTATGTGTCATCCTATCAACAGTCCCATTAGGAAACCGGTCCTCTACTGATGAAGCTAAGTTTCAGGGGGTATAAATTCGAATTGGAGAGGGAAGCAGTTGGCAAAACTGTGTGCCTCAGAACTACCCGGGTGTTTGTGGGGCGGGGGGGGAGCAGATAAAAAAATGTAGCTGCCAGAGCCCTGCCCCAGCGATTCTGATTCATCAGATCAGAGCTGGCGGCTGCCCTACTAGATCCCCTTTCCTCATGCGGAAGGGGGGTGAATCACACTTGCCCAACCTTGCAACCCCACCCTTGAAGAAACAGGTGGGAGATCACAGGTGGATGCTCGTTTTCTTGATACTTTGCTGAGGCCTGGCCTCTCAAGGACACCTGGGTTGGCAGAGTCATTTCCCAATTTGTCAACAGTTACCAGCAAGAATGAACATGTAGGCAACAGTCAAAATGGGTGCGCTTCCTTGGGGGAATGTTACTGGCAGATTTCCTTCCTTAAGGGGACAGCGGACTTATTCATCCAGGTCTTCTGCAAAAAAGGGGGGGCACAACAAGGCCTGCTTGCAAACCATTTTTGGGCAATATTTAGTATTTCAATTATAGAAATATATTTCGTTAAATTTTTAGTTAAAAAGGTAATAAAAATTGAAAATATACAAATGTGTATAAAATAAAAAGATAAGCCTCCCTCCCTGGTTCTCCTCCTCAGAAACAGTTGCTATTAATTCTTTGTGTATCCTTCCAGAAATATATTATATATATACAAACATATTTATGTAGACATGTTCAGATTTCTCTTATCCAAATGTAATCATCTTGTACACACACTGTTCCCTATTTTGCCTTTTTCCCTTGGCCCTGATTTCATATCAGCACGTGAAATCTACCGCATTATATCTATTCCTTTTCACAATTGTACCCCTTGCCGGGATGACTATGGCTTATCTTGACACTTCCCTATTAATGCCTTTTTAGATTGTTTCCAGATTTTGCTACTACAAACATTGCTGTAATAACTAATCTTGCATACATGTCATTTCCTGCCCATCTGAGTCTGTTTTAGGGCAAATATCTAGAAATGGATAGTCTGGATAAAAGGGTTTGTTCATTTACGAGTTTGATCCGATACTGGCAAACTGCTATAAAAAGAGGTTGTGGCGATTTTACTACCATCAGCAGAGTGTGAGAGTGTCTGTTTTAAAATACCCTCTCTTGTACCTGCTCTTAAGCAATTAGAGTTTCATTTTGGAGCCTGTTTTAAAAAGACACCACTTGCCCCCGGACTCAGCTTTATAAGTGTGGGGGAAAGGGCACCAATCTAAAAATCAGAGCAGCTAGGTCCTAGTCCTGTTTTCTAATTCCCTAAAAGACCTCAGACCAGTTACTTATCCTCTCTGGGATCCAAGCTTCTCATCTGATGACAGGGTCTTTGAACTAGAGAAGTGCTGACTCCATGATTCCAAATCTGTGATGCCCATCTGACATGGCCATTCACCAAGTCAGTGGTCATTCACCACAATGTCCCAAAACAGCTCAGTCAATAAGCTCTGATCAAGTCTCATTAAGAACCAAGCTTGTGGGTCAGGTATCCTGTGAGATGCAAGAGATAAGCCATGAGCATTGACCTTTTGAGAACAATAGCTAGCAAACCTCAAAGAAGTTTTGAACCACAAATGACAGCATATAATCAAGTGTCACACTGGGTGGCGTAGACTATAAGGGTTGAGAGATTGACACCAGGCCCTTAGTGTCAACAGAGGATTCTTTGAAAGGTGCCATTTACCTAAGATTTTAAAGATAAGTAGAAATCTACTAGGCAGCAGTGGTAGAAAGGAAGCTGGGGGCATAAGGTGGTGCGAAAGCCCAACTGACATAATGAAAAAGTGTGTTGGAGCACAGGGAAAGCCGCTGCACCAAATGTGATTGTGCCTTATTAGTTGTTTACACAGTTGCTAAGAAACAAAAGTGATCTCCTAGTCCCCACCATCATTTCTTCACAGCATTTCCTGTCCCAGGTGGAGCAACTCTATTCTTTCAGTTTGGTCAAACCTTCAAATCGCCTTTGACTCCTCTTGTTCATGACTCATGTCTAGCCCATCGCCAAATCCTATTGACTCTATCTTCAAAGTAGATTCAAAATCGAGTCCTTCTCTTCACCTTCACTGCTCCTGCCTTTGTTCTGGGCCACCATCATCTCTCAACTGCATTGCCGTGAATGCCTCTTACCTGGTATTCTCACTCCACCCCAGCTTCCTTGCGTGCTACTCTGTGGTACAGTGATCCTGTTCAAATGAATATCGAATCATGTCATTCCTTGTATGCCCTTCAATGGCACCCAGAGTGAAAGTCAGACTTTATAATGACCTACAAGATCTTACTGGACATGACATCTCCCCGCACCTCCTCAAGACCACTGATCCTACCATCCTCTCCTTGTTGCTCACTCCTTCCCTTCTTTCCAGCCCTACTAGCTTCCTAGTTGTTCCAGTTACACTCCAGCCTCAGAACCATTGCATGGGCCACACCCTCTGCATAGAAAATGCTCTCCTAAGACAGCAGCAAGTTCATACCCTTACTATCTTCTCAATGAATCCTACCTTGAAAACCCTATTTATAATTGCAACTTACTCCTACTTCTCCTATACTCTCAATCCCCCTTATCAAGCTCTACTTTTTCTCATAGCACTTATTTTACCATATAGTTCAATTATTATTTTCTTACATTTATTGTTTATTGCCTGTCTCTCCTCATCCCCCACTAGAATGTCAGCTTCACGGGGGCAAGGATTTATGTCTGATTGTTGCATTGCCTTAGTACGGTGCCTGGCTCATAGAAGGACTCAACGCATGTTTGTTAAATGAATGAAGAAATAAATCATGCGATTTTCTGATGGGCTGCTCTGAAGATAAAATGTGCTGGGCAGTCACCATCAAAATGGTATTTTCTTTTGCCCTGTTTTTTGTCCTGTGAAGGAAAGAATGTTGCCTGCTGAATCAGTAAACAAAGGATGCTGCAGGCCTCAGACCTCTGCATTACAGCCTCCCTGACAGTGAGCCCTGAGGGAACTCAGGATGGAAACAGAATGCCCATCTTTAAGCAGTCAGAGGCGGCAGCCACCTCTGACGGTGCACCCTGAGGAGACTCAGGATGGGAAAGCACAGGATTCTGGCCCCGGAGAGCTGAGGGGCAGAGCAAAGGAATGATTTCAGTGAGCCCAGATTCTTGCATCTTCCCATATAGAAAAGCACTAGATTCCTTGAGATGTCTGGTTTTCTTTAATTAACAGTAATCTCTTGATGTTCTGACTACCTGGTCTTCATTGCAAAAACTTCTCTATAACAGGGCTCCTCCTTTACCTCCTCAAAGAGGTCCCTCAGAGAGACCTGAGGGTCCCGTCTCCCAGGCAAGAAGTCCTCAGAAATTCCGCTGAATAAAACGTAACCCTCAACTTTTAGGTTGTGCATTTTTTTCAGTCAACTGTCCTCTCCCCAGGAAGCTAGCGTGTTCTATGATGACTCCCTGCTGGATGTCAGCCAATCCGTTACAGAGTAAGAGAGGTGGAAGAGTAGAGTGTTTATCCCAAGTGCTTTGCTTTCTGGCTCTGTCACTAGCTGTTCAAACCACCCTTCCTAGACCTCAATTTCCTCATCTGCAAACTGAGGACAATGATACAAATCTCCCAGGCAAGTAAGTGAAATGAGATAACAATGTAAGAGCATTTTAGCAGTATACCTGTCATTTTGTAACAGCAGATGCCGGGTTTTCCCCTGGAATCATCTTAGAGGATCTCAAAGTCAGAGGAAGCTCCTGCCTCTGGGGAAACGCATGGTGGAATTAGGTTGGGGGTAGCCTGGCAGGTGCACCCTGAGGCCTTTGTGCATCACACCCTCCTCCCACTGTTTCCACATTCAGCTGATTTTCCCCAGGTTTCCATTTCCTCCTCCTTGCAGTTCCTCTCTGTGACGATATTTGTCAGTGAAACGGGAAAAGCCAGTCTGGGTCTTAGGGAAAAAAAATTAAAATCTCACTCAAGGCCAACCTTGTAAGAAATGCCCTGCTGTGGGTGGTTCTTTCCTCTCCCTTCCCATCCTGCCCCCCTTAGGAATTAAGGTTCCTGCCTTTTAAGGGGAGGGGGGTGTCCAAAGCAATGGGATGGGAGAGATGACAGCAAGGGTGGGAGCCAAGGCCCGGAGAACGCTGGCAGAGAGGGCAGGATCGGAGGGGGGCCGGGAAGAGCGGGCTCCTGCATCCCACTGGTTTGCTGGAGCAGGTGTGAGCCGGGTACCTGGCGAGGGCGGCGACCACGCTGATTGGCCCCGCGCTCCTGGGGCGACATCAGGCGGTGGGGAGGGAGCTGACTCAGGCGGGACAGGGCAGGTCGCTCAGCTCAGGGTGTGTCCAGCCCCTGCCCAGGTTCCCTTCCCCAGGTGTGTGTAGGCAAGTGTGTGAACCACCGAGGCCCTGCTGCTGCCAAGTGGGTGACTAAGTCTGCCCTGGGTGGGAGAAAGAATGTGAATTTAGAAAGAATGATAAAGGTTTCCTGACAGAGAAATAGCCACCTCCAAAGGGACACCATGCCCCACACCCTTGCCCCACGAAAAAAGGTGATTTATTGCGCATCGTGTTGAGTACTTTCCGTGCTCCGGCTCTCTGGATTCTCACAACAACCCTAAGAAGTAGGGGCTGTTTTAATGCCCATTTTGTAGATGGGGAAACTGAGGACCGAAGAGGTTCAGAACTGCACACCCACTGCAGTCAGTAAGTGGCAAAGTCAGATTTACAATCCGCAGCCCTTTGCCTTCAAGCAGACTAGCCATGATCCTATCCTTCTTTATTTTTAAAAGAATGGTAAGTTTCTATTAATAAAACATCTCTTTTTAAGTGCAATACAATTGACATAGAACATTATATTTGTTTCAGGTGTACAACATAATGATTCGATATATGTGTATATTGCAAAATGAGCACCACAGTAAGTCTGGTGAGCATCCCTCGCCACATATACTTTCAATTTCTTTTCTTCTGATGAGAACTTTTAAGAGCTACTCTCTTAAGCATCATCTTATTTATCCCAGATTGGCTTGGGGACTTGAGACCAATTTCCCGCATTGTAGGTGGTGACAAGGACCTCATCCCCACCTCAACCTCCACCTGCTGAAAACCACACTTCTCATCCTTCTACCCAAACCTGCTTTCTCTAGGATTCCTTATGTCACTGAATCAGCAAGTCAGTCATTTAGGAAGGGTCTTCACTGCTCACCTGATCTAGACTGTTCGGGGGTGGGGCAGAGACGGTAGACTCTCTAAAGTGCCCTGTCAGCTGGCTCACCCTTCTTTATGCCTTGGGAGAGCTTTCCTTGGCTGACTGGGACACCTCCTAAGTCCTCTGCCCACTCGTCACCACCCTCCCCTGGCCCAGACTCCAGCCCTGCCAGGACTATCTAGTCCTTGTCATGTCCCTCTGGGTGGGATGTGACCCTGCTCTCTTGACTGCTAGGCTCAGTGGTCAAACAATCTGGCCTCAGGACTTCTTCACGTGCTTAAAGATGATGGAGATCCCCAAACTTCTGTTTCTGTGAGTTATAGCTATTAAAATTGACTGAACTAGAAATTAAAAATAAGAAAATTTTAAACCATTATTTTAAACAATAATAAACCTACGGCGTGTTAACAGAAATATTTTTGTGAAAAATAGCTATATTTTCCAAAATAAAAAATAATTAGAAGGATGACATTGTTTTACACTTTTGCAAAGCTCTTTCCTGTCTGGTTTAGCGGAAGCCTCCTCCTTTCTGTGGCTGCACTCAATCTGTCGTGATATTGCTGTAGCCTCTGGAAACCTGCACTGTCCACTCCTGAGGGGCGTGTGAAAAAGCACATGGCATCTTAGTGTATCAGGACAACAGCTTTGACTTTGCGAACCCCTGAAAGTGCCTCAGGGACCTCCTAGAAATCCCCAGACCACTGTAAAAACAGCTGGCCAAACTCCCTAACTATCCCTCCTTCCCACCCTTCCCCCTGGTAACCGTTTGGGATTGACATGTACACACCGCTATATTTAAAATAGATAACCAACAAGGACCTACCGTATAGCACAGGGAACTCTGCTCAGTATTGTATAACAACCTAATTGGAAAAAGAATTTGAAAAAGAATAGATATATGTATATGTATAACTGAATCACTTTGCTGTACACCTGAAACTGACACAACGTTGTTAATCAACTGTACTCCAATATAAAATAAAAAGTTAAAAAAATATATTTATACAAGTTTTTTTGGTTTTTTTTATGAAGGAAGCAACTTTATATGTATGGATATGGAACAATCTTCAAGATGAGGTAAGCATAATACTACTAATAGTAGTAGTAATAGTAGCAGTAATTTTTCATAAAATAGTATAGAGTATGCGACAATTTATATTACTATTTTAGACAAGAGCTGGCATTATATATATTATTGTATTAGTATGAAAAGGAAACCAGCAGTTTTGGGAGTCAAGAATTTTCCATAGATTTTCTTTTTGCTGTTTACATTTCTTACCATATGTATGTTATCTTGTCAAAAGAAAAGAAAATTAAAAATTCCAATGGATTCTCACCATCTATATGATTAAGGTCCTAACACTTTGATCTGACTTTTACAGACTTCCATAAGTTGGTACTAAAAGACCTTTTGCAACTCATTTCCAAATACTGTATTCCCTTTTGTGTACCCTATACTTTAGGCAAATTCGGATTAGTCAGGGTTCTTATTATATACCCATCAAATTCTAGCTTCTATACCTCTGTGAACATGTGACAGTCCTTCAGGTATCTAAAAATACAGAGCATGTCTCCTTAAGTTTTCTTTTATTTATTATTTTTTAGGCTGATATATTTTTTAACATCTTTATTAGCATATAATTGCTTTACAGTGATGTGTTAGTTTCTGCTTTATAACAAAGTTAATCAGCTATACATATACGTATGTCCCCATATCTCTGCCCTCTTGCATCTCCCTCCCTCTCACCCTCCCTAACCCACCCCTCTAGATGGTCACAAAGCACCGAGCTGATCTCCCTGTGCTATGAGGCTGCTTCCCACTAGCTATCGATTTTACACTTGATAGTGTATATATGTCCATGCCACTCTCTCATTTTGTCCCAGCTTACCTTTCCCCCTCCCCATGTCCTCAAGTCCATTCTCTAGTAGGTCTGCGTCTTTACTCCTGTCCTCCCCCTAGGTTCTTCATAACCATTTTTTTCTTTTTAGATTCCATATATATGTGTTAGCATATGATATTTGTTTTTCCCTTTCTAACTTACTTCACTCTGTATGACAGTCTCTAGGTCCAACCACATCACTACAGAAAACTCAATTTCATTTCTTTTTATGGCTGAGTAATATTCCATTGTATATATGTGCCACATCTTTATCCATTCATCTGTCGATGGACACCTAGGTTGCTTCCATGTCCTGGCTGTTGTGAATAGTGCTGCAATGAACATTGTGGTACATGACTCTTTTTAAATTATGATTTTCTCAGGGTATATGCCCAGTAGTGGGATTGCTGGGTCATATGGTACTTCTATTTTTAGTTCTTTAAGCATCCTCCATACTGTTCTCCAGGGTGGCTGTATCAATTTACATTCCCACAAACAGTGCAAGAGGGTTCCCTTTTCTCCACACCCTCTCCAGCATTTATTGTTTGTAGATTTTTTGATGATGGCCATTCTGACTGGTGTGAGGTGGTACCTCATTGTAGTTTTGATTTGCATTTCTCTAATGATTAATGATGTTGAGCATTCTTTTATGTGTTTGTTGGCAACCCGTATATCTTCTTTGGAGAAATGTCTATTTAGGTCTTCTGCCCATTGTTGGATTAGGTTGTTTGTTTTTTTGATATTAAGCTGCATGAGCTGCTTGTATATTTTAGAGATTAATCCTTCGTCAGTTTCTTCATTTGCAAATATTTTCTCCCATTCTGAGGGCTGTCTTTTCATCTTGTTTATGGTTTCCTTTGCTGTGCAAAAGCTTTTACGTTTCATTAGGTCCCATTTCTTTATTTTTGTTTTTATTTCCATTTCTCCAGGAGGTGGGTCAAAAAGGATCTTGCTAGAGAGTTCTGCCTATGCTTTCCTCCAAGAATTTTATAGTGTCTGGCCTTACATTTAGGTCTTTAATCGATTTTGAGCTTATTTTTGTGTATTGTGTTAGGGAGTGTTCTAATTTCATTCTTTTACATGTAGCTGTCCAGTTTTCCCAGCACCACTTATTGAAGAGACTATCTTTTCTCCATTGTATATTCTTGCCTCCTTTATCAAAAATAAGGTGACCATAAATGCGTGGGTTTACCTCTGGGTTTTCTATCCTGTTCCATTGATCTATACTTCTGTTTTTGTGCCAGAACCATACTGTCTTGATTACTGTAGATTTGTAGTAGAGTCTGAAGTCTGGGAGCCTGATTCCTCCAGCTCCATTTCTCTTTCACAAGATTGCTTTAGCTATTTGGGGTCTTTTGTGTTTCCATACAAATTGTGAAATTTTTTTTTCTAGCTCTGTAGAAAATGCCATTGGTAGTTTGATAGGGATTGAATTGAATCTGTAGATTGCTTTGGGTAGTAGAGTCATTTTCACAATGTTGATTCTTCCAATCCAAGAACATGGTATATCTCTCCATCTATTTGTATCATCTTTAATTTCTTTCATCAGTGTCTTATAATTTTCTGCATACAGGTCTTTTGTCTCCTTAGGTAGGTTTATTCCTAGGTATTTTATTCTTTTGGTTGCAATGGTAAATGGGAGTGTTTCCTTAATTTGTCTTTCAGATTTTTCATCATTAGTGTATAGGCATGCAAGAGATTTCTGTGAGTTAATTTTATATCCTTCTACTTTACCAAATTCATTGAATGGCTCTAGTAGTTTTCTGGTAGCATCTTTAGGATTCTCTATGTATAGTATCATGTCATCTGCAAACAGTGACAGCTTTAATTCTTCTTTTCCAGTTTGGATTCCTTTTATTTCTTTTTCTTGTCTGGTTTCTGTGGCTAAAACTTCCAAAACTATGTTGAATAATAGTGGTGAGAGTGGACAACCTTGTCTTGTTCCTGATCTTAGAGGAAATATTTTCAGGTTTTCACCACTGAGAATGATGTTTGCTGTGGTTTTGACATATATGGCCTTTATTATGTGGAGGTAAGTTCCCTCTATGCCTACTTTCTGGAGGGTTTTTATCATAAATGGGTGTTGAATTTTGTCAAAACCTTTTTCTGCCTTTATTGAGATGATCATATGGTTTTTCTCCTTCAATTTGTTAATACGGTTTATCACATTGATTGATTTGTGTATATTGAAGAATTCTTGCATTCCTGGAATAAACCCCACTTGATCATGGTGTATGATCCTTTTAATGTGCTGTTGGATTCTGTCTGCTGGTATTTTGTTAAGAATTTTTGCATCTATGTTCATCAGTGATACTGGCCTGTAGTTTTCTTTCTTTCTGACATCTTTGACTGGTTTTGGTATCAGGGTGATGGTGGCCTTGTAGAATGAGTTTGGGAGTGTTCCTCCCTCTGCTATATTTTGGAAGAGTTTGAGAAGGATAGGAGTTAGCTCTTCTCTAAATGTTTGATAGAATTCACCTGTGAAGCTATCTGGTCCTGGGCTTTTCTTTGCTGGAAGATTTTTAATCTCAGTCTCAATTTCAGTGCTTGTGATTGGTCTGTTCATATTTTCTATTTCTTCCTGGTTCAGTGTTGGAAGGTTGTGCTTTTCTGAGAATTTGTCCATTTCTTCCAGGTTGTCCATTTTATTGGCCTATAGTTGCTTGTAGTAATCTCTCATGATCCTTTGTATTTCTGAAATGTCAGTTGTTACTTCTCCTTTTTCATTTCTAATTCTATTGATTTGAGTCTTCTCCCTTTTTTTCTTGATGAGTCTGGCTAATGGTTTATCAATTTTGTTTATCTTCTCAAAGAACCAGCTTTTAGTTTTATTGATCTTTGCTATCATTTCCTTCATTTATTTCTGATCTGATATTTCTGATTACTTTCCTTGTACTAACTTTGGGGTTTTCTTGTTCTTCTTTCTCTAATTGCTTTTGGTGTAAGTTTAGGCTGTTTATTTGAGATGTCTCCTGTTTCTTGCAGTAGGATTGTATTGCTATAAACTTCCCTCTTAGAACTGCTCTTGCTGTACCCCATAGTTTTCGGTCATCATGCTTCATTTTCATTTGTTTCTAGGTATTTTTTGATTTCCTCTTTGATTTCTTCAGTGATATCTTGGTTATTTAGCATTGTATTGTTTAGCCTCCATGTGTCTGTATTTTTTACAGATTGTAATTGATATCGAGTGTCATAACATTGTGGTCAGACAAGATACTTGATACGATTTCAATTTTCTTAAATTTACCAAGGCTTGATTGATGACCCAAGATATGATCTATCCTGGAGAATGTTCCATGAGCACTTGAGAAGAAAGTGTATTCTGTTGGTTTTGGATGGAATGTCCTTAAAATATCAATTAAGTACATCTTGTTTAATGTATCATTTAAAGCTTGTGTTTCCTTATTTATTTTCATTTTGGATGATCTGTCCATTGGTGAAAGTGGGGTGTTAAAGTCCCCTACTTGAATGTGTTACTGTCGATTTCCCCTTTTATGGCTGTTAGCATTTGCCTTATGTATTGCAGTACTCCTATGTTGGGTGCATAAGTATTTGCAATTGTTATATCTTCTTCTTGGTTTGATCCCTTGATCATTATGTGGTGTCCTTCTTTGTCTCTTGTAATAGTCTTTTTTTTTAAGTCTGTTTTGTCTGGTATGAGAATTGCTACTCCAGTTTTCTTTTGTTTTCCATTTGCATGGAATATCTTTTTCCATCCCCTCACTTTCAGTCTGTATGTGTTCCTAGGTCTGAAGTGGGCCTCTTGTAGACAGCATATATATGGGTCTTGGTTTTGTACCCATTCAGCCAGTCTATGTCTTTTGGTGGGAGCATTTAATCCCTTTACATTTAAGGTAATTATCAATATGTATGTTCTTATTACCATTTTCTTAATTGTTTTGGGTTTTTTATTGCAGGTCTTTTCCTTCATTTGTGTTTCCTGCCTAGAGAAGTTCCTTTAGCATTTTGTTTTAAAGCTGGTTTGGTGGTGCTGAATTCTCTTAGCTTTTGCTTGTCTCTAAAGGTTTTAATTTCTCCTTTGAATCTGAATGAGATCCTTGCTGGGTAGAGTAATCTTGGCTGTAGGTTTTTCCCTTTCATCACTTTGAATATGCCTTACCACTCCCTTCTGGCTTGCAGAGTTTCTGCTGAAAGTTCAGCTGTTAACCTTATGGGGATTCCCTTGTATGTTATTTGTTGTTTTTCCCTTGCTACTTTTAATATTTTTTCTTCGTATTTAATTTTTTGTGGTTTTATTAATATGTGTCTTGGTGTGTTTCTCCTTGGACTTGTCCTGTATGGGACTCTCTGTACTTCCTGGACTTGATTATTTCTTTTCCCATATTAGGGAAGTTTTCAACTATAATATCTTCCAACATTTTCTCAGTCCCTTTCTTTTTCTCTTCTTCTTCTTGGACCCCTGTAATTCAAATGTTGGTGCATTTAATGTTGTCTCAGAGGTCTCTGAGACTGTCCTCAATTCTTTTCATTCTTTTTTCTTTATTCTGCTCTGCAGTAGTTACTTCCACTATTTTATCTTCCAGGTCACTTATCCATTCTTCTGCCTCAGTTATTCTGCTATTGATTCCTTCTAGAGAATTTAAAATTTCATTTATTTTATTGTTCATTTTATTTGTTTGCTTTTTCGTTCTTTTAGGTCCTTGTTAAACGTTTCTTGTATTTTTGCTATTCTATTTCCAAGATTTTGGATCATCTTTACTATCATTACTCTGAATTCTTTTTCAGGTAGATTGCCTATTTCCTCTTCATTTGTTTGATCTGGTGGGTTTTTACCTTGCTCCTTCATCTGCTGTGTTTTTCTCTGTCTTCTCATTTTGCTTAACTTACTGTTTTGGGGGTTTCTTTTTCACAGGCTGCAGGTTCGTAGTTCCCGTTGTTTTTGGTGTCTGCCCCCAGTGGCTAAGGTTGGTTCAGTGGGTTGTGTAGGGTTCCTGGTGGAGGGGACTGGTGCCTGTGTTCTGGTGGATGAGGCTGGATCTTGTCTTTCTGGTGGGTGGGACCATGTGCAGTGGTGTGTTTTCGGGTGTCTGTGACCTTATTGTGATTTTAGGTAACCTTTCTGCTAATGGGTGGGGTTGTGTTTCTCTCTTTCTAGTTGTTTGGCATAGGTGTCTAGCACTGTAGCTTGCTGGCCATTGAGTGGAGCTGGGTCTTAGCACTGAGATGGAGATCTCTGGCAGATTTTCACGGTTTGATATGGAGCTGGGAGGTCTCTGGTGGACCAGTGTCCTGAACTCGGCTCTCTCACCTCAGACGCACGGGCCTAAAACCCGGCCGGAGCACAAAGACCCTATAAGTATTTTTAAAGTGTTGATTATGTGTTGATGTGATTATGTTGTGCGTATGTTGGATTAAATAAAACATTTATTAAAATTAAAAAAAAAACAGCTGGTCATTTTTAGAATTTTTTGCCTTGCTTTGCTTTGTCTTGTACTAGTTGCTTTTCATTTCAAATTCTTTTTCTGCCAGTTATTTCTGCTCAGGCCAATTGCTATAGATAAAGGCTGCAAGTGACCTAGATATTCAACAATAGAAGAACATAGGTAATGCCCTAAACCAAATGAAATGGAGCCATTTAAAATTATATTTTCTTATTCTACTTCAGTATCTTCCCAATTACAATCAAATCAGATAATAGTGATTATCCATAATCTCATGTGCCCAAAGACAATCATCGTTAATACTTGTGTACCTACAAAGTTGACCTTAGTCCCAATAGGGGTCCCTGTCACTGGCAAGCAGAATAATACCCCCCACATACCTCAGTATATCCTCATCTTCATGCCTGGAACTTGTAAGTATGTCACCTTACATGGCAGAAGGGACTTTGAGGACGTGATAAAGGTGAAGAACCTTGAAATAGGGAGCCTATCCTGGATTATCCAGTTGGACCCAATCTAATCCCATGAACCCCTAAAAGGAGAGAGCCTTTCCCAGCTGTGGCCAGAGGGAACCGTGACCATGGAAGGATAGTCTGAGATGCAGTGAGGCTGGCTTTGAAGATGGAGGAAGGGGCCATGAACCAAGGAATGTGGGCAGCCTCTAGAAGATGAAACAAACAAGATGAGTTCTCCCCTAGAGCTTTAAGAAAGGAGTGTAGCCTAGCTGACATCTTGATTTTATCCAGTGAGATCTGTGTTGGACCTCTGACCTCCAGAACTGTAAGATAATAAATTTTGTGTTGTTTTTAGCCATTAAATTGGTGGTCATTTGTTACAGCAGCAATAGGAAGCTAACTCACTGCCCTAAACCCCATGAGGCCAGGCCTCTGTCTATCAGGGAAGGAGTTTGTGGGGTCACAGGGCTGTACCCACTAAGAGCTAGTGCCCACTCTCCTTCTAGACCTCCCATCAACACCCAAGACCCAGATTCATATCCCAAATGTCCCAGGCCCACTTTTTCACCTTCATGGACCGGTTTCCTGGGTCCAGCTTCATAAGCGTGGGCCACACTGCTGCTTGGGCACCCTTAGTCCCAAAGGGGACCTAAAGGTGGCTGTTAAGAGTGGGCTAGGGACAGAACTGGGATGTGCAGGCTGGGTGGCTCACACATGCATGTGATGCTGCTCATGCCATGGGATGGAGCTGTGGGTGACAAAAGAAGGGGACAGACTCGGGGCTGAGGGCTGAGGGCTGGGGGCTGAGCTGAGCAAGAGCTGGGGGGCGAGGGAGAGGGGCAACTACTCACTGCTTCATGTTTCTACTCTCCAGCTTGGAGCTCTGCGGAGTCTAAATGTAGGAGTCTACATTTCACCTTAGCCTTCAAAGTCATTAGAAAAGTATATTAATTAAAGGAAGAATAGAACTTATTTCATTTAACAGTGTGTTAGTTTGATCGATAATTTCTGAATGTTTAGATATATGGGATGTCAGACCGCCACTGTACTCTGGCCTGAAGCCTGGAATTATCAGGGTGGGGCAGACCAGCTGTGTAATTCACATTATTTTGCATGCATCCACGCATGTATTATAAATATATCGTTTTCTATAATGTTTGATCATACAGTAAATACTGTATTATAACCCACCACAGTTCACTGATGCCAGCCACCAACTGTGGAACATTTAGGTTGTTTTCCAGTTAATTCCCTGTTGTACTTTCAGGTTGTTTTAACTAATCCTTATCGGTAGGCTTTTAGACTGTTCTACCATTTTGCTCTTTCAGTCCAAACAGTCATAATAGGCTGAAATTGAATTAGGAATAAATAAGAAAACATTAGAATCCTTTTTCTTCAAACCTGAGAAATTCTGAAGTACACTAAAATGATTAAAGGTATATTTCAAAAGTTCCAGAAAGACCCAGTGCATCCAAATGACCAGTATGTACTGAAAACTCAGACCCTGGCGTCGTTTGGTTTTGACATACCTTTATTTCAGCCAGGTGGCCTTATCGGCTGGCTCGGTTTTCAACTGAATCGTTTTTACCTAAACCCTGGAACCAGGACATCAGTATCTGCTCCAGTCTTTTCTGAAATTTCCTCTGACAGAATCTGGGGTACTGCCAGCTGACAGAGAGGTCCAGGGGGCTCAGAGAGGTAGGAAGTTAAATTGTAGAGCCTCTGTAATGGAAGCATTGAGGTTCTCGTCTATTGTCCTTAAGCAAAGTTATATCCAGGTCTGTGCATCCCCAGAAGATGCTCTATACCTGGGAAGAGGAAAAAGCACATTGACACTTTCCAAGCTCTTACTTGAAAAGTTTAGAGAATGCTGGTTTGCTTTCTTCCAAGGTTTTACTATTGAACTGCACAAAAATTTCCCCTCAGTGTCTTAAATGAAATAAGAGAGTAATGACTGCATGTCACCCTGGGTGGATATCTTCTGCCCGGGGAATAACAGGGCAGCCCACCTCCTCCCTTACTGTCACTCCATGAACTAGTCACTAGGTTGACCCCACAGAACTTGGCCATGGGCCATCAGCAAAATAGGGTTCCTGATAACTCAGGGCTCAGGACACGTCCAAATCTCCAAGAATATTACTTTCAGCATAAAGCTAGAAGCGGAGCAGGTAAGATCTGAATGTTACTTAGAGATGTAGTCGATAGGAAATAAAGGCACAGTAGGCATCTGCGTAAGTATCTTGACATTTCAAAGTTTTTACAATTAAAAAGATCACAGTCCCGGCTTGACAAGTGTGGGGAGCCATCTTGACTTTTGATGGAGGTTGAGAGGTCAGAGAGGCACCACCTCCCACCCCAAGGTCTCCGTCAGCTCTGATGGCCCAGTTTCCCATGTTGGAGGCCAGCCCATCACAATGAGACTGCATGTGTTCCATGACCACCCTCTGACTGACAGGCTCTGACCTCTCCAAAACACCCTGGGACTCGGCTTGAGCCTCCCGTGCAGCATAAGTTAGATCTCTGCTCCTTGGACATCATGGTGTCCCTCCGGATGCAGCTTCCCAGAATGGGCTGCATTCTAGAACTCTTTCTCGAATACCTGACCATGTCAAGAAACATTATCCCCAACCTAGACTCACAGGATTGTAAGATCAGGAAGGGATCTGAAGGAGCCAATAAGCAATTCAATAAACTTTAATGAGCGCCTGCTATGATCAAGGCCCTGGGTGCACAAAAATGAAGCCAACTTTTCTCTGCCCTGAAGAAATTATATGCTTACATTTATAAAGTGGTTTAAGTCTGCTTTGTTGAAATGTTTTTTGTTTTTGTAGTTTCTTTCCTTTTCCTAAACTTGAAATAAAATCTTTTTCATATTGAAAAAAAAAAAGAAATTATAGCTAAAACAACTGTGTGCAGGAAGCTGTCGTAACAGAGACAAAAGGGCACTGGGGCGTGACAAAAGGGACAAAAGGGCGAGACTGTTCAACTCACCTGGAGGGGTCAGGAGTCAGCTGAGGAATTACAAAGAGCTTGAAGCTCACTAGAGTCTGTCATACAGAGTGAAGTAAGTCAGAAAGAGAAAAACAAATACTGCATGCTAACACATATATATGGAATCTAAGAAAAAAAAATGTCATGAAGAACCTAGGGGTAAGACGGGAATAAAGACACAGACCTACTAGAGCGTGGACTTGAGGACATGGGGAGGGGGAAGGGTAAGCTGAGACAAAGTGAGAGAGTGGCATGGACATATATACACTACCAAATGTCAAATAGATAGCTAGTGGGAAGCAGCCGCATAGCACAGGGAGATCAGCTCGGTGCTTTGTGACCACCTAGAGGGGTGGGATAGGGAGGGTGGGAGGGAGACACAAGAGGGAAGAGATATGGGAACATACGTATATGTATAACTGATTCACTTTGTAATAAAGCAGAAACTGACACACCATTGTAAAGCAATTACACTCCAATAAAGATGTTAAAATAAATAAATAAAATAAAATAAGCTAACACCCATTGGAGCAGGCTCTCTCACCCACTCCTGCTACGAGCATAAATAGGGGTGCTTTTCAGAAGTGGAGATTTAGCCCAGCCCACCAATGTGCAGGCTACAAGTGTCCTTTAACCCAGCGATCTACCAGGTAGGAATTTAGCCTAGGATTTTACCGGCAAAAGTTTGCCCAGATCCACGTGCAATGGTGTTCCCTGCAGCTTTGTTTGTAGGGGTGTAAGCTTAGGAAACAACCAAAGTGTTCACCCAGGGGCTGGATTCAAGAAAGTAGGTACCTCTCTGTGCTGGAGACTCTATAGCCCATAAAGAGTGAGGCAGATTTGTATGTGTTGCTATGAAGAGATAATAAGACGTTATTAAGTGGAAAAAGCAGGAAGCAAAACTGTAGAAATTATAGTCACTTTGTTCTAGATGATTTTAAGGGGGGAGGGGGTGGTCTATGCATATAAGTCAAATGGATGGGAATCCCAAGAAACTGTTCATAGTGGTTTCCTGTGTGGAAAGCCATGGGAAAGAGGAAAAACGCTTTCTGTTTTTATTTTGTATCTTGTCTTCTGCCGGAATTATCTAACCACGTGTTATGGGCTGAATTGTGTCCCCCCCCCAAAATCTCATATATTGAAGTCCTAACCCCCAGTGCCTTGAAATGTGACTCTATTTAGAGATGGGGTCTTTAAAGAGGTTATTAAGTTAAAATGAGGTCATATGGATGGGCCCTCATCCAATACGACTGTCCTATTTATAAGAAGAGGAGATTTGGACACAGACACACATGGAAGACAGAGACACACACAGCAGACACAGGGAGACGCTGCTTGAGTACAAGCCAAGGTGAGAGGCCTCAGAAGAAAGCAATCCTGCCAACACCTTGATCTTGGACTTCCGGCCTCCAAACTGTGAGAAAATACATTTCTGTTGTTTAAGTTACCCAGTCTGTGATCCTTTGTTACGGCAATGCTGGCAAACTAACGCACCATATGAATGTATTTCTCTCTCTCTGTCTCTCTCTCTGTCTCTCAGTCTCTCTCTCTACACATACACACACACATACATATATATATCTTAACAGAAAGTCAGTGGAGTTTTGTTTTATTTTGTTTCTGTAAATTTGTCTGCATGAAAAAAAAATTCCTAATAAGTGTTCTATTAAAGAATGAACTGGGCGTGGCCTGGTGGAGGGGAGGGAAAGAGGGAGCAGGGTAAGCCACAGCACAGAAGGTCGAGGTCCCAGGGTGTTCTCATGTGGTAGGAGCAGGCAAGGGGTGGTAGTTTGGGAAGGGCTGTGTCCTACGAGAGCTGAGCCTGTGGAAATTGTTCAAGGGCAGGACTGCTGGGCTTCTGGGGTCTGGAGGGGAGTTTGGTCTTGACCCTGAAGGTGTGAGGAACTGTTGGAAGGTTTTATGCAGGGAGGGACATGAGCTGACTATTGTGTGGAAAGACCACTGAAGGGGACAAGACTGGTGGCAGAAACTGGAGAGGAATCTGTTGCTGAAGTTCTGGGACGGTCACTGAGAGCCTGAATTTGCACAGGGCGATGGGCAGGGACTCTGGACCCAGATTGCCTGGGTTTGAATCCTGGCTCTGCCACTGAGTAGCTGTGTGACTTTAGGCCAGAAGTTTAACTTCTCTGTGCCCCGATTTCCTGGCTGCAGGACAGGGATACTGAGAGTGCCTACCTCATACATAGGTCGTCATGAAAGTTAACTGGGTTAACGTATGTCAAAGACTCACGGCAGTGCCTGCGTGTGGTAAGCACTGCCCTGTGTCTGGGTTTGGTGTTCACTTTACCCAGGATGGACCCCGATACATGATAGAGGTTTAATCAATCCTTGCAGGGTGATGGAGAAGGCACGCGCTCCTGGGTTGCTGGCTAATATTAGAGAAGGGAAATGGCTGTCCCGAGGCCCCATGATTAGGCAGGTGATGGGCTGGAGTACGACCCCAGGTCTGTCTAGCTTCAAAACCTGCGTTCTTGTGTGACCTAGCCCGGGGCCTGGAATTTAGTAGGACCTCAGTGAATGGTTTTGAAGTGAGTCAACTGAAATGAAGGTGCACAGGGGTTAAATGACTTGCCCAAGGTCACACAGCTCATCTTTCTGGCTCCACGACGACTCAATCTCAGGACGGTAAAAAGTTGGGGGGGGGGTCTTACTAATTATGTGGACACGAATCAAATTTGCCATGCGAAGAGTACAACTAAGTTCAAGATCAATCACTCAAAATACATCCTTGAAGGCAGAAGCTCTGAGGCAAAGACTTGCACAGCTCTGGTCCCTCAACTTCAAAAGTGCAACCAGGCAGGCTCTAGACTCTGAGACAAGCTAATTCAGTAGCACTAGTGAAAAAATGGTGTCATGACATTTGGGAAAATGAAAACAAACCAACAGAAAGCAGGATAAAGCACTCTCAGAGCTGGAGAACTTCTCCTGCAGGGAAATGTCTATGGAGTAACTTCTCCCTAAATGAGGAACAGTGTGGCATTTCCTCAGGAAGGGTATTATAGAATCTACCAGCAGGAGCTTGACTCTCTGCTACTGTATACCTTTTGTGGCATTTCATTTTACTCCCACAGCATTACTGGTTGACATTCCTGTAGGTAAAACTCAGTAACCCACCAGCCACCCTAAGTCACTAATCTGACAATGCTAGCTGTTCAGTACAGACGTGAGGTTTAGAAATCAGGCTCCAGTAGCTGACAGCTCTAATTTCAAATCCCAGCTCCTTTATTTTCTAGCCATCAATCTTTGGGCACTTAGCTTCTTTAAACCTTGTTTGTCCTATCTGTAAATGAGGGTAGGAAAGAGTCAGTAAAGACATCTGATTCTTAATTATACTAGTAAAAATTAGTATCATGCCAATTTCCAAAAAGCTAGGAAGAAATAAAACAAGTGTCTCTTAAACCATCAAAATAGGTATTATCTGGACCATAAAGCTTATGTGGTCTACTGACAAGTGAATGCATGATTTGGGCCTTCACTAAGAGCTTAAATATTCTTATTTTGGTTGCCTAGTTTATGGTGCCCCCTTTGAATTAACTTCACTTAAGAAAACAGGGGTGTGTGTAATTTATTTTCAAATACATTTATTCAAAAGGATTCAAATTTCATAGGTTGGATCTTGTGAAATAATAGAAAGCATACATACTGGTCTCTGTCCCCAGTTCCTGGCACATAGCTCCTAAAACCCTTATAAATTCTTAAGTGATAAGACCACTAGTAGCACCTTTTGTTCTACTTTTAGGTCTTTGACCCTCGTTCCTGACACAGGGCTCCTAAATCCCATGGAATTTTCTGGGTGATAGGAGTGTCTTTTGTTCTAATTTGGTGACTCTAGGTGGGTTCCTGGATGGAGACTGGTCACCAGAAAGACACGATTAGAAGCTTGGAATTTGCAGATCTACACCCAAACTCCAGAGAAGGGCGAGGGGCTGGAAATGGAGTTAATTGTCAATCATGTCTATGTGATGAAGCCTCCACAAAAATCCCCAAAGTATGGGGTTTGGAAAGTTTCCAGGTTAGTGAACACATCCACAGTGGGAGTGTGGTGCATCCCAATTCCACAGGCACAGAAGCTCCTGCGCTTGGGACCCTCCCAGCCCTCCCCCTATGTATCTCTTCATCTGGCTGTTCATCTGTATCCTTTATCATATCCTTTAATAAATTGGTAAACATAAGTAAGTATGTCCCTGAGTTCTGTGAGCCTCCCTAGCAAATTAACTGAACTCAAGGAGGGGATTTTGGGAACCTCCAATTTGTCCAGAAGTTGGACAGAATTTGTGGGTAACTCGGGGACCTATTACTTATAATTGGCTTCTACCATAAGGGGCAGCCTCGTGCCCTCCAGGTAGACAGTGTCAGGAAGGAGTTAAATTGTAAGACACCCAGGTGGTGTCACACAACTGCTTGGTGTGGGGGAAAACCCACACATGTGGTGTCAAAGTGTTGTGAGTGGGGTTGTGATGTGAGAGTAAAGGGGAGACACAGGAGAAGAGCGGGGTTTTCCAACACAGGTCTTTATGCTCCTCAACCTGTGTTATAGGCACCTTAATTTAAGACGGCTGTGAGATTTTATGGGAATAACGTACCCAGGCTTTGGATTCTGACAAGCTTCACTGCAGAACAAAGATGCATGGAAACCCTTACTAATTCTCTGTTTTAGAACCTGTCAAATTGTCAGTGACTCACCTCTCTGCCCTAGGACCTAACTTGGATTTTTTTAATCCAGTGAGACAGAAGTTTCAGGACATCCAGAGACTGACACTAGTCACTGACTCTTTGTGCCCATCCAAGACAAAGCTAAGCAACGTTCAAATATTGCCAACATCACTTCCAGCCCTCTACCCAAGGTGGGTGTTTGAAAATGTAAGTTTCATTATTATTCAGGAATGGTGAGGTGTACAGACCAGGGGGTGAGTGCCATTGAAAAAACAGTTTGCTACCCATAGTTCCCACGAGGAGGGGGCCCATCACACCATGCAGGGCCACAGGGAGAAGCAGCAGGGCTAGTCAGGAGGCTAGGAGGAGAGAGTGGGAAGAAAACATGGCAAGAGCCTGTATTGGGGTTGTGTGAAAGGCAGGCTTAGCATTGGCTAGTCCAACACACTTCATCAGGTTCTGCAGTGCAAGGGCTGTCCTGAGCCGTCTGGTACCTGGCCCTCCCTGGGGTGATCAGGGCAGGGGGATACTGGCCTGGAGTGTGAGTCCTGTGTGAGCCCAATAAGAGATGTTTGGGGTGTGGGCTTTGGATTGGTTAGTTTGCATGTGAAAGGAGCACTTGCAGGTGGATTTTTTCTATTTCTAGAAATTGGCTAGTCCTGGGAGCAGCAGTCTCTCCTGCAGCAGCAAGGCCCCAAGATACCAGAGCATCAGAAAATATAGAAAATAACAAAATGATTATACAGTGGGCAGTGGCCTAGGCTTGAGGATGGGCTCAGGGCAGTTGGTCTGCAATGGACAGCCAAGTTCTGTGGCCTCAAGCAGGGAGCAGGTGACCACCTTGAAGGTGAAAGCAAGGTGTCCTGAGCCCTGTTATGCCCTCCCTGGACCAGAGTCCCAACTTTCCTACACCATCTGTAGGGTTGGGTGTTCACTTCTGTCTCTAAAAGGAATGCAGCACTCAGCCAGCACCGTCTCCCCAAGAAGGTTTTGTGAAAGAACTTCTGCAAGCAGTGCGTTATCTCCTTCCTCGTAACCATCCTGGTTTTGGTTTGTTTGTTTGTTTTCCAGGAAAAGGACACACAGAGGTTGGTGGACATGCTTCAAGTTTGTTAATTCTATTTGCTTTCCAAGAAGAGGAAGGGCTTTGTCACAGGCCCTTCTCTAGGGTCTGGGGAAAATTTAGATGCCTGACTGAGGTGAGGACAGGAGCCCTGCTCAGGGCATTAAAGATATGGGCCTTCTCCATACCCAGGATGTGCTGGGGATGAGGCAGAGTCCAGCCAGTAGTTGTGCATAGGGGACAATTAGTAGGAAATGACCCCAACATCATTTGGTGAATGGACACTATTCATTGGTATGATATGTCACTCACTCAGCATTATTTGATTTATTGATATATTTAAAAACATGAACAATATTTGTTAGTTGCTTTAGCATTCTAGAAAGAACATTTATACATATTCATCATTTGGTTTTATTTGGAATGCTAATTCTACCTACATAGTGGTGGTATTGGGAGCTGCATTTCGCTTTCCGTGGGGAGAAGGACCAGTAGGAGACCCAGCAGGGACCTCCATTCACTTCCCCAGGTGTCTGGAATCCTAGCACTGGTGTGTAGAAGCAGAGAGAGTTACAGATCCCCCAGCCATCAAGTTCAGCGAGACACCCATGGAGCCAGGCAAACGTATCTCAGTTCTAAATGACGGGGCAGAGTCGAAAGGAAGAGGGAAGGGACCTGCCAAGGAGTGAGATGGGTCCTGGCACAGAGTGACTGGCCTGCTTTGTCTTCTCAGAGTTCTCTGAGAAAAGGTTAAGTAACAGATTAGCTGAAGCCACAATTCTCTGCTCTGTGAAGTGTCAGGAAAGGCAATGGGCCGAGACGGATGAAGTTGATGGTTATTTTCACCACCTGCTTCCCCTTGTACAGAGGGTGAGTTCTAAGGAGGGTTGATCATCTGCTAGGATTGTGATGTGTGCCAGACTGCAGACTCTAAGAGGCTTAGAGGGAGCACTAGATCGCTTTGCAAAAAGAAAAGGAAGAGCTTTAGCAGTATTGCGGTGTGTGTGTCAGTGGCCTGGGACAAGGAAGTGAGGCAGGCTGTGGTCAGAGCACAGGTGGGGGGAAGAAGAGCGTCATTGAATGGGGTTTGGTCACCTTGGTAACCGTACATTCTGTTGTGCAGTGTGCGATGGAGGACTCTTCTCAGACTCCCCACGACATCTTCAGTAAAATGTGGACCCCCTCATTAAAGGGACATTTCAGGTTTACTTTTTCCAGGATACAACTAAGTGTTGCGTCTTACTCTGAGGTGACAGGGCTGAGAACAGAGGCAGCCAAGTGACCTGCTCATCTCTACTTCTTTGGCCAAAGCAAGTCCAGTGGCCACATCCAAGGGCAAGGTTCGTTAATTCTATTTGTTTCCTAAAAGGATGAGTTGTTCACATCTGTCTCACACACCAGGACTGGAAGTGACTCCACAGTCATTCTTATCCATCTCTGTGCCTCCAGAGCCTTGCACAGTGCTTGGCACAGAGTAGATACTCAGTTAGTCTTTATTGCATTAAAATGTCTCTGTAGAATTGCCTTATCTTTCCCTCACACCATCCGAATTCCAGGATGCACCTGGATTATTCCAGTATCTTTTCCACAGTTGCCATCTTTTCAGGTCCTTCCACAGCAAAGGTACCCTGCATTCTATCCCCGTTGTCATTGGTCCCCAACACAGCTTTGATTGTTGCCTCCATTGACTTATGGAAATAACCTTCCTTCCTGGGAAATCTTAAAGGCTCCCCATTACCTAGAATCACATCTACATTCTTCATTCTGATGTTTAGAGTCACACGGGGAGTTCTGAAAATGGAGAGAACTCAGGTATCTAAAAAGCTCTTATAAAACAGAGTGATACAGTTATGAGTTATTTGTGGGAGTCATTAATCCTTGCAGTTTTCTCCCACCCAGCTCACAGTAAGATGGCATTTTCCGGCCCCCTTAAACTTGGGTGTAGCCACTGGACTTGCACTTGCATTGACCAAAGAAGTGGAGATGAGTGTGTCGCCGGGTGGAGGCTTTAATAGCCAAGACTGATTTGTCACGTTCCTTTTCTTCCTCAAGGAAAGTGACCACGGCATTTCCTCAACCCATGCCCTGGATGAGAACCCCGTAGAAGAAACCCCTGGGCTGATCTGAGACAAGCATACGGTAGGAACGACTACTGCCATTTATAAAACAGGAGCCATTACTACCTTTCTTGACACAGGAGGGGAGGAAGATAAAAGGTTAAGTCACTTGCCCAGGCCACTCAGCTATTCAGGCGTAGAACCGAGGTCTCCCAAGTTCTAGTGGGAGAACTCATCACTAATACAGCCCCACTTGGTCCCTCCAGGAAGACACATAGCCAGGGGGAAAAGCATCAAAATTTGTCATTAGACAGACCTGGTTCAAATACCAGCTTTGTCCTATACCAAGGAGTTCTGGTTCCCCATCTATAAAAGGGCAACAAAAATCTGTCTCATAAGTTTATGGGAAGGATGAGATAAACTAGGATGAGATAAACTGGCAGGCATGCAGTTAACTGACGTGGAGCAGGTCAGTTAACCTTGTCTCCTTCCCATAGTCTTGCTCTCCTCTTTGTGCCCTGGGGGGACCACTGCCATTCTTTCCTCTGAGGTCTCGCCCATGCTGTTCCCTCCCCATCACCTCCTCTCTTCCCTCCAAAAGCCCAGCTGAAGTCCCAGCTTCTCCACACTGCCTCCTTCCATATTCCTGCTTACACTCTCCTTCCCAACCTTGGGACTCCTAACACTTAATCAGCCACATGGATTTAACTGTTTCACCAATGAGTAGGTTATCTCCCTAATGACAATACTTTGAGGCATTGACCAGCCTCACGCCTCTTGCATCTTAGCCCTGCCCTAGCTCGTTCTGTTATTGAGTGAGTGGTTTTGGGCACCTCCCTTCACATCACTGAGCCTAATTCCTCCCCTATGCACGTGGGGAGTCGCTGGAAGAGCTCTGAAGGCTCTCCCACTCAGGAACAACAGGTGCGTGAATTCAGCTGGGCAGAGCCTACAAACAGGAAGTGATCCATGGGAACAGTTGGGTCCTGAGCACCTCCATGGACCAGGCATTGTAGCCATGCCTTGTACTTCCCCTAGTTGTCAGCAGGACCCTAGGTCATGGGGTGTTGACAGATGAAGAAAAACTTTGAAGGGATTCTGTAACTTAATTGGCAACAGTCAGTTGAGAATGATTTCTTATTAATAACTAAATATTTACATGTGAGGGACTGTGCTAGGGATTCAGAGAGGTGAATACAGCAGAAGTGTATCTGGCTTCGCGGAGCTCACAACCCAGCCGAGAAGTGAGACAGTCAACTCAACGATCATTCTGTCAACCCTCCTCCTCCCAGCGCATCCTTGTATCATTATATTCCATATATGAGAAGCACCATCATCATTGCAGTAACCTCTAATTCACCACCTTTTATAAACTGTCACCAGGTAATTCTATATGTACTATCCCATTTACTCCTGAAAGCATTCTGAAGAAGGGGTATTATTGTTCACTGTTGTTCTCCAAGTGCCTAGAATAGTGTGTGGCACACTGCAGAGACCAATTAAATTTTATTTGAATGAATTGCCACTTTACAGATGAGGTTCATGGGGGTTTGCCTGTCCCAGTGGGAAATGTGAAGCTGGGACCCAAGGAGTGAGTGCATTTTGTCCTCCATGTTACTTCTCAAAAGAAATACTGGTTCTTTGTTTTCCCAATTTACCCTCACTTTTTCCCCAAATGACCACATTTCTTGTTTTGTTTTTCAGCATCTTCTCAGCCACTGACCATGCATGTGACTTCCCTGGTTGATCTAGCCAACCCGAGGTTCAAGATACTCCTATTGCCAGATAGGAGGGATGAATAATGGAGACCACAGTCCACAGAGAACTCGATCAGAGAGAGACAAGAACCCCTTCCTCAGCTCTCTTTGCAAGTGGCCAAACCCTTAGTCGCTCTGGGAGAGAAATTCAACTGAAAACCTAAAGAAATGCCTTGAGAAGAAATCTGACTATATCCCTCACCCAAGCTAAAAAGCAAGACATACAACCATGGTAGCCTCTTATAATCCAAATTAAATGAGCTAATAAAAATCAGCGCTATTAAAATTTCCAATTAATTTAAACACAAAAATTGTTGGTTTCCAACCTCTCTGATTCTAGTCCAACAACTCTCACCATAAGGGCATTCATCCAGCATGACGTGGTTGGGGGTTTTATTAAGAGTGTAGCTATAAAGTAAATCTTGAAGATTTCCTTACTGCCGATCATTATCTTGCTCTAGAGGTCTGGAGCTCTGTTGGACGAGTTCATGTTTTAAACCTTGGCCATCTCATGCAAGTTGCTCTGACCTTATAGCACTGAATATATATATATATATATCTGTGTGTGTGTGTGTGTGTGTGTGTGTGTGTATATATATATATATATATATATATATATATATATATATATATATATATATATGGCACCCAGACATCCACACATGCATTTATTCACTCAGCAAGCATTGGTTGAGCACAACCATGTACCGGGCAACATCAACAGATATGAGCTCCCAGCCTAGTAGTGGCGTCTGGGGGCATGGACGAGTATTCGGGCAATTAGAATACAGAGGGTGTTTGGCTTTGCTCCCTCCTGGGGCCTCCATGTCTGGACTCCATCAGTGATCTTCCCTCTTCTGAAGTATCATCGCTTCTCCTTCTTCTCTGCTTCTTCTCTACCAGCTCTTCCTCAAAGCCTCCTTCATACCATGAGACTCCACTGACCTGGAGGTCCTCCGAGGTGTCACCTTCCTTTCTACCTCCTCATCCAGACCTCTGAGCAGAGGAGTCTGCATTCTCAGGGTTTCCTTCATCTTCACTTTGTTCCTCAACCAATGGCAACTCATCCACCAACTTCAGTCATAACCACTCTTTCTAAAGTCATCTATGACCTCCTAATCTAACCAGCAGACGCTCTTGTCCTTTTCTTTCTACTGTGTTTAATGCTGTTTATCATTCCGGCCTTTGCTCTCAAGAAGTTTCATTCTCCTGGCTGTTGTCTTCTCTGGGTTTCCTCCTGTCTGTCTCCCTTATAGGTGATTCTTTCTCCTCCCACCTCTCAGCGTTCATGCTCCGCAGACAACTTGGCCCCCTTCTCTGGACATCCGCATCTCCCTGGAACATCTTATCTACCCTCATGGATTTAACTAGAATTTGCCTACTGATGGCCTTAGTATCTAAACCTCTGTACAGAGACTACTCAATATTTGTACTCAAATCAGAAAGTCTGCTAGATGTCTACAATTTTATGTCCCATAAATAGTTTATATTTAATTTGTTTCAAACAAAACTCATTAGTTACCTTTCTCTAAACCTGTTTGTGTTCCTTCGATATATATTCTTAAAATCTCAGTTATGGGCAAAAATATTCAGTTGGTCATTCAACAATGAGTCCTGGTTTTTGTCTTTACTGAGGCCCATCAGTTTCTTTCATTTTTTTAAGACAAAAATTTTTAATAGAGACGAAGAGGGACATTTCATTAGCATGAAAATTTCCACCTATCAGGAAGGCTTAATCTCCATTCTTTCCTTTGTATCTATGCTGTATTTCAGCTCTTTGCCATCTCTCATCTGGATAAGTGTCATCTTTTCCCATCTATGCTCCTTTTCTGCTCCTTACCATCTCTCACCTTGGCCCTTCTGTTCCCTGGTCCAGCTGGTCACCCTGGCTCATGTTTCACTGCCTGAAGCTCTATCCACTGAACTACTGCCAGAGAGGTCTTTATGAAAACTCATATCTGACCATATTGCATCTCTATCTAAAACTCTTCAGTGATACCCAACCCTGATGGAATAAAATATCAACTCCTGAACCTGGAAGTTCTAGGTGGTCTCCATCTGTCTTTCTAGATCCACTTGCCTCCTTTCTCTGCCCTTCTCTGACCTGGAAGACTGACCTCCCTGGACTGGCTTAGCTGGGCTCATTTGCCTTTTGGCTTCTGGTTGTGTTTGGCCATCAAGAGGCACCAGATGGATGTCAGAGGGCAGGAAGAGAAAGAAGTGAGATATTGATTCTCCTACCTCATTCTGGGCTGGCGGTGGGTTCTTTTATGAAAGGCTCCAGCTCCAGTGATAGTGGGGCAGGGTCTCAGGGTTAAAGCCACAGCCACCATGCCCTCCTGGGTTCCGGTAATGGTCTCTCCCTTTACCCCTTCTTGCCCAAGGGAGGTGGCAGCCCTTGGCTCGGTGTTGCTAGTCCAGGTGTCTCGCCATCCCGTGGTGGTTTCCCTTAAACTGCCCACATCCTTGTAATAGTTCCTTCATTAAACTCTCTTGAATCAACCTGCATCTTATAACTGTCTCCTGCCAGCACTTTCACTCCTGTGCTGATAAACGAGCTTTCCCCAGCCCGGTCACTGCGTTATCTTCTCCATCCATCCTCAGGCATTGTATTCCAGCAATGTCCTGCTGCTGGGGTTCCCTGTGGGAGCCATGCTTTTCCTCACCTCAAGTCTTTGGCACATAATAACCCTCTGTCAGGTCCTTTGAGACATTCCCTCATCCTGGAAGGTTTCTGTCTGTCCCAAGCTAGGTTAGGGGTTCTGTATGCTTTTACTGCATTCTTATTAAATTCCTCATTTATCTTAGCAGGTAGGAGCACAGAATTTAATGACAGATGCCTTGGGTTCAAACCTTGATCCTGCCTCAATTTTTTCCTCTGAAAAGCAAAAGTCCCTACCTCGTAGGATTGCAGTGTTGGTTAAGTGAAATAGTGAATTCTGAATGCACAGTGCAGCACTGGACCTGTAGAAACATTTGGTAACTGTGAGCTTTTAGTTTCTGTCTTCCTCTTGCTCTTGACAATGAGCTCCAAGAAGAAAGACCTTATCTTCCTCAACTTTCATCCTCCAAAATAACTGGTATAGAGTAACTGCTCGATGAAAAGGTGATTAAAAAAAAGAAGGAGTAAAAAGATGGAAGGAAGAAGGGAAGGAGGAAATAAGGAGAGAGGGAGAGAGGGAAGGAGAGAGGAGGAAGGTAGGAGACAATGCAAGTAAGGCACTTAGGGTTCTGCCAACATCTCCTGCTTCTCCTGCTGGTATTGTTACCCCGTCCTGCACTTCACTGTCTGGGCTGCAGCACTCACACCCCACGCCCTGCCCCCAGTGAGATGCTTCTCGTGAATCAGAACAAGTCCAGTCATCCATGGGAGGCCTTCCAAGCCCCTGGCAGTTTCTGGAATGTGAAGAGCCTGGGGGTGGTTTTCATCAGAAGCTGTCAAGATTGCTTAAGTTTCTTTTTATCTCTCAAAGTGAAGAAAATTGTACTTAAGCTCTGGGAACAGAAAGCTACATATCTTCAAACAGTGGCAGAGGGAGAATCAGCTTCCTAGTCTGGGTTTGTTTTGCGTCTCTGGTGGCCTCCAGAGCTGATGGGAAAGCACACACAGCCCCAAACTGCCTGTCAACTCTCCTTCATTTTGAGCAAGTCGATATCATCTTGATAATCGTGAAGGCATCCTTGTGTAACTAATTCTCCTGAAAGCACCAAGTTCATGGGATGTCACCTGGCTTTTCTAACTTAATTCTGAGAATATATGGGATCATCCTGACACTGGGTGGTGTGACATATCACCACCTTATCATCACCTCCAAATTCACATTCCAATGTCATAGCTCATCCTGAAGATATTGTAAAATATGGTTACTTTTTTCACTGTTAAAAGAATGTTAGTCTGGGCCACATGAAAGTGCTGTTCTGTGGGTCAAAAATGACACCACTTTGGCAATTTCATATGGTTCCGCCTAATGCAAAGCACAGGGAACAAATTTTGAAAGTATAAAGGGTACAAAAATCTCTCTCCTCTTCTAATCCCTGTTTCCACTCTCCAAAGGCAACAGCTGCTGCCAGTGATTTGAGAAACAACCGTACACAGTTTGAGAACTATTTTAAACACATATTAACTTATAAACACATGGAAGTGTGATGTGCACACTTTTTTAACCTTTATTCATGTAGCTGCATCTCTTAGAAATCATTCCAACTAATCATTCATGTTTTTTATCTGGTACCTATGGCTGTGTCAATTCTTTTCAGTGTTTTGCTATTATAAACAATGTCGTAATGAACATCCTCACACACACATACATATCTTTGTTATGTGCAACTATATGCGGTCTACAACTCTGGAAGGGCTATTACTAGGCTAAAGGGTTTGTGATTTTAAATTTTGAGAAATATTGACAAATTTCCCTCCCAGTGGGGAGCACTAATTTACTTTCTCCCCAACGGCACGTGTCTTCTCGCTCTGTGGTCTACACTTTACACTTGTCAATCTCATGCCTTGTCTGATGACTTGCAGATATTTTTTGACCCATATATACCTCTTGTTCATTAAGAAAGTTAAAGTAGAGTGGCAATGCTCAGAGTTCTGGTTATCGGCCTGTTGGCTCTCAGATGCTTTCCCCATCCTGTCCCAGCTGCTTTGTGTTGGTGAAGACTGGGGGGAGGGACGGGAGGTGGCTTCTGAAGCAAATTCATAGCCCAGACTCTCTTGTCCACTGGCTTCATGTTAGGATTGGCCAGTGGAGCAGAGGGAGGTGAGAAGCTAGGACATCGCTCTCTCTCTCTCTTGTTTCTAGTGGCATCTCTAGCAGCCACTGACTCCATTTCTCCTTGGGGGGTTCCTCCTTCCAGGGTTCTGGCTCCAGCTGGGTGCCCTGGCCCTTGGGCTCTGGTTACTTCACCTGTTCCCTTTATCCCCTCTAACCCCAGGGGTGCTAGTGGGAAGCTTCTGGCTGTTGGGCTGCCTCACTCTGTTGTTTTGTCCCTTCAGCTTTTCCAATATCTTTGTAACTGGCTCCCTATTTAAAATCACCTTTATTGAACTCTCTGCTTTAGCTTTCCATGTTTGATATCTTTCCATAAGTCATGGGACACTGAATATATACACTCAGGGTTGACAAAAGTGAGAAGAAATTGCCACATTCTTATACTGATTGTGGGAATGGGGTTTTGGCAGGGCAGTTTGGCAATATGTTCTGGGAGCTTTCAAAACAAGCTTGCTCTTGCCTCATCTTTTGGAGATACATGTTGAAATATTTATGAATGAAATAATGTATGCCTGGGATTTGCTACAAAACGATCCAAGGGAGAGGGTAATTGGGACCTCGTGTAGATGAAACGAGATTGGCCATTAGTTGATAGTTGTTTAATCTGGGTGAAGGGTACTTAGGCATTCATTGCACTACTCTCTTTACTTAGGAATATTTGAATTTTTCAATAGTAAAGAGTGTCTTTCCAAAGGAAAATCTTGGACCTTGTAGTCTAATTTCTAAGAATTTATCCTAAAGAAAAGAATTCTAAATGTTATAAAGAAAAGATTTATCTTTAAGGATGGTTTCTAACAACATTGCTTATAATAACAAACAATTGGCAACAATCAGATTTTCTGACAGTGCGATGGTCCCCATCATAAATTATAAAATTACTATATCACACACGAAATGATTTAAGCTTAGAAAGATGTTGTGTTTCAGAAACAAGTGTATTGTCAAAGATGTTCATGATTTTCTTTTGTTCAAGATAATTTAAATGAAAAAACAAGTTATAAGCATGTGATATTATAATCCAATTAAAAATATTTTTATATGGATCTAAAGGAGGGTGTGAGGGATATACACCCAAGTATGAACAGAGTAGTCTCTCAGTAGATAAGATTGTGTTCTTGCTTCCTTTTACTTGTTCGCATTTTCTGGTTGGTTTTTTGTAGTTCTTTTTTTAAAACATTTATTTATTTGGCTGCATTGAGTCCTAGTTGCAGCGTGCGAGATCCTTGTTGTGGTGCATGGCCTTCTCTCTAGTTGTGGTGCATGGCCTCCAGAGTGCCCAGTAGTTGCGGCACATGGGCTTTAGAGCACGAGAGCTTAGTTGTCTCGCAGCATGTGAGATATTAGTTCCCCGACCAGGGGTAGACCCGAGTCCCACGCATTGGGAGGTGGATTCTTTTTCTTTTTTTTTTTTTTTACAGTTTTTTTTTTTTTTTAATACAGGTTCTTATTAGGTTCTTATTAGTCATCCATTTTATGCACATCAGTGTATACATGTCAATCCCAATCTCCAATTCATCACACCAGCAACACCAGCTCCCCGCTTTCCCCCCTTGGTGTCCATACCCTTGTTCTCTACATCGGTGTCTCAATTTCTGCCCTGCAAACTGGTTCATCTGTACCATTTTTCTAGGTTCCACATATATGCGTTAATATACGATATGTGTTTTTCTCTATCTGACTTACTTCACTCTGTATGACAGTCTCTAGATCCATACACATCTCTACAAATGACCCAATTTCATTCCTTTTTATGGCTGAGTAATATTCCATTGTATATATGCACCACATCTTCTTTATCCATTCATCTGTCGATGGGCATTAAGTTGCTTCCGTGACCTGGCTATTGTAAACAGTGCTGCAATGAATATTGGGGTGCGTGTGTCTGTTTGAATTATGGTTTTCTCTGGGTATACGCCTAGTAGTGGGATTGCTGAGTCATATGGTAATCCTATTTTTAGTTTTTTAAGGAACCTCCATACTGTTCTCCATAGTGGCTGTATCAATGTACATTCCCACCAACAGTGCAAGAGGGTTCCCTTTTCTCCACACCCTCTCCAACATTTGTTGTTTGTAGATTTTCTGAGGATGCCCATTCTAACTGGTGTGAGGTGATACCTCATGGTAGTTTTGATTTGCATTTCTCTAATGATTAGTGATGATGAGCAGCTTTTCATGTGCCTCCTGGCCATCTGTATGTCTTCTTTGGAGAAATGTCTATTTAGGTCTTCTGCCCATTTTTGGATTGGGTTGTTTGCTTTCTTAATATTGAGCTGCATGAGCTGTTTATATATTTTGGAGATTAACCTTTTTTCCATTGATTCGTTTGCAAATATTTTCTCCCATTCTGAGGGTTGTCTTTTCATCTTGTTTATGGTTTCTTTTGCTGTGCAAAAGCTTTTAAGTTCCATTAGGTCCCATTTGTTTATTTTTGTTTTTATTTCCATTACTCTAGAAGGTGGATCAAAAAAGATCTTGCTGTGATTTATGTCAAAGAGTGTTCTTCCTAAGTTTTCTTCTAAGAGTTTTATAGTGTCTGGTCTTACATTTAGGTCTCTAATCCATTTTGAGTTTATTTTTGTGTATGGTGTTAGGGAGTGTTCTAATTTTATTCTTTTACCTGTAGCTATCCAGTTTTCCCAGCACCACTAATTGAAGAGACTGTCTTTTCTCCATTGTATATCCTTGCCTCCTTTGTCATAGATTAGTTGACCATAGGTGTGTGGGTTTATCTCTGGGCTTTCTATCTTGTTCCATTGATCTATATTTCTGTTTTTGTGCCAGTACCATATTGTCTTGATTACTGTAGCTTTGTAGTATAGGCTGAAGTCAGGGAGCCTGATTCCTCCAGCTCTGTTTTTTTCCCTCCAGACTACTTTGGCTATTTGGGGTCTTCTGTGTCTCCATACAAATTTTAAGATTTTTTGTTCTAGTTATGTAAAAAATGCCATTGGTAGTTTGATAGGGATTGCATTGAATCTGTAGATTGCTTTGGGTAGTATAGTCATTTTTCACAATATTGATTCTTCTAATCCAAGAACATGGTATCTCTTTCCATCCATCTGTATCATCTTTAATTTCCTTCATCAGTGTCTTATAGTTTTCTGCATATAGGTCTTTTATCTCCTTAGGTAGGTTTATTCCTAGGTGTTTTATTCTTTTTGTTGCAATGTTAAATGGAAGTGTTTCCTTAATTTCTCTTTCAGATTTTTCATCATTAGTGTATAGGAATGCAAGAGATTTCTGTGCATTAATTTTGTATCCTGAAACTACCAAATTCATTGATTAGCTCTAGTAGTTTTCTGGTGGCATCTTTAGGATTGTCTATGTAGTATCATGTCATCTGTGAACAGAAGGTGGATTCTAAACCACTGGACCGCAAGGAAAGTCACTGTTGTACTTCTTATTATCATGTACATGTATTACTTTTGAATTATCAGAAATGAATGGCATCTCCTTTTGTTTCTCACTCCCTCCCTTCCCTCTTTTAATGTCCCTTTTAAAATGGACACTACCCTTGTTGAAGGAATGCATGAATCAGGTAAGGTGGGGAATCACCCCTTAACTTCTTTTTAGCTAATGCCAATTATCTGTTAACCTTGGCCAAGCAGGAATTAGGAGGAATTGGGACAGGTTGGGGAGAAAGGGAGGAAAGAGAAAACGGGGTGCCAGGGGAGATGGGAGGGGCCATAAACCTTCTACACTGTGCTGATGCCTTGTGTAGTGTCAGGAGTGTGGGGGGTACGGGACGTGGGTGACAGACAGAGGCACTGCTTAGCAGGTCCCCTTCACATGCCCCTGGCTGCTCTGTCATTACCCCCTCTTACCTGGTCCTCCTCCTGGAATCGGCCTCAGCTTTGCCTTCGCATTCCATTCCTGCTGTCTGTCCTGCAGTACGTCAATGTTTTGAGCAATGCTCCTGTTTCAAGGAATGCTCCCTTCTCAACATCCACTGTCTCAGCTGCTGACCCATATTTGGCCACATGGTCTAATAATAAGGATAAACAACCCAGCACTGAACTCTGTGCCAAAATGCTATAAGGGGCTTCATAAACATTATCTCACTGAATCCCCCAACATTCTGTAAAGATGATAACACCCCCCCTAATTCTGCAGACAAGAGGCTGAGAGGATCAAAGGAATGAAATGACTTGCCCAGGTTTCTCCCAGGCAGTGGGGGGCAGAAGCAGACTTCAAACCCAGGTCCCTGATCTTTCTGCTACATGGTGGGTGCTTTCATATTTGTAATTATGCCTGGGAGCATGGACTCTGAAGATGGGCTTTGTCTCGTACTAATTCTGACCCAGCCAAATGCTGAACCTCCCTGTACCCCAGTTCCTTATCTGTAGGACAATCTTGACAATAGGACGGTGGTGAGGATGAAATCATACAGGGAAAGCACTTTGAACCATCCCTGGAGGAGTGCAACCTTGCTGCACATCCCGGTCTCTCTTGGAGCTTGAAAAATTCCTGAGCCGTCCACCCTGTGATTCTGATGTCATTTGTCTAGGAGCAGCCTGGACACTGGGGTTTTCTAAAGCCCCCAGGTGATTCTAATCTGCAACCAGGTTTGGGTCTCACTGCCTACCATGAGTGAAAGCACCTTATGAATAGCGATTTTGTCCTGTCTGGCCCTCACACCCGCTTCCGCATCTGGTCCTGCCTGGTTCCCAGAGCCCGAGGACTATAGCCTCAAGCTTCCCTGACAGCAGTGGTGTCTATTCTGCGGCGGTCCATCTGGGTTCCAGGACTCCGGCTCTTGCCAAATCCAGCCTGCCCTAGGGCTGCGGGTACTTCGCTTAGGGCAAACCCCGTGCCCAGTTCCAAGAAACACAGTTCCAGAACGCTCATGCTAATGGGAGTGGGTGCAGAAGGAGACTAGCACCTTGAGGCTTGAGGGGCCCTAGATGCTCTGGGGACCCCACTGTAAGAGGATAGCTCCCACCTTGGCTGGTCTCAATGGGGGCTGCCACTTGTCTTTAGAAGCCAGTTCTGACAGCATTTGGTACAAGAGTGCCACTGCCGAGTTGCATGGCAACAGGCAGTCAGGTTCTAGAGTCAGTGCCTGGGTTTGTAAAAACTGACTTCAGTCAAAATTGCCTTTATGGCCTTTCTTTGGTTGATTACCAGAAAAAAAGTCACTGGTTTGCCTTTAGAGCAAATTAAAATGGGTAACTTTAAACACTAGGAGACTAGAGACAGCTGAGCAGCAGCAAACTCACATTTTCCGTGTCATGCTCACCCCTGTGCACCACGGCAGATGGGACTGTCTGCAGAATTCATGCCTTTACACTTGTCTCTCTCCACCCCGTGCACCCCCGGCAGAAGGCATGTTGTTCCATAAACCTAAGCGAATTGACAATGTGCTATTACTTCCCCCCAGTTCAGTTGTTCTGTACTGGGGTGATTTTATCTCCAGGAGACCTGTGGCAACTTCTGGGGATATTTTTGGTTGTCACAACTGGGAGCAGGTTGAAGAAGGTTGCTACAGGCATCTAGTGAGTAGAGGCCAGGGATGCTCTAACCATCTAACATGCACAGGACAATCTCTCACCGAAAGGAACACCAGCCCTGCCTGTGGACAGTGTGGAGGTTGACAAACCCTGCTGTTTATTGAGCAGTTGCCATGTGCCAAGTCGGTGCGAAATCCTGAGAGCTGAGGTGGCCCCAGGCAGGCTTAGGCTCTGCCCAGCGGGGGCTCCCAGCAACTGAGTCCTGCTTCCTCTCAGTGGTTCCACTGGGCACCCAGTTCTACGAGCAGCCATGGTGGAGGCCGCTCTATCCACAGGAAGGTCCCCAGGGCATCCAGAAACCCCAGACCTAAAGGTGCTGCCTCCTTGTGTAGGCGAAGCTGGAGGAGGGAAGGGATAGAATCAGAGGACCCCAGCGCTGTCAAGACTGTCAATTAACACTCTGGCCCTTTCATTGTTACAGCTGAGAGAGCGCCGTCCACAGTGCCTCCTGGGCCACTCTCCATGACATGGTAACTCCTAAAGTTCTTAGTTCCATTATCTTCTCTTTGGGGAACCCTTCCCTGACCTTCGGACCGCTGCTCCCCTCTCCTCCAGCTACACCTGCTGCTCTACGCCAATTGCACCACATACCCCCCACCAGCCCTACAGCATCACTTGCACCCCAATGACATTTACATAGGCGTTTCCAGCTTCTTGAAAGTGCTGTAGTGGTCAAGTGTATGGCCCTGGAGCCAGAATGCTTAACCTTGACTTCCACCTTCAATACTTGACCTTGGGTGAGTTTCTTAACTTCCTCGGCCTCAACTTCGTCATGGGAATAGGGTCGTTCTTCCATGTGGGGAGGGTGTGCGGATTAAATGAGATAATACGCATGTGCAGAGCAGCACCTGGCCTGCAGTAAGTGCTCCATAAACACTGGCTATTATGATTGCTCATGTGGTCGCTTCAAGTGGCCCCACGTGGGAGGCCCTCACTAGCGCTTATTTTTTTTATTTTTTATTTTTTTGCGGTACGCGGGCCTCTCACTGTTGTGGCCTCTCCCGTTGTGGAGGCTCAACCACTGCGCCACCAGGGAAGCCCACTAGCGCTTATTGAATGAATGAAGCTGCGTCTCCGAAATGTTAAGCGATGTGCCCGGGATCACAGCTAGTAAGTAGCAGGGCCAGCATCCAAATCCATATCTCTGCGGCCAGAGCCCTTGCTCTTTCCTCCATGCCACCCTGCCTGCAACTGCACAGCTACTCTGCACCCCCCAGCCCACCTCCCTCCACTTACCTGGAGGAGATGCTGCGTTGGGCAGGAGCTCTGAGCCTGCAGGCAGAAGAGCACACCTCCTAGAAAACGGAGCCCTTTGTCCCTGCCTCTCAGAGAAGGCAGCCTGCTCAACCCTGGGCCTTTCTGAGTCAAGGCCAGTATCTCTCTGCTCAGTCTATGCAGCCTTCGCTCTCTCCTGACCCTTTTCCGCTAGTAAGGCCTCTTTCATGCTCTTGGCAATCAGATTATCTGGGGGTTCACATTACCACCCATATCTTCCTTCAATTATAATCTTTTCAAAACGTCTTTGTAAAATCAAATAATAAGGTTAGTGGGATGGAAATCATGAAGAGAGGGTCTTTGTAATTAAATGCACATAAACTGGGAGAGATACAGACATTGTCATTTTTGTCACGAGCCTAGAGATCACACCCTTTGGAAAGCATGATGTTCAATAATAGTAGTCAAAGCAAAACAAGAACTAACTTTTTTTTTTGCTATTTTATTTATTTATTTATATTACTTTTTATTGGAGTATGGTTGCTTTACAATGTTGTTGTTAGCCTCCACTGCACAACAAAATGAATCAGCCATACACATACAGATATCCCCTCCCTTTTGGACTTCCCGCCCATTTAGGTTACCACAGCGCATTAGGTAGAGCTCCCTGTGCTCTGCAGTTATGTTCCCATCAGTTGTCTATTTTATGCATAGTATCAATAATGTATACGTGTCAATCCCAGTCTCCGAATTCCTCCCACCCCACCCCTTTCCCTCTTGGTATCCATACATTTGTTCTCTACACCTGTGTCTCTATTTCTGCTTTGCAAATAAGATCATCTCTACCATGTTTCTAGATTCCAGATATATACGTTAGTATACGATATTTGCTCAACTAATTTTTTTTTTTTTTTTTGCGGTACGCGGGCCTCTCACAGTTGTGGCCTCTCCCGTTGCGGAGCACAGGCTCTGGACGCACAGGCTCAGCGGTCATGGCTCACGGGCCCAGCCACTCCGCGGCATGTGGGATCTTCCCGGACCGGGGCACGAACCCGTGTCCCCTGCATTGGCAGGCGGGCTCTCAACCACTGCGCCACCAGGGAAGCCCAACTAATGTATTTTTGATCAATGACTATGTTCCAAGCAGAGAGCGCAGTACTTTATATTCCTAGATTCACTTAATTTATAAGGAAGAGTTTTTTGATTGCCGTTTTCCAGATAAGGAAATTAAGACTTATTGAGTGTAAGTAATTTAACCTCAATCACATTGCTGGAACAGGAATTGGGGCCGAGCGCTGTCTGACACTAAAATAACTCTCGTGTTAAATCTGTTTTTGTAAAGAGAGATTTTGGGCTTCCCTGGTGGTGCAGTTGTTGAGAGTCTGCCTGCCGATGCAGGGGACACGGGTTCGTGCAACTATCCGGGAAGATCTCACATGCTGCGGAGCGGCTGGGCCCGTGAGCCATGGCCGCTGAGCCTGAGCGTCCGGAGCCTGTGCTCCACAACGGAAGAGGCCACAGCAGTGAGAGGCCCGGGTTCCGAAGAACAAAACAAACAAACAAACAAACAAAAAAAGAGAGAGATTTTATTGAGATCCAGTCTTTGTACAAAAGGTGTAAAGAAACAGCAGTGACCAAAGCAAAGTCAGCTCTCAGGGAGCTTATATTCTAAGGGGAGACAGACAATAAGCCAATAGCAAGGGAAACAGGTAAGTCGAGTTTGTGTCAGGTGGTGACAACTGTTTGGGGAAATAAAGCAGGATTTAGGACTAGGGGGATATTTGAGTAGGGATCTGAAAGAAGTAAGGGAGCTCTCCAGGTAAAGAGAAGAGCAAGTGCAAAGGTCCTGGGGCAGGAGAGTGCAGGGTGAGCTCCAAAGACAGCAAGGCCAGTGTGGCTGGAGCAGAGTAACCCAGGGGTTATGTCATAGGAGTTCAGGTCAGAATGGAATGAGGGGACTGGGTCACCCAGGGCTCTGCAAGACATCACGAGTATTTTTGGCATTTACTCTGAGTGAGATGGTGAGTCATTGAAGAGCTTTTAGCAGAGAAGCACGGTGGTCCTACTTGTACATTAGGGGGAGTTTCTGGCTACTGTACTGGAATAGACTGCAGGAGGCAAGACCAGAAGCAGGGAGATGGGTCAGAACACAATTGCAATAATCCGCCAGTAGGAGAGACTGGCAGTAATTAAGTGGCAAAAAGCCATGTTCCGGATTGTATTCTGAAAGTGGAGATGGAAGAACTTGTAGATGAACGGGATGTACAGCGTGAGAAGAGGCAGATATGACTCTTGGAGGGTTCTGCGCTGAGCAGTTGGAAGGATGGCGTTACCGTGAACTGAGTTGGGAGAAAACATGGGAGGAGCAGGCATCTAGGGGGAAGGTCAGCAGCGCATTTGGACATGGATGTTTAATGTTTAAGATACCTTTTGGGTATCCAAGCAGCGATGCTGAGAGGGCAGCTGGAGGTTAGGGGACAGCTATGGCTGGAGATATAAATGCGGGAGTCATGAGTGGGCAGATGACATATAAAACAGTGACACTGGGAGAGATGACCCGGAACCAGGTGCTGGGTTGAGCTCCAGAGCCCCCTAGCTGTAGAACTGAGGGAGACGAGGAGGAGGAACCATGGCAAGTGAGCTAGAAGGCTGTTAAAAAAAGGCACAAATTTTGCCCTAAAGAACAAACTTTGTCTTCACCTTTTCTCCTACTCCATGGAAAGTCCTTCCGTTCAGGCTACGAGTGTGGGATGCTTAACGGCCATTAGGTAGAGTGTGGTCTTTGGGAGGAAATTAGAAACAGCCAGGGTCCATTTGACTGTCAGGCCCTTGGCATGGCATATTTTGAGACTTGTGCAATCTTTTAAGAAAATTGTCTTCTTGTCTCTTCCCTCAGCTAATGGCCTCATTCATTCATTTATTCACTGATATAAAATCTTAATGATCCATTTGTGTAAGCCTCATGCTTTAGACTTTAATTAAATTACTTCTAATTCTTATTGGATGGATTTTCTTAGACCCACTTTATAGATGGAGAACCTGAGGCTGAGATAGAAAATATAACTTGTCTCAGGTCACACAACTAGAAACTCAAACCCAGTTTTTTTTTTTACTCTGAAGCCCATAATCTTTGCTCTTGCCATAATTTCTCTCCTCTTTTATTTATTCAGCCAGTATTTTTTGAGAATCTCTTATGTGCTTTGTTGTACCCTAAGGGCTGGGGCTATAGTGATAGACAAGACAGAAATCATCTTTGCTATGTTATTACCCACATATCCAAATACCTGAAGAAAATCTTCCCTGGATAACCCACCTCAAACTCACCAGGCCCCCAAAGAGCCTTCCCCTAGAATCTTCTCCCCACTCCCCCATCCTTATCCCTCACTTAGCAGGGCTCCTAATAAGTGTTTTCTTGCATATTCATGAAATGTTTTTGAGTGAGAGATTTCAAAGTGAGCATTCAACGTGAAGTGCTATGAAAACCAACTCCGCAAGTGATGCCTGGCCTTGTATTTGCATGGGAGCTGTCAGCACCAAACACTTTTGCCTCCTTTGCTTGTCCTGCCAAAAACAATTTAGAAGAGAGGCTGGGGAAAGAGGTGGCTGGATAGGATGCCAGGTGAGATGCACTGGATTCCAGAGGTTCAAGACGACATTGGTTTTGTTGTGAGTTACCACAACACAGAGCCAGAGCCAATGGAAGGAAGAGGCCCTGTTTCTTTTTTTCTGCTGAGATGTAGTTTTATAAGGAATACAAGACATTCCCATCACTGAGCAGCTTTAGGGGATGCAGAATTTCCACCACTCAGCACCTCTTACCCACCTGAGAGCTTCCTGTGTTTTGTTACCAAGAGAATAATTCCTATAGGGACACCACACACACACACACACACACACACACACACACACACACACACACACACACTGCACACATTCTGGCTCCTTCACTTCATATGCAGAAAGCCCTCAGAGAGAAAATACAGAGTGCCAAGTTGGATAAAAGCTTGTGTAAAGTCTGTGTTGTCTTTTTAAATTTTTTATTGTGTTTTAAAAACATCCCCCCAGGATGTGACTATGATGAAAGACTGTGCACGAATGGAAGCTTGAGCTTCTGGAACTTTCTCTTTGTAAGTACATAGAAGGGCTGTACACATGGAAGGGGCAGATGCATCCTGCTCATCCTGCTTTATGGCTTGGCCCACATCTAAAGACCACAAATGTCCCTCTTCTCTCACCCAGTGAAGAAATCCTGAGCTGCAGAGGCAGAAAGAGCTTGGGGGCCTCCAGACCTGCCTTCTCCCTAGGCTCAGCCTCTCCCAGGCTTTGTGACCCTGGCAAGTGGTTCAGCTTCTCTGAGCCTCAGTTTCCTCATCCAGAAAATGAGGATGAAACACCTACGGGTTAGATGAAACACCTACGGAGTAAAAAAGAGAACGGAGCAGGGAGACCTTCAAGATGGCAGAGGAGTAAGATGTGGAGATCATCTTCCTCTCCACAAATACATCAGAAATACATCTACACGTGGAACAACTCCTACAGAACACCTACTGAATGCTGGCAGAAGACCTCAGACTTCCCAAAAGCTGTGTGGCTGACAGGGTCCTAGTGCTCCAGTCAGATGTCAGGCCTGTGCCTCTGAGGTGGGAGAGCCGAGTTCAGGACATTGGTCCACCAGAGACCTCCCAGCTCAATGTAAAATCAAACGGTGAAAGCTTTCCCAGAGATCTCCATCTCAACACAAAAACCCAGCTCCACTCAACAACTAGCAAGCTACAGTGCTGGACACCCTATGCCAAACAACTAGCAAGAGAGAAACACAAGCCCACCCATTAGCAGAGAGACTACCTAAAATCATAATAAGGTCACAGACACCACAAAACACACTACCGGACGTGGTCCCACCCACCAGAAAGACAAGATCCAGCCTCATCCACCAGAACACAGGCACCAGTCCCCTCCACCAGGAACCCTACACAACCCACTGAACCAACCTTAGCCACTGGGGGCAGACACCAAAAACAATGGGAACTATGAACCTGCAGCTTGTGAAAAGGAGATCCCAAACACAGTAAGTTAAGCAAAATGAGAAGACAGAGAAAACCACAGCAGATGAAGGAGCAAGGTAAAACCCACCAGATCAAACAAATGAAGAGGAAATAGGCAGTCTACCTGAAAAAGAATTCAGAGTAATGATAGTAAAGACGATCCAAAATCTTGGAAATAGAATAGCAAAAATACAAGACACATCTAAAAAGGACCTTAGAGAAGGAAAAAGCAAACAAACAATGATGAACACTAAAATAAATGAAATTTAAAATTCTCTAGAAGGAATCAATAGCAGAATAACTGAGGCAGAAGAACGGATAAGTGACCTGGAAGATAAAATAGTGGAAGTAACTACTGCAGAGCAGAATAAAGAAAAAAGAATGAAAAGAATTGAGGACAGTCTCAGAGACCTCTGCGACAACCTTAAACGCACCAACATTTGAATTATAGGGGTCCAAGAAAAAGAAGACAAAAAGAAAGGGACTGAGAAAGTATTTGAAGATATTATAGTTGAAAACTTCCCTAATATGGGAAAGGAAATAGTCAATCAAGTCCAGGATGTGCGGAGAGTCCCATACAGGACAAATCCAAGGAAAACATGCCAAGACACATATTAATAAAACTACCAAAAATTAAATACAAAGAAAAAATATTAAAAGCAGCAAGGGAAAAACAACAAATAACGTGCAAGGGAATCCCCATAAGGTTAACAGCTGAAACTTCAGCAGAAACTCTGCAAGCCAGAAGGGAGTGGTAAGGCATATTCAAAGTGATGAAAGGAAAAAACCTACAATCAAGATTACTTTACCCAGCAAGGATCTCATTCAGATTCGAAGGAGAAATTAAAACCTTTACAGACAAGCAAAAGCTAAGAGAATTCAGCACCACCAAACCAGCTTTACAACAAAGGCTAAAGGAACTTCTCTAGGCAGGAAACACAAGTAAAGGAAAAGACCTACAATAACAAACCCCAAACAATTAAGAAAATGGTAATAAGAACATACATAACAATAATAACCTTAACTGTAAAGGGATTAAATGCTCCCACCAAAACACATAGACTGGCTGAATGGATAGAAAAACAAGACCCTTATATATGCTGTCTACAAGAGACCCACTTCAGACCTAGGGACACATACAGACTGAAAGTGAGGGGATGGAAAAAGATATTCCATACAAATGGAAATCAAAAGAAAGCTGGAGTAGCAATCTCAAATCAGACAAAACAGACTTGAAAATAAAGACAATTACAAGAGACAAAGAAGGACACAACATAATGATCAAGGGATCAATCCAAGAAGAAGATATAAGAATTGTAAATATTTATGCACCCAACTTAGGAGTACCTCAATACATAAGGCAAATGCTAACAACCATAAAAGGGGAAATTGACAGAAACACAGTCATAGTAGTGGACTTTAACACTCTGCTTTCACCAATGGACAGATCATCCAAAATGAAAATAAATAAGGAAACACAAGCTTTAAATGATACATTAAACAAGATGGACTTAATTGATATTTGTAGGACATTCCAACAAAAAACAACGGAATACACTTTCTTCTCAAGTGCTCATGGAATATTCTCCAGATAGATCGTATCTTGGGTCATCAATAAAGCCTCGGTAAATTTAAGAAAATTGAAATCATATCAAGTATCTTGTCCGACCACAATGCTACGACACTAGATATGAATTACAGGAAAAAATCTGTAAAAAATACAAACACGTGGAGGCTAAACAATACAATACTGAATAACCAAGAGATCACTGAAGAAATCAAAGAGGAAGTAAAAAAAATACCTAGAAACAAATGACAATGAAAACATAACAAACCAAAACCTATGGGATGCAGCAAGAGCAGTTCTAAGAGGGAAGTTTATAGCAATACAATCATACCGCAAGAAACAGGAAACATCTCAAATAAAAAACCTAACCTTACACCAAAAGCAATTAGAGAAAGAAGAACAAAAACCCCCAGTTAGCTCAAGGAAATAAATCAGAAAGATCAGAGCAGAAATAAATGAAAAAGAAATGAAGGAAATGACAGCAAAGATCAATAAAACTAAAAGCTGGTTCTTTAAGAAGATAAACAAACTTGATAAACCATTAGCCAGACTCATCAAGAAAAAAAGGGAGAAGACTCAAATCAACAGAATTAGAAATGAAAAAGGAGAAGTAACAACTGACACTGCAGAAATACAGAGAATCATGAGATTACTACAAGCAACTATATGCCAATAAAATGGACAACCTAGAAGAAATGGACAAATTCTTAGAAAAGCACAACCTTCTGAGACTGAACCAGGAAGAAATAGAAAATATAACAAGATCAATCACAAGCACTGAAATTGAGACTGTGATTAAAAATCTTCCAACAAACAAAAGCCCAGGACCAGATGGCTTCACAGGCGAATTCTATCAAACATTTAAAGAAGAGCTAACTCCTATCCTTCTCAAACTCTTCCAAAATATAGCAGAGGGAGGAACACTCCCAAACTCATTCTATGAGGCCACCATCACCCTGATACCAAAACCAGACAAAGATGTCACAAAGAAAGAAAACTATAGGCCAATATCACTGATGAACAGGGATGCAAAAATCCTCAACAAAATACTAGCAAACAGGATGCAACAGCACATTAAAAAGATCATACACCATGATCAAATGGGTTTATTCCTGGAATGCAAGGATTCTTCAATATACGCATATCAATCAATGTGATACACCATATTAACAAATTGAAGGAGAAAAACCATATGATCATCTCAATAGATGCAGAGAAATCTTTTGACAAAATTCAACACCCATTTATGATAAAAACCATGCAGAATGTAGGCATAGAGGGAACTTACCTCCACATAATAAAGGCCATATATGTCAAACCCACAGCCAACACCATTCTCAATGGTGAAAAACTGAAAACCATTTCCTCTAAGATCAGGAACAAGACAAGGTTGTCCACTCTCATTCAACAAAGTTTTGGAAATTTTAGCCACAGTAATCAGAGAACAAAAAGAAATAAAAGGAATCCAAATTGGAAAAGAAAAGTAAAGCTGTCACTGTATACAGATGACATGATATTGTACATAGAGAATCCTAAAGATGCTACCAGAAAACTACTAGAGTCAATCAAGGAATTTGGTAAAGTAGCAGGATACAAAATTAATGCACAGAAATCTCTTGCATGCCTATACACTAATGATGAAAAATCTGAAAGAGAAATTAAGGAAACACTCCCATTCACCATTGCAACAAAAAGAATAAAATACCTAGGAATAAACCTACCTAAGGAGACAAAAGACCTATATGCAGAAAACTATAAGACACTGATGAAAAAACATTAAAGATGATACAAACAGATGGAGAGATATACCATGTTCTTCGATTGGAAGAATCAACATTGTGAAAATGACTCTACTACCCAAAGCAATCTACAGATTCAATGCAATCCCTATCAAACTACCAACGGCATGTTTCACAGAACTAGAACAAAAAATTTCACAATTTGTATGGAAACACAAAAGACCCCAAACAGCCAAAGCAATCTTGAGAAAGAGAAATGGAGCTGGAGGAATCAGGCTCCCTGACTTCAGACTATACTACAAATCTACAGTAATCGAGACAGTATGGTACTGGTACAAAAACAGAGATATATATCAATGGAACAGGATAGAAAATGCAGAGACAAACCCACGCACATATGGTCACCTTATTTTTGATAAAGGAGGCAAGGATATACAATGGAGAAAAGACAGTCTCTTTAATACGTGGTGCTGGGAAAGCTGGACAGCTACATGTAAAAGAATGAAATTAGACCACTCCCTAACACCATACACAAAAATAAACTCAAAATGGATTAAAGACCTAAATGTAAGGCCAGACACTATAAAACTCTTAGAGGAAAACATAGGTAGAACACTCTAGGACATAAATTGCAGCAAGATCCTTTTTGACCCACCTCCTAGAGAAATGGAAATAAAAACAAAAATAAACAAATGGGACCTAATGAAACTTAAAAGCTTTTGAACATCCAAGGAAACCATAAACAAGATGAAAAGACAACCCTCAGAATGGGAGAAAATATTTGCAAATGAAGCAACTGACAAAGGATTAATCTCCAAAATTTATACGCAACACAAGCAACTCAATATGAAAAAAGCAAACAACCCAATCCAAAAATGGGCAGAATACCTAAATAGACATTTCTCCAAAGAAGATATACAGATTTCCGACAAACATATGAAAGGTTGCTCATCATCACTAATCATTAGAGAAATGCAAATCAAAACTACAAAGAGATATCAGCTCACACCTGTCAGAATGGCCATCATCAAAAAATCTACAAACAATAAATGTTGGAGAGGGTGTGTGGAGAAAGGGGAGCCCTGTTGCACTGCTGGTGGGAATGTAAATTGATACAGCCACTATGGAGAACAGTATGGAGGTTCCTTAAAAAATTTAACATAGAACTACCATATGACCCAGCAATCCCACTACTGGGCATATACCCTGAGAAAACTATAATTCAAAAAGAGTCATGTACCACAATGTTCATTGCAGGAGTATTTACAATAGCCAGGACATGGAAGCAACCTAAGTGTCCATTGACAGATGAATGGGTAAAGAAGATGTGGCACATATATACAATGGAATATTACTCAGCCATAAAAAGAAATGAAATTGAGTTGTTTGTAGTGAGGTGGATGGACCTAGAGACTGTCATACAGAGTGAAGTAAGTCAGAAAAAGAAAAATAAATACCGTATGCTAACACATATTATGGAATCTAAAAAAAAAAAAAAAAAGGGGTTCTGAAGAACCTAGGGGCAGGACAGGAATAAAGATGCAGGTGTAGAGAATGGACTTGAGGACACGGGAAGCGGGAAGAGTGAGCTGGGACAAAGTGAGAGAGTGGCATGGACATATATACACTATCAAATGTAAAATAGACGGTTAGTGGGAAGCAGACATATAGCACAGGGAGATCAGCTTGGTGCTTTGTGACCACCTAGAGGGGTGGGATAGGGAGGGTGGGAGGGAGATGCAAGAGGGAGGAGAATTGATGATATATGTATATGTATAACTGATTCACTTTGTTATGAAGCAGGAAATAACACACCATTGTAAAGCAATTATACTCCAATAAAGATGTTAAAAAAACCACAAACTATCCTTATATTTAAAGCTGCTTTGAAATGGTTTTCTCGTACTTGAAACCAAAAGCATCCTAACTAATGTATTGGATCTTATAAATTTCTCCAAATTTAGTGTGCACCCAAATCACCTGGGGATCTTATTAAAATGCAGATTTCAACGTAATAGATCTGGAATGGGGCCTGAGAATCTTTATATCTGACAAGGTACCAAGAGATGTCAATACTTCTGTTCTGGGACCACACCTTGAGTAGCAAGGTTCTAGACTGATCTTCTTATTTCCTTATATACTCTCTCTTTTCTTCTTATAGCTTTGATTTAAAATTTTTTCTGGGGTATTTCCTTGTTACAATGTGTTTTTATTGTATTTTTCAATTATCATTAATAAATCAAGATATCTTTTAAAAAAAAGAGAGAGAGAGAACGGGGCAAAGCCACAGTCACATACAACTGATAAATAATGGTTGCTACCCTTTGCTTATTGTGTTAGAAAAAAGAAAACTTACACTTTGAAGAATTTACATAAGGAAGTTCTGAGCTACATCCACAAGCCATTCTTGTGCCATGGACTTTAGACGGTCAGATGTGTAGAATACCCATTGTGTAAGCCATGGGGCACTGGGCGCTTTAGATTTATTGACCAATGAATGTCTTACAACAGCTCTAAAGCTGATTTCATTATCCCCGTTAAGAAAAGTTTAACGGTAAGGTGATTCATTAACCTGGGTAATTGCAAAGTCTGAAGATAGAGCAGCTTCTGGATTGTTTTGGTTTAAGCAATCCAATAATACTATCAATAGACTTTTATTATTATTATTCTGCTCCCCGTTGTTGCCCTTCCTTTCTCCCTTCCTTCCCTCCTTTTTTCTTTCTTTCTTCTTCCTTTTTCCAGCAGTGTTATCGTCATCCAAATGATTCTCATTGTTGAGATGAACTTATTGGATCCCAGAGGGTTAAATAATTGGCTCAGAAACCTTAGTTGGGAGATGTCAGAGGCAAACCTCTAACCCAGGTCCAGCTGACTCCACCACGTTGGACAGACCTCCTCCCAGCTCTGCCAGTGGCCAAAGGCCAGTAGTGAACCAGAAGAACCAACAACTTCAGGGCCTGGAATGGAATATAAGATGGCTTTCGGTCTGGTCTAATCGGTTCTCCAATATTTATGTCACCCAGACCAGACCAGAGTTATTATTTAATGACCCCTGGAACTGTTTAACCGTCTTTTCCTATCTCAGGAGATGTGTGAGTAGAATTGAGATGTGTGAGTGAGGGAGCAGTGGCCACAGGGTTGACAATCTGTGTAGACCTTCAAGGGAAATGTCCTTCCCGTGGTGTGGCTAGAGGGAGCTTAGGGAGGATCTGGGGTGGTGGTTCAGTTCTCTTGAGAGTGGGAGTCAGGTTCACAGGTCAGGTCCTGGGTCCTGCCCTGCAATGACACTGCCATCTTTAATGTTTCTGAACATGCCAAGCAGAATCCAGTCATTGGAATATAAGCACCACTAAGATAGAAATTTTTTTGTTTGCTGTTATTTTCATCCCCTAGAACCATACCTGGTACATAGTAGGAGCTCATAGCTCATTAATTAATTTCAGAACATTTGCACTGACTGTTTAGGACATTCTTACTCCACATAGTCACCTGGCTTGATTCCTCACTGCATTTGGGTCTGACCTCAAAAGTCACCTCCACCGAGAGGCCTCCCTTGACCATCTCATCTAAGGCTGGTGACCATCCATTGCTTTCACCCCTTTCTCCTCCTTGACTTTTCCTCTCTGTCACTTGTATATTTGTGAGTTTTTGGTCTCTTTCCCCACTGGTAGCTCCATGGAGGCAGAGCGTTCATCCCTGGTGCACTACTGTCTCTCCAGCCCCTAGGACAGGGGCTGGCAGAGTTGATGTACAATAAATTATGTGCTGGGTGAATGAGTGAGTGAATGAATGCACTCATACTCCATGGAAAGTGCTTAGCACAGTGCCTGGTGCACAGCGAGTGAGAGAGAACTATTAGTGTTGATGATGTTGAGGACGATATCCAAATGTACTCTGAGGCTGTCACACTCTGGGTGGTCATTGACAACCCTCCATGTAGGTCCTGGTAGGCTGGTGAGTGTAGGAGGCCCCTCTTCCACTCCATCTGCCATTCCTCCCTGACATCAACTCTATAAAGATTCCAGAGAACAGTACTTTTACCAACTTCTCTTCCTCACTTTTTGTTCTTTGTGGAATTGTGACACGACACTGGGGCTACATCCTTTTCTCTCCCCAGGTCTTGAATTTAAACCCCTTGAGATCTTTCAGACTAACATGTAAATGACTAACAGCAATGTCACCCCTGCATCCCACCACCTTCTACCCATGTGGCCTTTCCCATCTTTTAGGATTTTTCTCATTTCTTTGCTTTCATACCTGTGTCATCTGCCTAATGTGCCTCCATTCTGCCCATTTCCTACCTAAAGATACTCTCTCCAAATTCCAACCCCAGTATCACCTCTTCTGTGAAGCTCAACCTGAGATCTTCCAGAAATTTCTGCCTCTTCTCTCTGGTTTTCCACCCTGCCTTTCCCCCTTGTGTTGGAGTCTTCATCTCAGGGCACTGTACTTACCTAGACCCATCTCCCCCAGGCCTGAAATGAGCTCCCCGAGGTCAGGAGTCCCACATATGGCAAGTGGTCATGGGCAGCCCGGACTTGAATCAGAGGAGGGTGTTCCTCTAGCCTGGGTTCAAATCTTGCCTCCCCTCTTACCATCTGTGAGCCCCTGACAGGTGTCTTCATCACATTATGCTCCAGGTGTCCCACTTGAAATCAGTTCAGTAAGTATCAAATACCACAGACCAAAGCATGAAAGTATGAAGATAGGGATTCAGGAATGGGCCACCTTGTGGGATGATTTGGGATGAGTGATGAACAGGATTTTTTTCTCTACTGGTATATGAGGACCAGTTTATGAGTTCATTGGAACCAACATAGAGAAACCAAACAATGGTTGAACATATTCCTGAAAAACGCACAGAGCTTTATTACATTTGGTAATTGGGCAGAAAGAGCATTGCACTGAAATCATCACTCTGACTCATTCAGCTTAAAGACTGGTCCTTACTGCTCATAGAAACATAGCTTTGTGGGCCATGGAAGCATAGAGAGGTCCACAGCCTCTTAAAATCACATGTAAGGAAATGAATATAAAACAAATGCCAAAATACAGAAACAAAAATTATAAAATCTGTTTAAATAATCCATTGCACTCCTACAGCACAAATGTTCATCTTACAGGGAACTGGGAGATCTTTACAGCATATGGAAGGGCTTTGACGTGACACCTCCTAATGGATTCTGTTCTCTTTTGACCTCATTAGCATGAACTGCCCTGTACCATGGACATGAAGAATTTGCAGAAAGAGCTCCAGGACTCCCCACAGTACTCCAGGGCCATCTTGCTCTGGTTTACCAAGTCTGGGTCTTCCACACACTCAGGATCTTTGGTGTTCATGGTCTGGGTCTTTGCTGGGCTGATGGGGGTGGTCACTTTGACCTTGCTCTGCTCCTTGGGAGAGGGCTCCGTTAACTCCTGGCTGGGTTTCTTGATCCTAATCAGAGTGGAGTTAACCAGCTTGAGGTTGGATTCTGGAAACTTCTTTCTGCACACCCTGGTCTTCAGGATGCTCTTGGCATCACCACAGATGACCTTCTGCGAACGCAGATTCCGGCCAATTTGTTTCCAGTAGGCATTCTTTTTGTCTGATTCTAGGCATGAGGTTGGATTGCCGGTGAAGAAACAGGAAAACTCGTTGTCCTGTCGGGTACATGCGACCTTCAGGGCAATGCCCTCCTCCTGCTTGGTCACCACCCATTTGCAGTCGGCATGGTCTTGGGTGATGAACTTGCCTTTGGTCAGGCGCTTGGGTGGCTGGCTGCTTGGTTCAGTCTGGGGCGCGCCTAGAGTATGCAGTTTATGTGGGCCGACTTTGCTGCCCTGTCTATTCCTCCCTTCCTTTTTGGCCTCCACCAAGAGCATCGGAGCAGCCAGAAGGAGGAAGGAGAGCAGGGCGAGGCTGTGGATCCTCATGGCTTCAACTTGGTGGGAACCTGTCTGACAAAAAGCAGGTGAGTCAGTGCTGGGCAGCAGTCCAGCAGTACTAGGTTGCGAGATGACCCTCCCTCCAGCCTGACACATGGCTGCCTGCTTTGGAGTGGGATCAAGGAACCTTCTACTTCCTGGACTTAGTAGACAAGCAGCCTGTGTATTCACATGTCTGCTTGACTTGAGTCTTGAATGTCAGAAACTTCCTACTCTTCATTCATTCTTCCCCACCCTCTGAACCTCATTAACTCTCACTCCCTCATCCACTCAGTTACTCCTCACTCCTTCATTCACCAGTCAGTAAGCATTCATGGGGTACCTACTACTGGCCGTGCACTAGACTAGATGTTGAATTTATCAAGGTGAATAAGAAAGTTTCACATCTTAAAAACTTAGAGGCAACTCTTTGGGGAATCTAAAGAGCATTGATCAGGAATCTGTCCCAACTGTGTCCCCAACTTGATCTTGGCCAAGTCACTCTCCCGCTATGGGTCTCAAATCCTTTATCTGGAAATCAAGATGCTGGATGAGATAATTGTCAACTCTCTTCCAGCTGCAGTGGACTGAATTTCTATCTCACTGTCCTACAAGGACTCAGATGACCACACAATGAGAAAGGACGTGGTAAGTGACATGAAAGGTGATGCTTGACACAAGGTTAAACATGCATGAGGCTTGGACCTTCTGAGATGGGAGGGTTTGTGAGGAGGGGTATCTGGGATTCAGTAAGAGCCTAAGGAAAGGCATGAAGGAGGAGTAGGTCATCCGAATTGACTGGGCAAAGTGAACCAGGGGAATAGAGGTGAATTTCTATCAGAGCATTTAGACTGTTGAGGCACTGTGCTTGGCATAGAGAAAGTCCTCAATCAATGCTTTTAAAAATAAATCATTTTATAAATAGGATGACCTTAACTGCTACACTAAACTGCATAGGTTTTATCAGGTGGGTAACAAAAACCACATTTCAAAGAAGAGAATTAGCATTTCTATATGACACCGGCTATGTGCCAGAGCCCTTGACCTGTATTTCATCTTCACCTTGTTAATTAGCACAAGAGCCCTTCCTGGTAGGTAAAAATCCATCACCACCAGGCAACAGATGTGACAGTTAAGGTCCAGACTGGTAAATAAATTGCCCAAGGTCCCACAGTGGGCAAGTGACAAAGCTGGGACAGGCAGCCAGAACTTCTCTCTCTGGTCCTTTATGCCACCCCTCCCTCATTGCATACCTCTTGCCTTCACCTTACTCTGCCTTTCAGAAAATATTGGCAAGAAATAAAAAAGCAATTATGAACAACTCATTTGGTTTGGCTTAGTTTATGATGATAACGCATGTTATAAGTGCTCCATTTGAAAAGAATACAGAATTTTGTTTAAAAAGAGGCAGTTCTAGGTCTGATCTCATTCTACCCTGGGCATATGGCCTCTCTTTAGGACTGATAAAGGGGAGACAGTCACAAACTGTGAGCTTCCGAAATGAAGTTGGGATGGGAGCTAGGGATATTCGATAAAGACCCACTCATTCCTCACGGCATTGGGACTCAGTCCCCATGTGTCCGTGAGGGGATCCAGACCCCAGGAACCTGAGGTCCTCATGGGAGCTGGAAGGGGGACAGGTAATGAAACTCTTAAGAAAGCCAGGCTCTTACCTTGTTCTGAGTTTGCAGGTCCAGTACGATCCAGATGTGAGAGGGAGCTTGAAGGCTTACTGCTGTCTCATCCGCAGTGAGGCAGTGAAAGTCATATAAGAGCCCAGGCAGCAGGGTTTTTACAGCTCATATACTTGTGTAGCTTTATTCACACTCCTCCCAGCCACACCCCTTCAGAGAGAGCCAGTTCCTGCAGGGAAAGTGGTTGGCGTAATCCTGTGGGAGGCGGGTTACGTGCATGGCATTAGACCTGGTTCTTCCAAGCCCTTTCCCTTTCCCCTGGCAGCCAGTTGAGGACAGCTCAGCCTTGCAAAGACCCTCCATGAAGGGATGAGAATCCCAACAGAAAAATCTGTGGGGGAGGTTATAAACAACAGGTCCATTTTACTCAAAGCTTTCCCTTAATTCTTATCACAGCCCCTCCGTGATATGGTAACATGTAATTCATCCCATTTTACAGATGGAATATTGGAGCTTGGAGGTATTCAGGGCTGGTCCAAGTTCACAGGACCAGGGGGATGTGGAGTCTAGAGTTTAAAGCCTGGACTCCTGGGCCCCACTGTCTGATCTCTTCTTACCCAGCACTCTGTAAACATTCGGTGAATGAGGGACTGAGCTGGGGAAGCCGTCTCAGTGTCTGAAATCCTGTTTTCTCTGAAGCACCTGAAGTTACTGCGTGGGCAGAGGAATCCTCAGGCCTTGAGAGGCTGGTAAAGAGGAAACTCCTGATCTGGGTTTTTGTTCAAAGTATTCACCTTTTGGTCACGGGTGGGGACCTCACTCTGGTGAGCCTTCTCTAGGCAGAGTCTAGTAGCAGGATAACCTCGTGGAACCCTGGATACAGCATTTATTTAGCTGTGATCCTGATTTCTCTGACCCTCCATGTGTTCATCTATTGATAGCTGACAGTAACAGTACCTCATTTAGGGTTTCATACTAAGTTATGTAGGAGGCTGAGCTATTAACATCAAGTGAAGCAGAACAGATTTGGTTCATAAGATGGCCTTCAGTTGTATTCTTTAAAAACAGATATATTTTGTTTCCACGTTGAGCATATGAAAAGAACTCACTTCCACAAAGATGTGGACCTCACTATATTTTGTTACTTTACTTTTCATGATGTTTGGGCATAAGAAACTCTTCATTTTCTTCTTGACTCAGCTGTAAGGAAAACAGTAGCACAAGAGCTATAATAATAATAAATAATAAATGGCAAGTGACCTTTGCCTTTGGGACAGGAACAATAAGGAGTGGTGGGGACTGAGGCAAACTGTGTAGTTCCTGATACCTAAATGTCAACACTCAGTGCCAGGTGACTGAAAACATGTTGGCATGGAGGTCAGTATCTTCAGAACTAATGAAATTTTTTCACATACACATTTTGTTTTGTGTTGTTTTGTTGGTACGCGGGCCTCTCACTGCTGTGGCCTCTCCCGCTGTGGATCACAGGCTCCGGACACACAGGCTCAGTGGCCATGGCTCACGGACCCAGCCACTCCGTGGCATGTGGGATCTTCCCAGACCGGGGCATGAACCTGCGTCCCCTGCATCGGCGGGCGGACTCTCAACCACTGCGCCACCAGGGAATCCCATACACATTTTTTTTTTTAATGGACATTTCATGAATTTTTAAGAGATTCCCAACGTGCAGCTGTATGTACATGGAACTGGCTTCTAATTGAAATTTTCTAAAACAAAAGATACAAAAAGTTGTAACGGTGGTTGGATTCCATCCAAGTTCTACCTGTTCAAGAATCCAAGGTCACAGAGTTGTGGATGTTGACTGGTTCATTCAGTGGTTCAATGGGTTTCTTCATGAATTCCATCAAAGTAGGCTATTTCCCCAAACTCCATGCCTCATGTAAAATTGGCTCACCTGGAGATCCATTCCCACTGTTCTGACAAACACGTTATTGAACCATGACCTGCACAAACAGGCACTCACACTGTGGTATTTTGAGGGATTATTTGGACCCAAGCAAGACAAAGCTGCTTTGTTCCACAAGGAGATATAGACCAAGGTGGTCTCCTGTAAAACAAGAAAATCATCTTGATCCTCAAGTGGCAGCCAGATTCTTTCCGGATAAAGACAATAGGTCAGGACACAAAGCAAATTTAGAAGGAAACATGTGGACTCCAGGATCTTTTCTGAGAAGTGACTCTAAGCTTTGGCAGGGAACATGGAACTTCCCCCACTGGCTTCCCATGGACCTTTGGCCTTCCTGTGATCCCTTCCCAACTTCCGCCTTGACCTTTCTTTTCCAAACAGGGGACACAATATCAGAACAGGCTGTGGAGCCCTCTCCCTGTTAGCTCAGCCTGTTATTTCAAACACATTTCTAGACACACACACACACACACACACACACACACACACACACACACACACACACAGAGTCCAATCTGGCCACACTAAACCCCTCACCCACCGTGTCCTAAATACTTGGTGAGCTTTTCCCCTTCCTGCTTTTTCTCCTGCTGTTCCCTTTACTTGGAACGCCCTTCCAGTCCTACTTTGCCAGGAACACATTGGCTCATCCTTCAAGATCCAGATCAAATATCATCTATCTGTTGGTGTCATTTGTCCCCTGATCCTTCCCCATGTCCCTCTTTTTATGGATGTTCATGGAGAGAAATAGATTGCCATTCCTCCAGTGAGTGCTTATAGCGTGCCAGCATTGTGCTAAGGATGTATCCACACATTAACTCACAGCTCGATATACTGAGAAAATGATACACTTGCACTACAGTGCACTGGGGAACCGAAGCAGGTTTGGAGCCCCAGCAAGGCTGCCCACTACAGGTTCTCCCCACCTCCCCATACTACCAGGACTGAGGGGTTCCCTGACTCCTGGAGAATTGACTCTGGATCCTTGTGGTACAGATGACATAGAATTAGAGGAAGACGAAATGGAGGCCACTTCTAATATTTTTATTAAAAACAAAGTAATGTACCCACACTTTGATAAATTGTAAACTTCTCTCTCTTTAATATATATTTTTAAAAATATTAGAATAGTATTACCTTTAAAAAATGTTTGCAAAGACAGTTCCTTTGCCCTACATCTCACCCAGGTTCCCCGATCATCAACTTTTTGCATTATAATGTTACATTTGTAAAACTATTGAACCAATATTGCTATGTTTTTACTAAAGTCCATATTTTGTTCAGCCCTCCTTACTTTTTACCTAATGTTCTTTTTAAAAATGATCAATAGGCTTTATTTTTAAGAGTAGTTTTGGTTCCCAGAAAAATTGAGTGGAAAATACAGAAAATTCCCATATCAACCCTGTCTTTCACAAGCACAGCTGCCCAGGCTGTCAATATTTTCCACTAGAGCGGTACAGTCATTACAGGTGATGAACCTTCTTCGATACATCATAACTACTGCAAGTCCATAGTTTTCATAGTAGCTCACTCTTGGTGTTGTACAGTCCATGGATTTTTTTTTTTTTTTTTTTTTTTTTTTTTGTGCGTTATGTGGGCCTCTTACTGTCGTGGCCTCTCTCGTTGCGGAGCACAGGCTCCGGACGTGCTGGCTCAGCAGCCATGGCTTATGGGCCCAGCCGCTCCGCGGCATGTGGGATATTCCCGGACCGGGGCACGAACCCGTATCCTCTGCATCGGCAGGTGGACTCTCAACCACTGCGCCACCAGGGAAACCCCAGTCCATGGATTTTGATGAAGATATAATGACATGTTTTCACAATTATAGTATCATACATAGTATTTTCACTGCCATAAAAATCCTCTGTGATCCACCTATTCATCCCTCCCTCCCAACAACTGCTGGATATATCCCATCTTTTTACTGTCTCCATAGTTCTGCCTTTCAAAAAGGTCATAGAGTTGGAATCGTGCAGAATTTATTCTTTTCAGATTGGCTTCTTTCAGTCACTAATATGATCTTAAGGTTCCTGTGTGTCTTTTTCCGGCTTGATAGCTCATTTCTTTTTAGCAGTGAATAATATTCCATTGTCTGTTTGTGACACAGTTTATTTATCCATTCAGTGGCTCCAACATTTTGACATCTCAGTGGCTCCAACATTTTGGCAACTATGAAAAATGCTGCTATAAACATCTGTGTGCAGATTTTGGTGTGAACATGTTTTCAACTCCTAACTGTCTTTTTTTGGTCCAGGAACCCATCCAAGATTCCACGTGACATTTAATAGACGTGACTCTTTAGGCCTCTCTTGGTTGTGACGGTTTCTCAGATGTTCCTTGTTTTTGATGACCTCGTCAGTTTTCAGGAGTACTGCTCGGGGGCTTTGAGAATGTGCCCCATTCAGAATTTGTATGGTGTGCTTCTTGTGATTAGACTGGGGTTATATCATTCTTCTTTTCATCAAAGATTTAAATGATGGATAGCAGGTTTTCTTTGGGGGTTCCATAGAAAGTCTGAACACAAGTGGTTGAACACATGTCTTAGGCAGTCTGGTCTCTGATAATTTTGAAGTTCAAAAGCTGATTTTAGGGCTTCCCTGGTGGCGCAGTGGTTGAGAGTCCGCCTGCCGATGCAGGGGACACGGGTTCGTGACCCGGTCCGGGAAGATCCCACATGCCCCGGAGCGGCTGGGGCCGTGAGCCATGGCTGCTGAGCCTGCGCGTCCAGAGCCTGTGCTCCGCAGCAGGAGAGACCACAACAGTGAGAGGCCCGCGTACCGCAAAAAAAAAAAAAAAAAAAAGCTGATTTTACTCTCATGCATGTTACTACTACATGGTTCCTTGACCCAGAGGGCTGGCCCCTGTGGATGCAGTCATCAGAGATATACCAGTGGGTGCGATTTTGTACTGTGGTGAGTCTTAACTGTACATTTTATGAGGTCAAATTTGCTCACAAATTAGTCCCTCCTTCAAAAATAACCTCATATACAGACAAAATGCTTCGTCACTGTGTCAAAGCAATATTAATTTTTTGGTTAAATTTTGTGCATTAAAAACTTATTCATTGTCAGAAAATGAGGAAATTGGCCAAGTAAACCTCAGCTAAAATATAACCAGCCTGACAGGAAGCATTCATCATAGACCTACAGAAGAGTATTTACACTACAAATTTAAACTGCTCATTATGCATGAGATTTAAGTATTCCTGTGCAGCAAATCAAATGACATATACCACTAAAGCTTTACGTTAGAACAATAAGAGTCAGTGAAGAGTTGATAGTGCAGCATTCTGTATGGCTGCAAAAGGAAAATGTATTCATTTTTATTTATCTTAAAGGAGTGCCCTGTGTCACACCTCATAACATGGAAACTATTTTTTTTCAAAGTCATGTGCAATGCTTGGTTTTGATTCTGAATCCATCTAAAAGGTAACTCATGGTTTTTGAGTTAAGTTAAACCAAATGAAATTGCTGTTTGTGGTAGGTTAAAATGGTAGAATATCAACAATCTTGAATAGATCGAACTCATAATAATTAAAGGTTTTAGAAGGTTTTTTTCTCATGTAGTACAGCTGTTTCAAAGCCTTATATATACTTTTTAAAAACTTTTGTTTTATATTGGAGTATAGTTGATTGTTGTGTTAGTTTCAGATGTACAGCAAAGTGATTCATGCATGTACACTGCTATATTTAAAATGGATAACCAACAAGGACCTACTATATAGCCCAGGGAAATCTGCTCAACATTCTGTAACAACTTAATTGGGAAAAGAATTTGAAAAAGAATAGATATATGTATAGTTGAATCACTGTTGTATGTCTGAAACTAAGACAACATTGTTAAACAACTGTACTCCAACATAAAACAAAAAGTTTTAAAAAGTTATACATATAGATGTATCTATTCTTTTTCAAATTCTTTTCCCATTTAGGTTGTTACAGAATATTGAGCCGAATTCCCTGTGCTATACAGTAGGTCCTTGTTGGTTATCCGTTTTAAATATAGTAGTGTGTAAAAAATTTTTTTTAGTGTTTTATAATAAACTCTCCATACAAGTTAAGTTCACTGATTATTTCTAAGTTTTTCATATCTTTTTTTATTCTTTAAAGGAAATCACTCTAAAACATCTAATTCATTCTTTAAAGAAGTCTGCTTCTTTTGGATAAAATTTCCAAAGCACACATATTGCTGTGCACCTCTACACATATGCACACACACATACACATACACCCACACACTCTCGTGCAGATACATCACATATGGGTACACAAACGTATGCATGCCTGTCACCTCTGCATCTTGGGGCAGAAGGCCTCAGAGAGTCTTCCTTTGGAATTATCAGTCTCTAATCTGTGTCTCTAACCCTCAGTCTCTTTTTTTAGAAAGAGCGTCAGTTGCCATCCTGGGAATCTGGAAAAGAGAGAAGACAAGTTGCCCTTTGCATTAATGCTGTGAGTCACTGTGCACGTGGGCATGTTTTGCTGCTTCTGTCACATGAAAAGATGAAGAGGTTTAGATGAAAGACATCAGAAAACAGCTCTGAAAAGGCCTGTGATGGCACAGGGGCAAACGGTACCCACGCCCAAAGAGCAAAGCACTCTTGCCTGCTATGGGCTATAAGGGGAAGACAGGATGGCAGAGAGATAAGAGACTGTTGTCTCCAGGAAGAGCAGCGCTGGCCTCTACCCAGACTACATTCGTTCTGTCACTCAATCTATCATTCTTCTGTCATTCGTTCATTCTTCCATTCATCCAGAGAGCACTCATGAAGCACTGCATGTCCCAGGCGCACTCTGTCATTGAATGAAATGCAGTCAAGAATGACATGATCCTCAAGAAGATGGAATTAGGGGGGCAAGATAAGGATACCAGTCACAACAATGTAGGGGTGATTGAAATGTTGGAGGGAAGACTGGAATGCCCAGGGTGGAGACATCTGACCTAGCCAAAGGCAGGGAGAATTTCTCAAGAGCCTTCAACTGGTTAAGAGCACTCAACGGCTAGAGAGAAAAGAACAGTATTTATTCAATGATTACTCAGTAACCGCTCTATGTAAAGCACAGTATTAGTCACTGTGTGGAATGCAAGGTGAATGTGATTTGGCTCCCAGCTTCAAGACTGCCAGCTCAGTTGACAGCTCACTCTCTGAGGATTGCTGTAGTGGCGACATCTCATCACATCCCAGTCTCAGGCCTCTGATGCTTTTCAGCTGCTTACAGAAAAGGTCCAAATTTCTGAGTCTGACATATGAGGTCTTTCCCATCTTAATCCTAGCCAACTTCAAGGTCAATACCCACCACATCCTACATGTGTCCCCAGGCTCCCGCTATACCTTACTGTCCACTCTTCTCCCCACATGTCCTGTTTCAGGACACATTGCCTCTGCCAAACTGTTATCTTTGCCTGAAATTCCATTCCACCCACATCTACCTGGCAAATTCTCTCTCTGCCTGACTCCCTGTGCCTTCAACAGAATTCACTGTTCCTTCATCTGGGTTCTCATAAATTTTTACAGACTTCACCATTATTACAGTTGAGGTGTCACCTTGTTTTGGTTCATTCATGGCCTTGCCACCATCATCACCCTGGCTAGTGATATCCCTAGCCCAGAGCTCAAGAATGAAGCTTAGAAAGCACTCAGCAAATGTTTATTGGATTGAATTGGATTCTGTATTTATCAAGATTATTCTGATTGTAATAATAAAAAACTGAAAACAACAGAAACAAAATTGAGAATCTATTGGAAGTTTCTTATAACTCATGGAAGGCAAGGGTTGTATAGGACCACTGTCTCAAAATGTACCTTTGGTATTTTAATTTAAGGAATTTACTAAGTGACTATATGGAGAGTATAAAACTATTGAAAAAAGAATTTATAACTTACATTTTCCACGAGAAGGGGGCATGCCATGCCATGCCAGGCCACATGGAGAAGCATCTGGTAATGAGCTTTGGATTGGCCATTTGAATAGCTCCAGTGGGATCTGGGGTACAGGGGTCTCCCTAGCTATCTTGTACAAGGCCCTGGATGGATTTAGGGCAGGGAGAATATCGGCCTGATGTATGAGTGCTGAATAAAGGAGGTGCTTAACTTGCAAATGAGAGGTATGCTCCCAATTAAGTTGTTTGCTATCATTAGGAATTAACTACCCTGGGAGGGGCAGTCTCTCCTCAAGTTTACAAGGCCCTGCAAAATATGGAAGCATCATAAAATGCGGAATATTAAAAAAAATTAATTCAATCTATCCTCTGATGTTTTAACATCATATAAGGAAATCTTGGTGTGATGATCATGGAGATTTTTAGGGAGTAGGGCATAAGTTGCCCCAAACAGCAAAGAAAACATTTTGTTATGAAAGCAAAATAGAGGAACACAAGTAGAGGTGTATGGATTTCTTGTAGGCCAGTCCATAAACAGGTTTTCAATTTATATGATGTAATCCAAGAAAATAGATCTGGAATTTGGGGAGGTTTCTAACAGTACCTTGGTGGAGTTGGAAATCATTAAGAGTTTGACAATAATGTCTTTGTGTACGTACCTTGGTTCAAGGTGGTAGGCCTGGCAGTTATGCTGTTAGAGGATATAAACGAATAAGTGAGTACAGTATATGTAAAGATTAGTGGTATCATGTGTAATTAAGGGGAAGGACTGGTTATGGGGGTTGCATAGGAAACGCAAGGCAGGAGATTGTGTGGGTAAGCAGGAGGTGGCAGCAGGAAGAGGCACTGAGGAGAGGATGGTCCTCTACCCAGGGGCCCGAGGCGATTGACTGATGTGAGGCAAGAGTCTCCTGGGGAACGCCATAATCTCCACTGATCTCTACAGTGGCTCAGACAGTAGCAACCTCTACTAGACTTCCCTTTAGGCATGGAGTAGAGTAATTTTAATAATACTGAATATTGGGTATGAGGGCCTTGGTGGATGGCAACACAGCATTAAAGTTGTAGTAATCCACAAGGAGGTGTCCTTTATTTTTTCCAGATTTAAGAGCAGGCAAAATTGGGCTGTCCAATGGAGAAGTAGGGATAATCATCCTTTCATTAATTAGGTTTTATATAATAAGTTTTCATCTCTGAAGGTCCTGTTTTAACTTACATTAAGCCCCATATTAACTATTTTAATGGGGGCTCATTGGGTCCAATTCTATCAAGCAAAGTTATAAGTGCCAAAAGCTATTTTAATTTTAATTTTAATTTGTTATTCATTATGTTGCATCTATGCCCAATATGGGCTGCTTTAAGGCAGTGGGTGCTATGATCCTGGGGAATTTCGACAAGGCTACAGTTATAGGGAGGCATATCTATTTTTCTTCTATTTTATGTTTCCTTACTTTTAAGATTACACTTCAATAAGTGGTGCTGGGAAAACTGGACAGCTACTTTTAAAAAAATGAAATTAGAACATTCTCTAACACCATATACAAAAGTAAACTCAAAATGAATTAAAGACCTAAATGTAAGACCGGATACTATAAAACTCCTAGAGGAAAACATAGGCAGAACACTCTTTGACATAAATCGCAACAATATTTTTTTTGGATCCGTCTCCTAAAGCAAAGGAAACAAAAGCAAAAATAAATAAATGGGATGTAATTAATCTTAAAAACTTTTGCACAGCGAAGGAAACCAAACAAAATGAAAAGACAACCTACTGAATGAGAGAAGATATTCGCAAATGATATGACCAATAAGGGGTTAACATCCAACGTATATAAAACAGCTCATACAACTCAACATCAAAACAACTCGATTAAAAAATGGACAGAAGAACTGAATAGACATTTTTCCAAAGAGGACATACAGATGGCCAACAGGCACATGAAAAGATGTTCAACATCACTAATCATCAGGGAAATGAAATCAAAACCACAGTGAGATATCACCTCACAGGACTTCCCTGGTGGTGCACTGGTTGAGAATCCAGCTGCCAATGCAGGGGACACGGGTTCGTGCCCTGGTCCGCGAAGATCCCACATGCCGCGGAGTGGCTGGGCCCGTGAGCCATGGCTGCTGAGCCTGCGCGTCCGGAGCCTGTGCTCCACAACAGTGAGAGGCCCATGTACCGCAAAAAAAACAAAAGAAACAAAAAAAACAATCACTTGAATGAATTCAATGGTTGAATTTGTCTTAGACTCCAACTTATAACAACCAACTTTTACAACAGATGCTCATGGCTACGGGCTCTGTTTAGGCTAGTTTAGACCTTTGTCCTCAGTATGATCGGAAGCCTCCTGTTACCAGTTTTCAGAAGCATTGGTGACTCCATATCACCGCCTTGTGGTGATCTTGTCCTGGAAGACCACACTGGGATATGAGGAGGTTTTTTTCTTCCTTTTTGAATATTTGCATCTCTTTTCTACTTGAGTGATAACCAGACTACACATCCACATAGCACCATGTCATTGTTATGCTTACTGTATATTATTACATTAGATTTTTATAACAACGCTGTAAGGAGTGGCTTTTATGCTTAAAATAAAGATGAGAAAAGTGACTTATGGGACTTCCTTAAAGTCTCAGAACGCCATCCTTTCAGCTACACCCAGATCTCCTACTCCAGTTACAGTGTTCTTTCTCCTCTGATAGAAAAAGATTTTTTTTTTCATCTTTTTGTGGCACCACAACCCCAGATTAAGCCTGACAGCAAATGAGTGCAGGATTCTTGAAAAAAAATTCAGGAGATAGAACTGCACATAGAAAATCCTGGTAAGACTTCATTCACAGCCTGGGGGCTGAGAAAGGAAGGAGAGGCAGAAAGAGAACAGATGCTCCTGGGAGGTGTGGGTGCAGGGTGAATGATTCAAAGGCTGGAGAAAGGATGGGGATATGTGCCTTTGCATAAAATGGTCACTATCTTTAGCAGGTCTGAAGTCTTCTCCAAATCTGATTTCTAAAACATTGATGGATACATGACTTCAGGGGAATATAAAATATATATTGTTAAAGAACAGACACAAGACACCCCAGCTGCCTCCAGGATGGCCTCAGACTTGAGCTCTCCAGGCAGAAAAAAGTCCTTCAAAGGGTTTCTTTATGCTGATTATAAATTGCCATTGCTGTGGAGCTCAGAAACCTGCATATATTTGCAACTAGACACACAGCAAGGGATTTTTTGTGCTCACATATTTCTTAGCCGTTAAACTCAAAGCACTTAGACCCCTTACCCCAATGCACTTCTCAGGCATTTCTTAAATCCTTCCTGCAGACAGTGATATTGTTGTTAAAAAGGTCAATAATTGGCCCAGTGTCCAAACTGGCCCAACGTTCAAATAAACTTTGAGTCTCTGAATGGAAGAGGAGGAGTATATGTGAGAGATGATACAGTTCAATGCCATCAGTTTAAATCCATTCATTCAATTAATTTGACAAATATTTACTGATGTTCCTAAATAAAGCTCAGACAGCTCATGTGTCTCTTAAAAGTCCTAGAGACTGTGACGTAGCAGAGTGTATAAATGGGTAATGCAGTCGCTGTTACAAATAAAGCCCCAAATCTCGGGGGCTTAACACACTGGAAGGTCATTTCTTCCTCACATGAAGTCCAAAATGAACGTTTCCACAGTCAATTATAGCCAACAAAATTCAGGTGTTGCCTCTACAGCCCCAGCCTGTCACCTTTGTCTGCTTGTAGCTAAATATTATACATTCTGTCAGTATTCTGCCTTGGACATGGCTAATGCCTTTTTCTCAGTCTCTTTGGTACCAAGTGTCAAAGGTCAGTGTGCTTGGAAGATCACTTGGATGTCCAAAACGTATGTACTGTCCTAGTATTTGTCGTCAGTGGGTGAGCCAAGTAACTGGACAAGGCTTTCTCCCTTCAGGATATGACTACATGGATGCCTTCCTGCTGAGAGGCTCCCATAAAGGGCAGGTGGTGGCAGCTTCGGAATAGACTGGCTAATGTCGAAGCAGGGTGGAGAGAGCACTTAGCAGTCCTGAGGATATCGGGCATCAGTCACCTCAGTCCCGGGGACTGAGGCTCAAAGATTGATTCCTGAGGCAGTGAAGAAAAAGTTACCCTAAAGACCTCACAACCCAAGTAGGAAGCCCTGACTCAGTGGGGCAGTTTGGGAACAGGAGACAATGTGGGCTTCATCCAGGTATTTTGTTGAGCCTTGTGTACAAAGTGACCAGAAAGTCTGCCAACTATACCTGGGGACCTAGGTAGCAGGTGTGCTCGAGTTCCCACAAGCTACCTATGCTGGAGCCCTGCAAACCCCAAGGATTTGGTGAAAACCGGCTCTCTGATACTGCGAGCTTTGCTGCGGAAGGTAGTCTCTGCCCAGTCTGCCCTTGGGGTACTGGCTTCTTGGAGACACAGTTCCCAGCAATAGCCCACTTAAAAAAAATGGCTCCTTCCCTGCTCCTGGGCACCTGTGGAGACCAAGGGCCTTAGAAACGACAGCCAGATATCATTGTGTCCAGGGATCCCCATCTGGCATTGGTCTCCTCAGATGTTAAAGGCAGAGTTGGAAAGGCAAAGAGATTTCTCATAAAAAATGAAAATGGAACATTCCAGAGCATCAAGCCTGGTGCCACAGATGAGTGCTCTTCACACAAGAAGGTTGAGGCCATATCCTTCAGGATCCATTGTATCTCCCTTGGTTACTCTCAGGGCCAATTTTGGCTACCTGGAGATGTCTCCCAGGAAGCCCTGACGATGCTTGGGTCTGGCTTATGGAAGGCTCATCCCAACTAAAAACTGATGGAGTCCACTGGGTGGAAGGTTTACATCTGTGTGCCAAGGGGACTGGAATGGCTATCAGGATGTGGTACTGTCAGTAGTTCATCTGTCTTTCTGAAGGTAAACGGGGACCCTTACAGCTCTAAGGGTGAGCCTTGCCCTTTTCTGGCAAATAAACATGTGTCCTCTGCTGCCATCTCATGGCTACTTACGGCCTCTTCTTCTTCTTTTTTTAAAATAAATTTATTTGTTTATTTATTTTTGTCTTTGTTGCTGTGCACAGGCTTTCTCTAGTTGTGGTGAGCAGGGGCTACTCTTCATTGTGGTAAGCGGGCTTCTCGTTGCGGTGGCTTCTCTTGTTACGGAGCACGGGCTCTAGGCACGCAGGCTTCAGTAGTTGTGGCACACAGGCTCAGTAGTTGTGGCTCGTGGGCTTAGTTGCATCTCAGCATGTGGGATCTTCCTGGACCAGGGCTCAAACCCGTGTCCCCTGCATTGGCAGGCAGATTCTTAACCACTATGCCACCAGGGAAGTCCCTACTTATGGCTTCTAATGGCCTTTGACACTTAACCCCCTAACTGGAATTGCCATTCTGTGTAAGTGGCAGATTTGGGCCACACCATAGTAGCATTTGAGACAAAGCTCTACCATATTTTTGGATATCTGGCTCATTTACGGTCATAGATGCCATGCTACTGGCAGCAAAGGGCCCCTGACAGTAGGCTAATGAACACGACATTCCACAGACGTTTCCAATTCCTTCTCATGCTCAGCTGGTGGCATCATCCAGAGGTAGAAGGGACGTGGCTGGAAAGGTTGCTGGACAGACTGTGCTATCAGCACTGTGGACTACCATATAGCCAGACAAGGCGAGCGTTAATGCAGCTGGCCCTCAGAGGGAGTGAAACCAGGGCCGCTCACTTCTGCATCTGCACCTCTGTGATTAGAAGCAACAACCAGGGGTCAGAACACAGACCTCCAATATCTGAAGGACAGGGTCCTTAATGCCCATTCTTGCCCTCAATGTCTGTGTGCAAGCTACTCCAGGAACTCATGCACCACTGACTGGCTGCCATCGGAGTGGTGTGGGGGAATAGTAGTGGCTACAGAGCTCAGAGTTGAAATTGACTGAAATTAACCATAATTTACCATCCAAGACTTCCTCTGGAATTCGGCAGCCTTCAGTAGACTCCAGGGTTCCATAATAGTTATAGCAGACAGATTCTGCCTGTGCAATTCATTTTCAAGTGGGGAGATAGAGCCTGGTACTCCCTACTGTTCCACCTTCCCTTTCCTTTCCTCTTTGAACTGAATGGAGACACCTCTTGATGGCATCTCACAGGTAGGATAGCTTGACCAGCCTTCCTTGAACCCCCAGTGACAAGGAGTTCACTGCCTCAAAAAGAAACATGATCTGCTATATATTGAAAGCCTACCATGTCACTGGCAGGTGACATTAGCTCTCCTTTATTGAGCCTACTCAGTGCTAGCCGTCATGAGGACCATCACATCCACCCAATGAGGTGGGCATAATCCCCTCCCCATTTAACAGAGGGGGGAATGAGGCTAAAGGAGCTTGAGTTGCTTCTCAAGGGAGAGCACATTTGAACTGAGGTCTCTGAGTCCAATCCAGTATCAGTCCATACTGCCTCTTGATGACATATTTAAGATCACTTAAATATCGAAATGGAGTACCTGTGGTTCAGACACCCAAAATGGAGCTGGGTGGACTTTGTGGTTGTGGTTTCAGACATGTTCCTGTGTCCCTGAGAACGTGAATTTTCTCTGAATGGTATCAAACTCAAGGATACCACCAGCATTACATTTGAAAACATTATCTGCTAGCAGCTGCTAGTTGCAGCCTTGTAGTTTCAGAATCCCCTCTGCCCCTCACAACACCGTATTCATTCAAACTGCAGCCAATCCTTCCTTAACAAGCACCTTTACTTCTTGCCCGCTCCAATTCTCATTCCTGACCAACAACTTTATGTCACCGTGCGTTTTTTTCGCCTTTATAAGCTTCCCCCATTTTCTAGTCTGGTGGAACACAATTCAAGTGCTTCTTTCTTATCAAACAAACTTGGGTCTGCTCACCCGTGTGCAGTAAAGCCAATCTACTAACACCAGCTGTGGTGAAGGAAAGTGCAGCATTTATTGCAGGGTGCCAAGCAAGGAGTCCAGGCAGCTAGTGCTTAAAAGACCTGAACTCCCAAATGGCAGGAAATGTTTTCAAAGACAGGGTGAGGGAGAGGGCTGCAGGCTGTGTCATCAGCTCATGGACATTCTTCTGATTAGTTGGTGGTGAGGTCATCAGGAGTCAACATCATCAACCTTCTGCTTCCAACTGGTCTGGGGTCTATGGGCTTGTGGGCAGCACACAGTTAACTTCTTCCACCTGGTGGGGGTTTCAGTCTCTGCAAAACAGCTCAAAGGACATGGCTCAGAACCCTGGGGAGGAACTAAAGGTCATACACTTTGTTTAATTGCTAAACAATTATTTTGTCTTGCTTGACTATTTTCCTTTGTGTCTGCATTTTCTCACTTATCTGATTGCAGTTATTATTTGCAACTTGGGGAAGGCCAAGGAGACTAAAGTTTTTCTACAAACAAGAGGCAGGCAGAGGACATGGTGGGGTAGGGGTGACTGTCCTGGCAAGGTCCCATAGGTCCTGCTTGGTTACATCTTTAATGTGTGTCTCCTGGGATGCACTCCTAACAAGCCCCAAATAAACACCTCTCTAATCAGGTGTCCATCTCTGAAACTGTGGTTAACACTCTAAAGGGCTATGGGGACTCAAAGGAACTTAAGACCTGGGCTGTGTACGCAAGGGTTTGAGATCTTGCTGGGGAGAGACAGCAAGAGTAAATGCTCGTTTAGAAGAGGGCGGAGAAGTGGTGGGTGTCACTGATCTGACTTGATGGCAGTGGCGTTTCAGGGAGCGGATGAAGGCGTGCAGGAGCCCCTTCTTCAGGAAGATGGGAGTGGAAACAGGCATTTCAGATGGATGGATGGTGGGTTTGGGCCTGGTGGTTAGCCATGAACATGCTCTCAGGACTGGCTCCACCTTCTCCCTTTTCCCCTGCAGCCCTTACATAGGCACCAAAAGTCTGTAGTTTGCACTGGGGCTTAGCCACATTTCTTGGACGAAAGCTAGTTTCTAAATCTTTTCCGTCAGGGTGACTTGAGGTATGCTTGGCCAACTTTATGTACTTTGGACTCATCTGGAAAGCTTGTTAAAATACACATCCCTGGGCCTCACCCTCAGAGACTCTGATTCAGGGTACCTGGGGTGGAGTCAGAATTAGCCTTTTTTGAGCTCCCCAGGTGATTCTTCTGGTCCTCAGGCCACACTTTGAGTAGCACTGATTGATACTGCATTTCATCCTTAGAGAACACCAGACAGCTATCTGGTGGTTTTAGTTTGAAACGCTGTCAGTAAGCGGTGTGTGCCCAAACCCACCCTAGCTTGTGACGATGTTACAGAGTCCAAGCTCGTACTGCTCACTGTAGGACAGGCCAATAAATCGAGACATGAGGTGTTGAGGCAAGGAAAAGCAACTTTATTCAGAAAGCAGCAGACCCAGAAGATGGTGGACCAGTGTCTCAAAGAACCATTTTACCCGAGTTAGAATTCAGGCTTGTTTTATACTAAAAGGGGAAGGGGTGCACTGACTGTTGCAAACTTTTTGGTGCTGGAATCCTTTGTTCTTACAGGCTTGGTCACAATGTTCCTATAAACCTCAAAATAGGACAGATATCATTCTCTGTTTATATGAATGGCAAAGTGTTATAACTCTAAAGGTCAGAGCCTTGAGAATGGGCTATCCTGTATATTTCAGGCTGTAGGCAACATTCTTTTACAAAAGATGCAAAGCCAGCATGACTAAGCAGAGGCAACAGAGCACTAAGGTTAGCGCTAACGGAACAGATTCAACAAGAGAGCCAGGAGCTATGGAATCTGGGGGACCTGGATCATCTTCTGACCCAAACACTTAGGAGCTGGGTGATATTGGACAACTCACTTCCGTAAGCTTCAGGCCACTTCGTTTATAATTAGAACTAAAACTGCTGACCTCATGGGATGCAGTGAGGATTACAGGAGGGGACAAGTGAAAGGCACAGAACCTTCATAAGAAACAGATTTGTTAAATGTGTCATAGGTTTCTCACGCACATATTTTTCAGAAATTCAACTGCAAGAACCGTCCCCTGACTTCCACCACCCCACAGCCTTCTGTGTCTCTCATACACTCATCAAATGGGTCGTCTTGGTTTCCACCACTGACACTGAGCTCCTAGGAGGCTGGATCTAGTCTGTTAGCTCACCTCTCCCCCATCCAGTGTCTTGCACAGTGCTTGGGACATAGTAGATGATCAATGAATATATATATATAAATCAGATGAAATGCATGTAGAAGCTGTATCAGTAATTCTCAACCCAGGTTACACATGAGAATTACCTGGGATACATCTCAGAAATTCTGATTTAATTAACCAGAGGCAGTGTTTCTCAACCCTGGCTGTACATCACAATCACCTGGGAAACATTTTAAATCCACATGTTCAAGCCACATCCCTAACCAGCTACATAAGAATCTCTTGGGATGGGACCCAAACATCAGTAATTTTAAAAAGATACCCCCTCAGGTGAATCCATTGTGTAGCAGGGGCTGGCATCACTGGGTTAGATGCAGAGACAATTGATTGACACATGCAGTGGGTTATTAATGTGCTCTTAGATACAGACAAATCTTAAAGGTTAAAATTAAGAGGGGAATGAGTCACTATTTTGTGTATGTCTACTAACATTTTTTTATTTTCTGCCATTTCTGATTTTGGTAATTTACCTTAATTTCTGTGTGTACAGTGTCACTTTCTTTCGTGTCCACTTCTCTATCTCTTTGGCTATTTGCTATTGCTGTTGGGTGACTGTGTGTGTGTGGGGGGGAATAATCTCCCGCCGGCCGCCCACCCCGCCACCAAATTTATGTTCACCTAGAACCTGTGAATGTTTGAAAATAGGTTGTTTGCAGATATGATGAAATGAAGGTGAGCTCATTCTTGCTTAGGATGGGCCCTGACCCAGTGACTGGTCTCCTTAGGAGATAAGGGGAATTGGGACACACATACACAAAGGGAAGCTCCGTGTGAAGACAGAGGCAGAGACTGGAGTGATAAATCTACAAGCCAAGGAAGGCCAAGGATTGGCAGCAATCATCGGAATCTCAGTGAAAGGCCCGGAACAGACTCTCCCTCAGGCTCTCTGAGAGGAACCAACTCTGCTGACATGTTGATTTCAGACTTCCGGCCTCCATAAAAGTTCGAGAACACATTGCTTTAAGCCACTCAGTTTGTGTGATGTGTTACAGCCGCTCTAAGAAAATACTACAGAGACTTCATTGACATCTGTAGTTTAGATCTATTTTTCAATAAGAGGATTAGAGTCATAATTCTGAAATCATTCTTTTATTGTTCACACACAGATTTGCTATTTTCTGGACTTTGTCTAACTAGGAGTCGAAGTTCCCATTGGACGAAATGTGCCCAAATTCCTGTCTTGCTCCAAAGGCTAAACTGGGAATTCATGAATGTTTTACATATTTAAATTTTCATAGACGGCTCAGATGATTAAAGCAAAACTTCTAAAAAAATAGGCATGTGCGCTTTCCACTCTTAGGCCGGTCAGTGCATACTCCGTGTGACCCCGCTGAACTCTGTAAGCTCCTGAACAGAACGTTTCTTTCCCAATATTTGGAGATGCTGCAGGTCATGAACTCATGCAGTTGGAGCTGTTTAAAAACTTTGTTCAATTTGTCTGGGTGCCTCAATGTCTACGAGAACCAATATTAGCATTTTCCATACTGTAACAAAAATAAATGCACCAAAAACACCATGTTATTTCTAAGATGAAGCATTTACATCATGGATTACAAAGACAATGTAATGGTCGTAAAAAAAAAAAGTATATAACAATTTGTTAAATCTATAAAGAAGGTAAAAAAGTATATTTACATTTTCTTCCCTTTAAAAAACCAAAGATCCAAACAAACATTTTATATAGTAATAAATTTAACATAGACGATTTTCATTCGTTCAACAAGGATGTCTTTGGTATTCTCCATGTGCCAGCTCTCATTTTAAGAGGCATCAGCATTTATTTTTATCCGGGCGTATTTGTTGTTGTTATGTAATTTAATGTTATTATTTTAGTTTTAAAAGTTTGTCATCTAATAATAAAGCCCTCCCCAGTCCCACCTTATAAATATGGCTTAAAAAAGAAAAGGCTTACTTTTTTCATGGGTATAGTTTCAACACTATAAAACACAAAAAAGGAGATAAAATGATTTTTCAATTACAATTACAGCTCAACAGCTGCATCCCCCACCTTTTTACTCTAATACAGATGCTGAAAAAGCAAATTCAGGAGAAACACGTATTAAGAAGGAGGTAAATGAAGTCAGAATGAACACATTTTGAATACAAGTTCACCAGGCACAGAGTGAAGGGTGGACCACGGAGCCAAAATGAAAACTAGTAAAAACAGTTATAAAGTAAAGTGCCAAGTCCCTGAGACAGAGGAACTGCAAACAAGAAATAAGAAGGCTGATTAAGGAAGCTGAGACGATTAAGCAAGGGGGAAAAAAGTTAAAATAAGCATAAGAAAACCAGTATAAAAATTTCATCTGAATAGAGATGACCTATTACACTAATATGTATAAAATGGATAACTAATAAGAACCTGCTGTATAAAAAAACAAATTAAAAAAAAAGAATGTCATATAGTTGTAATCATAAAATAAATTGGGATTGACATATATACACTAATATGTTTAAAATGGATAACTAATAAGAGCCTGCTGTATAAAAATATAAATTAAAAAAAAAGAATGTCATATAGTTGTAATCATAAAAAAAAAAAATCAAGTTTAATCGCATCAGAGCCGCTCTTTAGCAAGTGCTCAGAAGGTAGCGCCACTTAGAAAATGATTCCCCAGCCTCTTGTCTACTTACTCATCGTCATATACATCTTCAGAATCCATTCGACGGTAGTACTTAGCCAGCTTTACGGCAAAAATGATAGCCGGAAGTAAAAATGCGGTAGCTTTTCCTATACCAAACCAAAACAAATTCTGCGGGGAAAAAGGAAAATCATGAGGATTAGATGCTTGAAGATGGGAAATGGAAAACAACACTGGCTTGGGGAAAATAACTTTATTTTGCAGTTTTTTTAATGGATTCTAATTTTGTGAACTTAAGATGAGCTGGCCACTGTGTGAAGTGCTACCTATTATTATAATTCATTCCATCTTTCTGAAAACCTTGAATAGATCCTATTGTCATATTTATTTTATAAATGAGGAACAGAGGCAGCAAGTGCTGAAGCAAGGTTTAGCATCTAAGACACCCCCAAACAACAGCTAACCATCCCACTAGATGGCCCCCGGCTTTGAGGCCAGCCATAAGAGCATGGACAGCCTGCAGGCCTGAGCTCAGATCCTTCTCTGAGTTGTTTTGATGTGAGGGTTGTTCATTCAACTTCCTGGCTTTGCTCTGCCTCTGAACAGTGGGATTGGCAGCATCCTCATCCCATAACACTATTGTGTGAAGAAAACAGATGCAATGCTTCGTACGTAACGATGCCCCCAACAAACGTTCCATGATGAATTTAACCAATCTTTAAGGATGGTCATGGGCTGAATTCAGTCCTGTTCTGCCTAAAAAACAATGTTAAAGTATTTTTTAAAAGGCAGCTGCCTATATTCCTAAGTCAGATGTCACACAGAAACCTGGCTTTACGTCTTTTCTCTAAAAGTCTCAAGTCGGAACTCAATGCTGAGCCCTCGTTCCCACAAGGCAACATCAGCTGCAGCTGAGTGATGGTTCTTCCTTCAGGAGGGGTATCTGTCCTCAGTCTGTTGCAGGCCATACCACTAGCTCTTACAGGGGTGATACCCAACATTATTTAACCTGACCCACCAATCAGAACAGAGATGGCTGTGCACAACCAGTATGGCTCTGTGGGTACCAGACACTAGCCAGCGTCTGGTCTTGGCCTGTTTTGTAAATCTACAAGCTTCCAGATCCTTGTAGAGGCTCAAGTCTGTGGCCCCTGCCTTAGGATAACCCTGTAACACTAGAGCAGCCCTCCCCAGCCCACTGGGAGGTGAAAGGCAGCTCGGACATAAAAACAACCGCCCAGACCCTCATGTCTCAGCCACTGCGCTTCTGCTCTGTTCCTGGTTGAGTTTAGCGTTGGACAGAGAGGCATCACTTGGCCCAGAATTTTCAGTAAATTTGTTCTCCTTTCCCACATATTCTTTTATTGGTAGATTTCTACACTTTCAACCTTGTTTTGAGAGGCTTAGAGCTTTATGACAACCATTCCTTTCCTTCTGGGTACAATCAAGGTATAAAAGAAACATGTTTGCCAGCCAGGAGTCTATTTTCCTGGCTGAGCCAAAGGCCAGAACTCTTCCTTACTCTTTAAACCACCTGCTACAAAGCTCTAGCCTACAGTCTTCCTGAGCATCCTTCAGGCCTCCCCTCCAGTGGTCCCCGATGGTTTTGGAGAGGCACCTGCTAGTTGGGTGATCTGACTGGCTGCGGCAGGCAGTGGAGACTGGGCACAAGGAGAGCAGTTCAGAATGAACCAGCCTAACTAACCTAGGGCTCCCCTAATGAGGGCTTTACTCAAAGCCCTCAGCAGGGGCTCCAAGCAGCAGACAAAAGGGTACAAAGTCAGGAGGGGAGGGAAGCAGCCAGGAGACCAAGGCGGGGGATCTGCATGGCTGGGAAAGTGTGAGGATCATTTCCATCCAGGTACAAAAGTCCCTCCCAGAGAGACAAGTGATAATGGAACAGAGAGATGGACCAATAGAGCACTCTGAATGTACTGTGACAGGCAGCTATCTGATCATCCTTACGGCCTGTGCCAGACAACACTCCAGATGACAGGGTCACAGCAGTGAACACACAGTTCGTGCTCACGGAGTTCAGAGTCTAGTGTGTGTTGCGGGGGACAGGTCTTACCAAAGAGCCACACCAATGTACAATACAAACAGCAAGAACATCTCTACAGGAAAAGCAGAAAGTTCCATGGGAGTGTACAAAAGGGAGCCAAATGCAGTTGGGAAGATCAGAAAAACCTTCCCGGAAAAAAAGATATGTTTGAGCTAGGACCCGAAAACAGAATAACAGCTAATAACAGCGAACACTTATGGAGTGTGTTAATGTACCAGGAAAGGTGTTAAGGGCTTTCCATGTAGTCTCTCTTTGAACCATCAAAACAACCCTATTAAGGTGAAGAAGCTCAGAAAAGATAAATAATTTTTCCATGTCACGGAGTTCAGAAAATGTAGAAGTGGAATTTGAATTCAGAGTCTGTGTTCTCAACCATTATATTATAAGACCTAGAGGAGTCAGCTAGGTGGGATATGGGTGTAGAGGGGAAGAATGAGAGAGAAACAGAGGGAGAAGGAGCTTGTGTCTAATTTCTAGGCAGCGGAACTGGCATATGCAAAGGCCCTGGGGTGGGGAAATCTAGATTTTTTTTTAACATCTTTATTGGAATATATAAAGAGATGAAAGAAAACACTGAAGCACAGAGAGAAAAGTGATCAAATAGTACAAAATGTGCCAATGGGCAGGTACCCAATCATGCAGGGCCTAGAGCATGACCTTAAGGATCCTGATCCTTCCCGTGATATTAACAGTGAGCCACTGAGGTGCTTTAAGTGAAGGGAATGAGAGGATTGACTCATAGAGAGAGTCAGTGTATATCGAGGAGTGAACAGAGCTGAGGAATAAACTTGGTTAACTGGAACTTACCAGCCCGATGGTAACATCTTAAAGGGCGGTTAACTCAAAAATTAAACTAAGTCTGCTATAGCTTTAGGGTTACATATATAGCTGCACTGAGAGTCCTTTGGAATATTGGCACTCTGCACACCAGTGATGTTCCTTTCTAATTATTTCAGACAAACAGTTTTCTTCATGAGGGTCTCTTGACTTCTGTAAATAAAATTCAAGTAAGGAGTGAAGATGTGCAGCGAGGACTTTGACTTTTCTAGCTTATTAGTGTCAGACACATTCATCCTACATTTTAGATCTTAGGTCTTGGATTCTACAACTGTAACAGACCCAAGCAGAAACCTATTTTGTATTATAGTGTGAACTACCATCTGAAAAAAAAGATCAAACATAATGAGTTTCCTGTGTTTTCTTCTTTTGAAAGATGAAATTCTTACCAGGGGGTCAATAATGTAGCTGCACAGAAAGACATCAATAGCCGAATCTAGGGCGGTGGCCACTGGTTTGCAGGCTGCCATTTGCTCAGTGATCTACGGGGGTAAGAGAAACAGGCAAACTTAGATGGAGCCACACCCACAAAATTCCACAAGAATAAAATTAAACACCTATTCCCTTCTGGCCTGTTCACAGAAAGAATCCTTAGGCCCTCTGGGTACGGAGCTGATGGCTGATTTCTGTGGATGAGTTCTACGACATAAAAAAGTATGTACTTGAAAGGAAGACGCCGAGTCTCTCTGAGCCTCGGTTTTTAGTTCCCTGGTTTGTTATTTGGAAAAGTATCTTGCTGGACTCTGCAGAGACTTAAAGAGTATATGTGGTCAGCACAGTGCCTCAGTCTGAGTTTCTTACCCGCCGCCTTTGTAGTCTGACAAAGGATGTGGGAAGAAAGTGGAAAGTTAGGTAATGAATAAGTCTACATTTTAGAACAGGGGTTGGCAGACTTTTTCTGTAAAGGGCCAGAGAGTAAATATTTTAGACTTTGCAGGTTCGGCTGAGATGTATCTGTCGCAACTGCTCCACTCTGCCATGGTGGGGCGAAAGCAGCCACAGACAATATATGAACAAATGGGTGTGGCTGTGTGCCAATAAAACTTTATTTACAAAAATGGCAGGACCTGCTGACCTCCGTTTTAGAAGACAGAAAGCAAAGTACTCATTGCTGAGGTAAGACTAAACAAGTTTAATGAATCACAGACAGATGCTCCAATCCCATTAGCTTAAGAAAACTATATTCATTCATTCAAAAAACTCTGGAGGAAGTACAAGAAGCTAGATGCTAGTTCCTGGGGTGGGGAGTGTATCTTATTTCTTTTCCTTTATTGGTTGGCTCACCTCCCCCTTTTCTTCCATCTCTACCTTACAAGGTAGCCCATATTAATAACATTAAGTTTCTCCAAGCTCAAACAACCGTATACACTCTCTTTATAGGCTTTTTCACTGTTAGTTTTATAAAAAGTGGGGTAAGGGTACATATGGGTCAATGCAACAGGATAGAAAGCCCAGAAATAAACCCACGCACTAATGGTCAATTCATCTATGACAAAGGAGACAAGAATATACAATGGAGAAAAGACAGTCTCTTCAATTAGTGGTGCTGGGAAAACTGGACAGCTACATATAAAAGAATAAAATTAGAACATTCTCTAAGACCATATACAAAAATAAACTCGAAAGGGATTAAAGACCTAAATGTAAGACTAGATACTATAAAACTCCTAGAGGAAACCATAGGCAGAACACTCTTTGACATAAATTGCAGCAATAGTTTTTGGATCCCTCTCCTTAGAGTAATGGAAACAAAAGCAATAATAAACCAATGAGACTTAATTAAACTTAAAAGTTTTTGCACAGCAAAGGAAACCATAAATAAAACAAAAAGACAACCTACGGAATGGGAGAAAATATTTGCAAATGATGTGACCAACAAGAGCTTAATTTCCAAAATATACAAACAGCTTATACAGCTCAATAACAAAAAAAACCAAACAACCCAATCCAAAAAGACAGAAGACCTAAATAGACATTTCTCCAAAGAAGACATACAGATGGCCAACAGGCACATGAAAAGATGCTCAACATCGCTCATTATTAGAGAAATGCAAATCAAAACTACAGTGTGGTATTACTTCACACGAGTCAGAATGATCACCATCAAAAAGTCTACATATAGGGCTTCCCTGGTGGCGCAGTCGTTGAGAGTCCACCTGCCAATTCAGGGGACACGGGTTCATGCCCCGGTCCAGGAAGATCCCACATGCCGCAGAGCGGCTGGGCCCGTGAGCCATGGCCGCTGAGCCTGCGCATCCGGAGCCTGTGCTCCGCAACGGGAGAGGCCACAACAGTGAGAGGCCGGCGTATCACCAAAAAAAAAAAAAAAAAGTCTACATATAATAAATGCTGGGGAAGGTGTGGAGAAAAGGTACTATAATTCTCCATCAGTTGCGTGCACCACTGGAAACTTCACTCTGCTCCTTCACTTCTCTCTACTGATTTATTCATGGAGACTTAAATTTATGGACTGAATTTTGTCCCCCAAAGGTTCCAATGTTAAAGTTCTAACCTCCCGTACCTCAGAATGTGACTGTATATGGAGATAGGGTCTTCAAAGAGGGAATTCAGGTAAAATTAGGTCACTAAGATGACTCTAATCCAATAGGACTGGTGTCTTTATAAAAGAAATCTGGACACAGACACAGAAGGAAGACGACGTGGGGACACAAGGGGAAGACGGCCACCGACAAGTCAAGGAAAGAAGACCTCAGAAGAAACCAACCTGCCGACACTTTGACCTTGGACTTCCAGCCTCCAGAACTGTGAGAAAATAAGCTCCTGTTGTTTAAGCCCCCTAGTCGACCAATACACCAATGACATAGCAGGTTCAGTGCTGCCCAGGGCGTGTACAAACCACGGCTGCAAATGGACTGTAACGTAAGGAGCTCACGGTTTGCCAGGGGAGACACAGTCGAGGAGACCAGAATCCCTACAGCAATGAGCAAAGGGAGATGGGGGAGAATGCAAGAGGCATGCTGTCCGCGGTGGGCAGGCCCGGGAAGCTGCCCAGCATGGACACACTTGTGCTGAGTCTTATGGTGCCTCCACTTGTGGCTCCTACATTCAAGGTCCTTTTACTTACCTTCTGTCTAATTTCTGTGAATTTAATTTGATTTCCTCCTGATTTTATTCTAGAAAATGACTCTCCCAAGACATAGCCCCCTTATGTTCATCAACGATAAACCACTTACAGAGATTCTGACCCACTGCAGATAATGTTCAAAGTAGCTGATTATCGTATTCCCATACTTCTTACTTTCCTGGAAAGACATCAAAGAGTAATAAAGCCATTAAAATGACTCTACCATCCTCTGTGATCATGCAGTTATGGTCACACACCCACTTATTGGCATAACCACTTACTTCAGCAATAATTGTGGAGATTCGGTTTGTGAGGAAGTCCTGAGCAGAATCCAAAAAGCGAATGATATTGGCCACTTTCACCTGGAAAACACAGCAACGGTCGACACGGTATCAAGTGATAAAAGAATTTCATCAGACAGTTTGCATATTGATGCGAGTACTGTTAACTCAGCCCCACACCCCCATGACTTGCTAGTTAAGACTCTACTAGCTGTTCATGATTGGTGACACCTTCCCTGGCTTGGCTTCCCGGGAGACATTTCTCCAAAGAAGACATACAGATGGCCAACACCGTCCCCACCCCATGACGATGAGCTTGGCTCTGTGACTTGCTTTGGCCAATGGCGCACAGATGGTGGGTGGCACTGTACTGGTTTTCTAGTGAGAGTGAAAGTTTGTGTGTGGAAGGCACTGAGATTTGGAAGCTGTTTGTCAAGCAGAATTATCTCTGTAAAAGTGACCGATGTACCACCTACACTTGCATCCTACACATCCCAAAACAGCTTTCTCCTGTGTACGTAACATGCCAGGATGCGGTCTCCATTTACAGAAGTCCTTGTAGAAAGGAGAGGGTGGGAAAACCCAATTTGGTGTTTAAAATGGGTGGATAACTGAGACTTGATTTTACTTAAAGTACCTGCAAAACCCAACATCTCTGAAAGTCTGTGTGTGCTTTTGTAACAAGACCCCAAGACAGAGAAAGAAAACAAATCCTTACCCCCAATCCACTGCTTTTCTGTTGAAGCTCCTTCAATTTTTGGTGCACAGCACTCTGGTGAATAAACACAGATCATATTTCCGGACCTGTAACGTGAAGCTGCAAGATCACATGCTTTGTATCCCCCCAACCCATAAGTCACTCATCAAATCCGACTTTACTCTGTAATAGTTTCATTCGAGAAAAAACAACAGACACGAGGAACAATAAGTACCTCACGTATTTGAGTATAAGAAAAGCTGAAGAAGAAAATTGGGATACATATTCTAGAGCTTCAATGGGCAGCACACCATGTGTAAGGTAGCCACAAAGCTCTTCTGAATCAGGTTTGCTCAAAGTGGCAGGCATTGTTTACAGTAAAACCTGTTCAACAAGAGTGGCTTAATTTGCATGGTTTAGATGAGGAATTGGCAAACTTTATCGGTTAAGGACCAGATAGTAAATACTGTAGACTTTGTCCTAATCTCTCAACTTTGCCCTTGTAGCCAAAAGCAGCCACAGATCATCTGTCAACTAGGTGGGCCTGGCTGTGTTCCAGTCAAACTTTATTTGTAAAAACAGGCAGCAGAGGAATTCCCTGGTGGTCCAGTGGTTAGGACTCTGAGCTTCCACTACTGGGGACCCAGGTTCGATCCCTGATCAGGGAACTAAGATCCCGCATGCCGCACGGCGTGGCCAAAAAAAAAAAAAAAAAAAGTAAGTAAATAAATAAATACAGGCAGCAGGCCGGAGGGGGCCCACGGGCTGCAGTTTTCAGGGCCACAGTTTGCTAACCTCTGCTTTAGATTGTAGGTCACATCCACAGAACAAGTTGCCTAATTGTAGGTTGCCCCAACTCTGAAAAGGCCGAGGAGTCCTGTGTCTACTTGAAGGAAAGCATTTAAGGAACATGTCCATACCAGCTTAAAATGTTAACATATTTGTGCTAGGCATAAAGTATAGCAGAGAGAGAACTGTGGGGAGTGCAGCACACCATGTAAGAAAATTGTAGAGGAGGATTTTGTGAATACTCCACTGAATTAGAGAGGCAGGAGGAAAAATGAAGAGAGAGATGGTAAACACTAGTTCTAGAAGATTCTGAAGGTGGAGTCAAATGGACGAATAAGCTTCTTCAAACCTCAGCAGGCTGACTCTGTAACCTGGTTCCCACGCAGTCTTCCCCTTGACGACTGCAAACATGACCCTCCCACATGCAAGCATAGTAATAATGGCTCCTTTTTGCAGAGTCCCTCTGGGAGGTCAGATCCTTCATGTCCAAGAGCCAGCTAACAGTGAGGCAAGGACGCTTCCCACCATTTTTAGATGAGAAAACCAAAAGCCACAAGACTTCGGAGAGGCAGAAGCAAGATTTGAAATCAGGTCGACCTGACTCCAGAGCCCATGTTCTTTCTCTGTTACAAACTGCCTTTCTGGCATTGAGGAAAGAAGCCAGAAGGCCGAGAGGAAAGAAAAGACAGGAAGAGTGAGAAAGCTGGACAGAAGAGAGGGGCAAAGGACATCGGAACAGGGAGTAGAGCTAAATGAACGTGGAAAGAAAGGGCATCACCTGGCCTCACATATTTCATGGCAGGGTGTGAAGACAGAGAGTTTGATAATAATAAACTAAGTTAGAGTGAGTCCAGCACTTCAGCTGCTGCATGGCTTAGGGGAGCCTGTTTAAGGCCATGGAAACGAGAGAAAAACAGAGGAGGCAACCACATTTTTAAAATAACGCCTTTTTCCACACTCAAATGGAAAAAGGCAACAAAGAGGCAGAAAATCTGTGGTGAAAATTGAAAATGTGTCCTCTTCAAAGCCCAGCTACTATCATTTATTTAAAAAATAGCTCAGTTTCTTAGCCTGAGGTCAACCAACTTTGACCTACGCGCGACATATCAATATATCATCAGGCTAGGTGAAACAGAGTTTGCCCAGGTCACAGCGAAATATCAAAGGTTGTTGATTGTTACCATTAGTTTTTGCAAAGGAATGATTTCGTCACGATGAATATTTCTTAAGATTCCTGCATTATTTTTCAGGGTCTGTTTCAAATTTCCTGGGGGCTACAAAGAGAATAAAGTAAATAAATATTAGTACCTGTTTCCAGACTCTGGAGCGCTCTCTCTAATCAGGACAGAAGTATGCAGCCCTTCTTATATGATGACGAACTTGGAGGGACGGTGCCAAGACACCCTCCTTCAAACCATGAACTCTCAGCAATAACCCGCCCGCATCGGTTCTTTCTGAGTGCCTGAGGCTGCCTTCTCTCTCTCTCTCTCTCACTTCACCATAATAAAGCCACTGTAAAGCCGCTTTACAGTAGCTATAGCTCCATTTTACAGATGAGAAAACCAAGGCTCAATCAACTGAGAAATTTTATTTAACCCACACTTAAATCGTTTTTAGTATAGTAACGTCTAACAAGCGTTACTACTGCCTCCATTTAACAGATGAGGAAACTGAGGCACATAGGGGTGAAATATTGTTTCTAAGTTCCCACAGTTAAGGAAGAGGCTGACTCAGGACTTAAATCCTGGTCTTCCCCCAGAGTCCAGGTCTGCCGCTTTGTGAAAGGGACCAGTTACAGCCATTAGTCACCAACCAGCAGAGAAGCTGGTAATGGGGAAGCTTATGGGGCTTGGATGGTGTCTTTGCCCTCCCTTATCCGCTCATTATTGGCGATGCAAAGCACCAAACGGGATGTCCCTCCCATGTCCTCAGTTACCATTCCCTACATTGCAAGAAAATGTGCGCACAGGTGTTTGGCAGTGGAGGGGTGGATGGAGTGAAAGCAGGTCCGGTGCTCAAGCAGTGAGGGCAGCAGCACCACGAGCAGAGGCTGGGAAGAGCCTGCACCCTGAAGCTGCCCTGGGAACCTTCACAGGCTCACGGACTGTGGCGCCATGTGGCAATGGCTGCTGATGAGAACTTTTAACATGCACAGAGCGGCGTGTTTAAACAAGGGTTACTTGTGGTACAAGGAACCTCTTCCCATAGCTTCTCTAAGGACGGTACTGACATTTCACATCTACGACAATGACAGCCTTGAGCCGGACCGTTTGAACTCACCAAATGGTTGGCTTTTACTTCTAGATCATTTGCAAATGATAAAAGATTCACTTTTGTGGGATTTTTCCCAGTCTACAAAAGAGGTATAAAAAGCTGTGTTATGGATATGGGATTTTTGAACCTTAACAGCATTTTAATAAGCAACAGAGTGAACATGAGTCCACAACCATAAACTAAGGCTAGACACGCTAAGGCTAGACACATCTGCATTCTTGTTTATACACACAGTATTATTTGTATTCAACCATAAAGAGAAATAAAATACTGATACATGCTGTAATGTACATGAATCTCAAAAAACTTGGGCTACATGAAACGGACCAGTTAAGGTTATCAGACACAAAAGGTCACATACTGTATGATTCCATTCATATGAAATATCCAACATAGGTAAATTCACAGAAACTGAACAGAGTGATGGTTGCCAGGGGCTGGGAGTGGGAAATGGGGAGCAATTGCTTAATGGGATCGGGGCTTTCTTTTGGGGTGATGAAGGTGCTTTGGAACTAGATAGAGATGATAGTTATGTAACATTGTGATTATACTAAATTCTAGTGAAGTGCTCACTTGGTAAAAGAGTTAATTTCATGTTGAGTGACTCTCATCTCAATAAAAAAACAAAAATAAAAACAAAAAACTAACAAACAAAAAATATCATATATCTATATATATACACACACACACACACGATGCCCCAACTTTTCCCCCAAAGATCAAGTGCGAACATATGGGTCATACCGCAGCCATGAAGGCACCATAGTCTATTTTGTCTATTCCTGAAGAACTGAAATCCATAAGGTTTCTTCTTCCTGCCTCATCCAGCAGAACTATATTGTCAATTCTTATATTCATATTTTCAAAATTATTATTTATGTTTCCGGTATGCTGCATAATAAAAAGGAAAGATATAAATAAATCCACTCTTCTCCAAAAACATCACCTACTTAATGCTTTAAAAGAGCAATAAAATTACACTGGCCAAAACAAATACACATGTACCTGACTGGCGTTTCTTCCCGGTTCTCTTCTCTCCCCTCCCATTCCTTCCCCGCCTCCCTGCCCTATGCCAAGCACTATGTGAGGAGGTGGAATGCCAAACAAAATCATATTGCATCTCTACCCTCAAAGATCTCAAAGGGAAGAGGCAGTGTCGTGATAAAGGCACATGAAATGCATTGGGACACCAGGGGCAGAGCCTTTCAAGGCAGGAGGCTGGGAAGGGCAACAGAGAGGAGGTGACTTCTGAGCAAGTCTTGACAAACAGAGATGCTGAAAGGGGCTGGGCAGGCTGCTTTCCAGGGGAAGGAGGCAGCATGCACTGGACTTGGGTAATAGAGAGACTTGAGATCAACGGGAACGTGGTTCATGACTTGGGGCCTCTCCCACCCTACTCATCGTGGTGCACCAAGAAAATGGCACATGGCATAATGAGCAAATGAGTAGAGGACATCGATTAGGGCTTGCTTGCAACGTTATATTTTATTTATAAATACATGCAAGCTATATTTATGGAAGAGAATCCGAAATTTGTATACAGCTTTCAAATAAACCTCTTCACATCTGAAAATCATCAGGCTGTTGTGGCCTCATGGCAACCCTGGAAGCCTTCTGTGATGCCTCAGTGGGTAAGCCATGGGGTTTGGGAGACAACTTCTCCCCTTGATTTTCCTCAGTAATTGCTTCTATATCGGAAGCCCAGAAGAAGCAAGGTTCCTTAGATTCTCTCCTGCACAGCTGAGAAGGCCAGAAGGCCTCCAGGTATGAGGGAGTGGACACAGCCTAGGCTAAGGGTGCCCTAGGCCTGGGCTGCTGAAGCCCCCTTGCCCCTTCCTCCAGCCAGTGTGCTCTACAGGGATCTCTCCTTGGAGTCTGAACACTCAAGGCTTGGGTGCTGGTCTGGGCAAAGGAGGAGGAGAGGTCATTCATTCCCTCTGTCCCTTCCATCCTTGTTGCCACTCTGTCTCTTGCTAAAGGCCTATCTGGGAGCCCTGGGGCCACAGCCATCATTCATAAGGAGTGAGGACTCTGTGGGCCACGGTTCTTGTCGCCACTCAGGGATGTGACAGAAAAGGATGGCTGGTCTGGGAGAGTCAGTATCCCTGGGAAACAAGTGGGGTTTGTGCCTCCAGGAACAGGGACACTCAAAGGATAAACTCTTTCCCTGTGAAGTGTCTGTAGGGACGCCCCTGGAGAGGATCTTCCATCATCTGCTAAAGAAACTCATGCCTCAAGAAAGTCAACTGGTCAGGGGTGATGCAAATGTTTTGGAATTAGGTAGAGGTGAGAGTTGCATAGCCTTGCAAATGTACTAAAGTCACTTTAAAATGGTTAATTTTTATCTTATGTGACTTTCATAAAAAAAAAGACAACTGAATTTAGTAAAGAAATGTTAATTTTCTGATTGGTTCTAATTACTCACCTCTTTAATGCTGAGATGTTCACTGATATTGTAGGTGTTCTCTAGCTTAAGTGTGGCATAAATGCCTTTATTTTCTTTGCAATCACTGAGGGAATAAACAGAGAAATCAGGATCCAGAAAGGCAGTTGTGGCTACCTCTGTCCACTGCTAAGGTTGGAGAGAAAGGCGAACTGTTCGTCTTTGTTTAATCTGTGACCACAGACGTGGCATCTGGGTGTGGACACAGAAGGCCACCACCAGTGGCTGCACGAACCCCCGGGTGCCCGCCGTTCCTCACTTCGTTCCCTGTTTTCCTAAATGTCCCATGTTTGCAACAGATACACTAGGACTGGTGAATACGACATCCTTCTATCTGTGTCCTTTGTGTTCTTTCCAGTGCTGTAATAACAAGTTTACAAATTGGGAAGAAATAAACTCTAATCTAAAAAAACAACAGATGTCAGAAAGAGGTAAGTTACAAAGCACTATCATTAAAAGATTTCATAAAAGATTAAAACTCTATCAAGCCCCTGCCAGACCATCTCCCTCCATATTTCCAGGGTTGAGCTTCACCTACTAAACCTAAGGTTGGACTAAGGGTAGGATGGAGATAGGGAGGGAGCAACAAACATCCAAACGGTCGGTCCACTTCGGCTATAAACCTAACTTGGCCTCACTTCTCCGTGCTTCTTTAAAATGTGACAAACGCTTCCTCGGAGGAGCTAAGCAGGGTGGCCTTATCTGATGCATATCCTTGCTACCCAGATGGCCACCTCCTGGGGCGCCTCTTCCTTGTGCAGTAGCCAAGGCCCTCCAGTCCCAAGGGATGCCTGGGAGAAGCAACTTTCCCACATCCCAAGAGGTGGGATACTCCTCTCCAGGGAGCCCCAAGTGGGTTGGCATTGGAACAGAGAGTCTGATACACTAACCAACAGAGGTAAGACCAGAGAGTTCCACGGGAGCCAGAATCACAAAGAGCCGGCAGACCAGGCCAAGGAGCTCGGCCTCCTCTGAGCCTAGGGATGGATTAACTGTGCACAGAAACTCCAATGAATTGAAAATGTCTACCGAGAACATGCTGTTGAGAAGGCTCCTGTGACCCTCTGGGCAAAGCAGAAGACCACAGTTGATGACCATTGCCTGCCATGGAGGCGAGGTGTGAGTGATTGACACCTGTGCCGCTTGTTTGCTGTCTCATTCGCTAGAAGTGATGGGGAGCTGGTGATACTCAGATTACTATTGTCATCATCCCTATTGAAGCGACAGGAAGTGGAACTGCCCAAGATCACAAAGGCCCCGGTGGTAGAGCCAGGACTGGAGCCCAGGCAGCCTGACTGTACAGCCTGGATCTCCAGTTGCATTGCAATTAGCATGTCTGAGATTTGGACCTGACGAAAGAAATGTTCACATATTGAGGTCTCGGGAAGTCATTCTGGCTTCTACATGATTTAACTCAAATTTTATGCTAACTAAAACAAGCTGTTTGTGGCCTGTCAAACACACACTGTACATCGGCTTTAATTATGAAAGAAAAGGGTGCATTGACCAGAAGTAAAGAATGTCCATGTTAAAAATAAAGATTAAATATCTCCCTCCCTGGGACATCTATGTTGGTACTCCTTTGATGATAAGACTCCCTTCCCAGGTGCCAAGGCCACAGTGATTCATTGTGTATATCCTGATCTGTTTTTTTTTTTTTTGAAACCTTTAATGAATGTATCCCTGACTTGTTTAATGTTCTTTGTTCTGACAAGATATAAAACTATTCTGAAAGCCATGGTTCTCTGGAACAATTCCTCAGAGCTATCTGTGAGGCTGTCTCTGGGGCTATAGTCACCAGTTTGGCTCAGATAAAACTCTTTTCTATTCCTATTACAGACTGTTTATTGATTTTTTTCTTTTTCTTTTTTTTTTGCCACACCATGGCTTTCGGGATATTAGTTCCCTGACCAGGGATTAAACCTGGGCCCTGGCAGTGAAAGCGCCGAGTTGTAGCCACTGAACCTCCAGGGAATTCCCATGTTTACTGACTATTTCCATCAACAGACCCATCCAATGAATTCTTGTTATATGGCATTTACTTGGGGCAGGGTGATTCTTAAACAAGAATGCATTTTAGGTCACTGTTACCAGTGAATTCTAGTAATTAAGACAGGGCGGCTTGGGACAGTACCATCCTAAGGCCTAGAAGGCTTTCAGGGAAAGGATTATCTTTTTGGTCTTACTGCTAAGACCAGAGAACAGCTTACTTCTAAAACTGGAAAGTTGACCGTTAAAATTAAAGACATGTTGAAAGCAAAATTCTCATTGTAAAAACACAACATTCTAAGCAGCAAAAAATGCATGATGCAATTACTTATACCTGTAAACTTGTTCAAAAGTGAGATGAATATCTGGTTTGTTAAATACCATGCCAGAGAGATAGTATTTCCAATCGGCATTTAGTAAATATGGCGTGTCCAAAACCTAGAACAAATTAAAAAACTTTTTTTTAAAGACAGTTTTATACTAACTTACATGCATATAATAAAATGAATATTCTGTTCAATATACGGCATCTGGGGGATTTTTATACCATGATTTTCCTCATTGACTTTCAACTTAAAACTAGAAAATAATAGCGTGATTGGAATAAAGATATCGACCACTGGATAGCATTAGTAGGAATTATTGGGACTACTTTTGGGGGGGAACATTTCATTCTAGTAAAATAAACACATTAGAAATGGGAGAAAAATAGATAATTTGATTCAGAATATCTAATAGAAAGCCATGAAGCAGTAGACCCAGATCTTCACTACTTCCCTCTAGACAAAAGGAATTAAATGGGGCACAATCTTTGACTTCATATTATGTATATTTAAGGTGGGCTAATTGGTACATGACTGTATATACACTTACGGAGTGTAAATGGTTTCAAAATATCCTCTATTTTTTAAGAATTCCTTTTTCACAATTTAACACAGTACAAAAGATGATGACACATCTGGTTTGATGTGTTATTATTATTTTTTATCAAGAGGCCAAATGGAGATAATTTGACAAATTATCCCGATTTAATTTTCTTCAACCAACTGAGTCATTAAAATACCACCACCACAACTGGTTTATTTTAGCAAGCATTCACCTGATTTTATAACAGATTTGAGGTGAAAAAATATATACAATAAAATAGGAAAACAAATATATTTTTAAAATCAGAATCTAGAGAAAAACACTGGAAAGCCAAAGTTAGAAGACAGACATGTAGATCAAAACTTCCTCATTAACTAATGAAGCTAAACTTGCACCTGGTGCCCTAGAGTGTGAAGTAGTTGGTCTTAGATGGAGAAAGTGAATTGCATTCAATTCCCAACTACCTCGTCAGATTTCCACCAGGGACAACCCTCAGCTATGAGGTGTGTCATTTATCAGTCTCTTTCACTTCAAATTTACGACCCTCAAACCATCTGTGTGGGCAACTGTCATCTGGGAAGTTATGTGAAAGGTCAGAAACCTCTTGAGGTATAGAAGGAACCCGGGAACTTATCCTCTGATGTTCTGCATTTGGGAACTACTGCTGAGGAGAATTGTATTCTCCCCAAATATTACAATCAACATTGACGAGCAAGGCTTAATTCCTGGTACTGATTTCACTTACGTTAAAAAAAAAAAAAATACAGTTGACCCTTCAACAACATGGGTTTAAACTGCGAGGGTCCACTTATAAGAGGATTTTTTTCAGTAGTAAATACTACAGTACTGCACGGTCCAAGGTTGGTTGAATCCAAGAAAGGAGATATGGAGGAACCATGCATACGGAAGGCTGAATATAAATTGTATGCAGATTTTGAGTGCGTGGAGGGTCAGCGCTCCTAACTCCCTGTGGTTCAAGGGTCAACTGTACCGCCATATTTTTTTGCTCTGACAAATAGATGGAATCTCAACCTACTGAATATAAACCACCTGCTCATCATTTTGCTCTCGAAGAAACCCACGAGAAAGGGGAAAATAAAAGTTTTGGCTCAAGCTCTTCATAATGGGCACAAAAACCATGTTTACCTGGAATAACATTTTGTTTTGGTAAGGTTCACAGACCAGTTTTTCCACATTTCCACCAACAACAAAAGTCAGAACCACGATGGTCATCAATAGCCAACAAAAGAAGAAACTGAATCCAACCCCGCTGGAAAAAAAATAGAAATAAAGTGAATAATTCTACAAGGAATTATTCAATATTACCTACTAGTACTTACTCATTCTACCTATTCAACGTATAAAATGACTTGGAGTCTTCAGCTTTCTGCAGGTTAAACGGGTCGGCCTACCGAGGGGTGCAGACAGGAAGTACCAGGCGCTTGTTTAGGGAACACGTAGGACTGAGTCCCTCGCCTGCTTGCAAGCCCAGCACGGTGGTTCAGACATGGGCTCTGGAGTCATTGGAGTGAACCAAGGCTTTCCAGTGAGGGAGGAGGTTGTAAGGCAGTGTCAATGAAAAAATGTTGCCTGACATCAGTAAACAAAGGATGTTGCAGCCATCAATCCATCACATTCTATCTGCCCCATCAGTGAGCACTGAGGGAACTCAGGATAAAAACAGGATGCCCACCATCAAGTCATCAGCTGCTGCAGCCCCCTTCCAACAGGGGCACCTTGAGAGACTCAAGATGAAGCGCAGGATGCTGGCCCCAGATAGCTGAGGTGCAGGGCAAAGGAATGATTTCAGTGAGCCCAGACTCTTGCATCTTCCATACATAGAAAAGTGCTAAATTCCTTGACTTGGGATGTCTGGTTTTCTTTAATGAACAGTCACCTTCTGATGTTCCTACCACCTGGTCCTTGTTGCAGAAACTCTTCTGTATCCGGGCTCCTCCCTTACCTCTATGGAGCAGTCCCTCAGAGAGATCTGAGAGGCTGCATCCTGGGCTTAAGTCCTCAGTTTTGTCTGCCGAATAAAACACAATTCTCAGCTTTCATGTTGTGCATTTTTTTCAGCTGACAGTAGGAAATGTACTCTTGGGAGTCTGAAAGGGGCTGACGTGGCTCTGCATCCAGAGAGATGGCAGAGAACGAGCAGTGAACGGCAGCTCGAGAGGCAGGTAGGGGCGAGCTGGGTGGGGCATGGGGGATGCAGGGAGGGAAAGCTATTGAAGACCTTTAAGCACCGGAGGAACACACCCCCATTTCTCTCTGAAGAAAAGCCCTCTTGGCAGAGTGTGAAGGGTGGAGGGACAGGTGCCCATGTGGAGGAGGATGCCACCAAGGAGGCTGCTTCTCGCCCTGGATGGTGGCCTGATGCAGCTGGCGGTGGTGGAGGGGAGCCAGCGGGTGAAAGAGGTGTGACCTGGGAGGCAGATGCAGCAGGACGTCCTGAAGACGTGCGCTGGAGGTGAAGGAAAGGGAGGGAAAGGGGCACCAGGGCTTGTCAGCAGCAGGGACAGGGAGGGCAGAGAAGATTGGCTTCTGGTCACGTTGCCTGGGAGACATCTCGGAGGACATGCTGTGGAGGAGTCCGCCAGGTGTTTGGAGCGCAGATGCCTGGGTTACAGACCTACTTTAGTGAGTCAGTGGCTTAGAAATGATGACTGATCCCTGGGGCTGGGGTTGGACGGAGAAGCAGCCTAGGACTGGGCCTGGGGGACCTCACCATTTGGAGAACAGGTGGTGGAGAGAGAGACAGCAAACGAGACCAAGATGAAGGGTCAGGGAGGTGGGAAGGAGACCATGAGGGTGTGAGGTCACTGATGGGGTATGAAGGAGTGTTTGCAGAAGGACTGGCAGCTGTTCCAGTCACTGCTGTGAGGACACGGTCAAGAAGGACTCGAAGAAGTCCACTGTACTGGAGACACAGAAGTCAGTGCTGACCTGAAAGTGGCCGGCAACGAAGCCACAGTGGTGTAGGCTGGGCAGGAGGTGGGAAAGCAGCAGACGGGCAGCAGGCACAGATCTTTATTTTGAGACGTCTGTGCAGAGAGTGGAGTTAGATGGAAGAACGGGTGTTGGTAGGGGTTTTCTGTTTCGGTTTTTAAGGAGGGGAGAGAACAGAACATGTTTAAGTGTTGAGAAGAAAGTCTAGGAGAGGAGAAGAGAATGAAGACGCAGGAGAAAGAAGGGAGGCTTTGTTCTATCCTCGGGATGGTGGGTGGGGATGGGCTGAGAGCACAGCGGGGATGCTGGGGAGTGAGGGAGCCTAGATGGGAGAGACCCTTCTGCCTCTGGCTTCCCATGCCTGTGAGCACAGGTGCCTTCAGAGGTTTGGGGGTGGCAAGTTTATGATGGCTTCTATTTTCTCCGTGAAGAGAAAGGTAAGCCCATCAGCGAAGAGAAAAGGAAAATAAGGAGGATGGATGCGTCAGAGTGGAAAGACAATCGCAGAATAAAGGACGGGAGGGAGGGAGGAAAGAAGGAACTTGAAGGGCTGTGGAGGGTCCATGTGAGGTGGGGAATCACAATTCTGTAGGGATCCTAATGTGCTCTGCTGTATGACTTTTCTCTAGCAGTGCCCAGTGGCCCCGCTGGAGACACAGAGGGAGCAAACTCTTAAATCAGTCTAGATGGAATAGCCAAACCCTGTACCATCGCTGGTGCACACCAGGAAGGACCCTAGGAAGTGTGCAGGCTGATGCTCTCAATCACAACAGTGTTCCCAAAGGGCATGGCTCCCCCCAGTGCAAATGCTCAAGGCATAATTAGAAACATCTGCACGGCTCCTCTGAAATAAATAGCAAGGAATGTTTGCTGGTGGGGCCCTAAGTCCCTTTGGACCTTCTCAGACCAACAGGGCTACTGCGTTAGGGAAAGAGTGAAGAAGGGGAAGATGTGTGAAGAAGGGGAAGGTGTGTGAAGGCTCTGCCAGGCACCAGGCTTCTAACTGTGGGCATCAGAGGGTGTGTGTGTGTGTGTGTGTGTGTGTGTGTGTGTGTGTGTGTGTGTGTTAGTTACAAACCTCTGAGAGAACACTTCACTTCAAAACAACCCCACTACTCTAAAGAGCATGCCGTTAACATTTCCAGCCTTTGTTTTCTAAATATGCATGTATTGGGCTTCGCTGGTGGCGCAGTGGTTGAGAGTCCGCCTGCCGATACAGGGGACACGGGTTCGTGCCCTGGTCCAGGAAGATCCCACGTGCCACGGAGCGGCTGGGCCCGTGAGCCATGGCCGCTGAGCCTGCGCATCCGGAGCCTGTGTTCCACAACGGAAGAGGCCACAGCAGTGAGAGGCCCGGGTACCGCCAAAAAAAAAAAAAAAAAAACATGTGCATAATTTTGTGGGCCCTTGTCGAACATCTTAGAAACTTTTGTCAGCCACCTAGGACAGCCAACCTCTCTATCCTTTCAGCGGCCACATAATCTACTCCAGCCTCCGAAGTGGCTGCCTTGTGTGCCACTTCGAATGCCTCACTGTTACAACTAACACCACAAAAACACGTCTCTGCTCAAAATGCTTTTCCCATAGTTTGGTCTACTGCCTCAAAATAAATTCCCTAAAATGGGAATGACCTGCTATAGCCTGACAAACTGCTGTCTGAAATATCTATAACCACTGAAACTGCCACCAGCCGTATGTAATATGCCCATGGCAACACGTGATCTTAGTTTCTCTTCAGAGGTGTCGATAATCGGGCATTGTTTTCAAGAGCTAAAATTGGAAGTTTTATAACGGTCTTTGGTACAAGAGATTGTTTTCTGGTTGCCTTAATTAGGTCTCCTTATCTCTGGGGAAACCATCCATATTCCCCCCACAGATGTACGTTCACCACTGCATCCCATTCAGCCCCTAAAATGCTCCCTGGACCCTCAGAAGACACAGGATAGGAGCCAGGACTCTCTGCTTCCCTCCTTCCAGGTCTTTCACTAGGATCCTCTTGGGAGGCAAGGATTCTTGCTTGGTTGTTAAAGAGACCATGCTCTTGACTGGATAACGTCACCGTTTTTAAAGAGCAGGTGGTGTTTTGGTTGAAGCTGAACTAAATATACTCTTTCTCATTTCTACAAGCAAGTAAACAATTATAAAGAAGAAACGGCATTCCTCTAGTTAGTCTGATTAGTCTATCCAGTTGTTTACCAGATGTCTCAAGAGAGAGACGGAGAATTCTGCTAAGCGTAGCGAAGCAAGCCATGATGAGTGGTAGGCTTCGACAGTACAGAAATCTCAGTCTGCAGACCTCCCAAAATGCATCTGACAGCAGCTTATGGTTACCAGCCTTTTCCCCACTGCTGAGATAAATCCTTCGGCTCCTAAGCCATAGGTTTCCATGTGACTTTAACCCTTTAGAGAGATTCCTTAATCTGCAGAAGTGAGTATAACAGCCAAACTGAAGTTGCTCTTAGCCTCCACCAAGTTACTCATGACTCTCCTACTTTTTATTCTTTGAAGCTAGATATCACATTTTTTGGTTTCATCCCTAAAAGTGGAATAGAACTTTATGAAACTTGTACCTTTTCAGAGCAAGTTACGCCCTCCTTTCAAATAATTAAATAGATGTAATACATAAATGTATGTAATGAATAGATGTAATATATAAATTCACCATCAAGACACTGATGAAACAGCCAAGTGTCAGGATTATTAAATTCTGAACATTAAATTAATTTTCTCTCTGTAGCTGTGTACATTTAAACAAAAAGGCTGGGCACATATCCTCTTCCTTGCTGGCTTCATTTCTTAAGTTTAAGTATGTAAGCAAATAGGCTTTTCCATGTGTGGAGCTCTGTCCAATTTTGTCCAATTCTGGCAGACTCCCATGTCATTAGCTTTAAGGTTATTTTTAAAACTCACTTAAAAACACACACACACAAATGAACCTATCTACGAAACAGAAAGACTCACAGACATAGAGAACAGGCTTGTGGTTGCCAAGGGGGAGTTGGGGAGGGAGAGGGAGGGACTGGGAGGTTTGGGGTTAGTAGATGCAAATTACTACATTTAGAATGGATAAACAACAAGGTCCTACTGTATACACAGGGAACTATATTCAGTATCCTGTGATAAAGCATAATGGAAGAGAATATAAAAAAAGAATGTGTATAACTGAGTCACTTTGCTGTACAGCAGAAATGAACACAAATTGTAAATTAACTATACTTCAATAAAAAAAAGAAACTCATGTGCCTGTATTAATGTTAGTAAAGTGTACTATAGTGGAGCCTGAAGGTTTAAGGAAAAGGCCTTAGGATCACAGCTCATAAGCAGCGTGATTATTATAGTGACCCAAAGTTTAAAAAAGCAAGGTAATGCACGTCACTAGTGACATAAGCAAAGAAATGGCTGTGGTTTTGATTCCCTATTGCCCAAAGGGCTTCTTCCAAATCTTTACACTCCCCTCGAGCCCCATCACACCCCTCGCCGCTGGTTCTCCATGAAGCTTATCAGAAAAGAGAATATCGAGTTGGAACTCACACAGATTCCCCTCTAGGGAGCATTTGAAGCTTTTACCCCTGGTTACTGGTTTACATTACTGGCTCCATCTCCAGTTCCACCCAGCTCATGCCCCCTCTGCTTTGTCATACCCTATAAAGGTGGTTGTTGTTTTTTTCCAAAAATATGAACTTGGATGTGAATGTAATTGAAATGGGGATAACTGCTCCAGTCCACTGCAGGCTCACCACTTGCTGGTACTTCACACCTGATCGCATCACTAGGCTACTTGTGTAACTCCAAGGGTGCCAGGTAGGCAACCTCTGTTCTAAATCAAGTTTCAGAGTGAACAGTGTCTGTCTGTCAGGTCAATATTCAGCAAGTATGGTGAATGAATGGATGGATGGATAGATATGTAGATACGTAGATATGGGGAAAAACAATGAGAATTAAGAAAGCAAACTGGAAATAATTTCCCTGATAGCTGCTTTAAAGAGCTATCAGCTTTTAAGCTTGTCAATCAAAGTGCAACCAATCTAGAGTTTCCTTTACTTTTCATGCTTAACGGAATTTCCCAGACCGATGAAAGTACAGTCACACCAGCCCACCTACGTCACTGGAACCCAGACTGCTTACCAGAGGTCACCGGGTCCCTGTCACACCAGTTACCTCCCTGCATCCCCCACACATGGCAAGGAAGAGCCAACACTCACACCATGAGGAAGATGCCTCCAGTGTTTGAGACGCAGCCTCGTCTGGTTGGGGTGGCATTCTGGTTGTAGCCGTACGTGCCACACAACAAGCCCAGGAAATAAAAAATCACTATGAGGGTCAGTAAACAGCAGACAACCAAGGAACCCAGCCACCTGGTGGAGCAAACACAGTGTTAGCAAACGTAAGAGGTGACATCATCACAACACAAAAGCTGCTAGACCTGGACTGGAGTGGTTGAAAAACTCTTGGCAATCAAATATCAGATTCCTCTGTTAATTCCTCAGAGGGTGAGAGTGCTGTGAAAAGATCCCTTTTCACCCCTAGTCCTCCAATCCAACCAAGACAGTGTTTATCTTGGTTTCAAAGAGCTCTCAGTGGTCATGGGATTGTCGTTTCTTTCCTTTGCCTTACCTCCACAGGGCCCAGAAGCAGGGTTGACTCAACCTCTCCAAGGGTACCGATAACCATGGCCCTTAAGGTTTGTAAGTTCTTTCAAGGTTCCTGAGGCTGTAAGTGCTTATTATAATGATGATGAGATGTAGACAGATCATGATTAGACAACAGATAAGGAAATTGGGGTCTCTTTCCTCTGGTCTTTTATCTAAAATGTTTTGTGGTTGCAGAAATATTTGGGGGCGGTGGGGATTGAATTGTGTTCCTTACTGAGCCAGGCACTCTCTATGTGATGAGTGCATTGAATATTTTAGAATTCTAGGAGCATCCTAAATCAAATGCCTGCAGAATGCAAGTCTCGATTTTGTAATGGTCCTGTGAGACGTTTCAGGAGAATGGATCCTCAATTAGGTCTTACTGGCATTCCCGGAATGTACATCAAACTTTTCCAGCAACCCAGGAGCATTCAAGGGTAGAAATGCTTCCCAACCTTTAAAACACTATAAAACAAACTGTCACTACAGTTTTTCATTCAACTAAGAACAAACTCGTGTAAAATAGTTAGCTAGTGGGACGCAGCAGCATAGCACAGGGAGATCAGCTAAGTGCTTTGTAACGACCTAGAGGGGTGAGATAGGGAGGGCGGGATCGAGGCTCAAGAAGGAAGGGATATGGGGATATACGTATGCATAAGGTTGATTCACTTTGTTGTACAACAGAAATTAACACAGTATTGTGAAGCAATTATACTCCAATAAAGATCTATAAAAAAAAAAAAAACCTCGATAATTAGAATAAGCACCTGCACCCATTCTGTGACTTTTTGTTCCAGATACTGAGGACACAGAATTAAATAAGCCATGGAACCTGGCCTCAGAAATCCTTTACCGTTAATGCAAGCCTCATCTGCTTCATTAAATTTCTTTTTAAAATAAACTTATAGTCTCAGGGCAGGGGAAGGTGGAAGGAAGGGGGAGCTGGTATGTAGACAGGTCATTGTACCATTCTTTTCATCTGTGAAAGTCTGACCTCTGAGATTGTAAGTTCATTGGGAAAGGGTCTGTCCTATCTTTGTTCCGACACCTGCTGGGGTGGCCAAGCCACACAGTAGGAAATGGCATATTGATAATTATGGGCATAGTCAGGTGGGAGTTGAAAAATCACTTCACCTCCCTGAGCCTCTAAGAAACAGGATTATAAACAGAACACAACCCAGGAGATTTTTCTGAGTATTAAATGAGATGCCATGTGGACAGCACGTGGCAGGCACATTGTGACTCTTCCCTAAAGGCTAGCAATTATTGTTTTTATTTATCTTGTGTTCTTGCATAATAAATAACCTGAACAGGAACGGGAGTGTCCAGAATCTCCGTGGCTTTGAGCAGTAGGAATAGTTCCAGTGGGCGGTCGTGGGGCTGAGCCTTTCAGAGGGGAGAGTACGTCTCACATCTCACATGAGCCTGGAAATGCCTCGAGGCTCTAAGTCCTGCCTTGCCCAGCGCTCTTGTCTGAGATCTATGTCCACCATCACCTCCCAAGGCCAAAGCCTCCCACTAGCATGTTTCTAAAGGACAAAGAGCTGGGAACGACAGCAGCTTCACACAATTCGCTGGTTTCAGGGATGCTCTTTCTGTAAGAACCAACCTCTACATATTTCTTTTATAAACCAACAAAAAGAAAAATATGATCCCAATGCCCTTTTTAATTCCTTTTAAGTTTTAAAATCCTGTTACATGCCTTAGATAATTATAACCAAGATTTCGGAAGCCACGGATGACATCAAAACTGCAAATAATTGACTATTTGGCTCAAGAACTTTCAGTCCTCAATTAAAAAAAAAAATATGGAATGCTTCATGAATTTGCATGCCATCCTTTCTCAGCAGCCATGCCAGTCTTCTTGGTATAGTTACAATTTTAGTATACATGCTGCCGAAGTGAACACTTCAATTTTTTTAATGAACATAAACTAGAGTGAATACATATCACATTATGGCCTCTTTGTACAATTTGCTCTCATAAGCTTATCCTGGTTATATTGTCAAATTTTTCTCCCGTCCCATAGCAAGTTTCCCTCTTTAGTGTACCAGTTCAAAGGAGGCACTCACCTGTATGAATCGTATTCTTCCAGAGTGGGTAAATGGCGGTGGATGTAATTTTCAGTGTCATTAAGGTAACGAATGAAATTTGACAGCTTATCCTGAATAGGAATATTTTTGCTTATATTTTTGATATCAGAACCAATGGAATCCAACGTCATTTTGACATCTGAAAACAAAGATGCCTCAGTTATGCATTTTCAAACCTAGAGGAGACGAGAAACTTTGTCTCGGAACTCAAGTGAAAAGCTTGAACTGCTTTTAGTTTTTCCCATGTGATTTATGTATGTGTTTAAAATATGAAAAGGTTCTACAACAAGCATGAATGTAGCTAAGCCCATCAAAAAGCAATTACTTAACAAAAGAGCAAGCTATGAGAGCTAACTTAAATGACATGGTGCTGAAATCAAGCCAGAGTTTTCTTCTACTTATTTCACTAAAAAAAGAAAAAAATAGATCGGGTGATTAAAATGCACTGTGTGCCACTACAATGGACCAGGCACTTTTATAAATGTTAACCCATTTCTTATTCCTGTTTCCCTAACAGTGATACTGAGGCTCATAGGGGTTAGATCACTTGCCCATATGTCTCTTTTTCAGAAAGCACTAGAAATGGGATGAAAACTCGGGTTTATCTAACTGTAAAGCTTCTGTTAAATGATTTTGCAAAAATAATTTAATAATATAACAACTCCTCCATCTACGAAATGGTACTCAGGAACACAGTAATTCTCCACGACCAATTTTTTGAACAAGTGACCCCAGGCGACACTTTTGTTAAAATTTTATTTGACTCATACAAATTGAGACTTGTTAAAGCACACCTGTGTCTCTTACATGCAAAAAGCAATCGTATTCCCAGCGGTCAAATAGTTTCTATTAATCTGTCAGAGAGGAGGTAAGTTCCAGTTTTCTGGACAGTGTCTGACCATCATGGCAGGTCCTGGGATCAAAGCCACCAGGGGTGGGAGCTGTCACGTGGTCCAACACTCACACCTGATCTGAAGGTGGCCTTACCCACTGTGATTCTTGACAGGGACATACCAAAAACATACTAATCGGTTCAAGGTCCACTGATCCTGAAAGGCGGATAAATGTCTCTGCAGCAGCAGAAACAAGATTGGCAGGGCTCACAATTCGATCCCAGGGCTCCCCGTGAACTTAGGGGAGGTGGCAGCCTCGTCCAAAAGGAAATTACATAACAATGGTGGGAACTTTTTTTCAAAGCCTGTGGTTCACATGGAGAGCTCATAGGAGGAGAGCTCACAGTGGCTCGATGTCTCCTCCAAATGGCTCGTGTGCCACAAGACCCCAGGACCCTCCACAAGGTAACTCTGCAGGTCTCTTTTTTAACCTTGGGAATTCTGGGGGTTTGAGAGATGTGGTATGTAGACGTCCCCTCTCCTACGCACAGTTTCCTCAGCTCAGAATCGAGCCCCTTCTGGTTCTCAGGCTGTGCTGCCCTCCTACACTCCACAACCTTGGTGGGTCTGTAAGGGGCTGGTGCCTTCTTCAGGCCTCCGTTTGGATGTCGCTTCCTCCAGGAAGCCTTCTGCTACCCTCTCCCCACCTCGGATCCCTTGCACACACCTCACCAGGTTCCCAGAGGGTGATAAAGGGCATCTGTATCCATGCCCAGCTGAAGGGTAGGCAGGGGTCGTGCCTTCTTTATCTACCATCCCCAGAGCCCAGCAGTGCCTGGCACATAGTAGGCACTCAAAATATGTGTGCAGGGTAGGACCTAATGCCCAAAACATGGGAGCTAAGGGTTATTGGTTTTGGAAAGACATAAAAACCAGCGCTTGGTCTTCAGTCTGATGGAGTGGCACTTGCTGAGATTCAGGAAAACTCTGGCTCGTGTTTATGTGATGACAGTGTGTACACCCGGCCTCGCTCACGCAAACTGCAAGCCTCACTTGGCCAGACTTACAAGGGAGGGCTGCACGTATTGGCAGAAGAGGTCCAGAAAGGGGAAACAAAAAAGTAAACACAGAGATTAGTAAGCAGGTGGTTATCAGATGTACAGCGTGGGTTAGCCCTCAGATGCTAGCATAGGAAAGCATGAACTCTGTTTTGAATATCTTAATATTTTAAATCAGAAGGTAACCCACAAAACTTCCAAAGCACTATGTAGTAGGATAAAATCCTTTTTACCCAAGTCTTAATGGGTTGAAAGAACAATATTAGGGGAAAAAATAATCAAATACCTCTAACACAACATTTTAAAACTACTTAGTCAACAGATAGAAAGAAGCCCTGAGATGATTTTAAAAAAAGAGACAGAGAGAAGATAGTCTTACATAGCTTCAGAGATGTCTTGCCTTAGCAAACAACCCAGGTTTCTTCCCATTCCTGCATAAAGAACTGTTTATACTGCATTCTTTCTCTGTACATTCACCCCAGATACCATAACCTGAATTCAACGTGATTCCGTCATTTGAGACCAGTGGAACTCTCTCAACTGACAGACCTCAGTTCTGTCTCTCCAAAATTGTAAGCAAATTTAAGACCCTAAAGTAACATTACATCAGCCTCCGAGGCATATGAACATTTTCCTAAAGAGACAAAGTAAGTCCCTAGACAGTGTATTCTTTTTAAAAAATCAATTTTAAGTTCGTTTAGAAAATAAATTCACAGTGAAGACAATCAAAATGTGACCTTCCAAGTCATAAACTATGGCTGTTGTCAGCTCTGATAGCTCCTGATGAAGGCTGCCATCACAGTGTGGCCCTCGGCCCTGAAGCTTCCAGCCACGGGAGGATGGTAGTCAGCGTTTGATAGGATTATTATTTTTTTAAATCGATATCAGTTGGTGAAGGTAGCATAAGTGAAATATTCATTTAGTTTTTAAGGTTTTAGTGAGAGAATATTTTTTTTAAGAGGGAAAAAGAACAATTCTTAACAATACATTTCTTTGTACTAACCAGCCAATTCTTAACAAGAAGAGATACACAATTACTTCCATTTGGGAATCTCACCTGATACGACGTTCACGGTTTCATTTTGCACTATCCCAGGTATAGCATTGAAAGATCTATAGCCCTAAAAAATAATTCAGAATCAATGGATATACAGTGTAAGTAGAAGAGCAGTTCACTAGTATTCATGGTAAGCTTAGAATGGAGCAGAGAAGCAACACTAAAATGTAACCTTCATCTTAAGGCCAAAAGGATCATGATACAGTCATTAAAAGTCTAGAAAAAAACTCCCTTTTAGTGAGGACTTGCCTTAAATTGTATCTGTTGAAGATCATATTAAGAGTTTTTAACTTTTAACTCATGTTAAAAGCTTCCATGTATTTATACCAGTGTTTCTCAACTGGGGGCAATTTTGTCCCCCAGGAGATGTCTGGAGACGTCTTGGTTATCACAGTTGTGTGGGTGCTCTTGGCACTGTGTGGGCATGAGCCGGGGTGCTACTAAATATCCAGCAGGGCACAGGCCCCACCACAAGGAATTATCCAGCCCAAATAGTGCTGAGGTTAAGAAACCCTGATCTGTACAAGGTACCATGTGCGGCTATAAAGTGAATTTCTAAAAATAGAATCTTACTTTCCAGCCCAATCACACAATAAAATTGGAGATCTAGTCGCATAGAAAATAGTAATGCCCTAAAACACAACTTAGAAAGAATACAAATTGTAGTGAGGCTAAAACGAAAACCCAAACAGCCATGCCAAGCTATATCACTTTGGAGCTAAATCCATGACAGGAAAATGTCATTATTTCCAAGCGACTCAACTAATCAGCACAGCCTTTCCTCTGGAAGGGGCTTCATTTGTGTTTCTCACTGTCTGCTGACATACTTAGACATCTGCTAGGGAACACTGAAGTGATTACAACTTCTTATGAACCAAATGTCTATCTCCCCAAAATGCATATGTTGAAATCCTAATCCCCAGTGTGATGTTATTAGGAGATGGGGCCTTTGGAAGGTTGTTAAGTCATGAGCGTGGAGCCCCCATGAACGGGATTAGTGCCCTCTTAAAAGGGACCCCAGAGAGCTCTCTTCACCCTGCGAGGATACAATGAGAAAATGGCTGTCTGCAACCTGGAAAGTGTCCTCATCAAAACCCAACCCTGCTGGCAAACTGATCTTGGACTTTGAGCCTCCAGAAGTGTGAGAGATAAATTTCTGTTGTTTATATACCACTTACTCTATGATATTCTTTTATGGCAGTCCAATCTAAGTTACAAAGTTTATAAGATTTATGGTGCCAACAAGTTTCCACTTTAGCCTAGCAACAGCAATGCCATAAAAAGAACATTCATGACTTCTGTTTCCTCAAAGGCAACGAAACCACCCAGCACACTGGTGCTTGTGTTGGTTTGGTACAACTGACCCCTCTACATTTATCTGTGTTTGGACTTTGGGAGGTCACCCATCATAAGAGGTTTAATGGCTGGGAGAGGACTTACAGATCTCCTGGTTCAATTCCCTCTTTTGACAAATGAGGTGACATCAGACTGCAAAGACCAGGAGTTTTCAATGACTTGTTTAAGGGGACACTTCCTTTGTTAGTATATTTAGATGAGTGTTTAATAGATATCTGATGACTTTTTTATACCCATGCTAAAAGACAGAGTCAAGAATAAAGCTATTCTCTTCCTTTTAGGCTACTGGGGAAATCACAGTATTCTAGATCAATGTGACCCCTTCCTGTTTTAGGATTTACAGTCTTGTGGCACAATCAAGACATGAAAGCAATAATCAAAGTTGTGAGGAACTTAACAAAGAATATTTGCAATGTTGTAAGAATGTATTAAAAGAGGTTTTGATCTGGTCAAGATGCCCAGGGAAGGCCTCGTTAAGAAAGTGATATATAAAGCTTAAAGTAACTAGTTCCTAGTAGCCCAAGAAGCTGGGCAAAGGATAGGGAGAAAGAAGAGAGTGCCAGGCAGAGCACACAGCCTGTACACATGAGCAGAAGTGGGAAGAAACAAAATCAACATGGCTGACTCACCGGCAGAGTGGGAGAGCATCTCATGTCAGAATCAGCATGGGGTCCAACACTATACCCATCCAATTCTGAGCCCCAGGAAGATGAGATCATGCTTTTCTTTTTATCTCTTATGGTCCTAGCAAGGTGCTTTGCATACAATAGATGCATAATAAAAAATTCTTGAATGGGAATGAACAAAATTACCTGGAGGATAACATCTATCACCCTTCTTGGCAACTCCTGTCCAGAATTTCACTGCTTTTTTGCTGTTACCTATTTCTTTATGTACTATTCTATTCTTTAAAATAATCTACTGTATTTTTTTTTCCAAAAAACATACCTTTTGGACTAGGCTGGACAAATTTGTTTGAAGAATATCATTAAGGTTACCAATTTGTTCATCCAAAGATGGGAGCTGAAATTTTATAAAACAAGACATAAAGCAAGGTGATTACCCCCCCCAAATTATTTGTCATAAAAAAGGGAATCATCTTAAATCCAAGTCCTGAAGTCTCTATATTATAGGGTGTGATCTAAGTTTCCTTTGAACAATAGTGTATTGTCGGAGGAAGACACATTAGCTCAGAATGGACTCTACAAGCAGTAATTTTAGATGTTTGAAGGTCTCTTATTGCAGTCAGCTAAAAATAAGGGCAAGAAATTTAACACAGATTGAATACGTGTGACCTCACAATTTCAGGTACTGAATATTGTTGAATACAGTTGTAAACAACCTTTTAAAAAACATGTTTAAAAGTAATAGTGGTTATATTGGTAAGTGGTCTGGAATAAATTTTTCATTTATAGTGTTATACATGGATTTAACGTGTTCTACCTCTTACCAATTCTGGGACAAATATCATGGGCCTCCTGACACAACGTATCAAGAAGGACACAACATCACTTTTGTGAAATCCCTGATAAGTAGGCATAACTCACATCGAATCATGAGGGAACATCAGACAAACCTAAATCGAAGGTCATTCTATATAATAAATGGCCTACAGTCTTAAAAAATGTCAATGTCGCCAAAGAAGAAAGATTGAGAAACTGTTCCAGATTAAAGGAACTAAAGACACATGACAACTAAAGACAATGTGTACTCTAGACTGGACCTTAAACTGGAGAAAAGAAAAGAAAAAAATTTAAAGAGCATTTTTAGAAAAATCGGCAAAATTTGAATGTAAACTGTGGATTAGACGGTGGTATTGGGTCAATGTCATATGTCCTAATTTTGGTAATCATAATGGTTATGTAAAGTTAGGAAATGCACTGAAATATTTAAGGGTAAAAGGGCATAATGTCTGCAACTCACTCCAGATGATTGAGAAAAGGACAAAATGCATAGCATTGTACCCATACATACGATAATACAAATAGATGATAGATACATAGATAGATGTATAAAATAATACCATTAAGCAAATGGAGCAAAGTGTTGACAACTGGTGAATCTGGGTAAAAGATGTAAACAGGGCTTCCTTGTACACTAATCTTGCAGATTTTCTGCATGTTTCAAAATCCCATCAAAATTAAAAGTTACCTCAGACACAAGAGGGAGGAGATATGGGGATGTATGTTTATGTATAGCTGATTCACTTTGTTATACAGCAGAAAGTAACATACCATTGTAAAGCAATTATACTCCAATAAAGTTGTTAAAAAAAAAGTTACCCCCAAAAGAACTCGATTTCAAACAATTTAAATGCAAGTATAGGTCCTGCACTCTGAAAAACTGTTCAATGACAACAAAAGTGATTGTAGTAGATTCAACACAGATGTTGAATGTGAAGTGTTTGAATAAAATTGATTCATGGAATGTGAAAGTCAGAAAAATCTAGCTGCATTAAAATAGTGTTTTATATAAAGTGCTATGTGTACATATCACTATATTGATACATTAAAAATCATGAGTAGACATGATTATTTTATCTATATCCCAGAACTTTATATATTCAAGTTGCTCCAAATTCTTTTTTTTTTCTAATCTTCTCTTTGGGAATGTGAAAAATTACCTTATATTTAGGCACCTGTGGTTAATATACTAGGCCTATCATTTAAAAATATATTTTAGGGCTTCCTTGGTGGCGCAGTGGTTGAGAGTCCGCCTGCCGATGCAGGGGACACGGGTTCGTGTCCCGGTCGGGGAGGATCCCACATGTCGCGGAGCGGCTGGGCCCGTGAGCCATGGCCGCTGAGCCTGCGCGTCCCGAGCCTGTGCTCCGCAACGGGAGAGGCCACAGGAGTGAGAGGCCCGCGTATGGCAAAAAAACAAAAAAATATATATATATTTTAATTTTTAAAGGTCTACAAAAATGGCTTTTGCTTCCTTTTTCCTTTTTAAAGCTGAATTCATCACAGATACAGAGAACAAACTAGTGGTTCCCAGTGGGGAGCGGGGAGGGGCAATATCAGGGCTGGGGATTAAGAGGTACAACTATTATGGATAAAATGAGCTACAAGGATACATTGTACAACACAGGGAATATAGCCAATATCTTATAAAATGCACAAACTGTCAAAATAAAATAAAAATTATAAAAAGAAGAATCTGAACAAAAAAAAAGCTCAATTCTTTCTGATATATTTCATCAAATCGATGGCAGAGAACTCTCAAGGAGTATTTCCCATTATTCCTTCTCTCCTCCTGCAGCCGTTCCAACATGATGGCTAAATAACCTGATGGGTGAGCCCATGCTTAGCCCTCCCCAGCTGTCCCAATGACACTGCCCTGAAGCCAGGTTACCTTCTCACCTGATCAAAATCGATGCTGCCATCCAGAAGGCTTAGAGAGTTCATAATGTTGCTGCAAGTGGTCATTACCGGATGCACAGAGCACATGGGGTCAGTGAGTGCTTGCTCCAGGTTCCCTTTAACGTTACTCAGGCTGTTGCTAAGATTTGCAGATAACTGTCTCATGTCCGTTAAGATACTGTTCACTTCGACCAGGGTTTCTCTGGTCTCTTGGATTTCTGTAGGAACACAGCCCGCTTCAGAACAGAGGCACCCACTGGGCTGGCAAATGGAAAAATCCCTTCTCATCTACAAAAGTACCCTAAAGGAACTTGCGATAACCTTGTAAATGACACTGGAAGGCAACCAGAGGAGCCTGCTGTGAGGGGCAGTCTGAAAGGGGAATACAGGGACATTGATGGCCTACTCCAACCAACTCAGCTTTCCTACCTGGGAGCTCTTTCAAATACGCAAGGGTGAGTACCAAGCTAGGAATGTGACTGGGACTCGTGGGCACAGCATTAACTGGCTAGCACTGGAGCAGAAGCCACAGGAAAAGGTGTCACCGCCCTAGCCTTGCCTAGCTTTGAAGAGGTCAGCCCAGACAGGCCAGCCTCTTCAATCCCAAGCAGTTTTAATTCACATAAAAACTGATCACACCCAGGAGGATTTTGGTGATGGATATTCAAAGAGCTGGAAGTAGACACAGCGATGGTTAAGATCACAGGTTTGGATTCAGGCGAGTCTAGTACAGATCCCAACTTTGCTACTTGCTGTGTAACCGGAAGTCGATTCCTGAACATTCTTTGGCAATGTCTTCATCTGAAAAATGGTGAAACCACCACCATGTTCATCACAAAATGTGGGGATTAGAATGGTCAAATTGAAATTCCTCAATAGCAGTGAGTCCACCTGTTTTATTGTGGAAGTCCCGCAGCCTAGTCCCGCATCCTTATACTAGTTGATCCCTAAAAATTGTTTGCTATCTTGATTTCTCTGGGGTATAGAAATCCATAGTCATGACTTGGGAGGTAGCAAAATACAACTCTTTTCTACAGCGACTTAAAATCACAGCAGTAAAAGACGTGAAACTTAAATTAGACGGCACTGATTTTCTTCTAAGCAAATAAGTCTTCCGGGCTCACAGAACAGATGTCAGGGCATCAGGCCACAATTGCATGTTGCTAGGAAAGTGTAAATGCCCTTAAAAACTGGTTTTCCCAATTTTCCCTGGCAACCACATAAAACTTGGTTCTAAAATCACACACACACACACACACACACACTTTAATGCTTTCCTGTCGTGGTCTCTTGCTGAAAGTATTATGAGGGCTCACCCCAGTTCTACTACCTTCCAGGATCGGACGAAAATTCAAGAGAAAAGATTATTTGAAGCAGACTCCAAGATTTTCTGTTCAGATAAGGTGATAGAATTGGGGATGAAGGGTCATACAGTCCAATCCTGGAAGCCTCCCCAGGTCTCAGAGTAAATCATCAAAACTAGGTTGGGGTGTCATCTTGGATGACATGGGCAATGGCATCTCCTAAGAGCAAACGTGCTAAGGCACAGCCTAGAATCACAGGTTCCCCTAGTAACCAGGAGATGACCCAACCAGCCTCCTAATTTACAGATGAGTAAACTGAGGTCCTGAGAGGTGAAAGAGTTTGCCAAAGGTGCTATAGCAAGGCAGCAGAAGAACTACTATCTAAACAGTATTTGAGATAATAATAATAACAAAGATTTTATCAAACAGTCACTCTGGAGCTCAGTTTCTCATCTTTTCCACCTACCTCCCAGGATTATCAGCAAAGCATGGAGCTAGTACCCAGCTCATATTAGAGGCTCAATAAATATCTGCCACAGGGAAACAAGAATCAAAGAACACAGCTGCAACTAGAAACACACAACAGAACGCAAAAGAGCATCGCAAAATATAACTCACATCACACACCTCACAGTTTAATGTTCTGTGGTTTACCGCTCATTGCCTTTTCCACTTTGACTTCAAGATGAGTTATTTTAAGGCAAGAAACAAACAAACAAACAACAGCAACAACAAAGAATGATGGATGATAAAACGAGTTGATGGCCCAGAAAACATGTGTCCATTTAGGCACCGTGTACAGACATTCTAGGTTATGGGTGCTATGCTATCATGTCCCAAGAAGGACTCAGAAGTAATACATTTTTTTATTTTCCCAAGGCTTCAAAGCATTTTTTAAAAATGTCTACTGGGTTATAACTCTGGGGGTCATTCCAAGCCTACTAAGATCACATATATTATGTATCTGGAGTCAGTGGAAAGATATTTTAGATTCTCAATGTTAGCTAATTAACATTTTACTAGTTCATAGAACATTTCCTTTATAGGTCCTAGCCTGCAGCTCAAATATGATTTGCACAAATCCATTTGCATATTTCTGCTTTCTCCAAAGGCCACCAGACACATAAGGTTGCAAAGGATTTTTAGCAAAAAACTTGCCAAAGCAGTTTATTGAGTACATTTTAAGAAGCTCTGGCAACGTCAGAGGCTAAAGTTTAACTTATTCAGGCTGGCTTAAAAACAAACAAACATATATATATATATATATATATATATATATATATATATATATATATAAAAAACACTTTAATAATACAGGAAGCACTGAAAAGAAAAGAAAATCTGTTTTAATCGACTTTAATCCAGCTAGAATTGTAATGCAAACATTAAAAACTGGGCAAACTATGGGGCAAAAAGTAAAGGTACATGCCAACCACGCTGCACCATTTTGCACATCATTTGTCTTCACATAATTTGGGAGCTGGAAGGGATCTTGGCCAACCACCACTCCAATGCACTGACTTGACAGGGATCTGGGGTGCAGAGATGCCTGGCGTCATCCTGTGGTCACACCAGCTCTTGCACTCCAGATTCCCAACTGTTCTTTCAAAGTTACACTGCGCTGTGTTTGCTGTGGATGGCCCGGAAGCACCCTACACCTTAACACTCCCAAATGTACCCAAATACCATCTGGAATGCTCCAGGCAGCACAGGCCTTATAATCAGACCAGGGTCTGGATCCCAACTCCGCCACTTCCCCGCTACCTCATCTGGGACAAGTTACATGAACTCTAAGCCTCACTCTCTTGAGTTGGTAAAGTGGAGGTAACCATACTCACCCCACAGAGCTGTTGTGAGCACCGACTGACATGGCGCAGGAAAAGTACCTGCTATATAGCGTTGCCACAGGGCAGGGCCTCAACACTCAATAGCTTTCTAACTTTTACTTCATGGCTGATCAATTCTACAATCACTTGCTTTGTTGGACTTGGTTGGCTGGCATCTCAGAAGCCATGTCACCCCTCCCCTATGGTGCAGCAGAGTCTGGGTAACACGGGTCCCACCCTCAGCTTAAGGAGTGGGCCTTGACTGCCCCCAGGCAACCCATTTCCCTATGTAGCACTGCAAGGGGAGTTTGCATTAGAACGATGCAGACACTGCAGAGAACAGCTAGATGGAAAGAATCTCACCACTAGATCAAGCCTCACCTGAAGCTAGTTTCAGTTGCATGAGACAATAGTCCACTTAGTTGAAAACGACACAGAGATTTGTCTGTATGAATCAGGTAAATGACACATGATTACTCGAAAGATGTTTATAAGAGAGTAAGAGAGATGACAGGAGAGATTTGATTGTAAAAGGTCAGAGAGTCAGCCCAAATGATGATGAATCCATCAGTGAAGTGTAAACACTTGAAGTTATAATGAGGGGACCCAGAAGATCATTAGCAAGAGGGATGCCGAGGGCAGTGGAGAGGGAAGGTTTTGCGTGGCTATTAGACATGAGTGATTAAGTCTCAAGGTGAAGCAATGAGGAGTCACCAAGGTGTCCACCTCTCCTCATAGTTTTGTTCTGGCCAATTAAGTGATATTTCCTGCTAAGACACAGGGCTGGGCGAAGTGGGGGGGTGAGGGGGAGAGAAGGTGGGCAGCTATGGAAGGAAACTTCGCTGGGGAAAAAGTCTGGGCTTCATCTTCATTCCTGTGGCAGAAATGCTCAAACAGCAAGTGACAAAGTAATCACTGAAGACTGTTCATTCAACTCTAGGACAGCCTGGAGCTCCTTGTTTCTGATATAATCAGTTACCTGGACAAACCTGAACTATTTGAGGTGAAATCAGCGGTTCTTAAACTGGGGTCTGTGCACAGACTCAAAGGGATTTGTGAACTTGGAAGAAAAAAACCCAAACCAAACCAAACCCACATCTTCATCTCCACTAGCCCCTCCAGTTACACTTTAGCCTTTGATTCTCTTATGAAAGTAGACAGTGAATCTCTGTCAGTGCCTCTGTCACTGAAGAAATCAGAAATATTTTCATTTAATATTCAGTGTTTGCTGATATCGGCAGTATCGTGTCTGCTCATCACTACTTTGAAATTACGGTAGTTATCAGAACCTCCACTATATACTACTAGTTAACGGGCTTAATAAACAAGCACATGGTGCTCCATTGCAAATTCACTTTTTTAGTATTTTGATATTTCAACCTGACACCCTACTTATGTAGGGTGTCATTTTATGACTAATGCCATTTAATTTTCAATAAAGGACAATAACACACAGTTTGGGGGCCATCTGTCAGCCACGATGACAAAGAGTTCATTTCGTGTCGTAAATGGGGTTATTGGAGGAAAGACATGTAACACTCAGTTGTAAGAAAATGTACTAATTAACAGGAATAAGAGGTTACACTCCTTGGACACTGAGCTCTTTATCTAAAACAATGCCCCTTATTAGTCCATTGTGTTACCATTTTTGTGCATTTTTTCTCTCACTCATTATTTTTTGTTTCCATAGTGGGCCATCTTTCAGTTTTTAAAGATTACCGTATTTCCCTGATTCACTGCCTCCTTCTGCTTTCTTTTTTACATTTTAACGTTAGTGAAATGAGCATGCAATCAATTTTGCATTTAATGTGGTACTTTTCCTCTTTTCCCCAAAAAAGACATTAATTAATCCAAAGGTCTATACAATATATGCTGCCTTAAAATCAAGGAGTATTATATTCTGATGAGTCACAAATAGCATAGTATATTGACTAGGAAATCAGAAGCTTTTAGTTCTCCTTTTCCATGTGTTGAAGGCTGGATAGAAAATTGATGGTTTAGGAAAATAGCTGTCACCGTGGATTGAGCACCGTATTAGTTATCTATTGCTGCAGGAGATACTATTCCAAAAGTCAGCAGCTTAAAACTACAAAGGTGTATTATCTCACACAGTATGTGAGGGTCAGAAATCTGGGATTGGCTTAGCTGAGTGGCTGAGCTCAGGATCTCTCCTGAGGTTGCAGTGAAGCTGGCAGCAGGGGCTGCGTTCGTCTGAGGACGGACTGGGGCTGGACCATCAGCTTCCTCGGTCAATAACACAGGCGGCAGGAGGCCTCATTTCCTCACCATGAGGGGAAGGAAGGAAGGAAGGACCCCTCCCCAACCCACCTCCTTCCGTCCGAAATACAGCTAATGGATAGAAACAAAATTAACCACTGGCTGAAGATTTATTTCAATTGAGTTTAAGTGTGTTTGTTGTGAACTTCGGACAACTGTTGTACACTAACAATATCCCAGTAAGGACAAAAGCAAGAAAACTTATGTTTTTGTTTGTTTTCTTTTTTCTTCCATCTATTTTCCTTTATTCAGGTACCACTGAACCTCTGATGTGATTGACTATGATTCAACCATAGGGGTAAGACTCATTCTAAAGACAAGCCTTGCTGTTTTAAACTTCAGTCTTTGTCAAAGCTAAATACACATTCTAGGAACACAATTTTCTAATATGTATGTTAGATGAAGAAGGTTCTGTGGCATTTCAGGCAGAGGAAGCCTGTGCAGTACAGGGTCTGGGGAAGAATGACACCTTTGGGGACTTACATCAGAATGAACACTGAGATTCACGGCTAGAATGGAAAATGGGGTGCTGGTGGAAGAGGCTGGAAAGATAGGCAGCGGCCAGGTGTGGAAGGAAGGAAGGAAAGAAAGGGAGGGAGGGAGGGAGGGAGGAGAGAAGGGAAAAAGGAAGGAGGGAAGGGAGAAAGGGAGGGAGGGAGGAAGGAAGGACGGACTGTGGCTCTGCCCTAGCTGACCCTCAGGGAAAACGAGAAAAGGGCGAGGGAGCCTGGGAGGCTGAGCCTTCCGGGTGGAGGCTGTCTTGGTCCTGCTGCCACAGTGCTTACCTTCTGCCATGGCCTTGATGTCATCCAGCACAGGGACCACTCTAGGTTTGAGCTGTTTGGAAATTCCGTCTCCCAGCAACAACTTAATATCTAAATTCCAAGAAGCATAAGGGACAGTGAGGGTGGGGTCTCTTTCTTTATTCTCCTCTTACCTCTCAGTCTCTTCCCGATGCCGATTTCGTTGCCTGGTTTAGTCTCTCCCGACGCGAAATCCCACTTTTCACTCCAGACCCCGTTAAGCTGTGGACTCTCGTGCGGAGATTTCTTGGCACACTTCCAAGCCCTCACACCAGCTGCGCCCCCCCGTGAAAACTTAACCACCGAAGACTCGGTGTTTCTTTGTACTAGGAATAGATTCACCTTATCACCTTGATTCACGGCTGCAGGTGTCCCTAACCTCTCCAGCTGGACCAGGGTTTCTGAACCCGGGCTCTATCGACGTCGGGGGCTGGATCGGTCTTTCCTGTGGGACCTGCCCTGTGCGTTGCAGGGTTTTTAGCCACATCCCTGGCCTCTGCCAATGGATGGGACCCAACCGGGACACTGAAAATGCCTCCAGATGTTGCCAGATGTCGTCTTGAGGGCAAAACAGCCCATGGTTGCTAACCACTGAGCACGTGGGGACCAGCTCCGCCCACCCCTCTAATTCCTGAAGCCACTGGCTTCTCCGGGGGGCCCATATCTGTCTTTAACAGCAGATCGGACAGAGACCCAATTCTTCTCTCGCGTGGAGAGTGAAGAACAGGTGCCTGTGACTGCGGGAAAGCAGAAGCATTTTTATAAAAAATGCTAGGCTTTAATGGCTGAGTAACAAACTACACGTTTCAATAATGCTAGGGAATTACTGTTCTGTTTTTCCCCTTTGTTCACGCAGAAATTGCAGAAACAGCATACTACATTTCTTAGTCCATGTTTTATGGGAGATGGCCATAGCATCTTCTAGCCAAAACAAACACATTTGAGGCCACGTTAAATTTTACTCACTGTCCAGATCTGAGAATGCTCTTGCCTTCGTGGTGGTATACTGGTCCAGTACATAGTCAATTTGCTTAAAAGAAAAAAAGATTACTTGAAACCTCTTCTTCTGGAGGTTTCCCAAGCCACAATAAAAAGAGATTTAACATCTGAAAATTATCCTGAATCAGAGTTTTTTTAAAAAGAAAGCAGGTTCTTAGAGATATTTCTATTTTTAGGATGCTCAGACTTCTTATTGGCTTAAGAAATATGATTTCTTATTTCTCATGATTCTGTGGATTGGCTATGCCAATCTCCTGGTTGGCGCTGGCTTGGCTGGGGACAAACGGATCCCTCTCTCTATGTGGTCTCTCCTCCCAAGCGGCCAGGCTGGGTGTTTTCACGTAGTGGTCCCGCTAGCAAGAGGACAAGAGTAGACACTGCAAGGCCTTTGGAAGCCTAAGGTCAAAACTAGCACAAGGTCACGTCTACTTCATTCGTTTGGTCAAAGCGGGTCACAGACACATCCAAGATTTGAGGGGATGGAAAACAGATCCACCTCTTGAAAGGAGGAACTGCAGAGAATTTGAGGTCGTGTGAAATCTACCACCCTAGAATCATTTTACTTAGCAGCTATTACTGACCTCTGCTGGGGCCACACACCCTTCTGCCTACTGTGTCTTTGTGGGTCTGCTTCCCCACACCCTCTGCAACCCTGGATGTTACCACTTTTAAATAAAATAACTATTGCCCATCTTCCTAGTGAAAATGTGCATTATTATTTAATTGTTCATTTCTCCAATTACTAGAATAAGGTTAACTTGCAAATGAAACAACAGACAAAGGATTAATCTCCAAAATATACAAACAGCTCATGGAGCTCAATATCAAAAAAACAAACAACCCTATTAAAAAATGGGCAGAAGACCTAAGTAGACATTTCACCAAAGAAGACATACAGATGGCCAAGAGACACATGAAAAGATGCTCAACACCACTAATCATTAGAGAAATGCAAATCAGAACCACAATGAGGTATCACCTCACACCGCTCACAATGGTCATCATCAAAAAGTCTACAAACAATAAATGCTGGAGAGGGTGTGCGAAAAGGGAACCCTCCTGTGCTGTTGGTGGGAATGTAAATTGATACAGTCACTATGGAGAGCAGCATGGAGGTTCCTTAAAAAACTAAAAATAGAACTACCATATGACCCAGCAATCCCACTACTGGGCATGTACCCTGAGAAAACCATAATTCAAAAAGAGTCATGTACCACAATGTTCATTGCCGCTCTATTTACAATCGCCAGGACATGGAAGCAACCTAAGTGTCTACTGACAGATGAATGGGTAAAGAAGATGTGGCACATATATACAATGGAATATTACTCAGCCATAAAAAGAAACGAAATTGAGTTGTTTGTAGTGAGGTGGATGGACCTAGAGACTGTCATACAGAATGAAGTAAGTCAGAAAAAGAAAAATAAATACCGTATGCTAACACATATATATGGAATCTACAAAAAAAAAAAAAAGGTACTGACGAACCTAGTGGCAGAGCCGGAATAAAGACACAGACATAGCGAATGGACTTGAGGACATGGTGGGGAGGGGGAAGCTGGGGCGAAGTGAGAGTAGTATCGACATATATACACTACTGAATGTAAAATAGTTACCTAGTGGGAAGCAGCTGCATAGCACAGGGAGATCAGCTCTGTGCTTTGCGAGGACGTAGAGGGGTGGCATAGGGAGGGTGGGAGGGAGGCTCAAGAGGGAGGGGATATGGGGATATATGTATGCATATGGCTGATTCACCTTGTTGTACAACAGAAACTAACACAGCATTGTGAAGCAATTATACTCCAATAAAGATGTATTAAAAATAATTTTATGATGTTTGGGACCAGTTATATTTCCTCGTAAATCAATTATTGACATTCTCTGCCCAATTTTTTATAGATTTGCTAGAGCTCTTTCATATATTTTGAACTACATAAGTTTCCCCCAAAGCCATAACACTTTAGTCTCTTTCCAAGATTATGAAAGCAATCCCAAAGTCACCAGCCATGATTGCTATGTGTTTAACTTTGCCAACTTTTTAGGAAACAGATTTTACTTTGGCATCTTTAGAACGATAGGTAAAAAATATTATGAATTTTACTCACAAACTGGGGAAATGAAGCATTTCCCTCTCTGCACAGGCTATAAAGCTGAATAAAGTTAGCTTCTATAATCTCAATATTAAAAATTCCTGCACTCCTTGAATTTTTAGTTCCAACCACATATTAAAAAACCAGTACCATATTTAATGTGTTGCAATTTTTTAGAGCATATTAAACCTGTAAGAACACATCCCTGTGTAAGGAAGCCCATGGATTCTGGCAGGCTCTTATTAGTGAATCTAATAGGATAGCATCCTTCTCTCTGCATGTTGGCTCAGCATCATATATTTGACGGTTTCTGCTGAGAGGTTTTTATTTATTTATTTATTTAATTTTTGGCTGCGTTGGGTCTTCGTTGCTGCGTGCGGGCTTTCTCTAGCTGCAGTGAGCGAGGGCTACTCTTTGTTGCGGTGCACGGGCTTCTCATTGCGGAGGCTTCTCTTGTTGCAGAGCATGGGCTCTAGGCCTGCGGGCTGCAGTGCTGTGACTCATGGGCTCTAGAGGGCAGGCTCATAAGTTGTGGCGCATGGGCTTAGTTGCTCTGCGGCATGTGGGATCTTCCCAGACCAGGGCTCAAATCCGTGTCCCCTGCATTGGCAGGAAGATTCTTAACCACTGTGCCACCAGGGAAGCCCCATGACTTTTTTTAAAAAGAAAAATCTTTGGTGCCACTGTCCTTTCTTTTTCACAATATCATTAACTCCCCATCGTTTGCTTGAAGTTACTCCGGTAATGAAACCTTTCTGTTTTATAAACACTTATTTGCTAATATCTGTATAGATGTGTAAAATTCCTTGGGAAGGAGAGACACACACACACATGCACAGAAGTTGTCTCTGGGGACAGGGTGACCTGAGGGTATCTTTTTTCTGTATCCCAGAAGCACACTGATGCTTTGCCTATTCAGAACATCTTTTTTAAAAACCTCTCAGCAGAGGGCTTCCCTGGTGGCGCAGTGGTTAAGAATCCGCCTGCCGATTCAGGGGGCACAGGTTCGAGCCCTGGTCCAACTAGAGAAAGCCCGCGTGCAGCAACAAAGACCAACACAGCCAAAAATAAATAAATAAAATTGAAAAAGTCATGAGACCTTTAAAATGGTTAAGCACTTTTATAATAAGTAATATAATTATATGGTATACCTTAATAAAAGAAATAAAGTAAAATGAAATAAAATAAAAACACCAATTCTGAAATTATGCTTTGTACTCTTTTGAAAATCACTTGCTAGGCCTTTATTCCTTTACCTTTAAAATTAAAAGACAACACCTGTCTACAATGATTATAGGGTTTCCAGAAGGTCCAAATAAGATTCCAAATATATACAGGAACTCCCACAGGCCTCAAACACAAAGCATCATGGGATATAGATTGTGGTCCTTACCCCTGGAGTTGCATTCAGGAGGGTTCTCAAGTCGTTGAAATTACTTTCTGACAATTTCCGAGTCTTTTCAATGTGAGTCCTTATGTGTTGGTTCGCCACAAAACCATAGATGATACCAAAGCTGCAGGAAAAGGAAAGGAGAGCATTTACTGTGGGAGCCATGGCCGTGGCCAGGTGCAGAGCAGCCCACAGCCGGGAGAAGGCAGAAGGTCTTCCTGTGCAGAGAACCCCTGCTCCCCAAGCCCAGCCCCTCCACTGCTACAGGCTTCCTGCCTCCATCGCAAAATCCACGCACCACCAAATGTGGGCCACAGAACAAGACTCAGTCCTCTCAGGGAAGTCCTCTCCTTGAATATCCATTCAAGACACGTTGCTCAGTTAAATATGAGTCTTATAAATGGAACAATGTTCAGGAAATAGAAGTTACAAAGGTTATAAGACAGGGTGTGGAATACAGTCCCACTTCTGTACAGATGCGAATGTAGGTATACACTCTCCATGCAGGGCGTGCGCGCGCACACACACACACACACACACACACACACACACACTACGTGCATACCTCTGCTCCCCTCAAGAAGACTGTCAGGAAAAATACTAAAATGATAAGAATGGTTTGGGCTTTCTAATGTTTTTGGTTAATCTAATTGTCTTTGTTAGCTACTGCATTGTCCAGGTTGAAAGGAAATGTGAATTACTTTAGCATTAAAATACTATATAAGCTGCAAGCCATAGAGTATACACCGTCTCCTTCCACTTTATGTGAAGTACAAAATCAAACAAAATGATGGTGCCAAAAGTCAGTGGTTATATTCGGGGGAGGGGTGGGTAATGGTGTAGTTAGTGTGTTCACTTCATAGAAATTCGCACATATGTGCTTATGATAGGAACACTTTTCTCCATATAAAATGCACTTCAATAGAGTTTCAAAAACACTGCATGAGGGCTTCCCTGGTGGCACAGTGGTTAAGAATCCGCCTGCCAATGCAGGGGACACAGGTTCGAGCCCTGGTCCGGGAAGATCCCACATGCTGTGGAGCAACGAAGCCCGTGGGCCACAGCTACTGAGCCTGCGCTCTAGGGCCCGTGAGCCACAACTACTTAAGTCCATGCTTCTAGAGCCCGTGCTCCACAACAAGAGAAGCCATCGAAATGAGAAGCCTGCACACCTGCAACGAAGAGTAGCCCCTGCTCGCCACAACTAGAGAAAGCCTGTGTGCAGCAACGAAGACCCAAAGCAGCCAAAAATAAATAAATAAATAAAAACACCACATGAGAGGCATCTTACATGAAAAGCTACACTACATGAAAACAACAACCATATTTTTCGAGCCATCTGAAATGTCTACGTTTAATCATTTTAAGAGCTCTTAATGTCTACTAATTACTAACAATCCCCTGACAAATTAATTTGACCAACTGGTTTGTTTTTGTGTCAAGGCCTTTAAACATTAAAATGTTACATTTAAGATTGCTAATCACCAAGGCCCTGTTGGATTTAGCCACTAGATGGCAGCAAGAAATTATATACACTCATAACACACCCTACAGAAGTTACCTCCAGAAGTTAACAAAATTTTTAGTTTGTAATAAATTGTTAGTTTGTAACCATCCAATGGAAGGTGTAACTATGTTTCTAGAAGAAAATTTTGCAAATAATACGCAAACTTTTGGGGAAAAATTCTGATGGAGAATATGAATACTTCTGCTTCTTCACCAAAAGCAACATCTTAAACATGATGCATTCATATATTTACAGGTATGATGGCCAACTGCCCACTTTTGCACGAAAAGTCCCACATTCCCAGGAAACCTCTCAGTCTTGGGTAATTGGGGAGTCATTTGCCCCATTTCTGTCATGAGTCATTCCAAGGAGCATTGCTCGTGTGGTTACCAAAGGGGAAGGGGGAGGGGGATAAATTAGAAGGCTGGGATTTACATATACACACTACTATATATAAAATAGATAACCAACAAGGGGCTACTGTATAGCAGAGGGAACTATACTCAATATTTTGTAATAACCTATAAGGGAAAAGAATCTGAAAAATAATATATATATATCTCACCATGCCATACACCTGAAACTAACATGATAATGTAAATCAACTATACTTCAATAAAAAAATTAAAAAAATGTAAAAGATAGAGAAATAAACCTATTTTCCCATAGCAATATTACATAGGTGCATTGCCTTTCCAAACTAATCCCCCGAAGTCTGTAACACAATGTTGAACAACATTTCTTATGGTTAACAAGGTGCAGTGGGGACTTCCCTGGTGGTGCAGAGATTAAGAATCCGCCTGCCAATGCAGGGGACACAGGTTCAAGCCCTGGTCCAGGAAGATCCCACATGCCACGGAGCAACTAAGCCTGTGCTCCACAACTACTGATACTGTGCTCTAGAGCCCTCGAGCCACAACTACTGAGCCCACGTGAGACAACTACTGAAGCCCGCGCACCTAGAGCCCGTGCTCCACAACAAGAGAAGCCACTACAGTGAGAAGCCCGCAGACCACAAGGAAGAGTAGACACCGCTAGCCACAACTAGAGAAAGCCCGCGCACAGCAATGAGGACCCAACACAGCCAAAAATGAATAATAAATAAATTTAAAAAAAAAAACAACCAAGGTGCAGTGGAATATGCAATAAAGGAGGAACATGAGACTTGGGTTCTGGTCTCACAACTGCCACTAACTCATACTGTGTGAGCTTGAGAATGTCCCTTCCCTCTGTGAGCTTCAGTTGGCAGCAAAAACTAGAAATTAGATTAGATCAGTGCTTCGCAGACTGCAAAGGAGAGGGGTACTGGATGTCCACAAGGTGTCTTCAATTTTTTTTTAAGTTTGGGTTCATGTTGATGATAATCTTTAAAAGATCTAATTAACAATATCCTCTGACATTTGAAGGGACCACCTTAGAATCCATTTTTGTCGGTCTCAAGTCTGCATTGGTATTTATGAGGCTGGCATTACACCACAGCAATAATAGTTATTAAATGATTCACTCATGCAAAATAAGGCCAAACGACCCAAAATAATGACTTTGGAGTAGTGTCAACAGAAGGGGGAAAAAAGCTGAGTCATAGTAATGTACCTGGGACTTTATGTACCATGCCAATTTTCAACCATTCTGCACCATGACAAGTCAGGATCACCACCTGAATATACCTGCCCACCAGAGGATTTCACACTGGGGGCCCTTGCTCTCTCCCCATCATGTCCAAATTATTTGTCATTCGTCATGCTCCAGACCCATTTTTCTCATATAAGTCAAAGTGAACTTGGGAAACAAACAGCAAGTCCAAGTCCATGTGGCTTTCCCTGAACCCCCTAGATAGGAGAAGGACGTCTTGCCTTGAACTCCCGGAGGTCTCGCCCTGAAGTTCTGATGGGTTTTTCTTACTTCATACTCTATTTTGCCTTCATTTCCACCTATGTTTAACTTCCCTAAAAAGAGGTGGAAACTGCTTCTTTGTAAACCTTGGGTAATGCAGGGTCTCGTATCCTCAGTGGGTGATCAGTGAAGGCAGATTTAAGGACTGGGCTTGTTTCATCTGATCCATTTAGAAGATTAGCCATATGTTCAGAATGTCCAAGTCAGAAACTATCTTTGTTCCTTTATTGAATAAATGCTGTTACTCCAAAAATCATCAATCAGTAAACACAGCATTGCAATACAATGCTGAATTTCAATACACCGTATTTAAAAGGACACATTTCTGTTACTCAGTTATAGATCTAATTAAAATGAAAGCATTAATCATTTTTAAAAAACTGTACTAAACAGAATTCTGGGATAGAATTTAGCAACTTTCAAAGCTGATTTTCACACTCATAACTCATTGTAAATTTTATATTTAAATTAAAGACAGCAAATTCAAATGCCTACACAGGCAGGCAGAAAGCATGAAGGGCAAAGTGCCTGGTATGGACCTGTGGGAGCTGGAGATAAAGATGGGGGTGGGCAGATGCTCTGTGGCTCCAGTAAGTGCTACCATGATGGAAGAAGACCAGATCTTCCAATTATTCACAAAAATCTGGGAATCTGGATTCATATGTAAAATCTCCCATTTCAAATTTCTTTTCCCATTTTTAAATATTAGCAACAAATCAAAGAAAACAATTTTAAATACTACACAAATCAATTGATGGTCTCCATTTGTAATCCCAAATTTAAAACCCTTAGTTAAACACAAATAGAGAATTTAAAAGTTATTCTTTTTGTTGTTGTTGATTTAGACATTCCTTATTATTCAATGTTCCTCTAAGCATGCACACAAAAAAATCACATGAAATTAATGTTTTGTTTTGTTGTTTTTAACACCAGTCAACTATTAGGATATGACAATGAGGGAAATTCACCTCACACAAAAAGGGAATAAAATTTCAATCAAATGATAGTCAAATGACTATCAATTCTCTGGCATTGACACAAAAGCCTTTAAGCTACCGAAAATTTTATGTAGTACAACAAAATCTCTTGAAATTTTTAGCAGAAGATAGGAATTTATTTTTATGACATATTAGCACTATAACTTCTGTATTTTATATGGACAGACCGATTTTCTCTACTTAAAAGTAAATACTTAAAGTTTTTAGAGTATGGCTAAACATTTAGGATTTGTAGCAGTTTTTTTCTACCAATTTCTACTGACAATGAAATTAGCCAATAAGAGCCAAATAAATGCTCTGTCTGTAACTGATCTCTTACTTTTTAAAGATAATTTTTCAATTTCGATTTCAACTTTATATAACTAATTCTCTCATTAAACAAGTCTCATGATTTCCAAGGCATGCTAGCTCAATTTCTTTTCTGGAAGCTTGTGGCCTCCACACCAGGAATTGACATCACATTGCAACAACAACAACAACAAAAAAAAAAAAAAAAAAAAAAAAGGACTTTGAAAATAGCCACCTTCCTGAAAAGGACTGGGATTCAGTTTCACCACAGTAATTGGCAAATGCTGACTTTTGGGAAACTTAGAAATAACCTCTATTCTGGAGAAATAAAGGCACAGCTGTTCCTTTTTGTTGTTGCTTATAACCTTTTTGAAATTCTGAAAAATGCAGTGATGACAAATGCAAAGGAACGGAGAGAAAAATTGGCTTTTTCTGGAGTAAGACACATCTGCTTAAACAGTCCACAGTGAGACATGGAAATGTAATCTTCTGCTGATGGTCAAACAGACTTACGTAAACATATGTCAACGTCTATGGAATTCAAACACTCTGCAGCTGCCTTTGGGAAAGCTCAAATGGAAAAAGAATATGACCACATATATTCCACACATATTAGGGGATCTTTCTCATTAACACCTATGCCTTTCTCAATTAAAAAGAAAAGATTTCAAAATTTTTAATAAAATGGGATGGATGAAAAATCAAGACTAATTTAAAAACCAACTTCTTTTTAAATTGTAACAGCATTCAGCCACAAAAAGGAACTGAGCCTGATAAAAGGCGAGTAGACCGCTCTGGGCTTCTGAAAGAATTTTTTAAAAATCATATACAAAGATTATTTATCACTAGTATCCAAGCTCTGCTGAGGTCGATGGAAGCAGAGGCTAATACCTCGTTTTCTTTCTCTTTCCGCCTTCTAATTTTGTGGACATTCTTTCCCCTCTTATTTCATTCTAATCTTCTGATTTTGTGGACATAAGTTTCTTCTCCTTTTTATCTAATCATAATATGGAAATTTCTGTTTTCTCCTGGTCTTTAATCTTCTTGGCTAGTTCTGATTACGTGAAAACAATTACTCAACTCATGCTGTTGAAGATACTTGCAAACCAGTAGGTGTTCTAAAATGATGACATCAAAATAGCTATTTAAATTAAAAAAAAATTCAAAGCAAAGAAGTTTAAACTTCTAGTCTGAATTCAAAGTAAACAAAACAATCTCAAATACTACTCTTATTTAGACCTATTTATAATCCTTATATAAATTCAATGTATTATGTGAAATAAATTAGTTTAAATTTGTCACTTAGCCTCAAATAGTTGATCAGCTTTGGTTTAATTGTACTGAAATTTAAAATTGTTATATTAATTAATAAGTTTTACTCGGGTGGGGAAAATATCTTAGCTGACTGTGTAGGATAGAATCACAGATTTCTTTTTAAAGAATTTTCTAAACTAAAATATACTCAGGAGAAAAAAAACTTACCTAAATGTGTTTGATGGGTCTGAGTTCTCAACAATAAAAGATATATTTAGCATTCATTTTATATAAAATGAAAGCCAAGTTTACTTCTGACATTGTAACTTTAATGTTTATATATCTTTGTATTTAAAACCTCATATAAATAATTCAATCAGTTCAGGGTGAACTATAAAGTATATATTGCATAATTATATGTAATGCAAATAAGAGTGCAATTTAAAAACAGAAACCCAATACAGGACATATGTTCCATTAAAAAAACTGAAAGCCCATTATTACATACGTGAACATTTATTTGGGTAAATGAGTACATGCAATAAAGAATTTTCCTGAAGTTACATCATATGTATTTATATCAAGTGAAAATTCTTAACTTGTTAAATAAATAATCATGCTAACAGGAAGCCCTCAGGGCAAGTATTTTCAAAAGGCACTTTGTCACCTGAGCCTCATCTTTGATGTCTAGGGTATACAAAAAGGAAGACACACGGCTGTCCAAGTCTTTGGATGAATGAAGGATGTAAGTTTCAGGCTTAAAGGACATGCACAAAGGTCTGAATGGTCTTTGGGCTATAACGGACATTCTTCTGGTAGCTGGGGGGAGGTCACTACTCCCACAGCTGTAGGGTCTGTACATTCCTGAAAATCCTTCAAACACAAAGCAGAGAGACAGGGGAAATCTGTAATTACCACTGCCCCCATCCTAAGCTGCCTTTCAGAATTCAATGTGAAGAAGAAGTTAAATTCAAATTATGGACAGAGAGAACAGGGACACAGAGGGAAACAGGAGAGAGAGAGACAGAGAAACCCACACCCCCGTCTTGCAGATGAAACACACCCACAAAAACTACCTAGTGGTTAAACAAGGGTGCATGAAATTAGCTAACACATTCACTTGGATCCTGTTTATAAGTATACTGTTAAGGTCTATTTTTTTTTCTTTTCAACATCTTTATTGGAGTATAATTGCTTTACAATGGTGTGTTCGTTTCTGCTATATAACAAAGTGAATCAGCTATACATATACATATATCCCCATATCCCCTCCCTCTTGCGTCTCCCTCCCTCCCACCCTCCATATCCCACCCCTCTAGGTGGTCACAAAGCACCGAGCTGATCTCCCTGTGCTATGCGGCTGCTTCCCACTAGCTATCTACTTTACATTTGGTAGTGTATATATGTCCATGCCACTCTCTCACTCCGTCCCAGCTTACCCTTCCCCCTCCCCATGTCCTGAAGTCCATTCTCTACGTCTGTGTTAAGGTCTATTATTTCACTATTTTCAGCAGAAGGATATCTGTTCAAAAAAACTGACTGCTTTGCAATCAGTAGCAGTGCACTGGCTTTTGCTTTTTGTGGGGAATTTTTGGTTTTCTAAATTTAATTTTTGGTGTACTTAATTCAGTAAGTAATACTTGAGTGTGGTAGATAATTCAAAAGAAACAAGAAGTCTGGTTGCAGTAAGAAGCGAGTTCGCTTCCCTCCCCTTCACAGCCACCAATTTCCTTCTCAGAGGCAACTCGCCTGGCCAGGGTCTCGGCAATCCTTTCACATGGTCTCTATGCAAACATAACCAAGTGTTCACATCCCCCTCCTTTTTTGTTTTTAATCACTGGTGTTGTGTTCTACACGTGGTCTACAAACTGCTTTTCTCACTGCATCTCACCTGGGGACTGTTTCGTATCAGCAACTCTAGAATTGGGAGATTGGGATTGACATGTATACACTAATATGTGTAAAATAGATAACTAATAAGAACCTGCTGTTTAAAAATAAAGATTTGTTTTTTAAGTTCCTAATAAAAATGAGAAAAATAAAAAACAAAAAAAACTGGGCATATAATTAGAAAGTTAACTCCATCCAACAATATTCTCCAATTCCCCAATTCAAGGACTCTACCCATCTGTATGGCACAGGGAACTATACTCAGTATTTTGTAATAACCCATAAGGGAAAAGAATCTGAAAGCAAATACATATATTTATATATATATATATAAATAACTGAATCACTGTGCTGTACACCTGAAACTAACATAATATTGTAAATCAACGATACTTCAATTAAAAAAAAATTTCCTTGCAAAAGATCCCTTCGGACGTACAAATCAACTAGAAATACTTGCTCTGCCTTCCTGTATGCTGCCTGTTTCGAGAGAGCTATTTAAGAGGAAGGAGACGCTGTCCTGGGAGGTGAATGCTTTCTTCAGTCCCAGATTTATCAGGATGGCTTCAAAATGAAAAAAACCACGGGGTTGTCTTATCACATAAACTAGAGCAGCCTGGTTACAGCACTAATTTCTGCTTATAGTGATGTGCTGGGCAAGCATTTTTGCTCTCTCTTTTCTGTTTTCTGTTTTTTGTATTTTGTTGTTGTTTCCAACTCATGCTCAACAGTTAAAACACAAGAGATTTCTCATCAACCTAAAACACAATCAGCTGTTGTCCAAGATGCTACTTGCCTTATAAATATACAAATCACCAAGAGGGAGAGTGTGAAGTAGCTCTTGAGGGAGGCCCCATTTTTCTTCTGTCGCTGGTGCATTTCTCCACCACACTTGTTACAGCAACGACACAAACTAAAGACAAACCCCACCAGAGGCATCAGAATAATGAACAGCAATCCCAGGACAGCACAGATAATAATCCCGATCTCATAGTAGATAATCTGCAAGTCAAACAAAAGAAACAGCACATACTGTAACATAAAATTACACGTAGAACATTCCACAGTGTACACATTCCATGCTTTTTAAGCTATTTGCCATCATGAGTTAAATCTTGAGGGGTGTGTGTGTGTGTGTGTGTGTATGTGTGTGTGTGTGTGTGTGTGTCCATTTTGAAGATCCTTCTTGAAACAAAGGAAGCAGAGATCTGAGTTACCAGAATATGGGATCAAGCACTTACTACCTTCTTTCAACTTTGGGAAAATAGCCAAATTCAGGGTCAAGTTGCAAATGGTGTCATTTCAACCCCAAAGGTATTTTGTTTGTTTTTAAACGGCATGACAAATTTTGGCAGAAGTCCTTGCATAATGAATAATCTATACCAAGGATGTTTTTCACCAGAAAGATAGAACTAGTAATAGTTATTAAGGATTCAAAGTAGTTTGGATTGGATCGATTAATGACAAATTCATATTTTGTTATGAAAGAATCTGGAATATATCTAAATTTAGAAAAAAAGGCTCAGACTTTCCAAATCAGACATGTTACTCACAGGCCACTCAGTTTCCCCACCCATGTACTGGGAATAAAATACGTACCTTATAAGGTACGTATAAGGTACATATAATAAAATAGGTACCTTATACGTACCTTGTGAACATTGCAGATAATGTATGATTAGTGATGAGGTGCTATGGAAAGTACCTGGCGTGGAGCAGACACTTGCTAAGTGCCCCTTTCAGGCTGCTGAGCCCAGCCTCACTAGCTAAGTCTCAGATAGCTCCTAGGTTCCTAGGTACTAGCACAATAGCTAGACACAATCAAGTGACCTAAACCTATTTTCATAATCACTGATGGCTTTATTCCAGGCTAAATAAAAATTAATGCAACAGGATGATAAAACTCGTTCTCATTCCAATTCATGTGTGCAGTTACTCACATTTCCATAAAGCAAGACACTTTAAAAGAATGGCAGAAAATTACAGGTTGGCGGTTTGCAACCTGTAATGGTTTGTAATGGACCAGCTAGATAACAATACATTCTGAAGCCAAGCTGAGCAAAGGAAAACGAAACCCAAGCCTTGTTCCTTGAAGCAAATGTGATGTCTTAGGAGAGAGCAGTGAACTTGGAGTCAGAGGACCTGCTTTAAATCCCAGCAGGGGCGGCTTTTAATTCTCTAAACTAGGAAATGTGACATTAGCATTAATGTCATCAGCATATTGTGAGGGACAGATAATTAAATGAGTTAATGTGTAAACAACTAGCAAAGTGCCCAGCACACAGCAAATGTTCTGTCAGTATTAGCTAACTCGTGGGCAAACGCTTATGCGTATTAAGCAAGGTGCACATGGCACTTGAATATTATCTACTTCCATATTAAGGTTAAAATGCTAAAAAGAAAAAAAGTGATTGCAATTTTGATGCAGCCTTCTTAAGGTAAGTTGGACACCACGGCCATGAAAAGTCGTTATTTGCTGGTGTGTAACCCACCCTTGAAGACTCACATCATTGGCCAACTGAGAAGCCAGCTCCAGACACTCCAAATTCTTACTTACTTTGCTATCTTTCTCAGCAAATAGTCTAAATTGTTACTATTTTTAGAAATTGTTTCTGGGAATTTCCTGGTGGTCCAGTGGTTAGGACTCCACGCTTCCACTGCAGGGGGCATGGGTTTGATCCCTGGTCGGGAAACTAAGATCCTGCAAGCTGCATGGCGCAGCCAGAAAAAAAGTTGTAACACTGAACCCCAAAGTCTGGCCAAGATCTGGCAAGAACCTAAATTATTTCCTGATATACCAAGATCTCCGGAGTGCTTTGTGGATGGACTGTGTTGAAGAGAAGCTCAAGGTTTAAATTTGCAGATGGGTTGCTCTTCTTTCGTGGGCTACAAAAGCTGAAAGAGAAGATGGAAGATGATGGCAGAAACAAAAAGGAAACAATTTAAAAGTCATCACAGTGGAGATGACAGTGAACAGAAAGTTCTGGCAAAAGCGTCACACCACTCGCGGGCTTTAGACGGAGCAACATGAAACAACAAGTGAGGACTTTACCTTCAGAATCAAGACTACATTTTCTGGCTGAGGAAGTCAAAGCCGTCGCAGAGTTTGTGCAAGCAGAGGCAGCGTGCATCAAGAAAACAGAAAACATTACTGGAGTCATTAACCGCAACTGAGACCATTAATATCCCACACAGAGGAGATCAAGGGAGGGGAGGATGACACAAGACCGGAACATAAAGGGAGCATTTATTAGACAAACAGGGTTTTGGGTACAGTCAAGCTCTAGGGCTCACATTTGGATTTACACTGGATTTCTTGAAAGGTTCTTAATCAGTATGCTAATTAGTTATGGACAAGGGGAACCAGAGGGAAAGTTATAAATGCTTAACACACAACCACAACCACATGGTCTCCATGAAACAGAGAATCAGGGGCTGCCTAGAACCCCAGAGCCCAAGGCACCAACTTCCAAGTGTCCTTTTAAAATGACAATCTTATGGTATCATTCCCTTGTTTAACAGCATTCCATGGAGTCCCACCATGTTTAATTCAAACTCCTCCACGTGGTCCTATGTTATTTAATGCTGGCTTCACGTCCCCATTCTTCTTGAGCACTCGAGTCCCCAGAAAGCATCATGGTCTCTCTCCCTTTCCTCACTTTGGGCTCCCTCTTGCTTGAACCTTATTCCCACCACTCTTCCACCGATGAAACTCAAGTCTGAGTTTGGATGTTGCTTTCTCCAGGAAGTCTGTCTTGATAACGACGTCTGGGTTTGCTGTACATCCCTCCTTCCTGATGCCATGGAGTCCTACACTTGTCCTTTCACAGTGCTCACCTCATTTGCTCAATTTATAAGACTATCCTTCTTTTTGGAAGAGGGAGGTGACACACGTATGAAGAGGGACAGAGTCATTATTGTTCTTATAGTTGACTTAAAATGTCCTCATGTGGTTAAATAAAATTATGTGGCTCCATGGTGTTCCCCGGATGACGTTTTTCAAATTGTCTGGTCCAGGAAATCCAAGTTTGGAAGCCATTGCCTTAGCTGGTAGATTTTCACAGGTGCGGAAGAACAATGTTTGTGACGGTAATAAACTTTAAAGGCAGCATCATCTGAAATGTTGGGATGGGCAGTTCATGTAACATGCCCCTGGGGACCCACAGGGCATCTTGAGTGACCCCAGCCTCCCTTCCTGGGTCTGGGCCCCACGGGCTTGTTACCTCCCAACCTCACCAATCATAAACCCCTCACAGTGTGTGTTAAAAACACTCACTTCAGGCCCCTCCCCTGGAGAAGTGTCAGGGGATTTGGGTAAGACCAGGAATCTGTCTTTAAAACAAGTCCCGTGTCGTGATTATGATTAAGTGCCTCTTCAGTCTTGGTGTATAAATACCTCAACTCTTTCACCTTCCCACGGGCTTATTCCCACACCAGTGTCTTCGGTGTCTAGCACAGCTCCTCTAACAGGATGGAGCTCTGTTGCCCCCAGTGGCGGGTGGCGGAATGATACACCCTCTACAGGCGGCCCTCCCTCCACTGTGTCACCTCCCACTTCACAGCCAGGGTTCCCTGCACCTCCCAAATAAGTGACTTGCCCTGGAGTCCCTGACTCAGGGTCGGGTCTGCTTCGGGGACTCTGACCAAACACACCCAGCATTTATCTCCCTAAAGCCAATCAGAAAGCTCTCTTCCCAAGGAGCCTTGGCTTCTTTGGTGTCTTTGCTTAACCAAATCCCTCTACCTTGGATAACTGGAAAACATGATCCAATTCCACACCTAGGGTAGGATTCCGTTCATTCATGTGGGCCCAGTTCTGGCTCCTTTCTCTACACCAGCTCCACCCAAACGGTTTTTATCCATTTGTAAAGACACCTGAGGTGGAGAGGAGATCAGGAAGTAGGGGGTCCCCCAGCTTACAGGAACTCCAAGTCTAATATCGAGCCAACCATAAAGGACTCGTCCAACCGAGAGTCCTGCCATGGACGGTGGCAGCCAACTCCGGCTCATACTTGTCAGGCTGCTGAGAGTGACCTCAGAGTCTGAGGACCTGGTCCTCTAAGGCTTGGGCCCAGCCTCTCACGCCCAGCTCGTTCCTTGCCAGAGCTAACTGGCATTCAGGTGCTAACGGCATGCAAATTTTCAATATAAATATAAAAGCAAAGGTCGTTTTATTCTGCCCAGGGAAGCAGGCACACATGGGCAATCATGTTTGGAAGATATAAATGAAGCCAGTGGCATTGAAGAATGAAAATGCTTTCTGTGGTAGGAGGGAAGGTGTAGGCACTAGTGTGTATCTGGCTCATCCTCTTTTATACACATAAATGGCCTTGAGATGAGGACTTCCTCTTTGGCTTCTGCATTCATTTTTCCCTTAAGTATCATTTTATTGCAAATTGAGAATATGCAGCCACTGTTCCCACCACTGGGCAAGAGTTCACGGCTGTCACACCCGCTGGAGACACTGTCATTCACCTTTGTTGTGCTGGCCATTAAATAAATAAAAGTCCACTGGTACCTTTATTGTTGTCTTGACAACCACCTTTGTACCAGGAAAGGATGGAACGAATCGTCTGACCCTGCAGGACTAATAGCTTGACAAACAGATTCAACTAATTTTTATTATCCTAACATTCAATGCAAAAACATTCGTCTGTTTATTTCATTGGCAGCCGACATTCATCATAGGCCAAAATCGAAATAACACACTCTTCTGTTTAGGTAAGTTAATCTCGTGGATGCAAACAGAGTGAATTAACAGCACCTTAGCCCTCACCCTAACCCTAACCTTGGTATTAAGTAGAGACATGAAAGGTGCCTGGATACTTTCTGACAATACTGTTGTCCACTCATCTGAGTGAGGCCTCCAAGGCCCTCCCCTGATCTGGCCCCAGCTCACCTGTCCTTCCCCTTCCTCTCACCCACCGTCTCCATCCCCGTGCTTCTTCCCCTCACACCTCATCCTCTGCTCACGTGGTCCCCACAGCTTGGAACGCCAGCAAAGCCGCCTCCCCACCTGTTCAGCCCTGCTTATCTTTTTAACAACAAGCTCCCACATCACTTCCTTGTGGAAGAGCTCTGGTAAGAATTAATTCTTTTTCTTCTACAAGTATGCATGTGTATGTGAAAAGTACGCATGCCTGCTTCTAGGGACGTTCAAACCATTCCATTTAGTTAAGGGGTTCTCATCCCTTGTCTAAAAAACGTAGCATAAGACTTCCTTTAAGGAAATTTTAGTTTTTCAATAACATACAGCTTGAAAGGCGAATGTTTCTTCAAATGCTACTTTTGAAATTTCTGGTGTAGTTCAAATGGGATTTATAAGGCATTTCAATACTCCATTAGTCAAGAAAGGTTACTAAATTCACAGGTAAAACAACTAGTTGTTTAAAGATTTACTTTCAAATCAGCCAAAGTTTTGCTCATATTTATTTTCTGCTAACAAATTCATCCATCAAAATTACCTTCTCATAATCCGTTGACAGGTCAAACTCCTTCTGTACAACTTTTCTTAAAATATCTGGGGGAAAAAAGCCACAAAACAATGGCACGATTACCTTTTCAGTAAAAATATAAAATGCATATTTAGAAAATAAAGGTCTCTATGTGCTCACAAATGATTGAACCTCAAGAGAGTATTCTTATACTTTTATTCCTCTTTCTTAGTGCAAGTAAATAATTGACCTAATGAGGCTCTAACCAGAAGCAAAGAATGGAGAAAAAATATTTTCGACCTACGATTTTGCCAGTGGCAAAATTAGAGGGTTGCCATCTTTAAGAGTTTTCAGTTTCTCACAGAACGCCTTAATATTTACCAGCAAACTACATACACCTCATTAACAGTCACTAATAAAATGTTACATTGATATTGCTAATTCTTTTTTGTCAATAAATCAAGTTTAATTAATTATTATTTATTAAATTGCCAACACCGCCCCACCCATATGTTGATTCTGCCTGCTCAGCCATACAAACTACAAGAGCAGAGCGACAGAAACCATATGGTCTCCAAAGCCTCAAATCTTTATTATCTGGCCCTTCACAGAAAAAGGCTGCCCTCCTGGTCTATATGAACATGTTGACAGGACACTGAATCACAAGGTTTAAAGTTTTAATGTGACCAGGGCGCATGATTTTTGCTGGTTAATATACGTAAGCCAAGTTGGACTGACAGCACCACTAGCCACAGGAGATAATGAATCTCTAAACTCTAAATGTGATGTTTCTTTTAAGTTGGAAAATGCATTAACATTTGCACGCAGATTAGGAACATCAGATTTCCTTAGGGAATTGACTCCATTTATCCCTACTGTTTTTTGCCCCATAGCCCATGAAATTGCTTTCTTAATTATTTGGAACCACAAATGCAATTTATTCTTTAATACTTCTACTACATAATATTTTACAAATGAAAGGAATCTTACAGTTAACCTAATCCGAGAGCTCTGAACATGAGCCGTCCCTCTCCGTTCTCCAAGCAGTGCAAGAAAAACCCAAAATGCTAAGCAAAACTGACTTTTTCTGGGCATGCTCATTTGGGGCATTTTAAAATTCTCACATAGCTCAGGAGCCACCTCGTATCCTGATTCCCCCATCTAGTAATGATATAGCAGAGCTGATGGCCGGATAGGGAGGGTGACTTGTCTAAAATCAGTGATTTGTGAGGCCAGACCCAGGCCCAGGTCTTCCTTCCCCTGGTGCGAGGTCCTTCCCACACTGCACATTGTCTTCTGCCCCAGGAATGAGCTTCTGGAATGCTAGGACTGTATCCCGTATAAGCACTTCCAAAGTATACTACTGGGGGTCGCAAATGAAACCCCACGGTGAACCCTTTTTTAAAGCAAAGACATTCACATGTACAGGCCAGGAAACAAAGCAAGCCACTTCCCCACAGGGTCTTCTGGAAAACAACTTCCCACCTGCACGGAGCAGATAGATACGTGGATCAGACCTGTAAAGGATGTGCTGCAGGAACAGAGATTTTCAAACTGGTAGGGAACCCTGGGAACCCTAGAGTTTCTCCAAGGTACCTTGGGGGCAACCCAGGATCACAGGTGTTCTCCGGCCTTGAACCAGTCTCTTTGCTTTAGTCTGCTGCACACACGTAACAGGCGCTGCTCTAGTAGAGCTCTGTGGAGGTGAGCCAATGCCAGAGAACATGGCTTGTGTACCCATGGCAACCTCTGGGAAACAGTGATATTCCTCTCTGTCAAACAGATGCCCCCATCAGTTTGCTTGAAGACCCAGCCCCTCCTGAGTCCTTCTGTGATGCTGGTGGTCCTGGGTGTCCCAGGCATGGTCCCAACTACATCCAATGACAACACTCACTGGCAGGTGATCCCTGTCCTTTGGCTGCCAGCTGGCCCTGACCCTCTGGCGAAGCTGATCCTTGCTGTACTGGCTAAAAACCCATCCCAAGACTTTGGAGCAGAGATGATCTCCCTTCCCGTGGTTTACAGTAGCACTGTCTTACAGAAATCTATCTCAAGCCACATAAGTAATTTCAAATTTTCTAGTAGTTCCATTTAAAAACATGATTAGTTTAAAATTAATTTTAATATGTTTTACTTACTCCGAATATATGCAAAGTAGTATCATTTCAAGATATCATCAGTGTAAATATTAATGAGCTATTTACAGTCTTATTTTCATACTAAGAGTTCAGAAGCCGGTGTCAATGCCCTTTAGTTCAGACAAGCTACAGTTCAAGTGCTCCATGGACACACGTGGTTAGTGGCTCCCGCACTGGACAGCACAGGCCCAGAGGCGGCAGATAACCCTGCCCACTCTCACCCCGGAGCAATTCCATTTCCCCCAAAGCCTCAAGGCCTCTATCTGTTTCCTTAATGCCCCCTCCTTCCCAGCATCCCCTGTCACAAAAACACAGAATGGGCGTCCTTCACGCTCAGGACCACAATATCCATTTTTCCCTTGGCTTCCCTGTGTATCTCTAATTAAGCGGCTCTTAATCAGGGTGAGTGAACATCACAAATGCCTGTACAGCACAACCTAAGCATCTTTACTTGACAAGCCCCGACATTAACCTTCTGCTGCTCACACCTCATCCGGGAGCCCATGGGACCCCACACTAGGAAATTCTATCTCAGATCTAATAGGTTCACTGCTGGTGAGAACTTTGAATCCATTACGGTCCATCTCAGAAAGCACGTGGAAGAACCGGGGTCTCACTTCTGCCCCACACTTTTCATGGTTCCCAAGTGTCACACTCGTTCTACTGCATCCCAGTCCTTTGCCTTTGTCTTTCCTGGCCAGCTCATAGAAGGCTTCTGGTGGAAACCGTCTCAGCCTCTGGGTCGCCTGCATCCTCATGGTGGAGGGGGCCGTGGACAGGATGTGACCACTGGTTGGCTTGCGAGCTGGACCCAGGCACTCAGAAGCTGCTCACCCCTCCCCTGCCCGTGGAACGTCCGTTCTGCCCACCCATCCCACACTATGACTGGGTTCAAGGATGCAATCTTGAGAGAGTAATGTGTAGTTGAGACCATCTGAATGGGCTACATAACTGAATCCAGTTGAGACCACTACATGAACTTTTAAGATTCAGGCAGGTGGGTGCGGAGATCTACTCATCTTACAGCTGCTCAAGACAAGCCTCGTAAGGAAGTTCCCTTCCTTCTTAAACCTGCCACCGTCCCATCTGGAGGGCTCCGCCTCTTACTCAGTCCCTCCTTGCCCCCCAGTTTCAGATATCACTTGGGTCCCTCCCAAGGCTGTGAAGCAATCCCTCAGCAAGTTCCAGGGCTCCAGAGCTGTCTGTGGTGTGGATGCTGCACAAACACAATACTTCTTTACCAAAAAAAAAAAGAAAAAAGAAAAAATGCTGCTTCCGCTCCATAGATCAGACAGGACCCCTGAATACTGTGCCTAGTTCCTTGTATTGCCTGGTGGGTATTAGCCATCAGCACGCAGGTGGCACAGAGCCCCAAACAGAGAACATGCAAACTGGAAACCTCGGCTTCGCCTTGGTGCTCACCAAAGATGACCGTACCGTGACCAACATCAGCTCTGAGAGCTTCCAAACGAACAGATTCAACCCTAACATTCTCCATTGTGTCTACCTGCTTCTTCTCAGCCCTGAGAAGGCGTGCACAGCTCAAAGCAGGTTGTAAAATGATGTCATGATGGCAGTGGGTTCTGTTTGTTGCACGAATCCTGGTGACTTAAACCTGACCTAGTCTTCGGGTCATTCAACAATATTCAACCACCATGTTAAGCGCCTACAGGGTGCCAGGTGCTGTGATCATGATAGAAAGGAGTAAGACCTCTTGCTTGAGAAACCACGGTCTTCTCCTGCCCTCCGTGAGACTTCAGTGTGGACAATAGTGACCCTTTGTCCTTCCAGAACTGAGGGAGGATCTGCTGAGATGGGGCCTGAAAGGCAACGAGCACCGGATTGGACAGCTCCAGGAGGCCGGTGAGTTCTCCTTGCCCTGAGCTCGGAGGGTGGTCCGGCCACCTTTTTCATGCCCTGCTCCATTTCTCACTGTATCTTTCCATGCTCTTTTCCATAACATAATAGTTGCCTCTTAAGGTACAGCAGTGGGAGGGAAATATGTAAGCAGGCAGATGAGAAAGTTATTTTCATGGCAGAAGACTGTTTCTCAGCATCTGACTCTGTGGGTCTTCCTGGAATGACAGGGACTGTCTGTCAGCCTCTCTGTGCTCAGCCCCTAGACCTTACAGTGTCTTCTTATCTGGGACTTACTTTAAATTTCATGTGATGATGGAAATTAAGAAATGTTGCAGCAAGAGCGAATTCTGACCCCTTGGTTATACCACCAGGTTACAAAGTAGTTTGGTTTTGTTTTTGGCTCTTCGTGTGTGTGTGTGTGTGTGTGTGTGTGTGTGTGTGTGTGTGTGTGTGTGTAACTTCTCTATGAGTTTTTTGATGTCTGAAGCTACACAAGCAACATAAAATAAGAAAAGTGTCTTGTGCAGGATCCATCTATAACAGACTCATCTTCCTCATCTTTGACAAGATATTTGTTCCTAACTGGTTTCTTTTAATACATATGTAGGTTCTGAACCAAGCCAGGCAAAGTGCAAGTTCACTTTTGGAATGTTCTCTCACAAAATGGATAGAGAACTTAAAAACCCCAGTTGTTGGCAGGTCATTTATCAGATTTGTGACAAATTTAAGGGCTCCTGGAAAGATTTTGCTGATAATATCTATTTGACAACTCAATTAAGTTAGGTCTCTTAATTTAAAAATGTACCACGGGCTTCTCTGGTGGCGCAGTGGTTAAGAATCTGCCTGCCAGTGCAGGGGACACGGCTTTGATCCCTAGTCCGGGAAGATCCACCTGATGCAGAGCAACTAAGCCTGTGTGCCACAACTACTGAGCCTGCGCTCTAGAGCCCGTGCTCCATGACTACTGAAGCCCACGCACCTAGAGCCCGTGCTCCGCAACAAGAGAAGCCACGGCAATGAGAAGCCCATGCACTGCAACTAAGAGTAGCCCCTGTTCACTGCAACTAGAGAAGGTCCACGTGCAGTGAAGAAGACCCAACACAGCCAAAAAAAAAATGTATCACACCTTTCATCTTCTAAATTGTGTTCCTGCCATTTACTGGGGACAGAATCTCCCCAAAGTGCGAAACTATATTAAGAAGTATTTTTGATAAAGATATTTTTATTTCTGACATAAAATAGGCATTTAGTATGTTGTAAATCACTCTACTATATGTAAAACAATATTATTATAATGCAGTTCTTGCTAAAATATTATATATAATGTTAATTTTGTTCATAGTTGTTAATTTTTCTGCCAAAAGTATTCGAATTTTAGGTTGCTTTGTTTTAAAAGGCTTTAGAAAAGCCTTTTAGTCAAGTCTTATATTCAGGTTATTTTAATTTCTACCTGATGTTTTCTAGTTTCTTTGACCAGATGCAACACTATGGGATTATTAATATTAAACCTAAAATTAAGTTATAGACTTAGAAGTATTATGGTGTAAGCATTAAAATTAGAGAGTAAAATGTTCAGAACAGGTTTTTCTATATGAACAAATGTTAGAAGGTGAATCATTATTTTTTCCTAAATATCAGGTTAAATTTGTTATTATACTTTGAACTCTTATTAATAAAAAATTACCCACACACAGAGTTAGCCCTCTTGGGCACTTAAAGTGTTTACCTGGAAATGTGATTAATTAAGAGCATAAATAGTGTTAAGTGTCCCCCTGTGGAGATGCCCACAGTGTCCCCCATTGACCCCCAGTGGCACTCTTTTATACTCACAGGGTCTGGGGGTCTCTGTACTAAGAATGACTTAATCTGTTAATTTGTGCATTAAATCAACACTGGTCAAAGTGAAAGAGATTATTCACATTTTTACTAAAGCTATTAGTTTTATAAGTAGAATAAAACAATATTCAAGTTCAATTTAAAGTCCTACCAACACTGGGCTTCTAAATACATAACTTTAGTAAACTAAACATTACTTAAAACATAACTTTAATTGTTTCTTTCCAGGCACAAAAGACTTCCGTCTACACCAAATTCCTGAGAGGATGAGGGGCAGGTAGGCAAACCAAGTGGAATGCCTGACAAGTCCTGATAAAACACAAACTTAGACAGTTTGAAAAGTGTGAACTTCTTGGATGTGCTGGCATGACACCGGGTGTGGAAGAGCTAGTGGCATTTTGCCCTGAGAAGGGCGTTTAGGGCAGTGCTCAGTATGTTACACTAACCTGAAAATGTTGGCGTCTGTCCTTCACCTCCACCCTTGTACCGCACACGCTTCACTGCTCTGCCCTCTCCAGTTCTTCAGCCTGTGGCACCAAATGAGTGCTCAGCAGAACCATGTGTGGCCTCAGTCTCCTTGGCCCACGGCTTGATTCTCCAGCCCCCCTGCAGTTAGGTGGGGCCCCGTGACTTGAGTTCTGGCCAGTGGAATGTGGGTAGACAGGCGTGCACATCACTTCCACTCCTGGCCTCTACAGCCTCCTGTAAGACCCTTGATGGTCGCTCACTTGACCCATCTACCTATCACCCACTGGAGGAGCCAGTGGTGAAATCCAAAGCCCAATAGGATGACGGAACCATTACAGAGTGCCCAGCCCTCACGACTCCATCACTTCTACATTGGACTGAGCTGTTAGCGAGAAATGTTTTTCACCGAAATTTGGGCTTGTTTGTTATAGCAAATGGTGTCACTTACCCTAACTAAAAAAGCCTTAGCCAATCAAGACCCCCAACATTTTCCATTGCAAGCCTCCTCTACAAATAGCCTAACCTGCTAGCTTTGACCAAACAAAGGCAAACTCACTTTTCTCAGGAGCAAGTATACACATAAATAACATAGCAGACTAAGACTTACTGAAGCCAACAGGATGGCACTAACATAAACCAGGATTTTAAAAGACATCTTCATTCAAAGATAAGAATTTCTGTATTCATGATCCAGCAATCCCACTCCTGGGCATATATCCGGAGAAAACTATAATTTAAAAAGATACATGCACCCCAGTGTTCATTGCAGCACTGTTTACAGTAGCCAATACATGGAAACAACCTAAATGTCCATCGACAGATGAACGGATAAAGAAGATGTGGTAGATATATACAACAGAATATCACTCAGCCACAAAAGAGAATGAAATAATGCCATTTACAGCAACATAGGTGGACCTAGAGATGATCATACTAAGTGAGGTAAGTCAAAGACAAAAATCATATGATATCGCTTATATGTGGAATCTGAAAAAAAAGATACAAATGAACTTATTGACAAAACAGAAATAGACCCACAGATATAGAAAACAAATTTATGGTTACTGAAAAGGAAGAGGGGGGAGGGATAAATTAGGAGGATGGGATTAACATATATACACAACTCTATACAAAATAGATAATCACAAGGACCTACTGTATAGCACAGGGAACTGTACTCAATATTTTGTAATATCTATAAGGGAAAAGAATCTGAAAAACAATATATATGTTCAGATATATATATATATACATATATATATATATATAACATGACATTGTAAATCAATTATACTTCAATTTAAAAAATTATTTTTTTAAAAGAATTTCTGTATTCATAAAAGGATGCATGAAATGGCATTTGAACCCAGAAAAATCACTACAAAATGCAATGCAATATAGCTCAGATAAACACCCTTGCTGCCTGCTCTTCATCCATGGGTCTATAAAGCCTTGGTAGTCATTAATAGGCTTAGCTGATAGGTTCATAAGCCTTTCAAAAGCTTCACTACCAACTGAATTTTCCTCATCTACAAAACATATGTTCATAATCAGTTTAAACCACGAATTCAAGCATGTCTCTAGTGCTAAACTATTTACGTAAACTACTCTCAGGGAAACGTGCATCAGATAAGGAGTTAAGACTAAGTGGATGTAAGATCTTGGTACCCTCTCCAAGAGTTATGTGCACAGGGTGGCTGGTAAAATGGGTTGTGAGCACCAGCTAACAGGTCCAGGCTGTTCTTTCTGGAGGAGACTGCAGATTTAAATCAACATGCAGGGCCTTCCTGGTGGCACAGTGGTTAAGAATCCGCCTGCCAATGCAGGGGACACGGGTTTGAGCCCTGGTCCAGGAAGATCCCACATGCCGCAGAGCAACTAAGCCCGTGTGCCACAACTACTGAGCCTGCGCTCTAGAGCCTGCGAGCCACAACTACTGAGCCCACATGCTACAAGTACTGAAAACCACCCGCCTAGAGCCCGTGCTCCGCAACAAGAGGAGCCACCGCAATGAGAAGTGCACGCACCGCAACAAAGAGTGGCCCCCGCTCGCCGCAACTAGAGAAAGCCCACGCACAGCAACAAAGACCCAGCACGGCCAAAATAAATAAATAAAATAAATTTAAAAAATAAATCAAGATGCAAAGGTAGTTGGTGAAAATGTACATTTACATAATTTGTATGTGGTCCCTAGAACTTTCACCAGAGCCCCATGTGGAAGAGATCTTATGTTGGATTACAGACAGAGGTATTCCACTGCAGTTGGTTGAAGCTTGTCTTCTCTCTTTGATCTAGGTTTTCTGTGGATTGTTTTTATGCTTTAGAGCTTCCTGATTCTGATTTCTAAAATGAAATTTGATTCTTCTCTTGACAGGAAAATCTCACTAATTCAAACAAATTAGGAAACTTCTGGTTATTTGGATAATTTGACTCAGTTTACCTTTTAATCAAGAAAAATGTTTAAGGAGCCAACTCATTGCATGGAAAATGTTTAAATATACATTGCATTAGCACAGTAGGTGTGATCTGTTCTGATAGCTGACAGGTTAGTGGAAAAATAAAAAGAAGAGACTCATGCCTTAGACATTTTATTTTAACTTAAAGTATATAAATACAAATATGTTTGACCATCATTTGATGCAAAGCCGAGGTCCTTTATTGGATATCAGTCCACTGGCTCGAATGGAGGTGAGTTAAGATAGCATACAAGGTAAAAAAAAAAAAAAACCACAAAAAAGCTCCTCACTTATTTAGAGGTAGACTTGTGTCAACCATCCCATCACCAAGCCACGAGATTAGGGTAGATGAAAATGGCCACATGGGCTCACAGAGGGACACTGTCTACACAGAACGCGGTTACTTCAGAGAAAGAACTTGATGATCATAAACTCTGCCTCAGGAAAAATGGAAGGACCTTGCTTATTTGATTCTTCAGTGGTTGGAACGGGGAGAGGGCTAGAATTTTCTCCAGCTACACACGACTCACCACCCTCATCCCCAAACTTTGGGAATAACTGCCTCTGTCAGTCAGGTTCTCTGAAGAAACAGAACCAGTAAGTGGTGAGATAGAGACAGAGATAGAGATAGAGACAGAGATAGAGACAGAGATAGAAGAGATGGAGATAGAGATAGAGACAGAGACAGAGACAGAGCTAGAGCTACAGCTAGAGATAGAGATGGAGAGGGAAAGAGAGAAGGAGAGAGACTGATTTTAAGGAACTGTGGGCACTAGCAAGTTGGAAATCTCAGGGCAGGTTGGAAACTCAGGCAGGAGTTGACGTCACAGTCCTGAAGCTGAATTTCTTCTTCCTGTGGAAATCTGGTTTTGCTCTGAAGACCTTTCAGCTGATTGCATGAGGGCCACCCACATTATTGAGGGTAATCCCCTACACTGAAAGGGTTCACACGTAGGTGTGAACCACATCTACAAAGCACCTTCACAGCAACACCTAGATGAGCATTTCATCAAATCACTGGCTACCACAGCCTGGCCAAGTGGGCACAGAAGACTAACCATGACTCAGCCACGCCAGCTATGTTCCCCCATAGAATGGGTATGCCCCGTAGTTGTGCTGGAGCAGAGCGCATCTGAGCGGCCCTGTCACCACCATTAGTGGCATGGCAACTCCTGACAGCCTGAGTCCCCAGCCAAGTCATCGGGGTCCAGTTAATTCGAGGACAGGAGATCACACGTCGTCTCTGAGGACAACCGACCTTGAATGATGGCCCTGAGCAACCCCCCAAATCAACTTATGTTTGGTGTGTGCAAAACTAAAAGGCAAATCAATATATGCCTTTTGCAAAGATTTCCATCAAAAACGACAGAACTAAATTGGTTTGTCACTCGCAAGGTTAAGTGTTGCTTCTCTGAAGAATGTACTTTAGCAAGCCCATCTTCGAGCCGCCTGGTTTGGTTAAATATGTTCGCTGTCCTTTGACATCGGAATGAACGGTACCCACCCGCTCCTTGGCTCACATCTTCCTTTGGCTGGTGTGGGTGAGGATGTGGGGACCCAAACGATGCAACTGCCTCAGGTCCTGGAGTTCACCATATCCTTCTGGAGCGGCTGCAATGAGTCTGTCCAAATTTAGTACTTGAAAGAATGCTTTTTTTTTTTTTTCGGTACGCAGGCCTCTCACGGTTGTGGCCTCTCCCTTTGAGGAGCACAGGCTCCGGACGCGCAGGCTCAGCGGTCATGGCCCACGGGCCCAGCCGCTCCGCGACATGTGGGATCTTCCCAGACCGGGGCACGAACCTGTGTCCCCTGCATCAGCAGGCGGACTCTCAAACACTGCACCACCAGGGAAACCCGAGAGAATGCATTTTAACAACCCCTTCAGGCAGCCACAGTCCTGTACCTTTCAGTTTCACGGAGCTCTACCTTCTGCTGTTCAACTCCTCCATCAACATGACTAAACCCTTTGGTTTGGTTTTTAATAAAGGGATTGATGCTTCAGACATTTGGAAGCCAAGCTGGGTTTATTAGAACTTATCAAAAGTATGCTCCCTGCCTCCAAGTATATAATCAAGTATTCCAGAGGGCGAGCCCCCTTTCCTGTATTTAAAATACAATTCGATCACCCTTGGTGCGGTTTTTCCCTTCATTTCAGCTGTCAGCACGTGACTGTGCAGTCCTCCTTTAACTGATTGGAGCTTCCCTGCAGGACTGACACACATCGGCTTGCATGAGAATTCATGATGGCACTCACTCGCTCTTCCAGAAAAGAGCTCAGAAAAATGCTGCACAGGAAGCAATGCTTGGAAAAGCATCTGGGACCAGTCTGGCCCTTGCAGCCTTCCGCCGGCCACATGTTCACACAGATCCGTGCCGGGGGATTCTGTTTCCCTGTTAGGCCACATGCAGCCAAGCCCGTGACTGGGCAGGCTGGCCCTTAAATCATGTCAAGTGCTTTTAGAGGAAGCAGGCTCTCACGTTGCACAGGAGCAGGGAGACCTCTGGGGGCTCCTGCAGCTCGGAATCCTTGACCAAGATGCAAGTCGGATAAGGGCTCAGGGCCCTGTGGCCTCCCTGACGACGGGACGGGGCTGGGAGGGGGCCGCTGGGCCTGAGAGTAAGATGGTCCAGCAGCTGTGTTGCCACCACTGTTAAATCCAGGCAGGCAACATGGCCGAGGTACCTGTGGAGTCCCGGGGTTTGTTTCCTCCCCTAAGACGTTCCTGGAAAGCGTCATTTGTCTCTGCTGTTCATTTAAGGAACACTGGCCTTGAGGATGTTTGAATCGCATTTTTTGGTCTGCACCAAGGTGCACGTGATCGCACAGACACTCCCATGAGAATGGGAATCAACACCACCCCATTTTGTTCTGTCATGTGACAACAGAAGGCTCAGCTATTGACCATGGCCTCCCCCAAACGAGGGGCAGAGAATGGAACTAGGAGCAGAGTGAAGGGGGATTTTTTTTCCTGTATATACTTTGATCTCACTTGAATTTTTAAGAGAATATTAAAAAAAATTTAAACAAAGTTCTTTCATTGACATACTCTTCCACCCCTTTCCCAACACTCTCCAAAAAAACCGCAAAAAGACAGAATCTGTAATACTATCAAGTTAAAAATTCTAGTTCCTGGGCTTCCCTGCTGGCGCAGTGGTTGAGAGTCTGCCTGCCGATGCAGGGGACACGGGTTTGTGCTCCGGTCCGGGAAGATCCCACATGCTGCGGAGCGGCTGGGCCCGTAAGCCATGGCTGCTGAGCCTGCACGTCCAGAGCCTGTGCTCCGCAATAGGAGAGGCCACAACAGTGAGAGGCCCACATACCGCAAAAACAAAACAAACAAAACAAACAAAAAACCCTCCTATCCTTGTCACTAAATACCTACAACTCATCACCCACTTGTGACCTTGAATGATCCACTGGCTTACATGTCCCCTGGACTATTTATTCTCTATAAATGCATTTTGTCTCCTCTACTGGAGATTGTTAAAGTAGGAAATGTTCTCTCTCCCATGTAAATCTCATAATCCCTAACCCAGTGTTATGCATCTGTGACAGGTGTTCAGTAAAACTTTCATGCCCTAAACAAGTCACCTAAATCAGATCTAATAAACTAACTTCTTCTAGGCAAGAACATTTTCCTTGAAAAAAAATCTAGAAATACAATCATGGCACTATTCTTAAGAAGTTTTGTTACATTTTGTTTTAAGAAAATCCTCCTCCTACACTGTTGGTGGGAATGTAAACAGGTACAACCACTATGGAGGTACCTTAAAAAACTAAAAATAGAACTACCATATGATCCAGCTATTGGGATGTATCTAGAGAAAACCATAATTTGAAAAGATACATGCACCCCAATGTTCACTGCAGCACTATTTACAATAGCCAAGACATGGAAGCAACCTAAATGTCCATTGACAGAGGAATGGATAAAGAAGATGTGGTACATATATACAACGGAATATTATGCAATCATAAAAAAGAATGAAATAATGCCATTTGCAGCAACATGGATGGATCCAGAGATTATCATACTAAGTGAAGTAAGTCAGAAAGAGAAAGACAAATGCCATATGAGATCACTTATATGTGGAATCTAAAAAAAAAATGATACAAATGAACTTCTTCACAAAACAGAAACACACTCACAGACTTCAAAAACAAACATGGTTACCGAAGGGGAACGGTGAGGGGAGGGATAAGTTAGGAATTTGCGATTAACATATACACACTACTATATATAAAATATATAATCAACAAGGAACTACTGTATAGCACAGGGAAATCTTCTCAATATTCTGTTACAGAACCTATATGAGAAAAGAATCTGAAAAAGAATGGATATATGTATATGTATAACTGAATCACTTTGCTGTACACCTGAAACTAAGACAACATTGTAACTTAACTATACTACAATATAAAATAAAAATTAAATTTAAAAAAAAGTAAATCATTAAAAAAAAAGAAAATCCTGCATGTCTTTCACCTCACCTTCTTTTTTTTTTTTTTTTTTTTTTGCGGTAGGTGGGTCTCTCACTGTTGTGGCCTCTCCCGTTGCGGAGCACAGGCTCCGGATGCGCAGGCTCAGCGGCCATGGCTCACGGGCCCAGCCGCTCCGCGGCATGTGGGATCTTCCCGGACCGGAGCACAAACCTGTGTCCCCTGCATCGGCAGGCGGACTCTCAACCACTGCGCCACCAGTGAAGCCCTCACCTCACCTTCTTTATTAAGCTCTAAAGGGGGTGGGGTTGGGAAATCAAAGACTTCTTACAAACTAAAACAAGATCCCAAATCATCATTATTGTTGAACCTTAAAAGCCCAGCCATTCCAATGGTACACTAAACATCAGACAAAATCTGATTTCTCTCCAGCTCTAAGTTCTTAATTGAGCCTGGTCTTTAAATGTACAACCTATTATTTTAAGTCTCATTTATCATAATAAAAAAATGACTAGACCTTCAAGCACAGTCAGTTCTAGATAATCTGCATACCCAGGAGACCAGTGGGTTTGAAACCAGATGATCTAAATATCTTTTTGTTTTTCTTCTAGGTCATAACTTTATGCTTACATTCTATATGGAGATATAGGGTGACTTTAGCTATATAAAAACAATAACAAAAAAATCTTTGCCCAGGGAAAAAAAATCTGAAAACCAGCCTTTGTTCTTTGGGTGGAGAATGGACCCTTTTTAAAATTTCTGTTTATGACCCTTTGTAAAATTTTTGTTCCTGTATATTTCATATGAACATATTCTACCTGAAAACAGATACAAATAAAAGTATGTCTGCTGTGCTTGCAATGCATGACAGGACCAAAAATGATAAACTACTCACTTACATTGTCTGCCATAGCATGTTCAGTCAACAAGGCTCCTGCTGTTCTCCAAGTACCAGGAACCCAATTGGCAACAACGAAGCAGACACTACCTCCCTCCCAGCCAACCATTTCCCTTGCCCTCCTTCTTGCTTCCCTGTCCTGCCAGCTCCCATTTGGCTGTACGGTCTGAAATGAGCAAGCTTCCTGTCTCTGGGTCTTAGGCTTTTCATCTATAAAATGGAAGTATGAAATTGGATGATTATTTCTGACCAGACGATCGTCCCTAAATGACAAGTTCCCTAACACCAATGGCCTAATGCCAATTCGCAGTAAAGAGATTAGGCAAAGGGTTTCCGTATAGAGAGCTGCTGACACGAAATCAATATTAAAAAGAGTGACTCTGCTACCTAATTAGGCAGAAGGCATTTGACAGACATTTGACAAACTCCTCAAAAAGGAAACAGATGGGAAAACAATCAACTTCACTAGTGATCAGAAATATATATGAAAGTAATGAGACACAATTAATTCAACCTTAAAAAATTCCCGACACATTACTGGTGGTGGCATAAACCATTTCAGGACCTTCTGGTAAATTGATAATTGTTTCCAAAACTTAGAATGATATTTTTGACTATTGACTCCATTTGGGGAAAAGAATTCTAAATGTCTGAATAAGCCTAGTGAAAAATTGGAAATAAAAATACGGAGGGATGAGTTAGTTTCCATGTGATTCCACCCATTTTCTCCATGAAGTATCAGGTCACTGGCTGACGGAGGAGGGTTCAGGGTAGAAATTTGAGAAACAGAAGAGAAAGTATGCAAATAGGAAGGGCATTTACTCTGTCAGGAGTGTGGTGTGTTTGTAGATCTGTGGATATACATTTAAAGCAAGTCCTGTCGGCACAGTTGCAACGTTCTCTAGAAGCAGTTAGTTACTCTGATATGGTCATGAGAAGACGGAGTAACCAGAAAACGGTGCAGACAGATTTGGGATTTTGCCAGAAGAGAATCAAGACGGGAGAGGAGAGAAAGGGGAGGTTGATGACACAGCACTGTGGGTGCTCACAGAGTGAAGATGAGACGGTTCTGAGAGCATGATTGGGGGGTGCTGAGCTGGGGAAGGAAAAGCAAGGAGACGGCTTGCTGTAGTTTGTCAGGAAGGCCCCATCGGAGGAGGAAACACAGGCAGAGATTTGGAAGATATGAAGGAACTAGCCACCCACTAAGAGGATGCAGAACATCCGGCTGAAAGGCAAGGCATGTGCAAAGACGCCACTGCCAGGAAGGAGCATATAGAGAGTTTCTAGGAACTAACAGGCCAGCAGGGGCAGGGTAGGGAGGTGTGCAAGAGTTTATCCATTTATGCACACACCAAATATTTAATGAGCACCTGCTACGTACGTTCTAGGCACTGTCCCAGGCTCTGGGGATACGGTATGGAAGAGGTGAACAGAATAGAATCCCGGCCCTTATGATATTTAGTCTGATAAAAAGGATAACAAATGTTTACTAGAATACCAATAAACGTGTCACACAGAAAAATGAAACAACGTAAGGACTAGGGAGAGGGATCCTAAATTAGAGAGCGTGGCCAGAGATGGAGATGACATTTGAGCAAAGACCAAGTTACATGAGGAATAAGCCATGCAGAAGAACGGTCCAAGCAAAGAGAACAGTCAGATGCCAAGGGTGTGCAGCAGGACATCGTGTGGTGTGTTCCAGAAAGAGCGGAGAGGCAGCTGCCGTAACTATTACAGTCCTTGAGGCTACTGCGTACCCCCTTCCCCATTCTCTTCCCCAAGTTGAGGCATCTGCATTGGTCCAGGTGACAGACAGCCTCCGCCAGGGGGAGGACAGTCCTGACAGAGGGAAGTGGACAGATTTGATACACATGCTCACAGTAGAACACGTGGATTTACCTGTAAGCAAATAGGTTCTTTAGGGAGACTTGTCTGTCCCTGTTATTGCAGGGAAGCACTCATTTCTGAAGTCAGCTGTTAATTTCAGAGTAGACGTTCATTTCTACTCTGCTTTATTTCTATTGCACAAGTTATATCTGGAATGGCTCTTTAAAGAAATGCAGTTCCTTGCAAGCTTCCCAAGTATTCAGTCACTTTACACCGCAGTAGCCTTGTGGCATTCAGTGAGCACGTCACAATCAATCGCCCTCCCAGAAGCCTGCTGTCCAAATCTCATGAGGCCGAGCTTCTGGGTCAGCCAACCTCCAATAGGATTTTCGAACATAGACAACCTCCCCTTCCCAGGATATATCAATTAAATTATTAAAATATTAAATATTTTAAAACAATAATACAGGACTGATGGATTCCTGAAATAAATGCTAAAGAAATGTCAAACACAGGAAAACAATTATGTCCCCACCTTTTGGCTGCCCTTGTGGACTCTGAAGTTTCCTCCCACAGAATTAAGAAACAGAAGCTCGTCCCTCAAGCTGCTTCCTATAAACGAGTCATCACTCTACTTGAAAGGATGAAGAGACTTCTTTCACCTAAGCTACTGCCCTGGGAGTCGTCTCCATCCTCTCTCTTCTAGTTTTAAATGATTCAATATTTAGGTTTTTTTTTTTTTTTAAATCCCACTCAAGAAGAACTTGGCTTTTAGGATTTTATTGTTTAATTTTTAAAATTTTTTATTTATGTTTTATACAGTTTTAAAGGTTACTTTCCACTTACAGTTATTACAAAATATTGGCTCTATTTCCCGTGTTGTACAATACATCCTTGTAGCTCCTTACACCCAACAATTTGGACCTCCCACTCCTCTACCCCTCTATTACCCCTCTCCCACCCTCCCCACTGGTAACCACTATATAGTTTGTTCTCTTTAGCTGTGAGTTTGCTTCTGTTCTGTTATATTCACTAGTTTGTTGTTTTGTTTTGTTTTTTTTAGATTCTACATGTAAGTGAGATCACACAGTATTTGTCTTTCTCTGTTTGTCTTATTTCACTTAGCATAATGCCCTCCAAGTCCACCCATGTTTTAGCAAATGGCAAAGTTTCATTTTTTATGGCTAATATTCCACTGTGTATATATATACATATATGCATACACACACATATTTATACACCACATCTTCTTTACCCATTCATCTGTTGATGGACACAGGTTGCTGCCGCATCTTGGCCACTGTAAACAATGCTTCTAGGAACATTGGGGTCTATGTGCCTTTTCCAATTAGCGTTTTATTTTTTAGGATTTTAAATTTTTATTCCTATTCTACCTAGGCTTACTGGGATATGTATAACATAAATAAGAAGGAAGAAAAAAGAAAAGGAAGCCCAGGGACACAAGGTGAAACTCCTTAGCTCCATGCAGGTGGAGGCCATCTGACTCGTGGTTCCATCCCCCAAAGCAGGCACTCCACATGCACTTGGCATTTGTGGAAAAGGAACATAGGAAGCAAGAGGCACACCTGTGTCCTACACCTGTGCCTGAAGGGGGAGCCACCGTTCTAAAATCTCCCAGGAGCCACCCAGAAGCGTTCAGTCCAATCGCTCAGGAAAAACTTCAACTAGAAGGAATATTTTATTCCACGTGCTCTCACCGAAAGGAAACTCTGAGATGTGATTAACCACCTCTACAATACCCTAATGGTAGCTGAAGGGATATATTTCGTTGCACAATCACAGAAAGCAAGGAGGGGAGAGGCATGGGAAGACTCACCAGGAATCACTCCAGGTGTGCAGCCCACATAGCTCGGGACAAAGCCCAGGCGGATGGCAGAGTAGTACACAGGGGAAGATGGGTAATGTTTTAAATAAGTAGACTCTAACAACTCATACTGACTCTTTGTCATTCATGCCTTTTCAAAAAAGTAAAATTTTCTCAATTCCTCAATTGGTTTTAGCCAATGTAGGTAAAGGGGGAAATCAAAACTGAAATTATAAACTACCAGAAATTAAAAATGAGAACCCCGCATTTCAGGATAAATGTATTTATTAAAAAATAAGAATAAGGGGCTTGCCCGGTGGTCCAGTGGTAAAGAATCTGCCTTCTAATGCAGGGGACGCGGGTAATATCCCTGGTCTGGGAACTAAGATCCCACATGCCGCGGGGCAACTAAGCCCGCGCACCACAACTACTGAGCCCACGCGCCTCAACTAGAGAGAGAAAACCTGCACACCACAACTAGAGAAAGCCCTCATGCAGCAACGAAGACCCAACGCAGTCAAAAATAAATAAGTAAATAAATAAAATAAATTTTAAAAATAATAAATTCTTTTTAATTTAAAAAAAGTGAGAGGGACTTCCCTGGTGGCACAGTGGTTAAGAATCTGCCTGCCAGTGTTGGGGACACGGGTTCAAGTCCTGGTCCGGGAAGATCCCACATGCTGCGAGCAGCTAAGCCCCTGCACCACAACTACTGAGCCTGCGCTCTAGAGCCCATGAGTCACAACTACTGAAGCCCACACGCCTAGAGCCCGTGCTCTGCAACAAGAGAGGCCACCACAATGAGAAGCCTGCTCAGCGCAACGAAGAGTAGCCCCTGGTGGCCGCAACAAGAGAAAGCCTGCGCTCAGCAACGAAGACCCAACGCAGCCCAAATAAGTAAATTTAAAAAAAAAAAAAGCGAGAAAAAATGTTATTTGCTTTGTATGTATGTATATTGTTTTTATATTAAAAATAAATGTAGTTTTATTTTAATAAATAATGAGCAAGAAACAAATGTATACAATTGGACTCATTTGCTGATTCAGATTTTTTTAAAAATATTTATTTATCTTATTTATTTATTTAGGCTGTGCTGGGTCTTAGCTACAGCACATGGGATCCTTTAGTTGCGGCATGTGGACTTCTTAGTTGTGGCATGCGGACACAGTTCCAGCATGTGGGATCTAGTTCCCCGACCAGGGATCGAACTGGGGCCTCTGCATTGGGAGCATGCAGTCTTACCCACTGGACCACCAGGGAAGTCCCTTGATGATTCAGATTTAATCCAATACTTATTCCTTCTCTGTTCAGGTATCCCCAGAAGCCCTTGTCACCTTTAGTCTGAATCACACAAGATGTTCCTCACATCACAGCTATTTCTCGCCCTTGAGCTTTTCATAGATATTTAATTACTGTTAAATTTGGTAATCTTGATGGCTAAAGAATGATAAACTTGAGTTTTCCCATGCAAGTAAAAAAAGCAGCAATCTTGGTAATAAAGTTTAAGTTTCTGAAATATAAATAGCTGTCGCAAAGTTAATACACTTTGAATTCTACAGGAAAAAGTGAAGCCACCCACTGCAACTCACCGAGATAGTTGTATAAGCTGAAGTGTACAAAGTGAAGTATTAGGATTTGAAGAAAGCGGAGATAAATTAACAGCTGACAATAAAGAAACAAAAAAAATTCAAAAATCTGACAGTAAGGGAAATTCTAGAAAAAAAAATTAAAAGCAGAGCAACATGCTCTTTCAGAAGGGCTCACTGCCCGGCAGGTTTTACTGTATGATAGTTCGGTGATATCATCGTGACACTAGTATTTCAAGAAAGTACACATAGCAAATGTTCAACCTTTGTTAAGTAAATAGAGAAAGAAATTTGTAGTGGTTAGGGGAGAAAGTACAATAGTTTTAAAAGTTCAAAAATATCAAAACAAAAGCAAGAGATTATGAAGGATCTCCAATGTGCCAGGCACTACTGGCATCAATAAGTGTACAATCTAAGACAGCAAACTATTAAAAGGCAGTGTTAAACACGCAACAGTAAAAGTGTATAAATGACACAGATAGCACAGACAAAATGATGTGCTGAGAGCCACCAGATCTCCAGAATAGGTATCACATGAAGAAACTTTTAAAGAAACAAAGGGAGTTTGCCAAAAGGCAAGTGGAAGGAAGAAAGCAACAGAATGAGGTGTTTCATCTCCAGGGGGTTAGGTCCTCAGGTCAAGCAGGAAATGCAGTGAACAGAAAGCAGGCAAAAAAGAATTATTCATGGAAGTCCCTTAAATCTCTTGTCTCAAGCAAGCAGTGACAACTTTTAAGCTCTGACAGAGGAGGTGGCTTCACACTACATAATGCAGTTGTACAACAGTAGAAAGAAATATTTGTACTATTCAAGTTATTTCTCTCTTTTTTACTCTTCAGCACATAGAGTTGAATCTTCATGAATTAAAGGCTAGGACAGTGTGACTATTCAAACGTACAGTGGAGGCTGTGGGAGGTAAACCCCACTTTGCAGCTGATCAGATGACCCAGCCATCAACTCCTTTCCTCAGAGAACATGGCTGTATACCAGCCCTCACCATGAAGTCACCACCACCACCTCTGTTGGGTACCCTTGGCCCTCTGCAAACACCAGTTCACCTGTTCACTTCCGGGGTGGATTAGTGTGCTAGAGCTGTTACCCCAAATGGCTTAAACAACAGAAATTTATTGTCTCACAGTTCTGGGGGCCGGAAGTTCAAAATCGGGGTGTGAAAGGTGCTCCCCTGAAGACTCTAGGAGAGGATGTGTCCTAGATCTCTCCTGGCCTCCGGTACTTTCTTCACTTGTGGCAGCATGACTCCAATCTTCACGTGGCATCCTCCCTGTGTCCAGATCTGTCTCCAAATTTCCCCTTTTATAAGGACACTAGTCCAAGTGGATTAGGAGCCCACTCTACCCCAGTCTAACCTCAACTTAACTAATTGCATCTACAACAAGCCTACCCCCAAAGAAGTTCACATTCTGCAGTACCGGGTGTTAGAACTTCAACATATGAATTTCAGGGGGAAACAATTCAACCCATAATACTGGGTTTACTCCCAAGCTTCTTTCTGCCTCCTTATCTATAATAAGTAATTAAATATTATACAAATGTGTAATTAAATATTACACAAACTGAGGAAATATGAACATAAAAAGAATGAGCATTGAAAACTAAGTCTAATGTTCTATAAAGACTTAGAAAAGGCCAGTCCATTGGATGAAGTACATGTGAGAAAGCTGTAAAAGTCTGGGGAGAAAAAAATCAAACTAAAAATCCAGAGCTCTGGGCTTCCCTGGTGGCGCAGTGGTTGAGAGTCCGCCTGCCGATGCAGGGGACGCGGGTTCATGCCCCGGTCCGGGAAGATCCCACATGCCGCGGAGCGGCTGGGCCCGTGAGCCATGGCTGCTGAGCCTGCGCGTCCGGAGCCTGTGCTCCGCAACGGGAGAGGCCACAACAGTGAGAGGCCCGCGTACAGCGAGAAAAAAAAAAAAAAAAAAAAACTGCATTTATGAGACAACCGAGAAATCTGAATATTTTATTATATTGAAGAGCTACTGCTAACTTTCTACAGTGTAACAGCATGATGTCTTTACTTTTAAGGAAATACACTGAAATATTTACAGAGGAAATGATAGAAAAACTGCGATTTGCTTCAAAATGAAGGGGGTGAGTAAAAGGAGTGGGTAGAGGTAGAAATAAACAAGATTGGTCATGAGTTGAGTTGTTGAATCCAGGGTGGTGGGTAAGTGAGGGCTCATCAGACTCTTCTACTTCTGCACATACTTGAAATTCTCCATAATAAAAAAAAAATGTTTAAGGATTTGGTTGGTATACTCACTTTGGAGCTCTGTTTGGTAGTATTACTGGAGGTGAAAAAATGTTTACCCTACAGCCCACCAATTCACTCCTAGGTATATACCCAACAGCGATGTGTATATATAATCACCAAAAAACACGTACGAAAATCTTCATTGCAGCACTATGTATAAAGGCCCTGCTATGGACTGAATGTTTATGTCCCCACAAATTCATATATTGAATCCCTAACCTCCTGTATGATGGTGTTTGGAGGTGGGGCCTTTGGGATGTTATGAGTTTAGATGAAGTCATGAGGGTGGGCTTGTGGAGGGATTAGTGCCCTTGTAAGAAGAGGAAGAGACAAGAACCCTCTCTCCCTCCACTAGGTGAGGACACAGCAAGGAGGCAGCAATCTGCAAACCAGGAAAAGGACTGTCACCAGACGTCAAATCTGCTGGCACCTTAATCTAGGACTTCCAGTCTCCAGAACTGTGAGAAATAAATGTATGCTGTTTAAGCCACCCAGTCTATGGTATTTTGTTACAGCAGCCCAAGCTGACTAAAACAGGTCCCAAATGGAAACCTCTCAAACGCCAATCCAGTAGGATGGATACATAAATTATGGTATATTCATGTGATAGAGCAGTACACAACAACAATAGTGAATATTTACAACTACATGCAACAATATGGATGAATCTCACAAATAAAATGGTGAGTAAAAGAAGCCAGAAAGCAAAGAGAACACACTACTGTGTTCTACCAGGCGTAACAAATCTACACTATTAACAAGCAGGAGAGGGTTATCCTTGGGATGAGTTGGGGACAGTAACCAGGAAACAAGAGAGGGCTCTTCTGGGGGCCTGTTCTTTTTCTTGATCTGGGGCCTAGTTGCACAGATATGTGCAGTTTATGAAAAGCCATCAGGCTGTAGGTTTAGGTGCACTTTTCTGTATGCATACAAGTTTTAAAAATATTTTTAAATTAAAAAAATAGGAAATTCTGATTTAGTAGGTAGGGCCCAAGAATCTGCATTTGTAACAAACTCCCATGTGATGCCTGATGCTTTTGGTCCAAAGGCCACACCTGGAGTAACACTGAGCTAGGTCACTAGTGCCCAAGTGTACATGAGAATTTCCAGAAACAGCAGACAATGCATACCCCACTCCCCACCCCTCCACAGCCTCCTTCCTGTAGCTTTGGTTGGGGTTACAGGTTTACTGAGTGATGCCCACTTTCCACTGTCTGCTGAACCCCATGCACACGTTGGTCTGACATTCCAGAGCCTGTCTGCCATCTGCCCACAAGCTACTCCCCAAGTTCATGGCCTGACAACCTCCTGGACATGCAGGTCTCTGGCCTCACTGCTCACCAGGCCACATCCTACAAGCTCCTGTCTCAACGTGCATCACTCAGGCCTCTGCTTGTGCACCTGGAATGCTCTCCTCTGCTTCCTGAACTCTTCCACACCCGTAAAGTTCAGTTCAAATGTTCCTTCCTCCAGGAAGTCTTCTGCAATTGCCCCATCGTGACTAATCCCTCCTCTCGACAGCCATGAGCACACTATTCATGCCGGACAGTCAGCATGGACCAGCCCTCCTGCATCATAGCTGACTGTGGAGGTGGAGGTCTCTGTGCTCAAGGTCAGTCTTTTGAGAGCAGGGGAACCCAGTCGACGCCATCTCTGCCAAACAGCAACAGGTCTAGCTCACTACATACTTACAGGATGGAAATTCAAGAACTTGGAATCAGACAAATCAGCTCTGAATCTGGTTCCATCATTTTTCAGAAATATGACCTTGGACACATCACTTAATATCTCTGAGCTATTCTCTGGAAGAACTAAAGAAGTATGTAATAGGTGTCATGGGCTGAATGGTTGCCCCCAAAAAGATATGTCCAAGTTCTGACCCCGGGAATCTATGAATGTGACCTTATTTGGAAAAAGGGTCTTTGAAGATATAATTAAGTTAAGGATCTCGAGATAAGATCATACTGGATATAGGATGGGCTCTAAATCCAGTGACAGATGCCTTTATAAAAGAAAGCAAAGGGAGATGTGAGCCAGAGACACAGAAGGCAGATGTGAAGATGGGCAGAGATTGGAATGATGCAGCCACAAGCCAAGGAACACCTGGAGACACCAGAAGCTGGAGGAAGCAAGGAAGGATTCTCCTCTAGAGCCTTCAGCCTCCCTGAGTGCCAATATCTTGATTTTCTGGTTCTCAGAACTATGACAATAAATTTCTGATGTTTTCAGCCACTCAGTTTGTGATGATTTGTTACAGCATCCCTAAGAAACCAGTGCGGTGGGAGTCACATAAATACTTGCTCTTCTGTCCATGTGATCATCAAGACATAAGATGAATTTAAAAGCTTATAATGAATATGGGTTTTATACATTCATATTTTACTTGACAAACACTTATATAGCATTTAGTTTATCAGACAAGGTCCTTGTTGCTTTATAAATATTATTTAAATATTATGATGATCCCCAAAGTACTATTATTATTATCTTCATTTTACAGAGGGAAAACTCAGGAACAGAGAGTTTAAGTCACTTGCCCAAGGTCACAAAGCTCGTCAACATAGAAGCCAGGAATCAAACCCAGGCAGAGGCTCCAGAGAGCAGGCTCATCACTACCACTCAGGTGTTGGGCTCATTTCCGAATCTAGACCCCAGCCAAGCAGAGGGCACGTGGCAAGCCTGCCTCAGGCCACCCCTCCTGTAATGTCCCTCCTGCCGTATGCTTCTGCCCCAGCATTGCCCCATCCAGACCACATTGGACAGCTGCTTCTCCAAGTGTACATTTTGGAACTTCTCTTCCACCCAGTAGACAGCAATGTCTAATACCACATGGGCTTCATCCAGCAGCTGCTGGGGTGGCCTCTCTTTATTTACATTCATACTTAATCTCTCATTTCCTGCATGTATTTGAAGACCTCAAAAAGGACATCATCGCTGGAGACCAGGAAGCTTTCCTTCTTTTGTCTTTCACGGCACTGGCGCACGTTTATTTTCCAGAAGGGCACAGCCTACCTCTACCGCTCACTTACGGGAAGGCAGGGGCACGTTTCAGTACTTTGTGGACAAGTTTATGAAAATACAGTCAACAGGACTCATTGTTCAGTTTAGCACTGGAAGCTGTACTATGAAGCAGAAGACACATCAGATGGATTAAAGGAGTGCCTGTTACAGTCTCCAAACACGCCCCCTTCCAGGGAGCACAAGGGGAGACAAGCCCAGGCATGGGCATCACAGGGCTCTGGGTCAAACCTTGGCTTGGTCCCTTAGCCATCAGTGTGTGTGACCTTGGAACACTCCCTTAGCTTCCCTGAGTCTCACTTCCCTTATCAGCAAAATACAAGTGGCAACTATGAGCCTGGACAATCAACCCAGCCTGCCTGAATTCAAACCCTGGCTCGCCACTGGCTAGTTTTGTGACCCTGGTCAAGTCAGTTAGCTCTCTGAACCCCAGCTTCCTCTTCTGTAAAACAAGATTAATAGCCCCAAGCTCACAGAGTTGCTGAGTTGTTCCAATCCCTGAGAGCCAGCACACACCAGCTGTTTGCTGTTCTAATTGTTCAGATGCATAGAGATGACAGCCGTAGACTGCCCAGCACAGTGAGTGACACTGGGGAGACAGGATCAACTAATGTTAGTCCTTTCCCTCCATGACCTTATTTATGTCCAGGCCCATTGCCAACCTGAGTCACGTGATATAAAGAAGACAAGTGCTGGCTCTGTCTGATTAAGGAAGAACACACAGGTGCTGGATATAATAAAACCTCCTAATTCTAGGTGGACATTGGCACAGACACACCTATTGGGCTGTCCGTCCAACAACCCCTTTTCTGGAAACCACCTCCCTGCCCGTGATGCCACAGGGCCAGCAGTGCCTCACAGTGCCAGGCTCACAGCACCCGGCCCAGGCACGAGGTGGGACTGTAGCCACGGTTACCTGAAGGGCCCGTGGTTGGCGACTGGCCCTGGGCAGGACTAGAACTGAGACTTGGGACTAAAAGAGAGAGAATGCCCAGCCACTCGCTCTCCAGGAAGCTGGCCTGAAACCTATGACGTTGGCAGCCTAGCTCTCCACCAGGAGGATTACAGGATGGGAGAACCCAGAAAGGGGGATGGGAAGGAGGAGGAATGAAGAGGCCACGGGGCAGAGAGGGGCCAAGATGGGAGCCAGGTCGAGTCCCTGCTGGCTTGATCCCCTCCCCAACCCCCTTGAGCGTCATGAAGTAACCCAGAGTCCTCATGATAAATCCCTTTTTTTTAAAGTTTTTTTTATTGAAGTATTGTTGATTTACAATGTTGTGTTAGTTTCTGGTGTACAGCAAAGTGATTCGGTTATACATACACACACACACACACACACACACACACACACATATATATATAAAAGAATATATACATATATTCTTTTTCATATTCTTTTCTATTATGGTTTATTACAAGATATTGAATATAGTTCCCTGTGCTATACCGTAGGACCTTGCTGTTGATAAACCCCTTTTCTGATTGCCTTTGCTGATAGGTTTCTGTTACCTGCAACAGAAGGACTCTCAGTTAATATCACATCCTGGTGGCATCTCAAAGTCTGAGGAAACCAAGCTGAACTCTTCCCTCTTCCCCACTTCTACCACTTCCCCAGCTCCGCCCCCAGACCCACCAACTCCCGGGATCAAATCAAATTAGCAGAAAATGTTGTTACAAATAGGTCAACCATCCTAAAATCTAATTTAAAAATATGCCAAAACAGAGTGGAAAATGATTTTAGAAATTTTCTATAGCAATAAAAGCAGGGCTTCCCTGGTGGCACAGTGGTTAAGAATCCACCTGCCAATGCAGTGGACACGGGTTCGAGCCCTGGTCCAGGAATATCCCACATGTCGCGGAGCAACTAAGCCCGTGCGCCACAACCACTGAGCCTGCACTCTAGAGCCCGCAAGCTAAAACTACTGAGCCTGCGTGCCACAGCCACTGAAGCCTGCGTGCCTAGAGCCCATGTGCCACAACTACTGAAGCCTGCGTGCCTAGAGCCCGTGCTCTGCAACAAGAGAAGCCACCGCAGTGAGAAGCCCGCGCACCACAACGAAGAGTAGCCCCCACTCGCCGCAACTAGAGAAAGCCCGCACACAGCAACAAAGACCCAACGCAGCCAAAAATAAATAAAATAAATAAATTTATAAAAAAATAAAAGCTGAGGAGACCTTTTTTACACCTGTTCCATTAAAAAGGCTCGGACCTGGGTCATGATTTATGCCAAATTCATCATAGACACCCCAAATTGGAAAAGGCACTGCTCACCATTCACACCAGATAATCTTATGCAATGTACACTTTCAATGTGCAAAAATTACTATTTTTTCATGGTAACTCACAATCATTTTAAAAGCAGTATGATAAAATAAAAAGGAAATCAATTACCCACAAAGTAAGCTGTAGAACACAGGGAAAATAGTCCTGGAGACAGGGGGTTCTCAATCTGCCAGGGGCTAGTTGTGTGCTTTGAACATGTAATCTTGTCCTGACTTAGTTTTCCAATCTGTAAAGGGGGATGTAATAAATAGAAATAAGACCACCATCTACCTCCATCATCTACCTCTCAAAGTTGCTGGGAGATTCAAATGAGCTAACACTTTGCACAGTGTGCCTTACAGCAGATGCTGGGGAGGGGAGGAGAGAACAGAGAAGAAACAAGAACCCACGAGATGCAGATATATTTGTGGGAGTAAAGACTACTTGGTAAAGTAGCGCTACATCCAAATCCTGGCTTCTAGAGCCAGTTCTGCTGCTGTGGGGCTTGCTGGGGAGACACAACCCACTTACCTTCAAAAGCAACACAGTCGCTTCTTACAAGGCAACTCCATGTAGTGTTGCTGAGGAAGCAGCAGCAAGGACATTGTAAAGATCCCTCCTGGAGACACCTTTTCTTTCCTATATCCCTCGAGACACCAATTTCGGCGTCAAATTTGGTCAATTCTTCCTCTCGAGTAATAATACTAAGAGCAGCCACGTTTACTGAGGATTTTTCTCTGTGCCTTTCAGGCATGGTTTTAAACATCGTCTTTACATGCATCATTTTATTTAAGCCTCACAGATAAAAGCTATAGAGTGGGTTATGATTAGAGTCACATTACATCTATGAGAGCAGAGGCTCTGAAAATTAAGTTGGCCTAGATCACCTTGCAGGTAATAGGCAAGAGCTAGGACTTAAACCAAGTCTTTTGGACACAGAATGGACTCTGCCTCTGTTTCCCCCATTACTTTTGCCTCAACCCACATGAGTTCATTATTACCACCCTCTGGACCACTGCAGGAACCTCACCCTCCCTGTGACCTATCCTATCAGCTGCTGTCAGATTCTTTTCCCAAAACCCAAGTCCACTACCACACTGGCTCATAGCACCCAGCAAGGTGCACCACAGAAGGCAGTGCTTTCAATAATGCTTGTCAAGTGAATGAAACTTGTGCTCATGCTGCCTTAGCTTTCTTCCCGCTACAGAACTCTCTGGCCTGCCAGTCAGGGTCCTCCAGCTCTGGCTCCCCAACCCTGGCAGACTTACTCCACGAATACGCACTTCACAGGTCCACCATGAACCACGGTCTCCTCCACTCCACGGACATGCCGTTTCCTCTGCCTGGAATGCTCTTTCCCCAGCTCCCCCCATGGCCCCCCACCCCCGCCACATACACACACACATCCTGCCCTCAACACCCTTTCTAGGTTAATGCATGGACAGACGATTCCCCCCTAACGTAAGCCATCACTGTCTTCTTAGTGAGCCAAGCCCAGGACACCACATCTCCCTTGCAGTTTCAGATCGGGGAAGGATTTATGAAATACCCACCAGGTACTAGAGCACACTCTGCCGAGTTGTAGTTACCTGTCTGCCTGGTCTAATCTAAGCTAATCTTTTCTTCTATCCAGGAATAGGCCTTTGTCTCAAGCCACAGCTAAACAAAACCTTTCCATCTTGTATTTACCAGGATGGGCTTCTCTTTAGAGAGTTCCAAATGCAAAACTGGGTATTCCATTTTGGTTGGAAACAGGATGTAAATGTGGAAAACTCCCCAATGATAGCATGAAAAGAAGGAGCCGAGGCTCCAGGGCCGTCCCTTCTTCTTCTGTTCCTGCACCGGGACTGTGCACTCAAAACTTCTCTCTCACATGAAAGAACAGACCTGTGGGATATTATCTTCTGTGAAGATGTTACTCCACAGAGGACTCATCCTGAAGTCACCTGCTTTGGTTGATGTATTTAGTTAAGCTAATACATATAAATCTATCTCTTTCTCTCTCTCTCTCTCTCTCTTGCATCTTCAATTATCAAGACATCGGCCTCTGTTTTGGTGCTCATGAAATGCAGTGGCCCCAAAGTTCACAGCAGCACTACTTACAAAAGCCAAGACCTGGAAGCAACCTAAATGTCCATCGACAGATGAATGGATAAAGAAGATGTGGTACATATATACAATGGAGTATTACTCAGCCATTAAAAAGAATGAAACAATGCCACTTGCAGCAACATGGATGGACCTAGAGATTATACTAAGTGACATAAGCCAGACAGAGAATGACAAATATCATATGATATCACTTACATGTGGGCTCAAAAAAAGAAAAAAGATACAAATGAACTTATTTACAAAACAGAAATAGACCCACAGACATAGAAAACAAACTTATGGTTACCTAAGGGGAAAGGGGAGGGGAGGGATAAATTAGGAGGATGGGATTAACAGATGCACATTACTATGCATAAAATAGATAACCAACATGGACCTACTGTATAGCGTAGGGAACTATACTCCATATTTTGTAATAACCTATATGGGAAAAGAATATATATATATATGTATAACTGAATCACTGTGATGTATACCTGAAACCAACAGGACATTGTAAATCAACTATACTTCAATTTTTTTAAAAAAAGTCACGTGCCAAGGGGGAAAAAAAAAACACGAAAAACATGATTGCCTCATAGTGTCCTTTATGTTGCAAAGCACCTCTTGAGCACTTTGAGGCTATTACGAAACCTAGTAACTGGGTGAAAGAATATGAATAATGGGATGGTGGAAGAAAACCAACACACCAAGACGTCACCTGCTAAATTCAGTATTATATTCTCTTAGCAACCTGACAATTTTTTCTGAAAGGGGTAGTGCTGGTCTGTTTCTGGAAATTTCTTTCTCCGAAGTAGTAAGTATTGACGAAGGTCAAGGGACAAGCAAGGCTAACACCCTCAGATTACATTAGGATTTAAATTCTAGACTAATCATTATGTTGGAGGTGAAAACCCTAGAATGCATCGGAAGCAGGATGTCTTTTAACCTGATCATTTGAATGAAGACCTTTAAAGATACTGTTTTCCCTTGTGAAACAAGTGTGAGGAAGCCTTCATATGAAATCTAGAGGGAGAAAAATAAAACGACATATGGAAAGAGATTACAGGATTAATTACATGATCTGCCTTAGAATGACACAGGAGACTTCACAATCTTTTTAAAGAAGTCACTGTAAATTCGTATTAAACAACTGAATTCTATGCTTTTTACATAAAAAGACAAAGAAACCAAGACTAAAAACACTAGTAGGTGTTTATTTATTCAATTATATTTACATCAAGTCCAAAAGTAAACAAAAAGATATTGAGAATAGTGAATTTGTATTAAACATGAATAAATAAACTCAGTTTGCTTTCTCCTTCTGTCCTTTGGGTTTCCAAATTTAGTCTTTTAAGCAGCGACATAAACAGTAAGCAGTACTTGTTCAGGACTCTCTTCTGTGACAGTAGGGCTCAGGGAGATTTACTTCATTGAATCGAAATTTAAACTAACAAAAAATTGAAAACTACACTTCAGACTGTTTCAATTGCTTAATCTGAGACAAATAAATGTAAAAAATTCTATGTAAATATATATTAAGAAAATCTGTAAACTGCCCGTAATATAAACAGGTGCTGAAGTTCACTAAATACATTCTCTCTCTCTCTCTCTCTCTCTCTCACACACACACACACAAATAATCTGCTTATGAACGATGGCTGGCCAGCTAAGGAAGATGATAAAGATTACTACAAATTTTATAATGTTTAGTAGTCAATGATAATATTCAAATCTTTGTAGTTTAAAGAACAAGCTTAAGCTAGATCTAACATTACATCAATAAAAATTTAGACTGCCAAACCTTAATAGCAGACAATTCCCACAGACCATTTGAATTTTCATAATCCCACTCCTGAAAACACATACCCCGAAGACTTCCGAGTACAGATGAGCCGCAGTGGTGAGGCCAGAGAGTACGCACACAAAACAACAGCACGATGCCATGAATGTTCCCTCCTGGCTTCACACTCAAACTCTTAGACCTGAAGCAAACAAGTTACCCAGGTAACAGGTATGGTCTGCCCTGGCCTTACCCTAAGCAGTGTCAAAACTGCATTTTGCGGTGGGTGGAGGAGAGTTAAATTTGTAACTTTCAATGGCCATGAGAGGTCATTATTAACTTCTCGTTTGATGACAGAGAATTTGCATTTTTACCCTAACTTCCACCTTTGGTATGAACTTGAGAACAATTCAATACTCTAACCAAAAAACAAAACAAAACAAAACAAAAGAAGAGGGGAAGAAGGATAAAGAATTGGAAAAACAACATGGCAACACAGTTTGATTTCATTTTCTTATCATCACATTCCTAACAACCTATTTATTTTTCTTAACTTCTGGCTAAATACTTTCTGCTCCTGTGCAATTCAATCACTTTGAATCTCATACTTTAATATACGGAATATATTCTGCACTGATCGTGTTGTCATTAACAAACAATATTGTGTGTGCGCCCGTGAGTATGTTTGGAGACATACTGTATCTTGTCCCGCCACTGGCACTTACCTTCAGGGAAGGCATTCGGCTGCACCATGTGGAGGAAGATGTGCACAATTTGAAAGAGGATGCCAGTAGGTCCAGCTTCATAAGAATCTCTGGTCTCATAGCTCGTTGGAGGAAATTCAAATTCCAAACCATCAGGAATGTATGCGGATGATGGCGGCGGCCCCTCTGACATGGTGTCCCCGTAAAGCCCCAGCAGCAGCAGGAAGCGGAGGAGAAGGGCCATAGCTAGCAAGATGCCCCAAACATGAGGCAGAACTGGGGACCTCCCTCTTCAGAGGTTCTGGAAGCCTTGGGGAAGACAGGAGTGCGTTTCTGTGCAGTAGAGGCGTGGCGAGGTCTGAGTCTGCGGAATCCTTGGCTTTGTGGCTGGGTTGGCATGCGGTGAAGGGTGGCAGAGAACCTTCTCGGCTGTGGGGGGGGGGACGGTCAGTCGATCAAAGCACCATCCCTGGCAGGGAGAGAAGGGGCGGGGTCACTAATGCCTGCAGCCCGCCTGCACCGGCAGCTCCCCTGGAGGAGAGGCTGCAAGGCTTTAGAGCAAGCCCTCAGCCTAATCCGCGGCGGAGGAAGCAAACACAGAGCCTGCTTCAGAGCACAGGGGCAGGAAAGCTGGAAGGTTCCATGCTAGGGGCCAGACCCAGAAATACCAGCTAGTGTAACGAGTGTGTGGTCTTGGAAACTGACATTCATTAAGCACTTACCACATTCCAGACACGTTCTACATGCTTTGCAGGTAGAACCTCGGTTAAGGCATTATCCCATTTTACAGAAGAGGGAACTGACTCCGAATTCCAGCAACTTGCCCGAGGCCATGGTTGATTCATGGTGGGGTAGAATCCAAACCCAGTAGTTTGCTTTCAAAGCCCAAGTTTGGACTCTCCCAACTCCAAGACACTCTCCCTACAGAACCCTCCCTTTCAGTCAGAGAAGCAGAGGCCCCCAGCAATAGATGAGATGCTTAACTTTCCTCCAATTTTGGGTTATCCTCCCCATTTCTGGAGATATGTCTTACTCCACCTTTTATTTTATTAATGTGCTCACTGATCTCATTTCATCCCATCTTCACTCACCCCCAGCCCAAACTAGACAAGCATGGCCTCAAGGGCAGGGAACAAGCTCTTTAAGGCCGGGTGACACTGGTTTCTGTCTAACACGCTCATCAGGTAGCCCTGATGGAAATCTCTGTCCCAAGTCACCACCTGGATGACTCGGGGTCCAGGCGATGAGAAGAAGATCAGAGCGAGACTCTCGCCCTCCCCTGGGGAAAGGGAGAAAGATCAGGAACCTAAAATCGGCTACCAGCCCAGTGTCTAGTGAGGGCAGCGTGGACCTGTCCTCCTCGAGTTTCTCTCCCCAGAACTGAACACAAGGCAGGCATACAGTTGGCTATCAGTAAGAGCTGCTGAATATAAAACCAAATAAGCCAAAACAGCTGCTTTGCGTGTACCACTGCAACAGGCTAGATGAATCAAAAACAACTGGGATACTCTGCTTGCCCATTCTTTTCTGGGGTCAGGAACACCCTGATTTTCTTTCCTTCATCAGATTCACACTCAGGAACTTTCAAAATAAAGACAGGGTGCTCCAGAAACACACAATGCAAGATGGAGGCGAGGGACTACCAAGAAAGTGACACACTGCACAAAAGGCTAGAGGACCCGCTACCTGTATTCCACCAAGTTGAAGAGAGCTCCACACAAGAGGTAGGATTTAATGAGCTATTTGAATGAAGACGTTCATTCATATCAGGTCCCCTTAGATACTGCCTCATCTTCTAAGCCTCATAACCACTCCTATTACTTCTGCACAGGTCTGCCAATGGAATGACCTTTGACTCTCCCGTTATCAAATCATGGGCTACTCAGATCCCCAGTGACACCTAGTGCTGACCTCATGGAACCCCTAGCTTCCAGGTCCATCTCACCCACAGACACAGACACACCAGGACCCTGGTGACTGCTTCCAAAGGGCAATCCCTGCCAGGCATGGCTGCTGCCAACAACCTGTCCTCAGGCTCTGAAGTGCTCTAGCCTTTCACTGGTTCTACCACGAATCAGCACCCTGCTCAGACTTCAAATCTTTTCCAGAGAGAACAGATAAGAAGGAAACAAAGCAAGTCAGCTTTTGCAAGATCTCTCTCTGAAGCCTGCAGGGCTGCACAGGGCAGGAGGAAGATGCGAAAGGAGAGGGGGCGTGTGTTTATTCAGGTAGGATAGGACCGTGCTGCTTCAGGCAGGCAGGTGGGCATGCACACACACGTCACACACACCATGCATGCGCTCACAATGACACACAACTCACAGAGACGAAACACACACCAGGAACGTACACTCCACACACTGACACACACAGGCACACACCACATTCACATCTTATCTTATCTGTTAAAGGGCAGGCAGGAGCACAGCAGCTGATGGATTAGAGGCTCAGCTGCTAAGAAAGGCTGACTTCCTGGTAATGCCACCAAGCCTCAGCTGAGGACAGAGAGAAACACAGCGGGAGGGAAATGGCAGAAGGCCCCCAGGAGAGCTATGAATAAACAGACTTCCAGACATCCTCAGTGAAGAAGCAGGGGAAAAGAAATCCCAACGGAAGTGCAAAGATGGGGTGTTCCACTGAGTTAGGGCAGCACCTGAGCGGCACGTGCATCTTGCTCCAGAGGGTAGGTTCCTCTTAAAGTTTAGACCACTTTTAGGAACATCTCACTACTTATGAAACATTAGACAATGGATAAAAGTCAAGGCAAAAAGGAAGAGGTTTTCATCTCAGTCTGAATCGATGTTCCAAAAAAGAAGGTCTGGGTACTTCCCTGGGAAACCACACGAGGTAGCAAGAGCCACTGAGAGCAGCTCAGGGAACCAGCAGAAAACCCAAGACGGCTCCCGACCCAACAGCCGCATCAGCGTAAAACGGAGTCTGTGTTTCAAATGAAATTATAGGACCTCAGTTCTGGAGATGTGGCCCATTAATCTGCATTTTTAACATGCTCCCCTGGTGACAGATTCTTAGACAACTAAGGTTTGAGAGCCAGCACTGTTCCTGAGTTCCCTCCTGGCTAATCCATGCCGCTTTCCAAAGACACCCCCATCTTCCCAAGCACAACTGCAGAACAACAGACGTGAGGCAAAAGCACCCCAAACACCCTTCTTGTACCGCATTGAACTGATCTAGCCCAACAGCTTGGTGGGGTCCCCGACTTCCTCATCTTCTGCGTACCCTTGGAGTCTGGCGCACAGCAGGCACTCAGTAAGGATGGCTGACATCAAATGGTCGCAGGTAGAGAGAAGACTGACACAAAATGGTCATGTTGACCTATTTCAGAATTGGTCAAGCACCTGTTTATGAGCAGTCTTCAGCCCACGGGAGGGAGGTGTTGGATAGCTTGTAGCTGTTTCCTCCAACACAGGGAGCAGACTGTCTCCTCACTGGAGTCATCCATGGTGGAACAACTGGTCTACCACTCTGGGATGGGGGGCATACTTTCAGCTGCAATCCTCGACTTAGCAGGCTTTGGAAATCGCTCCTTTGCGGCCTCTCTCCTCAAACAGGCACTAGACTAATCACTAAGGTAGATTCACCATTTTCTGGTTTATGGGATGAAGATTCCTGGATTCCATCCAAATACACTGAGTTCAAACTGGGAAAGGGACCCAAGAACACGAATTTTAAGCAAATACCTCACATGATTCTGAGCCTGGGGTCCAGAGATCGGCACTTCCATGAACACTGGTTTAAAAGCAAATACGATGACCATCCAGCTTCATTTCTTCTCTACTTTTTCTTTTTGATGGAATTTTTTAAGGAATTTCTTTTAAAAGGATCTGTGTAGGTGTTATCTAGGGTTTTTGGTGGGTGGGAGGGAGGATGGGAGCTGCCCAACTTCTGAGCCCACCTGTGTGAGTTCAGGGGGTGGCAGCCCTGCCTCCCATGGTGAGGCCAGCTGAGGTGCCCAAACTGAGGCCAGGCTCAGCCAATCAGACGCTTACTCCTGGGCTTGTGCATGAGACACACTGAGGCAGAGGCAGTTTCCACTTCATCCTAGCAATGATGGAAACATGCCAGCAGCCACAGCCAGAGTCTAATGGTGGCAGCCATGGCCGTACACCCATCAGGGGTCCTGTTGCATGTCCTGAGTCCCACTCCGCCGGGCTCCCAAGCCTGGCTAGCCAGCCTTTCTGTCACTTCGCTAAGCCACCCAGTATCCAGTCCCTTTTTTGCTAAAATTAACCAGAATTGGCTTCTGTCATTTTTAACAATGCATCCTGACCTTGATCAAATCTCAGAGCGAACTCCTGCCCCTGCAAAACTGCTTTCCTTCATATTTTAAAGTCCCGACGAAAAAATATTTGGTTTAAAGTTTTATTATTTTCGACCTATCCTTTGATGCACTTTGCTTCACCTTACTAGATACACAGAAATAGTCCAGGGTGGAACTCATAAGGAAGTTCATTAAAAAATTATGGGATACATTAAGAAAACAAAACTAAACTAAAGGGCACTGCTGCAGCGACCAGAGCCCTGGCTTTCGAGACTGGGAGTCTCTAGCCCCGCTGATGAGCTCTGTGACAGCAGTTGCTTACAATCTCCACGCTTTCCTTTTTGCTAGTCTGTAAAATGGTGTTTTAAATAGTGCGGGAGGGTTGGAAATAGAATAGGTACAACGCCTGGCACACACACAACTGGCCGTCGATTGAGGGTCTGGACTGCCCCTGCGAACGGCAATATTCTCAACTCGGCCGCCAGGCTCACCCTGACAGGCAGAACAGCTTCCAGAACATTGAAGGAGGAAACTCACAAAAGAGTGAGAAAAGCCTAAGTAGTAACTCCACACACATTGAATAATAGGAAGTTGCTACTATTCAAGTCTTTCGAAAACGGCAATTTCATACGGTCCAAGCAACCAAAGAACAGCAGCTGTTTGGGTCTCCAGTGGGTCTCTGTTGGGATGGGGGGAGGGGACGTTCAAGGACCTCAATCACACCTGCTTGTGTTAACAAAGATCAGCCGCCTCTCTCAGAAACCCGGGAAAACCTTCCTCCAGCCCGGGCAGGAGCAAGGTCAGCAGCCGCCGCGGGCTACAGGCGCAACCTGTTGCTACAGAAAGCTGGTGGCGCCGCTCCCCCAGCCTTCCCCTCCAACCCACCGCCAGGCCAGGGCCGCTCTTGCCCTCGCTCCCTCCGCGCAGGAACCTCTCTCCGGCTGCGGGACAAAGGATAGGCGGCAAGGCGGCCGCGGGAAACCAGGAGACTCGAGGAATCCGCCGTCGCCCTGGGGGAGGGGATTGCCGGAGTAACTTGGCTGCCGCGAGAGAGTCGGCGCCGGTTCCCCGCCGAGGCGCGGGTTGGCGTGGACTGGGGTCGCCGTCCTAAGCCGTGTGCCCCAGGGCCCCCTGGTCGCATCCCCCGCCGCTCTCGGCGAGGGCTTTCGAGGAAACTGACCTCGGGCCCCAGACTCTCCCGCACCGCGAAGCTCCTCCTCTGTCCACGCTTCCCTTTGTTGTCCTGGCCGGCGCCTTACCCAGCGGGGTGCGCCTCCATCACCCAGTTCTCCATCAGGCAATCGCCAAAGGTCCCCGTGCTGTGCACCCAAAGCAGACCGGGGGGATGCATCAAGCCAGGGGTGCGTGCGCTGCCAGATGGGCAAGGCGATAAGGCCTCCCATGGCACCCTCAGAGCCCCCTCCTGTGATGGTCGATTGCACCGCGTACTTCTTTTAGCAAACCAGAGGAAGGTGACCCCTTTCCATACCCAGCTGGGGAGGGTCAGTGTCCCGCACCCCTCGTTCCACTCCCCAGGACTCCCCTCACCCCCGAACAGTTCCCAAGCCCCGGACCAACCTCGCTTCGTCCGCCGCCCTCTCAGAGAACGAGCCGGTGGCTTCGGGGTCTGGGGTCCCACTCGCGTTACCACCGCCTGCTCGCGCCCCGGATCCTGGCCACAGCCGCCAGCTCCCCTCCAGTGGGCGGAAAGAAGACCCACCACGCAGCCCGCAAAGTTTGCGTGCGTCTGCGCCATGCCCGGAACTCTCGCAGGGTCCACCTCGCCGGCCCTGCAGCCCCTCTGGTTCCCCCGACGCTCCCGGGCTCGCACCACCTGCCGCGGCCCGGGGAGGGGGTGCCGAGGGTTGGGAGGAGAAGGGAGCAGAGCAAGCCCCTCCATTCCCCATTCCCCGCCCCCAGCTTTCTGGAAAGGGGTGCACTCAGCCCCCGGGTCGGGGCCGCAGACACCTTCCGAGCTCCGGCGTGAGGACGCGGCTACTCACCGTGCGCCCGGTCCAGCTACCAGTCAGCCCTCGCCGCCGCTGCCGGCCCCTTCTTTCCTCCCAGCCCTGCTCGCCCGGCCCCCCGCTCATGAATGATTTATGACTCGGCTTCGGGGACCACCGGGATGGCTTCCGGAGAGGCCGCTCCGCTGCCCCGCTTCCCCGCGCGCCGGCCAGACCCCGGGACGGGGCGGGTCCGGAAAGGCGCCTGCCTTCGAGGCGCGCCGGAGAGGCCCAGGGTACCCTTGGGGACCTGTTGCGGCCTCCGCAGCTCCCGGGCGGGACTCGCAGATGAGGCTGCCGCAATGCACTGCTTCCAGAAATGTACTCACCCGCGCGCGGCGGGAGAGCTGAGCGCGCAGCCAGGTGGCGGGTGGGGACTGGCTCGGTACTTTAGAGATAGCTAATCCTGGAGTTCGGCCCGCGCGCTCCCGGTTGGACCAGCTGAGCAGCTTCGCCACGATACCCCGGGGCACACACTGGGACCTAGCTGCATCCATTTCCTGAGGCTAGAGCCCCGCTCAACCGAGCACGTCCCTCCCACAGGACCCACGCCTCCTTGAGGCAGGCTGAGCGGTTTAGTTGGAACGCCGCTCCTCTTCTAAAAACTTCGCATCTCTCTGGTTCCACCTCAGACCTGCCTTGGTTGACTCCCTCTACCGCTTTAGACGCTTCTATTGCCAGTTTCCAAGACTTAAAAAAAAAAAAAAAATTACTCAAATAAAACAAAACCCCAATCATTTGGTTCCTTAGCGTGTACCAATCGTAATGCTAGTGGCTGGAGCTCTAAAACCGGCAAAAAGCAGCCCTTGCTCCCATGTACGTACACAGGCATCTGCTATGGCTCCAAGCACACGGAGCTTTCATTACTCGTTTCATATCGGTCTCTTTGCTGTGCGTTGCCTGCCATCCCCTCAAGCTGAGGCGTGGGGACCTTCTGCCAGAAGCAACCATTCCATCTTCTAACTGTGCTCATTTCACTCCTCACTCACTACTTCCTATCTTGAGTGGAGAGTACTCTCTGGTAGGAAAAATAAGACTAATGGAAGAAAAGCACCTTCCGGACGGTGTTTAGCATACAGTAGGTGTTTAATGTTTGTGATATGGATGGATTGATGGATTCATGGAAGGATGGACAGACTGACAATTGAATGATGGACAGGAAGGTTAACTCAACAGCTCTTTCACTTACCCCAGAATCTAGCATAAAACAGGTGCTCGAAAGAGCATTATTTTTGTTTGATTTAAAGTTAAACTGATCTTGAATGTGCATATTTCCTTGATAAATGCTAGTTCAGAAAACTTCTGAAAACTGCACTATAGGCATGCAAAGTTAGATGGTGCCCTGAGACATCTAATCAGGCCTGCTGTTTCTCCGTCTGAAAGTGGTCAGGGCCTCTGCTTGAACACCTCCAGAGGCCCCAGCACTTCTGCTCAAGGGCAGCCCTCTCTGGGTGGGGCCCAGAGGGGAGTTCTTCCCTCCTGAGGGCAGCCAGCTCTGCCCTGCCTCAAATTTTGGCTCTGTCCCTTTTCATCACTGTGACTTCGTCTGCTTAATCTCACTGAGCCTGTTTCCTTGTCTGCAAAGTAAAAATAATTATGCCTCAGGAAGCTCATTTTTACGCCTAATAATGATGATGATGATGATGATAATAATAATGACAACAGTAACAGTGGTGATAGCTAAAACTTAATGAATGCTTACTACAAATGAGGCAGTATGCCAAGTGCTTTATGTGCATTATTTCATGTAATCTTAGCAACAACAACAGCATAGTATTATCTCCATCTTAGAGATAAAGCTAGGGGCTTCCCTGGTGGCGCAGTGGTTGAGAGTCCGCCTACCGATGCAGGGGACGCGGGATCGTGCCCCGGTCCGGGAGGATCCCACATGCCGCAGAGCGGCTCGGCCCATGAGCCATGGCCGCTGAGCCTGCGCATCCGGAGCCTGTGCTCTGCAACGGGAGAGGCCACAACAGTGAGAGGCCCGCATACCGCAAAAACAAAAAAAAAAAAACAAAACAAAGATAAGGCTAAAAGAGTTTCAGTAATTTGCCCAAGGTCACAGAGCTAGTAAGTGACGCACTGAATCTGAACCCAGATGTGGCCTCCAGAGCCCATGATTATCCTAACATACCAGTGCCCCAAAGATAACATAAAACCCTCTGGGGCCTGTACTCTCCCGACAGATAATGTAGTGTGGATTGAAATGGTTGGCCATCAGTCTTCCTGCAGGCACTGAATGCTTCAGCTGTTTTTATCCATTTCATACCCCCAACACCTACTCTACCTGGGCCATCATAGGTGTTTAATAAATGAATGAATAAACAGTAAACATAGAACACAATATTAAGATGTGTTCTGAGCAGCCTTAGGCAGACTATAACAGGAACTAATGATTTATTCTGTTCAGCTTGGCTTGGAGTTCTAATCCTACAGTCCCACTATTCAGCACAACTGAATTTCTTTTCTCTTTTTTTTTTAAATTGAGGTGTAGTTGATTTACAATATTGTGTTAGTTATAGGTGTACAACACAGTAATTCAATTTTTTTTTGCAGATTATATTCCATTATAGGTTGTTACAAGATATTCAGTATAATTCCCTGTGCTATCCTTGCTGCTTATCTCTTTCATGTATCATAGTTTGTAACTGTTAATCCCATACTCCTAATTAGTCACTCCCCACCCTCTCCTCTTTAGTAACCATAAGTTTGTTTTCTATGTCTGTGAGTCTCTTTCTGTTTTGTATATGATTCATTTGTATTATTTTTTAGATTCCACATGTAAGTGATATCATGTAGTATTTGTCTTTCTCTGAGTTACTTCTCTAAGCATAATACTCTCTAGGTCCATCCGTGTTGCGGCAAATGGCAATATTCCATTGTTTTTTATGGCTGAGTAATATTCCATTGTGTGTGTGTGTGTGTGTGTGTGTGTGTGTGTGTATAAAACATCTTCTTAAGCCACTCATCGGTTGATGGGCACTTGGGTTGTTTCCATGTCTTGGATATTGTAAATAGCGCTGCTATGAACATTGGGGTGCATATATCTTTTTGAATTAGAGTTTTCATTTTTTTTCCAGATATGTACCCAGGAGTGGATCATATGGCAGCTTTATTTTTAGTTTTTTAAGGAACTTCTGTACTGTTCTCCATAGTGGCTGCACCAATTTACATTCCCACCAACAGTGTAGGAGGGTTCCCTTTTCTCCACACCCTCTCCAGCATTTAATATTTGTAAACATTTTGCGGATGGCCATTCTGACCAGTGTGAGGTGATACCTCATTGTGGTTTTGATTTAGTGCAACTGAATTTCTATGCCAACAGACATTGCAGCATGTGATGCTTTAGAAAAATGGGTTTATGCAATCTCAACATCCACTGCCTTGTCTTCTTAAGACTGAAATTTGTGTAAGAGACAGCTAGGGAGAGAGGGAAAAGGAGAGAGAGACAGAGAGCCAGTGAGAGGGAAAGAGAAATGTTCTAAATAGAAATTCCACTAGTTTTGAAGGGAATGACTTCATGCAAGACAAGGTTCTCCTATAAATGTTTTACCTCATGATTTCCTGTTAATCTTGCTTTTTTCCACTTGCCTCTGGACTTAGATGCCAAAAAATAGCATTGCTGGTGTTTAATAATCAAAAGCCAAGAATATATTCTTCTTGTACTTTGAGTACATTCAGCTAAGATTTGTAACTCATCCATCAAGCCCACTGCTTACTAATTCAGAGGAAAAAAAACTTCAATCTAGTTTGGCCCAAGAGGAGGAAAGAGAGAGAAGGGGCCAGGCCAAGGACAGTACCTCAGAGCCTGGATTCCAAACCTGGGGAGAACTTGGAAAACTCAGTCACAATTTAATGAGACAGGTATTGGGTAGTTTTATATTTTATGTGTTGTATCTGTCTTTCGGTAACTGTTTCAAATAAATGCCGCATCTCTAGGGCTGGCTTTCGTCTTTGGCTTTCCCCCTGACATCATTTTTAACATGCACTAACTCAGCTGGGGCTTCATAATCTGTCTTCAGTAACAGTATGGAAAAAATGAGAGCAGCAGAACGTCAGAGAATTATAAAGTGTTAGGATACTTGCTCTTATTTTCTTGAGGAAAGCAAGGTTCTTTCCAGCTAAATGTTATTGCGAGATTGCAGAAGGAGGTAGACAGGAAAATTCTACAATTTCTGATTCTATAGTTTTCAGTTTTTATTATATCCCAAAAGAGATTCACCCAGGAACTTTTATTTGTACAACACAAAACTTACATCTATGCATGCAGTGTTTTACCCCTCTGGGAATACTTACTATTATTACTTTCCTCTAAAGAACTATTAATTTGCATTTATCTTCTGCATCATCTGAAAGCACTTATTAAGCATCTGTAATTATTCATACATTCATTCATTCAGTAACATTTACTCAGCACCTGAAACCGAGCAGGACCCTGAGGAGTCCTCCCAGCTAACCAGAGATTTATGGCTCAGATAATGTTCCAACCACAAGCGAGACCCGATGGCTATTTGGAACCATGTAATCAAGACAATCATCTCTGAAAATAGAAGATTACCTCCTCCCTAGCATGTAGCCCCTTCCTGTTTTCCCTATATAATCTCCAAGCAAAACCTGGGGAGCTGGGAGTTGGTTCTTTGGGACATGAGTCCACCTTCTCCCCAGGATTGCCAGCTTCCTCAATAAAGCTATCTTTCTTTCACCTAACACTTGTCTCTCAGTATTGGATTCTTGAGCAACAAGCAGCTGAATCTGAGTTCAGTAACACTGCTACTCGTCAGGAGCTAGAGATTCTAGTTACCCTGACCCAGAACATACTTATGAAAAGCCAGTCACACTGTAACAGGGGCAGGTGTGGGGAAGTTTTATATTTTGTGTGCTGAATCTGTCTTCTGGCAACTGTTTCAAGTGAAACTTATGACAAAAAATTCTTTTATCAAACATTATCTTTTCCTCTTATTTACCCTCATTGTGAGACTTTCTAAAAAAGCATTCTCTGCAAAATTCTCTTTTGCTTCATATTTGATGTGCCACCTAAGCTATCATCAGATATTTATTTTAAATAAATATTTAAAATATTTATTTTAAATCCACTAAAATTTCTGCTAATTAAAACACTATTCACTTTGCCAGAGCAATCAAGGTGTTAAAATTATAGTCCCAAACACTTACTCAAGTCAGAGAGTGAAAGGTGGAACTATGTTTTGTGGAATAGTGTGGAAAACCTGGGAGATGGAGCTTGAACAGAACTGGGAAAGAGCCCTAGCTCTGTTACTCCATTCACTCACTCATTCATTCATTTTTCTCCTTTATTCATTCACTTACACATGCATTTGACAAATGGTGATTGACCACCTTCTGTGGGCCAGACTGAGCAAAGAGATAGGGCAGAGAATAACAAAGGGCACCCTTGGCCTCCCAGAGCCAACCCCCTCATAAAGGAGACACACAAGCCAACAAATCAATAAGTATGTTCACTGTACACCCTTCAGTAAGTACTTGATGTCTCTGAGCTTCAGTTTCCTCACATACAAACCACATGTTTTGCAAAGATTAAATGAGATGATATATGTAACATACCTGTAGGTATGTTGAATAGCAGCTATTATTTCTGCTCTTACTATTTCTCTGTCAAACTCCCTTTCACCCCTACCCCCCATATTTATTTCCAATTTCATAAATTAGGGTGTAGGGCTATTGGGTCCACAAGCTAAATATTCATCCCATAAATATTTACATAACATGTCCTAAGGATTTGTAAGGCTCCAAGCCAGAGAGGCCGAAGAAGCTGGATATATTCTGACTTCTGCTCTGCAAAAGAAATTGTCCAAAACTTGGCAATGGGCAAAGGAGATGACTGGGCATCTTTTCAGTGGAGTGAGGGGCATGATCTAAAGGACCTTCTGGGAATTATTGGATATTACAGAGGTGTGTATTTGATTGTATTTATATTGACTAGGTTATATCACAACTCTGTAAACGTAGAAGTTAAAATTGTAGAACACCTGGGGACTACCCTGGTGGTGCAGTGGTTAAGAATCCGCCTGCCAGTGCGAGGGACATGGGTTCGATCCCTGGTCCAGGAAGATCCCACATTCTGCGGAGCAACTAAGCCCATGTGCCACAACTGAGTCTGCGTGCCTCAACTACGGAAGCCCATGCTTCACTATGGAGGGAAGAAAAATTACAAACGAAGTGAGAATATTGTTCTAGATCAGGGTTTTTTAACCTCAGTGCTCTCGACATTGGGGGCTGGATAACCCTTTGTTGTGGGTCTGTCCTGTGCATTGTAGGATGTTCAAGCATTCCTGACTTCTACCCACCAGACAGAAGTAGCACCCTGGCCCCTTCCCCCGAATTGTGACAAACAAGTATTTTCAAAATCTAGAGTTTGATTTTCTTTAAGTCACAGGAGAAATGACTGAGTTTGGGCAGAATTTATCACCTATATTAAACAGGGAGTCCCTGGTATCAGTTTTGGCAAGTGCTAAGCGTGATGGTCATGAACTGAAGCATACTGTGCACCCAAGCCGCTTAATCCATTCACATCACCTACCGGGCCCTGGGGAGTCTGCCCTCAGTGACTTCCCATCGCCCCAGTCACAGCCTACCCTGGAAGAATTGCAAAGTGAGTTGTTTTGCGAATGCAGCTACCTGCTTGCATTCCTCTGCTGTGACCTTCACAAACCTCCCCTGCTGGGTGCTTGCTCTGAGATTAGCCTACCACTTGGAGAAACTCGACATTTTACTTATAACTGTGAGCGCAGAAGCATTCAGAAAAAAGAATAGGACAATTCATGAAATTTCCCATGGGCTAACGAGAAAGTGCCCCGTATGTAATAGGGCTTCAATAAATCTCAGAGGAATACAAGGGGAATGGGGGGAGCTATGAGCTCATAAGAAGACAAATGAAAGTAGTGATGATATAAAAATTCACACTTTAAGACAAGATAAGAAAAATTTAAACATAAAACTTTTTCTCTGCCCTTTGGCCTCCTCCGTCCCCACTGGTATGCATGGCGCTTCTGCATTGGATGTCAACCAGACCTCCCCAGAGGTAAAGATCAATTTTTCTCCTACTGGCGCCAGCCATGTAACTCCTTAGAAGATAATGTTCCTTTCTCAATCCTGTAAAAGGTCATGATGACCCACCCTCACCTTGTACATGCAGAGATCTTCGGTGAACTTTATGTACAATGCCAGTATGGAATTTCCCTTAAAGATTAGTGCTGAACAGACTGGTCAGTTGACCTGGGGAGATACTGGACTGCACCTAATGGAAGTTCAGAGCTTAAATACTTACTTATGCCCTTACTAATATTACCAGCTATACTACTTGTACTCTGTTCATTTTACAAGATTATTGTTTCTTGCATTACCAAATGTGTGTGAGCCTCAGATCAAATTAATGATGATTAGGTGACTTGAAATGATCGAGCAAACGTATAGTTCTGTAAGATCAGTGATTGTGGGATTTCCCTGGCTGTCCAGTGGTTAAGATTCCACACTTTCCCATGACAGTGGGGGACCAGAAAGTCTGCAGAGCATGGAGGGTAGAACCCCAGGCCTGGATGAGAGAAAAATAACAACAGCTAACATTTTACTGAATGTTCACCATGCATTGGGCAGAATGCTAGTTTCCATGTGCCAACTCATCGGCCCTTGTAATAACTCTATGAGGTTAGTTCTGATATTATTTCTACTTTACAAATGGGGAACCTAGTACCAAAAGGTTAAGCAATGTTCCCAGGGCCCAGGCTCCCCGTTAACACGGGGCTCAGGGCAAGAGTACATGGAGGTCCATAGACCACATGTCTAATATTTGAAAGTGAAGAATCCAGCCAACAAATTGTTAACTAAATTATGTTCTCTCATCCTAAAAAAAAAAAAAAAGAATAAAGAAAAAGATTCATGCTTCCAACGCAGGGAGTGCAGGTTCAATCCCTGGTCTGGGAACTCAGATACCACGCGCCATGTGGCAACAGGAGGGAACCACTTCCGGGACCATAACAGACCAGTGAGACAGGCGGTCCAGAGGCTTTTGCTTACAGTTAACAGGGCCGAGTCCAGTAATAGCACGTTGAGTGGCCTATCAACGCAATCCTTGCCTGACCTGGGAATGAGCATTCCTAGCACCATGGGACAAATTGATCACGAAATGCCTCCCAAACCTTGGTCGAAATTAAGACTGAAAAGGAAGGGATTGTAAAATGAAGAATGTTGCCCACCATCCAGTCCATAAGAATCAAGTCATTAGCCACCGCAGTGGCTGACCTACAGTACACCCTGGAAGGAATTCAGGGCAAAGACCAGGATGACATGCTCTGTGCTCTGGGAGAACTGGCGGAACAGGCCTTCGGGTAGTTAGATATTTCCAGGAGAAATTTTTGAGGAATCTGCGTTCCTGCATCTCCCCATACTTAGAAAAGCACTAAAACCACTCATTAAAATTTTTCTCCCTCGAGGCTAGCAGCAACCTGCTGAGACATGCGCTGGATTGCATGTACCCCCTTCACCAAAATCACATATATACTGGCTGGCCTCCCCCTTCACCTCTTTGGAGTACTTCTCAGAGCTCTCTGACAGACTGACTGGCTCCCGGGTTATAATCCTCAGTTTGGCTTGAATAAAATTTTCCATTTCTTTCTTAGATTGACTGCTTATTAATTATTTCCTTGACAATAGTAACAGCAAGAGTATGAGAAGAGAGATGACGAATATCCCCGGGGCAGTTTGCTGGCTGCTGACGTTTGGCGACCATCTACTCTCTGTCAAGCGCTGAGCAAAGCGCTTTCCCTACGTTCGCTTATTTAATTAAACCCTCCTAAGGGGGCATTGTTATCCCCATTTGTCAGAGAAGGAAACTGAGGCTCACAGACTCGGACTACACTCTATCTTAGTCCACAATAAAAACAACACTTACCATTTATCAAGGTAACCATTACGCTCAATATTTCATTTAATGTTTAAGATGATCCTAGGAAGAAGGTATTATCCAAGCAAATTAAACAAAAATCTATTTTGTTACATGCCAGGAGGTGCTGGGGGTGCGGGGGACACAGCCGCAGACAGTCCTTGCCCTCATGGAGCGTTTAGTCTAGGTGGGAAAGTAGACCCTAACAAATACGAACAGATGGGATGATGCGTTTCAAAATCCCACCTTCTTCCTCCTGACTGGAAGTTCTTACCGCAAGAACACACAGCAGCCTTCAGACTGGAAGCAAAGACGCTTTCTCAGCGAGTTTTCCTCCGCCAGGCGGACCCTGTCCCGGCACTCAGGGACACAGAGATGACTTGAACCTCATGCCGGTGAGAAACTCTTTGCTCGGACCTGGCTGCCCATGTACTGTGACTGCTCAATGAAACCCTATTAAGTGGCAAATAATGATGGTGGTAAAAAAAAAATTTCTTAAGAGAATGTAAGAAGAACAACAGGAACAAGAACAGTCCAGGATCCTTTGCAACAAAGCAGAACCATAAACCTGGGCAAGCACGGCCTGGAAAAGCTGAGTGAAGTTAGAGGAGTCCAGAGATTCACGAGGACAAGGAGCAGAAGGAAACATTCGCATGCATGTCTTTCTGCAGAACATTTCAGAAGCCATTTGACGCTGTCTGAAGGTGCTATAATGCATAAACCCAAAAGAGAATTTTAGAGGTACCTAAGTTGTAGTGGTAGAGGGGTAAGGGGCGGGAGGGGGCAAGAAAAGTAAAATTAAGGGAAACTTCCCTTAAACCTAAGGGAAAATCTCCTGGTAAGCAGACCTAGAGATGCAAGGAATACGAATGCACGTCTTAAGAGTACACTGAAATCAAATTTAAATCAGTAAAATGATTGAAGCAGGGTAATAGGTATCAGGGGTTCTATTTTGTGCTGGTTTGAAATTTTCCATTATAAGAAGGTAAAAAAGAAAAAGAAAAGAACGTCAATGGCTGGAATACTGGGAGATGGGAGGTGCAGTGGGCTTGCAGTGAGGGTGTGATGGCTGTGGGGTTGAGGACCAGGGCTGAGTTGAGTGTGGGGTGGAAGACCAGAGTAAGCAAGTCAGGGGCGAACTCTGCCCCTGTCTCCTCTTGGCTACTTTTCTCACATTGGTTCTTAAGGAAGGAAAATGTCAAACACCTCAAAAATTTAATAGATAAGGGCCAGCAATGGGTGTAAAGTTACTCTCTCTTGGTGATGGGCCAGACAGCAACACAGATTCTGGAAAAGACCAACCTGGGTTTGAATCTGACTCTGGCACACCTAACTCCATGGGTCACCTTGGACGTGTTACTCGCGCGCCTCAGTTTCCTCACCTGTAAAATGGAATTAACCCTGGTAGTACTGCTGGGCTTTGAGAGCGTGAATGAGGTAAGGCATGTACGGCGCCTGCACATCAGAGGGTTCCAGTAAGCGCTTGCTCTGTCCTCCTGACCACACCAGCCCTGACTGTATTTAGGGCAGGACAACGGTCCTTCCTTAGACTCCAGCCTTGCCTCTCCATCCAGCAGGTCTGGAGCTGGCTGGCTGAACTGGATAAAGTGATATCACAAAGACAGTGGAGCCACAGGTTAGAGAATGGCTCTGACACACCCCGTCTCCACCCCCCGCTTCAAGAAGGCAGCTCTTTGGTACAACTGTACTAGATGGTACACGAGGACCATATCATTTCCACAGCTTGTTGCCTCCATGGGAAAACCATCTGAATGTGTCCTACTGGCCTTCACAGGCACCGAGAAAACAGAACACGTGTCTGAAAGTGAGACCAACGTACTACTGGTTTGTTCCTTCTCCAGAGTTTTCCATCTTAATTCATAGCTCTAAGCAGTCTCCCAAGAGGGAAATTCAACCTTGCCTGTATTAAGTGTTTGTCATTAGTTGAGTTGTCCAACATGCAGCCCTTTTCCATCTGGGACAATGGACAACTCACCCCTTTGTGGTGAGTGGTAGTGGGTTACAGTCCAGCATCTTCCACCACAAATGCCAGAGGGTTATCCTCCCATTCACCTGTCATGCACCCAAGGCATGGCCTTACCCAGACCCGACCAGTTGGCCACTGCTGCCCATGACTTTGACTCTGGAGTGTGTGCTGCTGCAAAGACTGTGATGCCAGGTGCCAGAAACCGTGTCCTAACCAGGCTGTGTCCACTGCCTTTGCATCTGATTTTGTTCTCCGGCCTCCTGACAAGGCCAGGAGCCATCCAACACCCTTCCGGTATGTTCCTTTCCTAAGATTAGCCAGAGTTGCTTTCTGCTGATGCCTGATTAATCAATGCACCACCTTTGGGACTTCCCTGGCGGCGCAGTGGTTAAGAATCCACCTGCCAATGCAGGGGACACGGGTTTGATCCCTGGTCCGGGAAGATCCCACATGCTGTGGAGCAGCTAAGCCCGTGTGCCACAAAACTACTGAAGCCCGCGCCTAGAGCCCGTGCTCCACAACAAGAGAAGCCACCGCAATGAGAAGCCCATGCACTGCAACAAAGAGTGGCCCTGCTCGCCACAACTAGAGAAAGCCTGCGTGCAGCAATGAAGACCTAACGCAGCCAAAAATAAAAATTAATTAATTAATTAATTTAAAATATATACCACCTTCACCCCCCTCCCTCACCTTCACTTCACTTTCTAATCTATGGTCTCATCTCTAGTCTCTCGGTGACAGGGCTAACTCAGCCTCTCAGCAGGTACTGCTGGGAGTCGCCTTCCTGAGCAAATTCCTTGGGGACGGGACTTAGGAAGATGAGTGACAGGAGTTGGGCAAGGGCCGGATGGGATCCTGTCTTTATTTAGCATCTTGAGATTTGTTCATCATGGAGTTTGGGGCATCAATATGGATTTTTTTTAAATTGCATTAAAATATTATGTATCTTTACATCCCATCTGCAGCAACATGGGTGAACCTAGAGATTATCATACTAAGTGAGGTAAGTCAGACAGAGAAAGACAAATATCATGTGCTATCACTTATATGTGGAATCTAAAAAAAACATGACACAAATGAACTTATTTACAAAACAGAAATAGACTCTCAGACATAGAAGACAAACTTATGGTTACCAAAGGGGTAGGGGGAGGAATAAATTGGAAATTTGGGATTAACAGATACATACTACTATATATAAAATAGATAACCAACAAGGACCTACTGTATAGCACAGGGAACTATATTCAATATATTGTGACAAACCACAATGGAAAAGAATTTGAAAAAGAATTTTTTTTTTTTTTTTTTTTTTTGCGGTATGCGGGCCTCTCACTGTTGTGGCCTCTCCCGTTGCGGAGCACAGGCTCCGGACGCGCAGGCTCAGCGGCCATGGCTCACGGGTCCAGCCGCTCTGCGGAATGTGGGATCTTCCCGGACCGGGGCACGAACCCGTGTCCCCTGCATCGGCAGGCGGACTCTCAACCACTGCGCCACCAGGGAAGCCCGAAAAAGAATTTTTATATACGTGTGTGTGTGTGTGTGTGTGTGTGTGTGTGTGTGTGTATAAACTGAATCACTTTGCTGTACACGTGAATCATTATAAATCAACTATACTTCAACTTAAAGAAATTATGTATCTTCATTAATGAGCTTTTAGGCGCCCCTTACATTTTGTGCTGGCCCTGTGTGACTCCATGCAACACTGGTCAAGACCAGAGCTTATCCACGCATTTCCCTTTGTTCACTAAACAAGTTCTTTGGGGCGTGGCTCTGCATGCGACTATACTAAGCTCTAAGCCCGCAGAGATGATGAACACCAAGCCCAGCCCTCAAGATTGTCACCATCTAGTGGGGGAAATAAAGAAAGGACACTCTGAATTCTAGGTGCACCAACAGAGAGCGAGGACAAGGTAAGTGTGGGCATAAAGAGAGGAAGCAAAGCTCAGCTCAGCCCCAGCTGGATCAGGGAAGGCTTCCCACGGGCCCTGGTGCTCAAGCTACTTCTTTGGAGTGAGAAGTTCAGCAGGTGGAAAAGGAGGAGGACCTTCTGAGCAAAGCAGTCAGCATTCCTAGGTGTCTTTCTGAAACCGAGCAGGATCCTATGGGGCCCTCCTGGGGAAAAAAGCCTTTCCATGTCCCCCCATTTCTTGTTTGTAGTTAAAAGGCTTCAGCCTCCTAGGCCTTCCCTTAACGCCAGAGGGCAGATTCAAACAGTTACTAATTACTGGAGTGAGGGAAAGCAGAAACAAAGGAGGAGCAGTCAAGAAACAATGGTGCAGGACTTCCCTGGTGGCGCAGTGGTTGAGAATCCGCCTGCCAATGCAGGGGACGTGGGTTCGAGCCCTGGTCCAGGAAGATCCCACATGTCGCGGAGCAACTAAGCCCATGCACCACAGCTACTGAGGCTGTGCTCTAGAGCCCATGAGCCACAACTACTGAGCCCGTGTGCCACAACTACTGAAGCCCACGTGCCTAGAGCCTGTGCTCCGCAACAAGAGAAGCCACCACAATGAGAAGCCCATGCACTGCAACGGAGACCCAACACAGCCAAAAATAAATAAAATACATAAATTGTAAAAAAGAGAAAGAAACAATGGTGCAGTGATGGGGCAGCGTCCTGGTTCCTCCTCAAGGGATATATAGAACAATCTGATACACATCTCTGAGTTCTGCTACAGGAACTAAGGCCCCCCACCCAGGTGGAGGTTGGTACCTTCAGGCTGGGCACAAGCACGTGGACCCCTTCTGGTTGGAATCAGAAGGCTGGTGATTGATATTCCTGGAACACGACCCCGTAACCTCAACATCAACCAATCAGAGTAAGGTCACATACCCTGCAACCCTCCCTTCAAATTCTGCTTATAAAAACTCTTCCCCAAACCCATCGGGGAGTTCAGGCTTTTTGAGCATGAGCCACCCATTCTTCTAACTTGGCGCTTGCAATAAACCTTATTTCTGCTCCAAACTCTGACGTTTCAGTTTGTTTGGCCTCACTGTGCTTCCAGGACTGAACTTGGGTTTGACAACATTCAGATTCAGTCAGTGATATTGTAGGGTTGGATTGCAAAGTGTGTGGAACACAATTTGGAAAAATGAATAATGAACAGTGAATCTAGAGCGGGAGGTTGGAAAGGGTGAGGCTGTGAAGGGACTCATACAACAACCAGGCTGAGGGATTTGGACCATCTGAAGGCAATGGAGGAACCATCAATGGTTATAAAGTAGAGGAGTAATGGTATGACATTAGTTTGAGGTAGATTATTCCAGAAGGAGGGCTGGGGAGGAGGAAGCTGTGTGGTGCGGAAGAGAGGAGCCTGACAAGACACTTTCCAGTGTGGGCGCTCAGGGGCTGGTTCACAAGGGCCTAGGTGCCCTATTCAGGAGTCTGGCTTTTTCCTCTACGTTGAAGAGCTCTGGCCTTTGGAATATCCATTAGATTAACCTCTCCTTGTGTTGCCGCTCTCTACCCAACTGCTGGCAAGAAGTCTAATTATTATATGCAGCAAATGTCTGCTGGCCTCAACACCCTAGATCAACAATATAAAGTCTCGGGGACTTCCCTGGTGGTGCAGTGGATAAGACACCATGCACCCAATGCAGGGGGCCCAGGTTCGATCCCTGGTCAGGGAACTAGATCCCACATGCATGCCACAACTAAGAGTTCACATGTCACAACTAAGGAGCCCATGTGCCACAACTAAGGAGCCGGAGAGCCGCAACTAAGGAGCCCGCCTGCCGCAACTAAGACCTGGCCCAACCAAATAACTAAAATAAATAAATAAAGTCTCATTTACATTTCTGTCCCAATTAGAAGTCTCCATGTCCTGCCCCTCACCGCCTTACCTAAGCAGAAAAGTAGACGCCTTTTAAAGTACCAATGAGGTATTTTGGGGAGTCCCCAAAGGTGTCTGTTCCCTGCTTTCATCCACCACTCAGAGCCCAACATGGCCTTCAGCTGCTGCTCTGACACCCATGGCCACAAAACCGCCTGAGGAAGCCTGTCTCCTGCCCCTGCAGACACAGCCCATCACAGGACCCAACATCCTTATCACCACCATCTCCAAATTGCTACAGGGCCCTTAAAACATGGAGTTCCACAGGTGCTGCACAGCTCTGGGGTGTATGGCCTCATCCCCAAATCTGGGCCATAATTTGGAAGGCTAAAAGAATCCCCAGAGGGTGCCTGGCCCAATGGTTCTCAAACTCTAGCCCACCCATCACTGAGAGCCGGTCAGAGGGATTCCCCCACTAAAACCCAGTAAAACCCAAATAAACCTGGATCTTCTTGCCCCTTAAGGCCTGCCTTCACACGCCGTGGCTTTCCAGGTCCACCCTTCCGCTATATCTGCCTCCAAACTGCCCTGTGTGGTGACTGCAGCCAGTCTCCCGAGGGACGAGAGACACGGAGGAGGACATCACCCATCATGAGGCCTGCAGAGCTTCCTTACCATCCCCCTTTTCTCACACTGCCACTCAGATCTCCCCCCTCCCTCCTTTCCAGAAACTCCCTGCTCACGTAGTCCTTGATGCTGGCAGCAGAAGCCGCAGGATTCAGTAGACTGTAGTTAGAGGATCACTGGAAGATGGGTACCAAAGGTTCCGGACCCTCAACTCAGGGATCTTTCCTTCAATCGCACGATAAGGGAGAAGAGAATACTGGAGAAAGCCCAGACCAGGCCCCTGCATCACGGAAAGAGAGGCACCGTGGGGGATGGAAAGGTGTGGGCGTTAAGCTTTGTAGAACAAAAGGCACAACAGCGATGTGTATCTTACAAAGATAATACTTGATAAAAGCCCATTGACTCCTCCACTACCGGAAGCCTTTTCTCAAAGGGCTTCCATTCTGAGTGTGGTTTTCTAACTCTGGGGCAGGGAGCCCTAGAGTTTGCTCAGGACAGGAGTCTTAAGTCCCAGCCCCATTTCAAGGGGAATGAACACCCAGGTGTCAGTTACATATGTTAGGTCACTAAATAAAATCTTCATTTAAGAAAAAAGCATCGATGCTCTACCCCAACTCAACATTTAAAATTGGCCTAGGAAAAGCCCTGAGCTTCACTAGTAGTCAAGCAGCACACAAACAGTAAGGATGTGGCCAGGACCGTTCCTTGCCCACCAATGTCCACTCTCCCCTTCTTCTTTCACTCATTGAGATCAAGAATAAGCAGTACCCATAACCTCCTCCAGTAAAGATTACATTTCCCAGCCTTCCTCGGAGTTATCACTAAATTCTGGTTAAGCAGAATAAAGCCAGAGGGGTGTATGCAGTTCTCGGAAATGTCCTTAGAGGGCGTATTAATGAGGGTTCTCCAGAGAAACAGAACAGGAGATCTATATGGAGATTCATTCCTAAGAATTGGCTCACGTGATTTTGGAGGCTGAGGAGTTCCTCAATCTCCCAACAGCAAGCTGGAGCCCCAGGGAAGTCGGTGATATACTTCAGTCTGAGTCTGAAGACCTTAGAACCAGGGAAGCTGATAAAGCAAATCCCAGTCCACAGGCAAGAGAAGATGAAATGAAATGTCCCAGGTCAAGCAGGGGAAAAAAAGACGGAAATCTCTTCTTACTCAAGCTTTTGTTCTGTTCAAACCCTCAACAGATTGGACAATGCCCAAACCACACTGGGGAGGATAATCTACTAAGTTCACTCATTAAAATGCTAATTTTATCAGGAAACCCCCTCACAAACACACCCAGAAACAATGTTTAAACTGGGCACCTGGGGCCAGTCAAGGTGACACATAAAATGAACCATCACAGAGGGAGAGGGTGCCTCCTTCTTCAGCTCTTCCTCCTACCTGCTGCCCAGAATTTGGATTGATGGTCGGAGCTCCAGCAGCCATCTTGGGCCATGAGTTGACCTTGAGGCTAGAAGCCATGCACAGCAGAGCCACATAAAAGGAAAAGTGAAGCATCACTTCAGCTCACACTGCCTTCCTTCCACCAGTGTTATAATGAGTGACAAACAAATTTCTATGAGGTTTAAGCTACAGTTTTGTTTTGTTTTGTTTTCTGCTCTGTTACTTGTAGCCAAACTTCCTCAAAACTAATAAAATGCCAATATATCACATTCAATGAAAGATGGTGGGTCCTGTGGGAGCTTTTCTGTCATTCATTTCTGCCTTTATTAGTATAGTGTATTTGGACTCACTTTCTCTCTCTAACCACAGACTCTTCATTCAGGGAAGGTCTGGCTATAGTTGCTGCACATTTGAGAGATAGAGCAAGAGGCTGGGAGGAGGGAGGACAAATTCTAAATTTAAGACAGAACAAACCACTTCCTTCCTGTCATTCATTTGTTCTTTTTAATTTAACCAATGCTGACTGACTCTGTGCAGGTACTATGCAGTATCTCATCTAATCCTCACTGACAACACAATGAGGGAGGCATCATCCCCATTTTTCAGATCAGGAAACTGAGGTTCTGAGAGGTAAGGAAATGGCAGAGTGAGAATCAGTCTGCCTCCCTTGATTCTGCATTGATTATTCTTTAAAATCATCAAACATATTTTCATTTGGCTAGTGGGAACTTGATTCCACAAACTTACTTCAACAAGGCAGAGAATGAAATAGTATGAAGCATCCAGTTCTCAGGTGATAAGGAGGCTGGGGTTGGTCAATCAGTTAACCACTATCTATTGAGCACCTACTGTGCGCCATGTACTGTTCTTCAAGTGGGTCGTCACCAATGTGATGTTTACAGAGCACCTTTCCTCTGAAGTGCAAGCATCACCGTTTCTGTGCAGAACCCACATTGCCCTGGCACACGCTCAAGGTTCAGAAGAAAAAATAGCAGCCAGGGGTACAGGGATCTAAGTCTGGTTCCATCTCTACCACCTGTCCACTGTGCGCCTCTGGTTAGGTTGGGTAACCTCTCTGGTCTTCTGTCTCCCCTTCAGGGCCTTTAAGAGTTTCCCCTGCCTCTGCTTGTGCTTCTTTCGAGTGTTCCTGAATTCAGACTTGGTCAAAGCTTGTCGGGCAGTGCTATTTAGAGTTGTCCAGGAAATTACACTCTCAATGGAAATTCAGGAACCTTCCATTAGGCCCCCAAAATAATTCACATAAACAAACATCGGGTTTCAGTTGCAGTTTCCTTTTATAAAAGAGAGAAGACATTTGAGAAGGAACTGTTGTTACAGTTGAAATAGTCCCTGGAATCATGTTCTCACCTCCTCCTTGACTTCTTTTCTTTTAGGAACCTCCTCTGGGAAAGAGTCCCATTGGAATGTGTTTCCAAAATATACTTGGTGATAAGAACATGGGGTTCTTGATTAAACTAACAAACAAACAGAAGCAGTATCCCAAGTCAGTCTGGGAGCTGTGATTCTGCAGATCAGAATGAGGCCAGGAAGAAATATTCTTAAGTCTCAACCAAGACTTGAGTCCACACCCTGAGGTTACATGGAAGTTGGAATCAGAAGTTTGGACCCTGATCAGCCTATTTATTAGCTGTGTGATCTTGGGCAAGTGTTCTACTCAACTCACAAAGTATTCACGAGCAAGGGTCCGTATTACGTGCCAGGTCACATGCCTGGCTGAAGTGCTGATGGCGGAAGGTGAGAAGCCAGCCTGCCTATGGGTGTTGCAGAGCCTGGAGGGGAGACGACCAAAGAGCAGGGACCACTAGAGGTGAAGAATGCCACCAAAGCGGAGGGGGACCCCATAGAGGTACCCAGCACACCTGGCCCGGTCTGCAGGGGACAGGAGTGGCTTCCCTGAGAAAAGGTGGTTCAGGATGCAAAGGCTGACTAGGACTCGGCCAGGTGAGCAGGTTGGAAGAGAGCACTGCAGGTGTCAGGACAAATGCGCAGAGACCAGGTAAGTACCTGAATGCGGGCCTCCGGAGTCCAGAAAGAAATCCAGGAGGCAACCGGGGTAGCCGGGGAAACTGGGGTGGGAGGGGGAGGCAGATCACAAGTGGTCTCGTCCGCGCATGCGCTCTATTCTAAAGGCGAAAGGAAGTCCCTCAAAGATGAGGGGTGGTCATGGTGCCGTCGGATGTTGAAGGCACGTTCCTGAGCCTCCGAATCTTCATCTGTAAACGAGGGGTTTTGAGGCGCCTCTGCTTTCCTCTTTCCCACCTGTGGTCTAATTCTCCACCCAGGGAGCGATGTTTTCACACCAGAAGCCACATCCTGTCTCTCCTTTGCTTAAAAGCCCCTGATGATCCCCATCTCAGAACAGCGTCCAAAGTGCCCACCGCGGCCTGTAACAATATGCCACGCCCTTCCCGGGCCTCCCTGCGGCCCCCAGGCCCCCAGCACACTTCCCCGGCAAGTTGTTCCGCGGCTGCGTCCTCCGCCTGGGGTCTCAGACCCAGACGCCACTCAGCCCCTCCCGACGGCAACCCTCGCTGTCCCTTGAGGTAGCTCAGTTTTTCTTTGGAGCTCATTCACCTGTCGTCTCACATATTTATTTGTCTAGTTCTTTCTTGGCTGCTCCTCCAGCAGAAGGTGAGCTCCCGGGGAGCAGGGATCTGGTGTCCGCTTGCTGCTGTGCCCCAGGGTCTGGTGCAGAGCGCCAGCCCATGACATCAGAACAATACCTAGCTCACATGTTTGAGAAGCTCAAATAATAGAATTATTGTATAAGTAGCATTGGGTTCAGTAAGTACTTAGGAAGTACTTCCCTGTTTCTTTCTACCCCAATCCCCCATCTTCCAGACTCCCATTAGAAGTCCTTCCCAGGGCACCATTTACCCCTGAGCCCCCAATTGCCCCACTGGGCCCTCTGCCCCGCCTGCCAGCCCCTGGCTCTGTCCCTGACTGACCTGCAGGTTTCGTACTGCCCCGCTGCTGGCTTGGCTGTGTCCCGGGAGGAGATGGTGGGTGTCACAGTTACCACACACTGTGGCCCAGGCTGTTTGGCGGTTGGCAACTCTAGTTAAGAGTCCTGCTGCCCCTGGACCCTGTGTGGTCAGGGCCTGGGTGTGGCCATCACCCCGGGCGGCATCAAATGCATGCCAGGGCATGTAATGAATCTGGACCATTTTGCAGGGACAGAAAAAACAAAACACTTCCTTAAGCTTTGACTGATGGCTTCTTTTCTCCTGACCCTGACACAAATAGATGGTTTTCATCTGATTTTCTCCAGCAGTGACCTGGGATCACGTGCAGAAAGTCTGCTGATTGCCCCTGCCCCTTCCTACAATCTACCTGCAAGGGTGGTAGAGATGGCAAGGAGTCTGCAACAGGGAGGCCCAGGCAATGTTCTGGAAAGGCTCTCTCCTCCTGCCTCTTACTCAGAACTCACAGGGATTTAAACAAAAAGCGGGGTCTTGCAGCACATGGGATCTTCACTGTGGCGCATAGACTTAGTTGTGGCACACATGCGGGATCTAGTTCTCTGACCAGGGATCGAACCCAGGACCCCTGCATTGGAAGTGCTGAGTCTTACCCACTGGACCACCAGGGAAGTCCCCCAAGGTGGGGGGGGGTCTTTAAAATCACCTAGATCAGGGGTGTTGAACCTGAGGCTTCTGATTGGCTGAGGGGTTTGGACTTGGGCTCTGAGCCTGTGTGCAAGATGGTGTCGGTCTGTGGACAGAGGGTGCTTGATTTTTTGATTCTAAGAACCGACCTGTGCAAACATCCGGCCTGGGGAAGAGGAATAACTCACCTGTGATCACACCGTGGATGGCAGCTCAGTCTCCTGGGACTCCAAGACCTCCAGCTGCCAGGTCACCAGCACTGCTCAGGACAAAACCATGGGCAGATAAATAACAACAAACACGGAAACAATAAAAACCAAGCTTAGAAGAAACAAAGCAAAAGGAGATCAACATGTTAGCCACAATCGTTTCTGGGAGCAGTGGGACAAAATTCTTTCTCTTTTCTATTCTTTTACATTTTTTTCTGTATTTTCCAGATTTTCTGGAAAGGCTTTTTAAAAGTCTTTTCTTGAAAGCATCATTAAAAGAAGAAAACTTTCTTTGAAGGAAAAAAAAAATCACTAGCATTGTATAAAAGTATCTCCATCCAACCCCTCTTTTTATATTTTTTTAGGTTTGAAGGTTTTTCTATTGTTCGAGTTTGTAAGGAATACATTTTGGTAAACAACTTTTCTAGAAAAAAAGCATGAGAATTTAAGAATGCATTTGTTTTCACTCTGGAAGTATTTTCAATCTGAAAAAAAGCATGAGAGTTTAAGAATGCATTAGTTTTCACTCTGGAAGTATTTAAGGATTTCGCAGAAATGCTTTAAAGGACAATTTTCATGTTCTGATAAGTTCTATAAATGGCAGAGTGCATTATTTGGAAAGATGCTTTTTCATGAATAGTTTTTTATTTCACTTACACTGTTGTAAAGTTTTATTTCTTCAGGGACTGAACAAAATTCAGGGAGCTGAGTTTGCCCTGAGATACCACTTCAGGGCAACCCTCTTATTTTTCTATTCTTAGCTTCAATGGAGGTTTTAAAAATAAAATTTTGAACTGTGGCTTCAGCTGTTGAGTCCTATGTGATAGCTACTGAACCTGATAATTATAAGATTTCCTAGAATAAATTTAATTGGCACACAAACACTTGCAATCAGCCATTATTGTTGCTATAAATATCTCTAAAGCCCTGGGTAAAACTATGCTAGTTGTTCTGGCCTCCGGAAAAATGTTAGTTAGGCATCACCCGTTTATGGGCCCTCATTGTAGCCAGTTGTTTTGATTCATCTGGGGCAGATGTCTATGTAATTCAGAGAAACTCCTCACACACACAGAAGACAGCAGAAAGTTATTCTCATTCTTGTGGAAAAAGGACACTTTTTTTTTTTTTTTTTACCATGTGGTGTGTTAGAATCAGGTTTACAAATCCATCCCTGTTTATATCTAGCTATGTCATCTTCTAGAATTTCATTCTGAATTTACAGGGATAAAAATAATTTGAATATAAGCCATTAAGCTAAATATAAGCCATTTTGTCTTTAAATATGTAAGTCTGACTTTAAACCCTTGTTCTGCTTCTTAGTAGCTGTGTGACCCTGGGCAGCTCACACAACTTCTCTGATCCTTATTTATAAAACAGGGATGGTAATATACATGCCATAAGATGTATGTGCTGTTAAGACTGCAGTTTTTTGGAAATAAGGTTTTGGGAATTAAAGTATAATATGGCATTATTAACACAGTGTGGAACACACAGAGCACATTTAAATTCATTTCATTTTCCCCAGGTAATTCTCAGAGAAGAATATCAATTTTATTCAATTAAGCAAATATTAATTGAGCACTTATTATATGCAAAGTCCTGGGGATACCAACGCTCCATTCAATATTTTTAAGAAGCTCATCATCTTTTTTTAAAAAAATTTATTTATTTAATTAATTTATTTTTGGCTGCATTGGGTCTATGTTGCTGCGTGCAGGCTTTCTCTAGTTGTGACGAGTGAGGGCTACTCTTCGTTGTGATTCTCAGGCTTCTCACTGTGGTGGCTCCTCTTGCTGTGGAGCACAGGCTCTAGGTTGTGGGCTTCAGTAGTTGTGACTCACGGGCTCTAGAGCGCAGGCTCAGTAGTTGTGGTGCACGGGCTTAGTTTCTCCGCGGCATGTGGGATCTTCCCAGACCAGGGCTCGAACCCATGTCCCCTGCATTGGCAGGCGGATTCTTAACCACTGCACCACCAGGGAAGCTCCGCTCATCATCTTCTAAGGAGGACAGACCCCCTCTTATGTCCTAATTACACCAGATTGGGAAAACTGCTTTAACTGAAGTCGAAAGAACGTGCTCAGGGTTCCCAGGGAAAGGAATATTAGTTTTGACTGGTACAAAAAGGTTTTTATGAAAAGGTTTAAGAGCCTCAACCTAGCTCTCAAAGGATGAATAGTTCTGACCTGAAAGAGAAGAAAGATTTGGAAAGCAGAGAATGGAGAAAGAACACCGTAAGAGGCAAAAGCATAAAGGATGGCAAGACAGAGTAAATGTGTGTGGTGTGGTCAAGGAATGCTGCGGAGAACTGTGTCTCCTCAGGGGAGATGACCAAGTGCCAGAGAGAGAAAGATGGGAAACAGAGTCGCCAGAGGCCTAGGTAGAAATACCTGTGGCTCGTCCACTTTGCCTCTGTCAGTGCCTGCCCCTTTAAGGCAGGCTGATCTCCGGAAAGGCAAGTCTTGGAACTCTAGTGGAGGGTCAGTAGACATCTATCACCTTTAATTATTTACTCAGCAAATACTCATCGAGTATCTACTATGTGCCAGGCCCTGTCTGAGACCCTTGGGAGGCAACAGTGAGCAAAACACGGTTCCTGCCTTCATGGGGTTCCATTCTACCGGGGCAAACAGATGATAATCAGATAAACAAATAAATGTCCTATAGAATAAAATTGTAGGGCATAGTGCTGTGAGGTACAAGAAAGTGTAGGGGATAGACATGAGCTATTTTCCACAGGGTCGTCAGAGATGTCTCTCGGAGGTGATACTTGAGCAGAGATCCAAGTTAAGTGAATAACTGTGGGAAGAGGGTTCCAGGGGGAAGCACGGCAGGTGCAAAGGCCCTGATATGGATAGGGTCGCTTCATGTGCTCAGGGAAGAGCAAGAAGCCTAGGTGGCTCCAGTGCAGGGTTTGGAAATGAGGTCAGAGATTTGAAGAGGCAGATGAAGGTTTCTAAACCCTAAACTCTGTAACGCACCCCCCCAATCATGCTCTGACCTTCTGAGCTTGGTCCTCCTGGATTTTGAACTTGGCTTTTCCAGGGCAGGTTCTCTTGACTCCCTATTGGCTCCCTCTGCCCTTACAGGAAGCCCTGGCTCCCATGCCACCCAGGGCACATAATTCTGGGCACTAGTCTTTGGAAAGGAAACGCGTAGAAAAGGGAATTGGTCACTTGGGTGGCTGTGCCTCCCCCACCAGTGTTCTCATCAAATTCTCACCTTGATTCTCCAGGCTGGCGGCAGGGAGGGGGATTCTCCAGTGGGGAGGGCCATGGCAGGCTTGACTCTGGGACTCCCCTGGTGTCATCACACCCCTGCTGGCCCTTTACTCTCTCTGACCTAACCCTGAACACAGACCCTTCCATCGATTTGTTCCAGCCCAGCTGAGGCCAGGCTGGATAGTTTAGCAAGATTTTACAGGGGGCTTAGGGAACACCAAAGGGATGTAACTAGAATAACTGACAACTACCACCGCCACGGTTGCTCTCAGAACCCTCAAGGCCACCCACAGCTGTCCCCTGCCTGGCTCAGCCCCTTCCCAGGCAGCAGCCACTGCTCCCTACTCCTGGGGCCCTGGTCCCCACGGAGGGGCCCACAGAGAAACAGGCGGCCAACTCCTCACCAGTTTAAGGTCAGCCTTCCACATTACTTCCCGTCCCAGAATCCTCCTCTTCCCACCTGATTGACAGCAGGGTCACTGTAGGAGACCCTGCCCAACACCCCAAGGGCTTGTAGCCCCAGCTTAATCCTATCAGAGTGAAACCAAGTCTCCCTAAAACCAAGTTCCCTTATTGAGTTTATTAACCTCTCTATTCAAAACTTCATTGCCTTTCTTGTCCTGCCGTAGTTCCCCTCAGGATTGAGGAGTGTCAAAGAAAAGTGGGGATTGAAACCAAGCAGGATCCTATGAGGCCCTCCTGGGTACGAAAGACCCTCCATGCTCCCATCTCTCTTTTGTTTTTTTTAAACATCTTTATTGGAGTATAATTGCTTTACAATGGTGTGTTACTTTCTGCTTTATAACAAAGTGAATCAGTTATACATATACATATGTTCTCATATCTCTTCCCTCTTGAATCTCCCTCCCTCCCACCCTCCCTATCCCACCCCTCTAGGTGGTCACAAAGCCCCGAGCTGATCTCCCCGTCTCTTCTCTGTAGAAAAAAGGCTTGAATCCCCTAGGTCTTCCCGAAGTTCCAGAGAGCAGACTCAAGCCGGTAACGATGAGAACAGTAGAGTTGATTTCAGACGCACGCAGCAGTGAGCGGCAGCTTGCATCAAGCAGCGGCAGCTTGCATCGAGCAGCGGCGGGCAGTAGCTGGAAGAAAGATCTTAGTTCCCAGAAGGGGAGTCCTAACTGCTAGACCACAGAGGCCAGCGGCTAGGGCCTAACCCCCCCCGCCCCCCCCCCCCCCCGCCGTTCTTGCCTGCCTTGTCAGGAAAGAATTCAGGCTAGGAGGCAGAAGGTGAAGAAAAAAGTAAAAAATTTATTGGAAAAGCAGAGTACATGCGGAAAGATGGACGGGCGAACTCAGAGAGAGAGTCTCGCCTTTGGGAAGTTTAAATCCTTTATAAGGGGGCAGTTTTCCGGGTCTTTGTCTTCCTTCTGGCCAAACATCTTGCTTTGTGCTCCCTGGCTAATTTGTCTCAGGACTCTCCCCTTAGGTGCGTACGCATCTTTTAGCCAAGACGGATCTCTACGCAAAGGATTCTGGGGGAAGCAAGACTCATTATGACCTGGAGTTGTCCCCTGATTTTGATCCCCAAGGAGCCTTTCTGCACATGAGTAGTGTCTCCCTTGCCCCAAGGAGGGGGGAAGCAGAGATCCCTTGATCCTTTACTCAAACAAGGTTTTGCCCCTCTTTGTTCCTGCCATGACTGTTGTCTTAAGGCCTCCACGAGAGGCAAAGCTTGGCTAATTATCCAGTCCCTGTCATAGCTTCCCTTTCAGAGAGTAAACAGGAGGTTGATTTTAAATGTCTAACCTGGAGCCCATCTAACTCTTGTCTCAGGAAATGGAAACAGGAGACTAGTTGTAAGCGTCAGGCCTGAAGCCCACTTTTTCCTGCCCTACGAAATGTAAACAGAAGGCCAGTTGTAAATGCCTAAACTGGAGCCCATCTATCTCCTGCCTCAGAGTCACCAGACTCCTAGCTCCTCCTGAAGATACAGAGAACAATCTGGTGCATATCTTTCAGTTGTTCTATAAAAACTAAGACCCCCACCCAGGTGGAGGATGGTGACTACATGCTGACCATAAGCACGTAGACCCCAGGCTGGTGGGAACCAGAGGGTTGACGATTGGGATTCCTGAAACGTCACCCTGTTACCTCACCACCAAGCAGTCAGAAGAAGGTCCACCAGCTGGTCAGGCACCCTAGGACATCCTATCCCCTAAAACTGTCTTTAAAACCTTGCCTGGAAGCCATCAGGAAGTTGGGGTCTTTTGAGCACAAGTTGCCTGTCCTCCTTGCTTGGCGCCCTGCAAATAAACCCTGACTTTGCTGCAAACACCCGCTGGCAGAGTTTAGCTCTTGGCGCCTTGTGCACATGGGCCCTTGCTTGGTAACAAGAGCACTGTGCTCTCAGTGTCATTCAGAGGTCACAGATTCTCCTATGGGAGGATTCCTCACAGCTCGACCGGTGCCCCTGGACTCAGTTTGCGCCCGCCCTGAGCTGCTTGGGGCAGGAGTTCCCACCTGGCCTGGCTTCTTGAAGCTCATGTCTGCTCAGCAGCCCCAGCATGGTGGGGAGGGAGCGGGGGGTAGCCTGGTGGGGGCTGGCCTCCTGTCCTGCACTCTGCCTGTGCTGCTGAGTCTCTGGCTCAAGGGGCCGGTGGGCTCACCGGGGGTGTCCTGAAGTCCGGCTAGTCTCAGGGTAAGGTACGTGGCTCCTTCTACCCATCATGCCTTGAGCTGAAGAACTGTCACCCTGTTTACAAGTTAGACACCGAAGCAAATGGAGCAGAGTAGTTCTCCAGGTTCAAATGGGACACAAAAGGAGCAGAGTCTGGATGAGTTTGGAGGACAGAGACCACGAGGGACGCGCCATGTAACGTAGCGGTTTGTACTGAGAGTGAATACATGTAAACTTGATAGATTTGACTCAGTATCATATTATACAGACACAATGCACGTGATCCATTTTCTTTTTTTTTTTCAACATCTTTATTGGAGTATAATTTCTTTACAATGATGTGTTAGTTTTTGCTTTATAACAAACTGAGGGGGCTTCCCTGGTGGTGCAGTGGTTAAGAATCCACCTGCCAATGCAGGGCACATGGCTTCGAGCCCTGGTCCGGGAAGATCCCACATGCCGCGGAGCAACAAAGCCCGTGTGCCGCAACTGCTGAGCCCGTGCTCTACAGCCTGCGAGCCACAACTACTGAGCCCACGTGCCACAGCTACTGAAGCCCATGCACCTAGAGCCCGTGCTCCGCAACAAGAGAAGCCACTGCAGTGAGAAGCCCGTGCACGGCAACGAAGAGTAGAGCCCCCGTCCGCCACAGCTAGAGAAAGCCCACGCACAGCAACGAAGACCCAACGCAGCCAAAAATAAATAAATAAAACAAATAAATTTATTTTAAAAAATAAAGTGAATCAGCTATACATATACGTATATCCCCATATCCCCTCCCTCTTGCGTCTCCTTCCCACCCTCCCTATCCCACCCCCCTAGGTGTGATGCATTTTCTTAATTCCCAAGGTGAAGAGACTTGGTAAGGTTCCATTGCTGAGGAATGGAGGTGGGGGACTGGGTGCAGATTGGCCTGACTCCGGGCCTGGGATTTTAGCTACCACACCACACTGCTTCTTAAGCAAAGATGCCTGAAGTTTGGGGAGGAGAAAACGATGTCGGGAAGAATTCACTGAAGCAGGTTTCTGGGCCATCAGGACATGTTGTGCTGAGCTCATGGCCCTTGTCCATCACAGAGTGTACAGTGGAATCATCTAGAACACAGTAGGGACCCACCCAGCTGCCAAGGCAAGAAGAGGACCGTAGTGTCCCCAAGACGAAGGCTCCCAAGCCTCTAGGAGAGAAAATCGAACACATTTACGCATCACCCCTGATTGCCTGTCATCATGGCAGCCACCCTGTTACGGATTGAATGGCACCCCCCAAAGTCCTTACCCCTGGCACCTCACCATGTTACCTTCCTTGGAGACAGGGTCTCTACAGAGGTAATTAGTTAAGCTAAGGTCATTAGGGTGGGCCCTAATTCAAAACGGCTGGTGTCCTTATAAAAAGGGGACATTTGGACAAAGGCAGACATAGAGGGAAGATGCTGTGCAGAGAAACAGAGAGAAGATGGACGTCTACAAGCCAAGGAGGGAAGCCAGGGACACATCCTTCGCTCTCTGTGAGACAGTGCCTGTCTGTCGTCTAGGCCATCAGTTTGTGGAACTTGGTTACAGCAGCCCTAGTGAATGAATCGACACCCCATGTGGGAAGAGTTATTGTCTCTACTTTACAAACGAGGAAACAGAAGCTCAGACAGATTTCATGTGCCCCCTCAAGGGTCCTTGCATCCAGTAGGAGGCTGAGACTTGGGCTGTCAAGCCTTTTCCCACTGCCTGGAGCTGCTCCTGTGGGGGGCAGGGGGCAGGGGGTTGGGGAGCCCTGAGGTTTCCCACACACGGGCCAGGCTGCACCCTCGTGCTGCAGCAGAGGAGGCCCTGACTCTAATTACGATCACTTGTTCCCTTCTGTGGTTAGGTAGCAACCGTTCCAATGATCTCCCGGGTACTCACACGGGGCAGGGCACCTCCTTCCCGGAGGCAGGAGGGGATCCAATTCCTGGCAGCCAGGAGGAAGAAAGTTTCCTTATTTACACAGTAAAGCTAATGAAAACCTTGTTGGAAGTCCCAGCTCTTTACACCCCCCGGGGAGGGGGTGGGGGAACTGAACCCTGGGAAAGTAAGTAAGGTGTTTGCAGGAAATGTTTGGAAGTGAAAGTATGTGGCCCTCCGTGGCGGTCCCCTTTCCCATGCTGGTGTCATCCCATCACAGCTCAGGGTTTACTGACTCCCTCCCAGGCGTCTTCTGGCCTTCACCCCTTCGCCCATCCCAGCCTCTCCACACCTTGCGGGGCAGGGGCTGCTCTTATTTCTCCCTTGGACACAGGAGGAAACCCAAGATCAAGGAAGCAGGAAAACGAGCCCCAATCCACGTGGCCAGTGAGTGGCAGAGCTGGGAGTCATACACAGTGTTTTATTGTCTCAGCATAGAACTCATCTGGAGACCGTTGCTGAGCACTTGCTGTCTGTCGGAGGGAAGGAGGGGAAGAATGAAAACAGGGGCCTGCCTCTCTAGACTGTCTGGAGGCCTCTGAGCTCCCTCTTGCTAAGAGCTGCCTCACTCACTCGGTCTCCTAAAAGCGCTGTTGAAACTGGCAACCAGGCTGGTCCTGCGACCGAGGCCACAAAGCAGGTGCAACTGCCACCTCACTTCCATCCCGTTCATCCTGTGACGCCGGCTTTCCAGTCTGGGGCTCGGGGAGAGCCAGGGCGTCAGGCTCGAGGGATGGAGGGGTCTTAAGGGGGAAGTGACTCACCTTGAACGAGCACATCAGAGGTAAAGAACAACGATTAAGTCCAGCAAAGGGCACAACGTCCACTGATCCTCCACACGACACTCCCCACCTCCTCGCCGGGCCCTGAGGGCTGCACTGGGCTGAGTCTGCACAGGAAACGGGGGGACAGTGGGTTGGGGAGCCCTTTCCTCATCCGGAAAAGGGCCTCAAGGCTCCAAGGGGCCTAAGTGGCCCCTCGCCCTCAGAGGGTGGTAGGGCGCACACTGAGGCACAGGGCGCTGTGTGAGAGGCGCTGGTCTCTCCTGGAGCATCACGCAGAAGCTCCGGAGCGGGGAGGGTCAGTCCAGCAGATCCAGCCCCTGGACAGGCATAAGCTACAGGCACGGCCCTATTCTCCTTTTTAAAAAATTGAGGTAGATTCACGTAACATAAAATTCACCATTTTAAAGTGTACAGTTCATTGGTATTTAGTACATTCGCAGGGCTGGACAAATGCTGTCTCTGTCTGGTACCAACACACCTTCATCACCCCCAAGAAAGCCCCGATCCCATTAAGCAGGTGCTGCCTTTCCTCGCCTCCCAGCCCCTGGCAAGGCCCCTCTGCAGCTGTCTTGGTGGAAGCTCCTCTTCTGGGTATTTCCCACAAATGGAACCGTATGACCCTGTCTCCCTATCAACAGCCTGCAGAGCATCAGGTGGAGAAGGGCTGAACCGTAGATTTCCTTCTGATATATTTTAACCTTTGTTGCGACTTTTTGTGTGTGTGATAAAGAAAGTCACACATTTCATGGTAGAAAACCTAGAAACAGAGGGAATCCCAAAGAAGAAACTTAAAATTGCTCCTCGTCCCATCCCTCAGAATAACTATACTAATATTTCAGAGGCAAATATTCCACTTTTTCCCCCCAAGCAAATATCAGTGAGCATCTAGGCTGCTCTACCCGGCTATGTGCCTTGGGTTGGTTTCTTAACCTCTCTGTATCTCCTTTCCTCACCTGTACAATGGAGATGATAATAGTACCTACTTCATGGGTCCATCGAGAGGATAAATAAGTGAATTATACATGTGAAGCGCTGAAAACAGGGAGAGCCACAGAATAAATGCTCAGCCAATGCATCCACGTCAGCTATTATCATATTCTTTCCCACAACTCAATGTCATGAGGATTCTTATATCTGCAGAAGAAGAAACCGAGGGTCAGAGAGGTCAAGTAATTTGCCAAAAGGCAAAAGGAAGCAAAGATTCTTTTTTGAGTACCTCTGTGTGCTAGGTCATTATCACTGCCTCATTTTACAGAGAAGGAAATTGAGGTGCTGAGAGGTTAGTGTGTCCAAGGTCACACGGCAAGTTAGGTGCAGGGCTGGTTATTAGCAGTCCCGGTGTCTTCCTCCATCCTGCCCCACTGCCTCCTTCCGTGTGACGAAGGCCCCTAATCTGGGATTTACAATCACGTGGCAAGGGCGCCTCACCTCTGTGTGGTTCCAAGCATCCGGTTCTGCCTTCCTGGTTTCCCAGGGCTGCTGTCGGCTCCCTCTGGCTGCTTGCTCTGGTCATCTCTGGGCTGTAACTGGAGACACTCCTGCAGTGTCTCCAGTGTCTCTCTGAGCGGAGTCAAACACCCCGTGGAAGCAGGCTTGTCAGTGCCCCGGTTTCTACTGCCGGAGGCCCTCGGGTACTGCTCAGAGACAGTCCAGGGCCTTTGAGCAAGGCGTCTCCAGGATACACTATCTGCTGTGAGCTCAGAGCCAGGCACCAGGCCTCCCTTCACAGATGCCATCCACTGAAGCCTCCCACCTCTGCCCTGCGAAACACCGAGAAATGCCTCAAGCCCGGTGAAGCAAGGAAGACGTCTCAGGCTGGAGCCCATGGCTCTGCCAGCTCACCATGGCCAGCACCAGATGTTGTTACCGAAACAATTCATTGGGCCGTAGAGCTTTCCCTGAGATTCCGCAGGAGGGCTTCGAGGCTGCAGCCCTTTCCCAGGATGCTAATTAGAAGCATAACCCGACCAATACAGCATCATAAATTATTCAACTTGGGGACCACAGGGACTCAGGGTTCATGCTGCTGCCCGAATCCCTCCAGAGCACGCTTGCTCCTGCCGTCCTCTGTCTGTCTGGAGATCTCCCGAGATGGGAGTACTTCTCAGCAGGAGCTGCTCCCTAGTCACTGGGACTAGAGGCCTGCACGGCTGCCTTGGTCTTGGCAGCCCCACTGAACCCCATCTGGGCTGCTCCCTGGCTGGGCTGTAGATGAGGCTGCCTGGCTTGTCCAACGGGAGTTGAGTCTGGAAACTGGACACGCCTCCCTTCAGTGAAGTTCCCCAAAGCCCTCCAGCTTGGGGCTTGGTGGGAGCCGGGTAGACCTTCTGTTCCTGAGTTCCCAGAGCATCCACAGGTGAAGACTTATTTGTGAATTTAGAAATTGCAAATGCCTTGGACTCTGTCCCTTGAGGATGTCAGGCACCTGCTAGGTGAGGAGATGCCTGAGCACGTGTAGTACCATTGTGCTGTGCTGCACGGATGGAGATGCTGTCAGTGTTTGGGTGTGGCTTTGACACCGGGGAAGACTTAGAACGTCCACATGGAATAGACCTGTGGGACAGGTGATGCCTCCGGGGGCCTCTGCCTACCTAAGCTCTCTCGTTGGCCTTTCTGAACTAATGAAAACTCACTTAATACACCTGGAAAAATCCTATCGTCCATGACGCATGGCGAAGGCTCCCAATAAATAGAGAAGGTTCCCACACTTGGACTTCAGTGGAAGGATCAGAGGACAAAGCAACACAATCGCTCTAACCTGTAGACCACACTCCTGTTATACGTGTGGCAGACCCTCCGGGGGGCTTCCTCAGCTGGCTCGACTCTCTTCCCCTGCTGCCAAAGCCCGGAGCAGATCTGGGCACCCCCTCCCCCACCTGCTCAAGGGAGCTAGTGTCTCTGTGGCCACAGGCGATGAATGTGCTCAGTTTGAGCCATTTGTGGTCCCTCATTCCCCACATCCAGGATTGCTTAGGTGTGGGCTTGGGATGTAACCCTAGCTCCTGACACAAAAGGAGAGGGTCCTTTGGGGATTTGGGGAAGGATTTCCTCCCTGACGGAAAGGATATGTGAGGAGAAATTGCCCCTCTTGTTCCTGGACATGATTCTGTGAAGACAGGCGATCAGAGGCTGAGGCCGCCATCTTGCAACCATGAGGCAAACCTGAGGACAAAAGCCGGTAAACCAGGAAGCCGTGTAGAAAGCACCCAGGCCCTTGATAAAATCCAACATCCTGCTCCCAGCTGCCTTTGTACTACTTGTAGATGAGATAATAGATCCTTAGGTGCCCAAGCCATTGATTTCCAACCTTTAGCGTGTGTATGAGGATCACTCAGGGAGCTCGTTAAAACAGGGATTCGCATTGGGGCTGGAGTGAGGCTCCCTAATTTGCATTTTCAGCCAACTCCCGGGTGATGCTGATGCTGACCCAGGGACCGCACTTTGAGTAGCCATGGCTGAAAGCCATTTTAGTTGCCTGCTCTATTTCTCACAACCCAAAGCGTCCTAGCTGAGAAGTGCTCTGGGCTGGTACATGACAACGAAGTTTACTTCATATTCACAAAGCTCTGATGCAACACTAGTTCGTTTGATCCTCACCACTGGCTTAGGAGGTGGCTTGCTTTGCGGAAGAGGAAACTGAGACTTAGAAAATTTCATTTGCCAGAAGCCTTTTGTTTGCAAGGGACAGAAACATGGCTCCAAAGGAGTTTAAGCACAAAGGGAAAGTTGTTGACTTAGGTGTCCAGAAAGAATAGGGGAAAATCCAGGCACAGGTGGATCCAGTGGTTCATATGATGTTGCCAGGGCTTCATTTTGCTTTATTCTTTCTGACCTTTGACCACCTTTCTTCCAGTAGCAGAAAACCTGACCAGTAGCAACCCAAGGCTCCCATCCCATCACACTGGGTTAAGACTCTAGAGTGGAGTGTTTGTCTTGCCCATTGTCCACATATGAAACCCCTGGACCAATCCCTGGGGGGAAAGAATGGAAACAGTGAGAATGGTTAGGAAGTGACCCAAATTGCCAGGCATGAGATGACGTGGCTCATATCAGCCTGGGGTCATGAAGGTTGTGAAAAGCAGTCGGTGTGCTTAAATTCAAATACCTTTGTAAGATTTTCATTTCAATATATTTAAAAATCAGACAAAAATACTTTACCTGAATTCCTGTTGCAGGGCTTGGTCCTGAAAATGTGACACTCCCTCTGTTTGTAGTTTTTATCTGACCCTCCAGCTTGGAGATGTTAATTATTACCTCCTCCATGAGTTATGGGGCCCTGAGAGCAGAAAACATGTCATTCATTCATTTCCTCAACAAATATTTGTGGGCCCTGCTGTGTGCCCAGCTCAAGGAATGGCGCTGATAACACTGTGTCCGTCCCAGTGAGGACGTGGCCTCTGGACAGCCGGGCTCCCTGTGGACCAGGCGTCCAGGAGGTGCATCTCTGTGCCCCTCCTGGAGCACAAAGACCCACTTCATCACACTCTCCTCAAATTTCATTCTATGATTGGAATATTCAGCTTTGTCTTGGCTTTGAATAAAGACTGATTTTACCACCTGTCAATTTAGAATTTGGTCATAGGCACATTTAGTGACCCCCAGAACGTGTGCACGCACGTACGTGCGCGTGCACACACACACACACGCCTCGTTATCCCAATGTCTCCAAGCTTCGCCAAGCTGGAGTTATGATCACGTCCGCCATAATCTCTATGGTTGGCAAGTGGTTCTTTTGTTTATATTCTCAGCCTTTTCCATCCCAAAGAGCATATTAGCTGGGTCAGAATGGATCTTAACTATGAACTTGCAGATGGTCTTCAGATCCCCCGTACTGCTCTCTGGACCTCAAGTCCTGAATCCGACTTGTTTTGCCAAAATTCCACTTCTCTCTTCAATTCCCTTGCAAAGATGCCCCAGTACTTTCGGTGGCTGTGTAATTTCATCCATCTCTGGTTCACAGGAAGACAAGGAAATCACAGTTGGGGTGGTTTGGGCTGATATTAGATGTGGGCTTCCACAGGGTGATGCCCGTCCACAGGGTGATGCCCTTCCACATGGTGATGCCCATTCATGCAGTGATCCATCTACATGGTGATGCCCATTCATGCAGTGGTCCATCTACATGGTGATGCCCATCTATGCGGTGTTGCCCATCAGCCGGGCAGAGCAGCCATCTTGGAAGCCTCTGCGGAGAAGTTCTGCTTGAAGACTTGGGATAAAACTGGGGCATCTAGAGAGGAGAACAGACACAAAAGGGAACTCACCCTGGGTTACAACCGGGGTTGAAGGGCAGGGAGAAAGCAGAGCAAATGCAAATGGAAGAGACAAAGAAGCAGTATCCGGAGAAAGGGCAGCACAAGATGGCTGAGTCCAGGTGGGAGCATTTCTGGAGGGAAGGAGAAATGCAGTGAAAGTACCAAGACGGCAAAGTCAGGTGGGACTGACAACAGCAGAGCAGGCGAGTGGCATAGGCGAGTGCCTGCCTGCCTGGACCTTCTCCCTGCCTCTGGAGGTGGGCACAGCAGACACTGTGATCCTGTGATCTCTAGTTCCCAAACGAGTCTGCTGAGGACCAGAGAACTGTAGGAACGTCTTTGAAGTCACACAGGTTATTCTAATGCTCATGTGTCCTGGGACCTTGGCCAGTGTCCTCTGGGCTCCATCCGGCTGCCATGGGCAGTGATCACTCCAATGGGCAGCAGCTGCGCAGGAAGAAGCGCTCATTGGAAAGGTCAGCTGAATTACAGCTCAAACACGTTGAGATCTGAATTTTTTAAAAAACCCATACAAGCCTGCTGAAATTAACCATCCAACTTCACCATCCAACTGTCCTCTCAGGAGACAGAGTTTGTGGATAAATTTCTGTATATCATTACAATTTTCCAAAATAGTCTTCCTTCTCTGTGTTGGGGAAACCGGCCAGACTTCCCAGGAGACATGACGATACCAGAGGCTTCCCTGCCTCCACTAAATGGAAAACAAGCCTTTAGCACTGAGGTGAATTCCCTAAACCACTGGTTCTCCACCCTGACCAGGAGGTTAAGTCCTTTGTGATGTCGTCTCCCAGCCAGGGGACGGTCCGCCCCCAGCCCTACCGCCAGCTGGTCCCATCTACTGCGGGGAGCCTGGGAGAGAGATGATCACTAAGGTAACCCAAGGCCCCGGGGGTGGGCAGACACAGACACACAGCAGCTCCCACTGCTGGGCACGCAGCCTATGTCCTGCTCTGGGGGGACTCCCGGGGGCCTTCGGCCAGCTGAGGCCTCAGACCCGACGCCTGCGGGCCTGCTTGGAGAGAGTCTTCTTGGTCTCTGCACACTCCTGTTGGATCACGGAGACCCCAGGGACCATCTCCAACTGGGGAGACTGAGGCCAGGAGTGGAACTGACACTTAGCAGCAGAGCTGGGACTTACCCTCAGTGGTCCTGATACCTGCTCCGTCTTTGGGGCGATGTCTTGATACAGTGGGCTCCCCAGGATCCCATAGAGAGGGGCTGAACAGTGCTGCCATGGATGGCATTCATTCATTCATTCATTCACTCAGTAGCCATACCAGATGTCTACTATATTGGTTTCCCAAGGCTACCATAACAAATGACCATACATTTGGTGACCTGAAATAACAGGAAGTTATTCTTGTACAGTTCTGGAAGCAAGAAGTCCAAAGCCAAGGCGTTGGCAGGGCAGTGTTCCCCCGAAGGATCTAGGGGTGAATCCTTCCTTACCTCTTCCAGCTTCTGGTGGCTGCGGGCATTCCTTGGCTGGTGGCTGCATCAGTCCAAACTCTGCCTCCTGAATGTGTCCTGAGCTGCTGAAGTGCAGGCCCGGGCACCTTGAGACCAGAGCAGAGTGTGGTGACACCATGGCATGAAGCCTTGGCTTTTGAATTTCAGGGGCCACAGGCAAGTGGCACGCCTTTCCTGGAGCTGGCCTGGAGGCACAGCGAGGCGTAACGGCAAGGGGAGCAATCTGCATCCCCAGGGGCTGGACAGGCCAAGGGAAGCCAAGGAAGGAACCAGACTAGAGAGTTCCTGGAAAAAAATTCTGCCCAAGAGGCTGCTTGCTGGGCAAGGGGGCCTCCAGAGTGAACCCTAGGGCCGGAGATGTGATGGGCAGAAGCTGTGAGAGGTCAGACAGAGAGTGCACCTCCCACGCCAAGAGCCCCAGGTGGCGACCAGGGTGGGTATCGGGGAAGGGGATATCCCCGAAGAGCCCACAAAACACCCCATGAAAGAGAGAGGAGAAAGAGTGCCATTATGGGTGAGTTGTTCACCCCCACCCACCAAATATGTTGAAGTCCTAACGCCCAATACCTGTGAACGTGACCTTATTTGCGAATGGGGCTGTGACTAATGTCATTGGTGAAGATGAGGTCACACCGCAGTAGGAGGGGCTCTTAATCCACTGTGACTGGGGTCCTTAAAGAAGAGGGAAAACCGGGCACAGGCACCGAGAGGAGAAGGCCGTGTGAAGAGGCAGAGACTGGAGTGATGCTGTCACAGCCAAGGAACACTTAGCGCCAATAGAAGCTGGAGGAAGCAAGCGAGGCTCCTCCCCTGGAGACTTCAGAGGGAGCGCGGCTCTGCCAAAACCATGATTTTGGACTTCTGGCCTCCAGATTGTGAGAGAACAGATCTCTGTGGATTGAAGTGCCCCATACTGTGGTCCTTTGTTATGGCAGCCCTAGGAAATTAACAAGGGGACCAACCTTTGAGCATCCACCACATAGCAGGTACCGGGAGCCAGACACTCCAACAGGAGTTCAACAGAACTGCCTTGCCTTCACATCTCCTCTCCCTTTGCTCACCCCTCTCCTCCAGCTCTGGAGGAGCCAGACACGGCAAAGCCTATGGGGGAGAGGGGAGGAGAAATACGAGCCGAAGGACACACAATGCCCTCATTCCTGCTGTTGCTCTGCCTGAACTGGGGGAAGGGTACTGCTTCAAATGGGATGTGAGACGAAAAAAAGAAAAAGGAAAAAAAGGTCTGCCTTACATTAGACTGGAATCTTTTTTTTTTAAATCAATTTATTTATTTTTGGCATCATTGGGTCTTCACTGCCGTGCCCAGGCTTTCTCTAGTTGCGGTGAGCGGGAGCTACTCTTCGTTGTGGTGCACAGGCTTCTCATTGCGGTGGCTTCTCTTGTTGCAGAGCACGGGCTCTAGGTGCGCGGGCTCAGTAGTTGTGGTTCATGGGCTCTAGAGCACCGACTCGGTAGTTGTGGTGCACGGGCTTAGTTGCTCCGTGGCATGTGGGATCTTCCCGGACCAGGGATCAAACCCATGTCCCCTGCATCGGCAGGTGGATTCTTAACCACTGCACCACCAGGGAAGCTCTAGACTGGAATCTTTATACTATCTGAAAATGACCAGAATGGGGTATGGGATCCACCTATATAATGTGGGAAATTGCCTCCAAGAGGTAAGCCTGGGAAAGAATTCAAAGGAAACATGCAGGTAGAAATATCTGATGGGCTCTGATACGAAACTTCCCCCTAAGCCGCAGCAGGAGCTAGAGTGCCTCTCTAAAGACGAGGGTGGCGGCAGGAGGTTATCTCAGAATCCTTGCCTTCCTTTGTGCTTTTCCAAAATGGAAAGAACCCTCAATTCAGCTTCACAGAAGTCTTCTCCAGGGACTGAAACCTAACCAGGAGCCCAGGTCACTGCAGGGAAATGATCCAGACTTCAAGGAATTGTAAAACATGTACTCAGGCAACAGCTTCACCTGGAGGCTGGCCAACGAAAGTCACCTAGTGGCCACCTTTGAGACTGGAGATGGTGATACGAATGCCAGAGTAAATAGAGCAGGGTTTCCTGGTTGAGGGCATGGGTGCTCGAGGCAGGCAGCATGGGTCTTTGTTCTGGCCATCTGTGCAGTTGGCTAAGTGGCTTAGGGGCAACTGCAGGAAACAAAAGCCTCTAGTAGTTTCTAGGCAAAAAAGAGAATTAGTACAGGGAATTAGGTGCTTACAAAGTCATCTGAAGGCTAAAGGGAGTAGGGGGCTCTAGACTCGGTCTCCAGGAGTATTTAAAGAGTAGATAGGATTTGTTTTCATCGGTATGATAAGATACCGACATGTCAGTGACTGTTGTCAAGAAAGAAGTGTGTTATCCTCGCAGATCCCTAGAAACAGGAGGCATAGCGTGCTATGTAGGGCCACATGGGGAAGCACCATGGTCTGCTGGGGGCAGTGGGAGCAAGGGGAAAACATGAACAAGAGAGAGCCTTTATCACGGTTTCCAGGGGAAGGAACTTGCTGCAGGGTAGGCAGGCTTGGGATTGGCTGGTGTGAATAACTTCAGCAGACTGTGGGGCATAGGTGCTGTCCTTAGTTGTCTGGTACCTGGCCTTGGGGAGATTAGGGCAGGTGAGTAGCGGCTCAGATGGTGAGAGCCTTAGAGGAGGTGGCTGGGGGTATGGGCTCTGGGTTATTGGCCGGTTTGCTTAGGAAACACATGTGTACAGACCAGCCATTGGCTGTCTCTAGGAATTAGCTACTCTGGAAGGGACAGTCCCTCCAGGGTCGGCAAAGCCCCAAGATGTCAAAGCATCAAAAATACAGAATAAAAAGACTCGATAAATACAAGAATGATTTCTTTACTACTGTAGAATTGACCAATAGGATGCGGAATGGTTTCTGCCACCTTCTGGAAGGTGAGGAAACAGGCCACAAGGAAGCTACTGAGTGTGAGAGGATAAAGACATGTATATAAACTGCTAGCAGAGCTAAAGGCATCAAGTCTTCATAGTGACTGCTGTCATTCTGATTATTGTTTTGAATTCTGTAGCTTGGGCAGCACAATGATCATTAGGCTTGAAGTTAAAAGGGAAAATGTCCCTGTCATTTGATTATCCATTAATACAGTACTCCCAGGGACACAGGTCTGATCGCATGTGTGTACTTGTCAGCCCTTAGATGCACGAAGTTAAATTGGACCGCTGTGTATTGGGGATAAGGGAGTAGTTCTGAACCTCATCTTTCCAGGAGGGCTTGAGCATTGTTGGGGGTAAAGTTGCCTATGAGAGGACCTAGCAAAAATTGTTTCCAGCACCTTCCTGAAACATCCCAAGAGCTTTTCCATACATGTAATGTTTTCTGCTGCCCTCCAGGTAAGCAGCAGAGTGAGGTGAGACCCAAAGCAGGGTGATGAAGAGGCAAACCCTAGCGCTTCCCTGGTGGCGCAGTGGTTGAGAGTCCGCCTGCCGATGCAGGGGACATGGGTTCGTGCTCCGGTCCGGGAAGATCCCACATGCCGCGGAGCAGCTGGGCCCGCGAGCCATGGCCGCTGAGCCTGCGCGTCCGGAGCCTGTGCTCCGCAACGGGAGAGGCCACAACAGTGAGAGGCCCGCGTACCACAAAAAAAATAAAAGAGGCAAACCCTAAATCCAGCCAAGGAGGGCCAACCTCTGAATCCATTTCCTGGAGTTGGGGAAACAAAGCGAGGGAACCGTTCAGTGGGTGGGGCCTCAGGGACAGCGGGGGGCGGGGGGGGGGGTGGCAGACCACAAAGCTCCCCCAAGTCAACACAGGCCAATGTTGGCTCCTTCAACCTGTCTTGTCCTGCCCCATTTCCCTGAGTGAAATTACATTTTCTCTGCACTTTCACTCACAACTTTTATGGGTTGCATTTTTTTTTAATGAAATAGCTCTTTTTAACTTATTTTTAAATTTATTTTGGCTGCATTGGTCTTCCTTGCTGCACCTGGGCTTTCTCTAGTTGCGGTGAGCGGGGGCTACTCTACGTTGCAGTGCGCCGGCTTCTCATTGTGGAGCCGTTCTCATTGTGGAGCCATTCTCTTGTGTAGCACGGGCTCTAGGTGCGTGGGCTTCAGTAGTTGCGGCATGCAGGGTTAGTTGCTCCATGGCATGTGGGATCTTCCTGGACCAGGGATCGAACCCATGTCCCCTGCATTGGCAGGCGGATTCTTAACCACTGCACCCCCAGGGAAGTCCCTTATGGGTTGTATTAATAACACGTCCTTCACAATTACAAAAGTAATAGCCACTCACTGTAAGTCAGAGACATGCACACTGTATAAAGATAAATCACCACACTGACAAGCATGGCTATACTGCAAAGGATAACAGCAGGTGTTGTAAGGATGTGCAGCTATTCGAGCCCTCAGACACAACCGGCATTTAGCACAGCTGCTCTGCAGAACAGTCTGGCAGTTCCTCAAAATGTTAAACAGAGTTATCCCATGACCCAGCAATTCCACTCGTAGGGATATACACAAGAGACATGAGAACATATGTCCACATAAGAGCTTGCCCATGAATGTTCATGGCAGAATTATTCATAATAGCCAAAAAGTGGAATCAGCCCAAATGTCCATCAACTGATGAAGAGATAAAGAAAATGTGGTCTATCCATACGATGAATATAATTCAACAATAAAAAGGAACGAAGTCGGGGAGGGAGAAGGGTAAGCTGGGATGAAGTGAGAGAGTGGCACGGACTTATATACACTACCAAATGTAAAACAGATCGCTAGTGGGAAGCAGCCGCATAGCACAGGGAGATCAGCTCGGTGCTTTGTGACCACCTAGAGGGGTGGGATAGGGAGGGTGGGATAGGGAGAGTGGGAGGGAGACGCAAGAGGGAGGGGATATGGGGACATATGTATATGTATAGCTGATTCACTTTGTTATAAAGCAGAAACTAACACACCATTGTAAAGCAATTAAACTCTAATAAAGATGTTTTTTAAAAAAAGGAATAAAGTACTGATGCAGGCTACAACATGGATGAACCTTGAAAATATTAAGCTAAGTGAAATAACTCACAAAAGAACACATGTTGTAAATAATGTCCAGAAAAGGCAAATTATAGACAGAAAGTATATTAGTGGTTGCTTAAGCCTGGGGTGGATGAGTTGGGGAGTGGCTACTAATGGATATGGGGTTTCTTTTGTGATTACAAAAATGTTCTAAAATTGATGGTGGTAATGGTTGCACAACTCTATGAATATACTAGAAATCACCGAATTATACTCCTTAAATGGGTGGATTTTATGGTATATGAATTAAATCTCAATGAAGCTGTTATAAAAATTAGTTATGAACACTTATGTCCACACAAAGACCTGCATACGGATGTTTATAGCAGCTTTATTCATAATTGCCAAAACGTGGAAGCAACCAAGATGCCCTTTAGTAAGTGAATGGATACTGCAGTCCATCCAGACAATGGAATATTATTCAGCGCTAAAAAGAAGTGAGCCACCAAGCCGTGGAAAGACATGAAGGAAACTTAAATGCGTACTACTAAGTGGAAGAAGCTAGTCTGAGAAGGCTACATGCTGTATGAGTCCAATGATCTGATTTTCTGGAAAAGGCTAAATTATGCAGACAGTAAAAAGAGCAGTGGTTGCCAGGGGTTGGGGGAATGGAGGGAGGGATGAATAAGTAGAGCGTAGAGGATTTTTAGGGCAGTGAAACTATTCTGTATGATACCATAACAGTAGATACGTATCATTACATATTTGTCAAAACCCATAGAAGGTACACCACCAAGAGTCAACCCTCCTGTAAACTATGGACTTTGGGTGATCATGATGTTTCCACGTGCGATTATCCATTGTAACAAGTGTACCACTCCCTGGGAGGTGTTGATGGTGGGAGTGGAGGTGGTGAATGTCAGAAACCAGGGTGCATATGGGAACACTCTGTACTTTTCTAGTCACTTTTGATATGAACCTAAAATTGGTCTTAAAAAATAAGGCCTATTTTTTTTTAAATCACTTAAAATTTTAAAAAATCACTTAAGAGTCTGATCACATACACACATGATAACTCAAACATTTTAATCGTGTGCTTGGAGTCTTTGTAAAGACTTTTTTATATAGTTTCACGTTATAGTATTTTAGCCTGTTTTTCTTCACTTAGCAATATAATGTAAACATTTTTCTATGTCAATAAAGGTTTTATTACACTTTAAAATATCTGCATGGAAATCCATTATGTAGATGAGCTATAATTTATTTAAACATTCCACATTTTTAGACATCCTTTTAATTTGTGTTAGCATAAAGAATACAATGGTAAACATCACATGCTCTTGGAATAAATTCTTAATGATAATAAATAGTGAATATTTGTTGAGTGCTTATAGGGGCCAGTTAATGATCAAATGCTGTACAATTTGTCTCGATTAACAAATGATCAGAGAAACTTAGGAAGCAGGTACTATAATTGACCCCATTTTACAGATGAAGTGACTGAGGTTCGGAAATATTAAATGACTTGCCCAAGGTTAAACAGCTAGTAAACGACGAAGGCTGCAATCACACTTATGTTCACCTGATTCTAGAACTTAGAGCTATTAATTGTTTCTGACTCCTAAACACATGGAATTAGTTTCTGTAACTTTTCATTCTTTTGATACCTTTTGTCAAATAGCCCTCCAGAAAATTCACAATAATTTATAGTCCCCACCAAAAATGCAGAAAAGTACTAATAACTCTCACCAACACTGGTTTTATAGTTCTATGTAATCTTTGTGCTAATTTGATAGTCAAAAAATGATTTCCTGTTACTGTTTCAATTTGTAATTTTTTTTTAAGGGGCAGAGTTGTCATCTCTGAGGATGTAGACATGTTTTCTTTTTTGTTCTTTTTCTTTTCTAATTGAAGTATAGTTGATTTACAATGTGTTAGTTTCAGGTGTACAGTAAAGTGATTCAGATATATATATATATATATATATATATATGTATATATATATTTCAGATTATTTTCCCTTACAGGTTATTACAAAATATTGAGTATAAGTTCCCTGTGCTATACAGTAGGTCCTTGCTGGTTATCTATTTTATATATAGTAGTGTGTATATGTCAATCCCAAACTCCTAGTTTATCCCTCCCCCACTCTTTCCCCCTGGGTAACCATAAGTTTGTTTTCTATGTCTGTGGGTCTATTCCTGTTTTGTAAATAAGTTCATTTGTATCTCTCTTTTTTTTTTTTTTAAAGATTCCACATATAAGAGATGTCATATGATATTTGTCTTTGTCTGGCTTACTTCACTCAGTATGATAATCTCTAGGTTCATCCATGTTGTTGCAAATGGTATTATTTCATTCGTTTTTATGGCTGAGTAATATTCCATTGTATAAATATACCACATCTTCTTTATCCATTCATCTGTTGATGGACATTTAGGTTGCTTCTATGTCTTGGCTATTGTACATAGTGCTGCAATGAACACAAGGTGTGTGTATCTTTTCGAATTATAGTTTTCTCCAGGTATATGCCCAGGAGTGGGAATGCTGGATCATATGGTAACTCTATTTTTAGTTTTTTAATGAACTTCTGTACTGTTCTCCATAGTGGCTGTACCAGTTTACTTACCAACCAAGATATAGAAGGGCTCCCTTTTCCCCACACCCTCTCCATCATTTATTGTTTGTAGGCTTTTTGATGATGGTCGTTCTGACCGGTGTGAGGTGATACCTCATTGTAGTTTTGATTTGCATTTCTCTAAAAATTAGTGATGTTGAGTATTCTTTTCACATTCCTGTTGGCCATCTGTATGTCTTCTTTGGAGAAATGTCTATTTAGATCTTCTGCTCATTTTCAATTTGTAACTTTTAAGTTACTTGCGAGATTGTATATTTTTATGTTTATTCACTGTATTCATTTATTTTCTCAAGAATCAATTTTGTACCTGCTTTTTTCTCTTCCACTGTGCTTCTTTCTTATTATTTGTTTAGCAATAGCCTTGTTGTTATATAATTTTCAAATATCTTCACACTTCATGCTTTTGCATTGTAACTTGACAATTTCCATTATTTTTCTTACTGACTTTTATTTTTAGACTTTAAAAGTGTTCCCTTACCAACTCCTCTAGACACGAGTACAGAAGCAATGAAGTTCCACAGTGAGCAAGCTGACAACGGCTAGTCAGGGAGCCAGCTCCTGAAATGGTTTAAAACCAGTCTCTGCTCTTATTTTCTCTCCAATCAAATCCAGAATAAATATTCATATTCTTTGCTTTCTGCCTGGAGAAGTCAGAATACGCATCAGATGTAGAAGGCCGGTATCAAAAGTACAATTTGGAGCTGACATTTGGTCCATAAGACAGCAAAAATTACAGCAAATTCCTCCATACTTTTGCTAATTGATGAAAAATGTTAAGATATAATTCATATACCATGAAATTCATCACTTAAAAGTATAAAATTTAACGGCTTCTATTATATTCACAAGGTTGTACAACAATCACTACTACTTAATTTCAGAATGTTTTCATCACCCCGCAAAATGACACTCCATACCCATTAAGCAGTCAAACCCCATTTCCCCTCCCGCCAGCCCTGGGATCCAATAATATACTTTCTGTCTCTATGCATTTGCCCATTTCCTATAAATGGAATCCTACAACATGTAGTCTGTCTAGTTTCTTTCACTTTGCATTTTTTTTTAATGATTTTTTTTTCTTTTGTCTGCGTTGGGTCTTCATTGCCGTGTGCGGGCTTTCTCTAGTTGTGAGCGGGGGCTACTCTTTGCTGTGGTGCACAGGCTTCTCATTGTGGTGGCTTCTCTCGTTGTTGAGCACGGGCTCTAGGGGCGTGGGCTTCAGTAGTTGTGGCACACGGGCTCAGTAGTTGTGGCTCGCGGGCTCTAGAGCACAGGCTCAGTAGTTGTGGCTCACGGGCTTAGTTGGTCCACAGCATGTGGGATCTTCCCAGACCAGGGCTTGAACCCGTGTCCCCTGCATTGGCAGGCAGATTCTTAACCACTGCTCCACCAGGGAAGCCCTAGCATGTTTTTAAATTTCATCCATGCTGTAGTTTGAGTCAGTGCTTTTCTTTTTGTGGCCAAATAATATTCCATTGTATGGAATTTTGTTCCTCTGTTTGATGTTGATGGACATTTGGTTGTTTCCACTTTTTGGCTATTATGAATAATGCTGCTATAAAAATTCATTGCTACACATTTTCATGTGGAGGTAAGTTTTCATTTCCCTTGGGTATATATCCAGGAGAATGGCTGTATCATATGGTAACGATGTTTAACATTTTGGAAAACTGCTAAACTTTTCCGTAGAGTCTACACTATTTTTCATTCCCATCAGCAATGTGTGAAGGTTCCAATTTCTCCGCATCCCTGCCAACCCCTGTTATTTTAAAATGTATTTATTTTTATTACGGCCATCCTAGTGGGAGAGACTTTTACACTGGGTGAACTTTGAGTCTGTTAAAATAAAGACAAGCTTTCTGAGTGTGGGTCTTCCAGGGAGCTACCAGACAGGTCAAATGATGATTGTTCTTTGTGAATGATGTTTTGAAAGAACTCCAGCTTTGTTCTGTTCCATCCAGTACGGGGAATGCAGACTGTTATTTTTCAAGGCTACTGCTGAGCTGGAAAATGAGGGATGGGACTACAGCAAGTTAAAAAACAGAAATTATATTTTTAAGCAAAATTACCTGATTTTTAAAACACCTTTTGATGGTCCCAATTGAAAACACTTGTGGGTCAAAATCAACTGCAGGCCCCAGTGAGGAACCTTGGACACAGAGAGAGGTGGCTTGGCAGAACGGAATGGTTTTCAATTGTTTTAAAGTAGTAGAAAATTTTTGTCAGATAGCATTTTATTCAGAAGCAAGAGTGATATGGAAAATATTTCACAACCCAAAGGCCTAGCACCGGCCCATCAGAACAGACACAACTTCAGCTGTACCAAGTGTTGCCCTTTGAACGGCCGGATTGTGGGGAGACGGAAGGGTGTCCAGGAGAGGGACCCTCCCGGAGCAGCCCTCAGAGAAGAAAGGATGAAAGCGGAGCTTCCTTTTAAGTGGGGGTGGGAAAGGAGAACGTGTGCGCTGACCCCCGCGGTGCCCCAGACCCTCTGCAATCCGGACTCCCTCTGATCCCACACCCTGAGCCCACACTCCTGTGCTGCGGACCCCACTGCCCCTCCCCTGCTCTCCGTCATCCCTTGTTTCTCCCCTCCCCCTTTCGGTGCCCTCCCCACTCCGTGCTCCGGACCGCCCCCCAGCCCCTGTGCGCCCCCCGGGTCCTGGTACCTGGACTCCACTGTTCCTGGGCCCCCTGCACCCCTGCCCCTTCCGGCCCTCCCACAGAAGCCCTTAAAGTACCTCGGGGAGCCCTGAGCTCGGCAGAGGAGTTTAAAACTTCCTGCTACAGTGTTCCCTTTTCTCCACACCCTCTCCAACATTTATTGTTTCTAGATTTTTTGATGATCTTGCACTGTTGGTGGGAATGTAAATTGATACAGACACTATGGAGAACAGTATGGAGGTTCCTTAAAAATTAAAAATAGAATTACCATACGACCCAGCAATCCCACTACTGGGCATATACCCTGAGAAAACCATAATTCAAAAAGAGTCATGCACCACAATGTTCATTGCAGCACTATTTACAATAGTCAGGACATGGAAGCAACCTAAGTGTCCATCAGCAGATGAATGGATAAAGAAGATGTGGCACATACATACAATGGAATATTACTCAGCCATAAAAAGAAAAGAAATTGAGATATTTGTAGTGAGGTGGATGGACCTAGAGTCTGTCATACAGAGTGAAGTAAGTCAGAAAGAGAAAAACAAATACCATATGCTAACACATATATATGGAATTTAAGAAAAAAAAAAGAAAGGTCATGAAGAACCTAGGGGTAAGACGGGAATAAAGACACAGACCTACTAGAGAATGGACTTGAGGATATGGGGAGGAGGAAGGGTAAGCTGGGACAAAGTGAGAGAGTGGCATGGACATATATACACTACCAAACATAAAATAGATAGCTAGTGGGAAGCAGCCGCATAGCACAGGGAGATCAGCTCGGGGCTTTGTGACCACCTAGAGGGGTGGGATAGGGAGGGTGGGAGGGAGGGAGACGCAAGAGGGAAGAGATATGGGAACATATGTATATGTATAACTGATTCACTTTGTTATAGAACAGAAACTAACCACCATTGTAAAGAAATTATACTCCAATAAAGATGTTTAAATAAATTAATTAATTAAATAATTAAAAAAAATAAAAACAAAAAACACTTCCTGCTACAGGATGAAGAGTGTAGCCCACTCCAGGGCTTCCCAGACTTGATCCTTGGGGGTCCATTCTCTGAGTCCGCGGAACCCTGCCCTCCCCACCCCATCCCCGGCGCCCTGGGGGGCTCGGTTCTCTGCTGGGGTTGGCGGGGCTCCCGGGGTCTGTCCTCCACCCATCCCCGCAGGCACTGGGGGCGGCGGCGGCCACCCCTTCCCGAGGACCAGCCTCACAGGGGGTTCCTCCTCTGAACGCAGACGGTTCGCGGGTCCAGGGCGGGACTGAGGGCGGCGGTGGGGCTCCAATCTGCCGCCTTTGTTTCCTCAACCCCGCGGGAGTGTGTCTGGAGGAAGGGTCTCCCCTGGGCCCCCAGCTTTCCCCAGTCTCCCTTCTGTTAATGCCACCCTCCTTCGTGTGTTTTGTAGTCTAGCTTTGCTGGATGCCCAGGTCTCATAGATGGGTCCTGAGTGGGTCCCGTCTCTCCGCAGGGGTGCTGGTTTTTCTTGGAAACCACCACATCTGGTCCTCCGTAAAGAAAGCGTATTCTTTGTGTGATGTGTCTTGGTTTCTGATCCTTGAGATACGAAAGTTACTGAGGTTTTTCGTGAGGGGCTTCTGAGTCCTGCTTGAGCCTGGTTTTTACTGAGAATCAAGTCAACACGCAACAGGCTCCCTACCGTCTTGTCTTTCATGATTGGCACCAGCGCCCCTGGGACTGTTTCTCTGATCCTGGATGGGGATGATAACGTCACTTTACCGTCGGCCTCAAGGGCGTGGTGTTGGTTGCCAGCAGACTGGGTTCAATTCTCATCTCCACCAACTGTTGTATGATCTTAGGGGGTTCACTTGGCCTTCCTGGACCTCAGGCTCCTCAGTTATAAACCTGAGATAAGACTGTCCTCCTTATGGAATATTAGCCATAAAAAAGAATGAAATAATGCCATTTGCAGCAACACAGACCAAACCAGAGATTATCACACTAAGTGAAGCAAGTCAGAGAAAGACAAATGCCATATGAGATCACTTACATGTGGAATCTAAAATATGCCTCAAATGAACTTATCTACAGAACAGAAACAGACTCAGACAAAGAGAACAGACTGGAGGCTGCCAAGGGGGGGAGGGGGAGGGCTGGAGTGGGAGGTTAGGGTTAGCAGTTGCAAACTATCACATGTAGAATGGATAAACAACAAGGTCCTACTGTATAGCATGGGGAACTATATTCAACACCCTGTGATTAAACCACAATGGGAAAGAATATAAAAAGATATACATGTATAAGTGAATCACTTTGCTGTACAGCAGAAATTAAGACAACATTGTAAATCAGCTATTCTTCAATTAAAAAAATAAATAAAAGCATTAAAAAAAAAGAAAAAAGACTCTCTCCTTGCAGTGAGGTCTCAGACAGTGTGTGGCGAGGACCCAGCCCTCTTGCTGGCATCAAGCAGGCCAGCAACAGAAGTGAGCTTCTTTCTTTGCGTCTCTTGGCTTCCTGGGTTGAGCCAGCTGGTGTCCATGCCTTCTGGAGGGGCCGAAAGGAGAGGATGATTCTATGACGCTCTGCTGTCTGCCAGTCCCACCTGCTCTCTGGACAGGACCATGATCAAAGTGGCAAACATGGCCCCAGGGCTGCAGAAAGGCTGCAGATGGAGCGAACAGCATGGTGGTTCAGCAGGGTCTGAAGCCAGACACCCTGGGTTTGAATCCTGCCTCCGCCACTTCCTGTGTTCCTTTGAACTTGCAGCTTTTGTCTTAAGTCAGAGTCTTATCCATAAAAAGGAGTAGATTGTGAGGGTACCCAGCTCAGAAAAAGTACATGCAGAATGAATGACCTAAAGCACCCACCGTACGTGAACACAGAGTCCAGACGTGGGAAGGAGCACTGCAGCAACACAAACCAGTGTTATGTTTTTTTTTTTTTTAATTTTTAAAATTTATTTATTTATGGCTGTGTTGGGTCTTCGTTTCTGTGCGAGGGCTTTCTCTAGTTGCGGCGAGTGGGGGCCACTCTTCATCGCAGTGAGCGGGCCTCTCACTATCGCGGCCTCTCCTGTTGCGGAGCACAGGCTCCAGATGCGCAGGCTCAGTCATTGTGGCTCACGGGGCTAGTTGCTCCGTGGCATGTGGGATCTTCCCAGACCAGGGCTTGAACCCGTGTCCCCTGCATTGGCAGGCAGATTCCCAACCACTGCGCCACCAGGGAAGCCCGAATTATGTGTTTTGACCTCATGGGATTGCCCTGAACATCCAGTGAAATCATGGTATGTGGGCTCTTGGTGAGTTGTAACCGGCTTTTTGAAAATAAAAGCTTTCTGTCATTTGATCAAAACAACAAAAAAGGGAAAATGGCCCACTCTAGGATGAAACCCAGGGGTTGGGAGGCTGCCCTTGTGAGTCTAGACCAAGTTCAGGAACACACAGAGAGATTCTAATTCCTGGGTAGGATACTGTGTCTGCACTGAGTTATAGCTTCGGCTTTTCAAACCCGGTCAGCAGCTTGCTAGGGGGGTTATCTTGTGGCTTCACTACGTATTTGTAAGTGAAAGGCCTTTTGCTAAGTAGAGGAAAGACGGCATCCCTATCAGTCATCTGTGTTAAAATGGCAGAGCTATGGGGAGGGGGAAGGGTGAGCTGTGACAGGGCGGGGGGGAGTCATGGACATGTACACACTAACAAACGTAGTAAGGTAGATAGCTAGTGGGAAGCAGCCGCATGGCACAGGGATATTGGCTTGGTGCTTTGTGACAGCCTGGAGGGGTGGGATGGGGAGGGTGGGAGGGAGGGAGACGCAAGAGGGAGGACATATGGGAACATATGTTTATGTATGACTGATTCACTTTGTTATAAAGCAGAAACTAACACGCCATTGTAAAGCAATTATACTACAATAAAGATGTTAAAAAAAATGGCAGAGCTAACTAATACCATTTTAATTAGGAAATCGTAGGAATTTAATTTGCAGTGGCACTAGGGTGCCCTGCTCAGGGGGTGGGGTGGGGTAAACCCGGAGCTGCGAGCCACAGGGCTGCATCTGGGTGAGTCATACCTCCATCACTAGCCAGATGTGTCACCTATAGGGCAGGTTATCTAACCTTCCCAGGTCTTGTGTTCCTACTCTGAAAAATGAGTATAGTCAAACCTATTTCATCTATTAAAGATAATTAATGAGAACAGTCCAGAAAGTATTAGGTTCTACACAAATGCAAGGTTTCATCATCATCACATCAGATCCTTTCTCTCATCTCTCAGTCCAGGGGTCCAAGTTCACCAGAGAATGGAGATTTTTGTTTCTTCGTTCCTTAATTCTTTACTGACCATCATTTAACAACAAGGATTCGAAGTAGCATGTAGAAACATACGGAGTCCAGTAGCATTCCAGTAAATACCACAGTGAGTTCCAGAAGGCTATTTCTTATAAGCAACACAGTACAGTAAAAGTGATTCTTTGGGATTCTTCTTCTCACTTGGTTTGTTGACTGAATGAATGACTGAATGGAAGATGATGAATTGAAATTCCCTTTAGGTAATATTCCTTTGTACATGTACAGGGAGTACATACGTTTGCAATGTCCACAATAACCTGTTAGATGATCTCTCCCTTACAAGCATAGTCCAGTCACAGAGGATCGATTTTCTCTCCATTATCACTGACCATCAACTTTATGACAAAGAGGCTCCAAACTGACAGGACTCAGGGTGCAGGACACGGTGTGATCAAAGATTTGGTGAAGCACTCCTCCAATGGCATTGAAATGATCCACTGGTGAAAACAGAGATGCTTTATTTCTGGACACTAAGGAACTGAGCAAAACCCTCCTTTTGGGGGGAACTTTGTGCCTGGCCTAGACAGAATGGGGATCAATTGCCGTGTCCCCAGTCTTTTGGGGCAACAATGATGGAGGGGAATGAGAGGATGCTGAGTGCTGTGTCCCAGAGACAGGGCCTAGTTCATTGGATGCTCTATACATTGTGACTCAAGGGATGTGGGCCCCATCGAATGTAACTGCTGATCTGCATTGCATAGTTGTCCTTAGCCATTGGAGAAACATCCAATGAAGAGTTTAAATAGAACTTTGGGGGAGGATTCGTTACGATGCGTGCTTGAAAAGACACTAGGAAAACTTATCCTACATGAGGAAAAGAGTGCAGAGAAGTAGTTGCAATCTGAACACACCTGAAGAAACAACACTGGGCTTGGTGAATAGCCCGGAGGAGGGTGATCCTGCTATCCTAAAATGAACCTTGAAGAACGGCCACTGGGGATCTGAGAACTCCTGCCCAGGGATAACTCTCTCCATTATGGGCTGAATGTTTGTGTCCCCCCAAAATTCACATGTCGAAACCCTGACCCCCAATGTGATGGTATTAGGAAGTAGGGTCTTTAGGAGGTGATTAGGTCACGAAGCTGGAGCCCTCGGGATGGGATTAGTGCCTTGTTAGGTTCTCCAGAGAAACAGAGCCAGTAGGATATATATAGTTATACACAAGAGGAGATTTATCCTGGGAATTGGTTCACAAGGTTATGGAGGCCAAGAAGTTCCACAGTCTGCTGTCTACAGGCTGGAGAATAAGGAAAGCTGAGGGTATAATTCAGTCCGAGGCTGAAGGCCTGAGAACTGGGGAGGCTGTTGGTTTTAAGCCCCTCAGTCCAACGGCCTGAGAACAAGGAGCTCTGATGTCCAAGGGCAGGAGAAGATGGACATCCCAGCTGGAGGAGAGAGAGAATTCACCCTCCTTTCACCTTTTTGTTCCATTCGGGCCCTCAACAGATTAGATGGCGCTGCCCGTATTGGTGAGGGTGGATCTCTTTATTCTTCTTCTGAATCAAACACTAGCCTCTTCTGGAAATGCCCTTCACAGACACACCAAGAAATAATGTTTTACCAGCTATCTGGGCATCCTTTTTTTTTTATCTTTTTTTTTTTTTTTTTTTTTTTTTGGGCTGTACGCGGGCCTCTCACTGCTGTGGCCTCTCCCGTTGCATAGCACAGGCTCCGGACGCGCAGGCCCAGCGGCCATGGCTCACGGGCCCAGCCGCTCCGCGGCATGTGGGATCTTCCCGGACCGGGGCACGAACCCGCGTTCCCTGCATCGGCAGGCGGACTCTCAACCACTGCGGTACCAGGGAAGCTACCTGGGCATCCTTTAGTCAACTTGATACATAAAATTAACCATCATGGTGTCCTTATAAGAAGAGACAGGAGACAGGAGAAACAGGAGAGAGCCTTCTCTCTCTGCTTTCCGCCAGGTGAGGCTACAAAGATAAGACAGCCGCCTGCAAGCCAGGAAGAGGCTCCTCATCAGACCAGATCTGCCAGCACCCTGACCTTGGACTTCCAGAACTGAGTAAGGTTTGTTGTTTAAGCCACCCTCGTCTTTGGTAATTTGTTCCAGCAGCGTGGCTGGCTAAGGCACTCCCTGAAGGGGCTCTCCTGCAGCCTGGCAGTCAAGGTCCTCTGGGGCAGGTGGGGCTCAGACAACTTTCCCAGACAATCTCCTTCCGTCCGTCCCAGAGCCCAGCCCGCCTGGTGCTGGACGCATGCTTGTTCACTCACACTGCCGCTCTGCCAGGGTTCACGTGTTCACACGAGCCCACCCTTCAAGGTCTGATGTCGGCTCTGTTACATGTCTACCTGATGTCTCCCTCCCTTTCATCCTGTGCTAATGACACCCTGATTTTGTTCGGAGCCAGTATATTCCAGGTAGTTGATGATGCTCGGTGTAAACTGGTGTTTTTCAAACTATGGACACAATCCATCACAAGATTATGAAATCAATTTAGTATAGTGTGACCAGCATTTAACAATTATAAACTGAAAATTTCTGAATAAATCAGAGTGGAGGTAAGTATTGTTCGGTGAAAGTTTACTTTTCAGTTACATATGTGTGTGTACACTGGTTTCAATGTGCCATGTATAGTTGACCCTTGAACAACACGGGTTTAAACTGAGTCCACGTATATGTGGATTTTTTTCAATAAACACTACTACAGGACTACACAATCCACGGTCGGCTGAATCTGAGGACGCGGAAGCATGGATTGGGAGGGCCAACTCTAAAGTCATACACGGATTTTGGATTTTCGACTGCAGTGAGGTTGGCACCCCTAACCCTCCTGTTGTTCAAGGGTCAGCTTTATTACCTATTATGGGCCTCCATCAGAAATTTCCAAAATCACTGGTCTAGGCCAATCAGGAAGCTCTCAAGTCCCCATCTCCCAGCCCCACTTGCAGCTAACACCAAAAAGAAAAATTAAAGATATAAATACACATGCCACTAAGATGAAAAATAACTAATAAATATTTTTAAAATATTTAATCACACTCTTAAAACTAGGTACCATTTTTAAACCTCTGTAAGGTTGGCAAGGATTAGATCAGGGCTGGTGGAAGTGTGGGGTTCCAGGTATGCTCATGTGTGCATCTAGAAGGTAATTTCATAACTACAACAAAAGTTGTTTGGAGACTTTGTCCAAGGAATTCCAGCTCTAGGAATTTATGCTAACGAGAAAATCAAATGCCCAACAAAAAGGAATTGATTAAACAAATTATGATATGGCCGTAAATGGAATTCTAGGCAGCCATTAAAAATATTTTAAATCATTGACTTGGAAAAATGTCCACCACGTGTAAAGGAAAGGAAGCGTGTGATAAACCAGTATGTAGAGTATCATGGAAATATATTTACACGTAGAAACCTACACCTGTGTATATATTGTCAGAAACAGTTTGAAAGAAAGTACAACAAATTAGATGGTAAAATTATAGATATTCCTCTCCACATCTCTACCTTTTTCTTAATAGTCCTCTGACTTTTCTATAACAAATGTCTATTACCTGAGGATTGGCAAAAGCTTTTAAATTATGCGCTATTTACCATTGCTCAAGCCAGGAAGGTGGTCCCCACCCTCCTTTCTTAGCACGTGATCAGCAATGGGGGGCATGTTATGCCCACGTGTTTAGCAAGCATGTGCCCCCCCCCCATGGTCAGGAGCCCTGCTCCAAGGTCCTGGCACCACACCCAAATTCTTGGAAAACCAAGGTCTTGGTCTCCCAGTTGGTACATGGACATCAGGACCCACCACGCAGGAGTAAATGAGAAACCAAATGCTAAGCATCACATAAATCCATGTTGTCATGCTTCACACCGTCTAGGTTCCTTAGGGAGAAAAAAAAGGTGATGCAACAGTAAGCAGTAGAACCAGAACAATCCATTCATCGTCCAAATTCTAAAAATAGCACTCAGCAAAGCCAACCTATGGAGAATTGGAATCACATGAGAGACTGGAAAATGTGAACTGAAAAGAGGTCAGGAGGAATGGAAAATTTGTTAAATGCTCACGCTTTTGTTGGAAAACCACTTGATTTAAGAAAAACGTCTTGTGCGTATTGGTAAGAGCTCTGGTGCAGGGCTGTCCTGGGGTCTGAGCACTGCACAGCTGTGAAGGACCAGTGCTCTGCCATTAGATGAACCAGCCTTTAAATCTTGGTCCTATTTTTCCCTAGCCGGATGACTGTTGTGAAAAGCCTCCTAGCCTCAGTTTCCACATCCATAAAATGGGGACCCTGCAGGCATATTGAACAGATTAGATGAAGTATGAATTAAAAGGGCCTTGTATGATGGTTTGCAGTAGATGTCTAATAAGTACTGCTCTAAAAATCATTATTATTCTTATTACTACTACTGCTCTTGCTTCAAGCCAAAGCTAGATGACACTGGGGTACAGGAGAAAAGTAGCTTGTCCTGGGACAGAGGTTGGGTGCCTGTTAGAGCCCCTTCAAGGCTAAAATTCCATCTTTCTAGGACCTACATCATCTTTAAACATGTTATCTTTGAAGGAGAAATGAACATCCACTACATTTACAAGGGAAAGTCATATTCTTTCATGCGGTGTTTTCTAATTAAAGATGGGTAGGATCTGAAACTGCATGGCTTTATGTCACCCCGCCACCAGCTTCTTTTTTTTTTTACATCTTTATTGGAGTATAATTGCTTTACAATGGTGTGTTAGTTTCTGCTTTATAACAAAGTGACTCAGTTATACATATGTTCCCATATCTCTTCCCTCTTGAGTCTCCCTCCCTCCCACCCTCCTTATCCCACCCCTCCAGGTGGTCACAAAGCACGGAGCTGATCTCCCCGTGCCATGCGGCTGCTTCCCACTACCTATCTATTTTATGTTTGTTTCCAGTTCTCAGTCCAGTCCGGACAATGAGGGAGCTGAGCCCAGTTTCCTGCTATTCAGCCTGGGGCTCTCAGGGTGCTTCCTTCCGTTGCCTGTAAATGCAAATGTGATTTCCATCCTGAGCCGGTGACTGGGTCCCAGCCTGTCTGCGCAATCATTTCAGGAGGCTGCTCATCACTACATCATCCAGTGAGAAACAGAAAATCAGACAAAGATTGATTTTGCCTACGTGCAGTGTCAGTATTGGAAAAACACAAGGATGAAGTGTAAGTCGAAACCTTTGTTATGTGGCTGTACGGCCAGCGGAGGTTTAAAGGTTCCTGCAGAGGTGCTGCTTTTTCCTTCCGAGGTGGAGACAGAACCAAGTCAGACTGGGGGGCTCCTGGCCCTGCCCCGACTCCAGGCCTCCCTCCCCTGGTTTATCCCATAAAGGCACCCCCCCCACACACATGTCCCTGATTCCATGCTAGCTGCCCTACAACCCACTCTTCACACGGCAGGAAAAAGCAACATCCTAACTCCTTATCTGGTCCCCAAACCAGGAATATCCTGGCCCCTCCTGGCCCCTGGGCTTGGAGGAGCTGGAGACCCTGCCATAGCCCACCTCTTACTGCATTTCAAGCTGCATCCTGTCCTTAACCCCACATCTCTTCAGCCCTGCTGACTTCCTTCTGTGGGAAGAATACACCCTTCTCACTCTCATCTCAGCAACCTTGCACTTGCTGGTCTCTGCCTTAAAGGAGTTCCTTCTACCTCAGGCCACATCTTACATGTCAGCTTTTAGAGGGCTTCCCTGACCATCCCTATCACATTATCTTGTTTTCTCTATAGCACCCATCACCGCCCACACTACTCAGCTGTTCCCAAGGTTGTGGTCTGGTTTCCGCACTGGAAAGTAAGCTTCCAAGTGAAGGACCCTGCTGCCTTGTCTGCTGTGTCACTAGTTCTCAGAACAGCAGGCTGCTCCCAGAGGGGATGAGTCTCCCGCAAAGGGTTCTGGTGCTCAATTGCACAACTTAGTCGACTGTGTGTCCTTTCTCTCTTCCTCGACTTTGGTGATTAAAACCTTGGAGTGTCATGTGATATCTTGACCCAGCGCTCTATGATTTCTGCATGATTTATCTGAAAAGTTCTACTGCCAGAGGTTGGGGGTGGAGCCCTGAGGGTGCAGTAGGCGGAGCATTGAGGCTTGAACATCTGGAAGACACCGGTTCAGCCCTGCTCTGCCTCATCTAACTGCCCTGTCTTGCGCAAGCAACATCAGTGAAGTGTGGATTTTAAATAAAACGTTGGCATATGCTAGAGAACTTTGGCTCCCCAATTCTATTTTAGTCTCTTCGGTCTTTACCTTGGGAAGAGCAGCTGGAGCTGTTTCTGGCCCCATAATGTGAGGTCCAGATCCTAGACAGTGATGGCTCTAGGCCAGGGGCTCTGAAACTTGAACGTGCACGTGAATCACCTCGATCGTCGGGCACCACTTCCAGAGCTTCGGATTCAACATGGCTGGGCAGGGGCCAAGAATGTGCAGTTCTAACATCTTCCCAGGTGATGCGATGCTGCTGCTCTGGGACAACGCTTTGACGACCACTAATCTAAGCTGTGAGGCATCAGGTAATGATGGTCAGCACAACTTAGATCTGTACAGTGCTTTATCATTTACAAGCCGAGTTTTAGATACATTATCTTATTCGCTCCTCCCAACAACCCTGAGAATATTATCAAGCCCAGTTTACAACTGAGGTTTGCAGTTGCACACGGAGGAAGTCCCTGACTCAACACCACATAGCCAGCCAGCCAGCTCTCCCCGGACTTCCTAGAGGGGTAAACATTCTAGACATCCAACGTCCACAAGGTCACCATGCCCTACACCCCTTAAGTCCTGTTACTCTGGCATGAATGACCACAGTCACCTCCTTAAAGGGTTTCCTTCATTCATTCACTTCTGACTTGTCCTTCCTTTTTTTTTTTTTTAATCCATTTAATTCCTACTCTTCTTTCAAAGCAGCCTAATTGCACATCCTCCACAATGACTCCCAGGTTTATTCATCCAATAAACATTTATTGGCTGCATCCATGTGCCAGGAACTGTACAAAATGCCAGGGCTACAGTGAACATGGTGAACCCATCTGAATCCGATGTCCTGTAGCAACCAGCACCATGTTTGCGGTAGCACTTACCTCAGTTAGTGGTCCCCCGTCAGGCTGCAGATAAACTCTGTGAACAGAGAGCACAGCTTATTTAGTTCTGTGCTGTGCACAGCGACTGACCGTGCCATGAATATTTTACATCAAGCCCGACAAGCTATTTAGGCATTTTTGTTGTATTTCACTTATCTGGTTAACCCTGACATGATAGCTGTCTCTTTCCCGAGTATTTACATTTTTACGTAGACGTATCTAAAATGAAATGAAAATAAGCTTGTTGAAAATAATTGCAGTTTTGAAAGTACCCACTTTGCAGGTGATTCACCCCTCAAGAGCACAAACACTCTGTAATCCCTGATCTAATTCCCTCAAAAAGGTGCCAACTGTACTCTCAAGACCCTCACTTCGTTTCCTCACCTGCCAAAAAGAAAGTTGTAAGTGAAAAGCAAACTACATCGTGCAGATACATTCCCTTCTTTTTCATCACTTTAAATATCAAACGACTTGAAATAAACTTTACTATGCTGTGCCAAAACGGTGCCTTTCATTAACTGGCCAGTGTGTGTTGCTTTTCTTTTCTTACTGAAATTTACAACAGCAAGGCCAAGCTTGCACTTGCGGAGCACTGCCTGTTACTAAGGAAACTCCTCAGATAACAGAAGCTCCCTTCGAACGTCAATTTCTTTCTTAACAACTTCCCCTCTCAACTGTACACATTGGATATTTTCAGCCGTCAGGTACATGGTACCATTTGCTTCAAACTGGTCCCGGATTATCGCGATTCTGCTGCTCTTTTGACATACTAACTCCTTTTCTTTCCAATTCTCTGTGCTGTTCGACTGTACTCATAATCTATTCTTCCTGTACAATTTCCTGAGAGACAAGGGACAGGGCACATCTTTTCTGTAGAGTATATGAACAAATAGGACTTTGCCACTTATAAACACACTTAATGTCGTGATGACCCAGGGTGTTGCAGTCTGACTGCTGAATAAGTGGGGCATAGTCGTTTTATCTTTTCCTCTACAAACAACAAATAGTAAATATCTAAAGAGTACTTTCAGAAGCACCCATTTTAGGAAGTTAGGTCTAACATCCACTCCTTTTATGTAGAGATCTCTAAATAGGCCCTTTCAGATTTCCAAGTGTTATGAACGTGGGCTGTAATCCAGACCCTCCAGGTTCAGTGGCTTAGAACCAAAACCACTTACATCTCTCTCATGTATAGTCTAAGCTGAGTGTCCCAGGTTGATGGGCAACTCCACTCCGCAGAGGCATTCAGGGACCTGGGTTCCTTCCCCGCTGAGGCTCTGCCATCCACTGAGCCCCGTGCATTTACCTGCATGGCTGGGGAGGGGCCACACCTTCTCTGGGTTCCAACTGGTGGGAAACGGAGAGGTGTAGGGGGCCTGTGATGGTATATACCCTTGGTTTCCATCTCTTGGTGAGAATTCGTCACTTGGCCACATGTAACAGCAAGAGGGGCTTGGGAATGTAGTCCCCATAGAGGCAGCTAGGTGCCCAGCCACAGCTCTATGCTTATGCCACAGAAGATGCTGGTGGACAACTAGCAGTATTTAGTAAAAAACAACATTTTCTTTCTTTTTTTTTTTATTTATTTTTGGCTGCGTTGGGTCTTTGTTGCCGTGCGTGGGCCTTCTCTAGTTGTGGTGAGCAGTGGCTACTCTTCGTTGCGGTGCGCAGGCTTCTCATTGCGGTGGCTTCTCTTGTTGCAGAGCCTGGGCTCTGGGCGCGTGGGCTTCAGCAGTTGCAGCATGCGGGCTCAGCAGTTGTGGCTCGCAGGCTTAGCTGCTCCGCGGCATGTGGGATCTTCCCAGACCAGGGCTCGAACCCGCGCACCCTGCATTGGCAGGCGTATTCTTAACCACTGTGTCACCAGGGAAGTCCCTCTTATTTTTTTCTATTTTATGGAAGCACTGTGAAACTGCTATACGATTATTTTATTTTAAGCAAATCCAATAGGAAAAAAAACCAGATTTACATTAAGATGTTAAAGAACTATATTTATTTTAAAACTGAAATAGACCTGAGAGATCATTTGGTTATTAGGCAACTTGCCCACAGCAGCTGTTATTTCACTGACTTGTTTACTATCAGTCCTCCCCAGGAGGGCAGGGACTTTGGTTCATTGCTGATTCCAGCAGCTAGAGCAGTTCCTGACACATAGAAAGTGTTAATAAATCTTTGTTGAAAGAATAAATAGATGGAACTGAAACAGTCCAAAATGTAGTGATTTTAAATTATTTTGTGACTTTATATCCATCTCTGCTGAGTTACCAGGGATGGGAGGAAAATTTCTGAGGTTCTAACAAGTTTCTTCCATGTATATGTATAAAGAGTATAAAGTCTAACTGCTAGCCGAAGTACAAGAAGTACAAAGAAAATTTGGACAAGCTCTGAATGACTCTTGGTGTTTATACTTCTATCCCAAAGAGAAAGCTAAGAGTCTGACTTACGTTGTGCCTCAGATTTTTTTTTAACCGAAGTACTGTCTTAAACTTGACCCCCAGATATGAAAAGCACATGGTGTGACATTCAAATAGCTGCAAAATGAAGTACCTTAATTTGCTGAGAGATATTAAATGGTCTATGATCAAGACCCAGTCTATTTTTTTCCTCCAAAGACAAAAATCAAACATTTTTCTCCCATTAAAACCAAAAGAATAATTCAAATTAGACAGTCCTGTCACTTGTGAATTGGAAGTAAATTCTTATTATAGAGTGGGAAATTCACTCCACTGAATATAGTAGTAAATATTATTAAAATAAATTCAGTGACCTTTTTAAAAAAGATTATAAAATTGAATTTATTGAGTTTCACACAAGATGCACTTATAAAATTAGTACTGAATGCCATTTTAACAGAGGAAATGAACATTATTCCAAACTCCCAATATATTCTGCCAAAAAAAGATCTTTCAAAAATGACAGCACAGTAACAGAGTAATTCAAGCTGAACTGAAAGATATACCCAAATCATATTTTTGCTCTGATCAGGGCTATGTTTGGCAAAGTTATCCCCAAACTGTTCCCATTCCTCACAGACACTGTTCTTTATGTTGGTGAAGAGAAGATGGAAAAAAGAATAATAATCCTAAAACGGGCCTTCACTGAAACATACACAAAACAATTTAAAGTCTTTCATCTTTAAGTTAAAATAATTCCTGGTTTCACAAAAGCATTTCTGTACAATTTTCTTTTTTACCCTACATAAATGTTAATTTCGATTTCTTTAGCTTTAATGTAAAACATTAAAATCCACTTTTGTTTTTTCAGAGGAACAAGCCAAAGCATTAAAGCTTGCTTTTTCACATTTCACCCAGGAAACAGACAAACCAGCTACAATTTACCTTCTGCACGTCAAGTGCTGGAAATATCAGCACAAGAGCTGAACTTTAAAATGAAAACTTTAAAATGAAACCATCAAAGGAAGTTAACAGTTAACGGTTAACACCTGGACATTCTGAAATTAGACCCTGTAAAATTTTTATAAAAGTGCAGAAAGGTTCCTCAAGGTAAAATGTGGTGGAAAATAACCTGTCCTATGACGTGGGCCACAAACCGGTAATTAAGCAGAAATGGAATACTGATCTCAAACAAAACCAAAAAGCACCTTTTGGCCGCTGTTCCCAACATCCCCGCACAAACACCTGTCCACACCCAGGCAGCCACCTGAACGCCCCGAACTCCCCACTTCCCTTCCCCCACACAGCCTGCCCAGCCCGGCACAGGTGCACGTGACAGCCACACCTCCCCACACAACACAGGCCCGCCCAGGCGCAGGCACACAGACAGACCCACCCATGCACTCCAGAAGCCGGAGCAAGATGCTGCCCCATCTGCTAGAAGATGGACTTCAAAACTGTTGCTTGGAAAACCCACTTGAAGTCGACACCTTTGAATTTTGTATACTGACAGTTCTTCAGCCTGTTCAACACCAAATCCTTTTAACTGTAACAGTTTAGGAAGCAATTAATTAGTTTAAAGTGAAACCAGTTAACTACAGTTAAAGTTAACACTGCTCCGCTTTCTCAGCACAGGAAGTGGCTTTCTGTAAGGGAATTCCTATTTTATCCACTGCAATGAAACAATACACAGCTCACGTTTGCTGTAAAGAGTAAACTGAAAAATTATGAAACATTTTCTCAGTGATGCATAACCTTCATTAATTAATATTTTTTAAATAAACTGGCTTAGGGTCTTTTATTTTTTCTCTATAAAGTGCTACTATTCATCATGTCTTATTTAAGGTAGTTTTTTATTCTGATTAATTCAGGTACATCTTCAAAGATTATTCTGGTGGTAAGAACACCTGACTTAAGTTTAAATATTATTATTATTTTTAACGGTTTGGCAGATGAAGTGACGTTTGAAAACTGTGGAAACAGAGTGAGGCTGGAAAGGGAGCATCGTGCTAAGAGCTTCACAGTTTTCCAGGTATATCCTTATACTGAAGAGGACTCACATCAAAATCTGATCTTCTGGAAGCACAGATTGACAAAGCAAAAGTGATGTCCGTGTTGCTCCTGTCGGGCCCAGAGAGATTCTGCTGCTTTGCCAAGCAGCAGGAACTTTTCCTAATCCGTCAAGTTTTCCAAGGAGTCAAGGCTGGAGGTCACTGTTGGCGGACTCACGTGACCTGACCTTCAGCCAGAGCACATCACTGGAAGAAGGACACTAAGATTTGCTTTCCATTAATAATTTAAGTTCTTAAATAAATATTTAAGTGCCATTTTCAGCATCTGTCCATCCTGGTAGCACAGCATCTGCTGCCCCGGGACTCTGTATCTTTGGCACACGCAGCTACAGAAATCAGTCAATTCGGTTTCCACAAATTGTGAACCTGTCTATCTCTAACAAATCTTTCTTTGAGGATCTGTGTTTTAATTCAGAGTTTTCTTGCGTTATGTCCTTCTCGTCACCATCTGGAGTTGTCAGGAACTGATCAGAATTGCTTGTCACAAGTAGTGGTATGACATTTTCCTTCTGATGAAGAGGCTGGCTGGTGACCGAAGCAGACAGGTTTTCTTCTGTGGAAAAACAGATTCATTTAATTAGAAAAGGGTTTCCCCCCAACTTATAATAACCACAAGCTTACCAATATAGTGGTACTGAAAAGAAATGTTGATTATCCACGCTTTTGGATAAAGCGAGTAATAGCCAGACAGCATGCTGTATACGCCCCAGAGTTTATAATGAAACTCAGAGGCTACACTAGTTCTGTTTCCTCATCCAAAAGTTTATATAAAAGCTATTATGTGGATCATGTCACACAAATAACACTGTTACCTGATTCTGGAAAGATCAGAACTCCTATGTAACAACCCTCCTCCTATAAAACCAATAAGAAGATTGTTGCCAGAGCTGAAAAATTAACATTGTTTCCTAAACTCAGGACATCAGGGCTAAGGAGACTCTAATCCATTCCACCTCTTATGTGAAGTCACATTAGACATGGTCAGCATTTCATGTCCAGGAAGTCCAAATCAGAAGTAAAAACAAATCAATGGACAAAACCTCTAATGTGTATTTTGGGCCATGGCGATCCTGAGCCTGGCCTGAGGAGCAGTGGTCTGTGGGCCTGGACCCACCAATCCCCGAGTCATACATTCAGTCCTTATAAGAGCAGCTTCATCAAGGTAAGGATGACATACCACAAATGGTACATATTTAAAATGGATAATCTGATGAGTGTTGACACATATATACACCTGTTGAAACCGTTGCCACGGTTGAGACGATGAATCCATTCATCTCTCTGGGTCGTCCCTCCCTCCTGCTGTCCTTTGCTTCTTTTGGAACATGATGGACTCCATGCTGTCTTGACAGCCAGTCCCTCTGTTCACATGCAAATTGGGCCCGAGCTGTCTGACTTGCAATATCTTCCTGAATGGTCTCTGGACAGTGGTCTCCTGACCTCCAAAACATCCTGACCAGACACAAAGGCACTCGCGCAAAATGCACTTCTTATTACGGGGCTCTGGATCCAGTGAACTTGAACTGCAGTGTGCGCTACAGGTTTTATCCCCTCTTCAACTGGAGGCTTCTTGAAAGCAAGACTGATGGTTATTAGTTTCTTACTGTGTTGAAGGAGCCTAGCCTAACAGAACACATATGGACCCATTATGAACTATCCAGGTAGCTGAAACGAATGCAATCCCATATCACCAATAGTACTTACGTGTTCTTTAAAATTAAAAATTATTTTCAAGTTAATCACAAGTTTCTGTTCTATTTTAAAATAAAGCATACATGACGAGCATGGCTCTCTCTTCAGACTGGCCTCCGGCCCAGCTCTAGTCTCATCTCTTATTCCTTCCAGAACAAACTTGACACCTGGACTACTGACCCACTAGTTCTCTTCTGTTTCAGGCCTCCACGATTCAGCCCACGCTGGTCCCTTTCCTGACGTGCCCCGATCTTCACCTGGGCCTATTTCTTTTCACCCTTCAGGATTTAGTTCAGGCGTCACCACCTCCAGGAAGGGCCCCTCTCCTGTGCCCTCCACGCCCCTGTCTATAACCTCACTCACCAATTTGGATTATCCACTTTTGTTGTCTCCCCTGTCAGTCTGTGAGGCGCTAAAGCATGATTTATTTACCTTTCTATCTCCAGCATCTCATATACTACCTGTCACACACATTGCCCCAGTTCTTCCTCCAAATCTTCCAGGCCAGAAGCCCTGGAATCATCCTCAACTCTTCTCCCACGGCACAACCTCACTGGCAAGCCCTGGGCCCCTCCTAACCTATCCAGAATCTGGTCAGCCTGCCCGCTCACATGCTGACCCATGCACTGAGCCAGGCAGCTCCCCACTGGCCTACACCTCTGGGCTCACCCTTCTTTTCTTTTTTTTAAATAAATTTATTTTATTTTTGGCTGTGTTGGGTCTTTGTTGCCGCACGTGGGCTTTCTCTAGTTGTGGTGAGCGGGGGCTACTCTTCCTTGCAGCGCGTGGGCTTCTCACTGCGGTGGCCTCTCTTGTTGCAGAGCACGGGTTCTAGGCACGTGGACTTCAGTTGCTGTGGCTCGCGGGCTCTAGAGCGCAGGCTCAGTAGTTGTGGCACACGGGCTTAGTTGCTCCACAGCATGTGGGATCTTCCCAGACCAGGGCTCGAACCCGTGTCCCCTGCATTAGCAGGCGGATTCTTAACCAGTGCGCCACCAGGGAAGCTCTGGGCTCACCCTTCTTGAGGTTAATTTCCACAAAGACTGAAAACAGTCCTTTTAAAATGTCTGCTGGATCGTGTCACTCCTCCGCTCCAAGCCCTGCAACAACCCCTTCACACAGGAACAGCTGAGATCCTCACGAGAGCCCACAGGGCCCTGGGTGACCCGGAGCCCTGGGCAGTCTCTTGGACCCCCTTCCAGTCCCTCCCGATCCCGGGGGAGAGGCTGTCCCTTGACACGCCAAGCACGCTCCTGCCTGGGGCCTCTGGACGCATGGCCTGTGCCTGGGAGGCTCCTCCCTGGAAGGCTCGGTCTCTGCCCGGATGCCGGCTCCTCACGGCTGGGGAGTGCCCCCAACTCCCACCACAGTCCCTCTCCTGAGTCTGCTTTAGTTTTCTCCACAGCACTTACAGCCACCTGCCATAGTGCACATCCATTCCCTCTCTCTCCCCGATGATCCAGCTCTGCCTGCCCCACTGCTGTATCCCTGGGCCTGTCAGGTAACAGGTGCCCAATAATCATCTACCGAACAACCAACGAAGGAGTGAAAAAGCTCGGAGCACTGCGTTAGGGGCACCTGTGATGAGATCCACAGCATAAACATTAAAAATCAACAGCTAAGCAAAGTGAAATCCAATCTTGAAAGCACTGCTAAACATCGACTGAACAGTGATTTTTTTATTAAGTGGAGTTCAGACAATTAATTCATTATAGAATGATTCATAGAAGTGATAAAAAGAACCAAACCTACCTTGAGAGGGTTTACATTTATTTTGTGATTTACTGGATGGTTTGCTGGGAGCGCTGGTTGGGGGAGGGTTAAACAACTTTTCTTCCATTTTGGCTTCCTTCACGTACTGGCATGATTTTCCCAACAGGACAATGCTGTTCAGTACTTTCAGAGAAATCAACCTAAAACAGGAAAGAAATGACCAACTACTGTTGGAGTCCCTCTCAGTCACTGGGCAGGTAGAGGGGAGGGGGAGAGAGGATGACCCAGGCGCCGCAGGGCCCAGTTCCTTATGCAAAACCCGAGATTCTGGAGGTTTCTTTACCACGGGGGAACATTTTTGAAAAACTCCTTAGTCCTCTTTATAAGAAGAAATTATACTTAGAAGTCTCATCTGGTTCTAAATTGACATTTATTCTTTTATTACAAAACAAATACATATAGCAAATGCAGATGAAAAACAACAAAAACTTATAATGCCACACTCCAGTGCAAATCACTGTGACATCTGGTATATTATCCTTCAGTCATTTTTGCTCTGAATGTACATCTATTCATACTTCTCACTGTCCAGAAACGGGGTCTCTTCAGAAGGCAGTAGGGGATTGGAGTTCAGAGCGAGTGCAGAGACTCCAGGGGCCAAGTGTTTGAGTTCGAATCCTGACTCCACTGCTCAGGATCTGTGTGGATCTGAGTGAATTTCCTAACAGGTTAATCCATAGAGGTGATTTCAGTAAGGTGCTCAGAACAGTGCTGAGCACACAGACACGCCAACAAAATTGGTTATTTTATTCCCATCGTTGCTGTTGACATGACAATACATCATGAATATTCTCCAGAACCGCTGGTGTTCCTTAATGACATTATCTTAATGGTCTCACAATGCTTCACGATATTGGTTATCATATAACAAAGCCCCTCAAAGCCCTTAATTTCTGGTTACTTAGGCTATTTCTAATATTTTGCTTCTATTAAAAAGTTTCTGGCTAGGAAAACTTACGTTAGATCTGTGTTTCCTTAAGATAAATTCCAAAATACATAATTACAGAAGTGGGATTTCTGGGCCAAAAGGTATATAATCTTTTTAGGCAACTGAAACAAATCTGGCAAAAATTCTGAAAAAAACTCTTCACACTGGTATCGTCACACAAATAGGGGCCCTTAAATGGCACAACACCAAGGATCTCACGGTCAGTTCTACAGTGAGTGAAGATGGGGGTGGCTATTTCTTAGGCCTGATACGAAATCCTGGTGGTGACACGGAACTACGCACCAGTGAGGGGAAGTCCGAAGAGGGGCGTGGAAGGAGGTCAAACAAGAAGCAAACAGGCTTCCTTCACTCTCCCTGGCCTCCCCACTCCCTACTCCGGAGCACTGAGGGCCTCACAAGGACCCAAGGCTGCAAGGACCTTCCGCGTGCATGCGCCACTCTTCCAGGTTTACCGCCGGCCCCAACTTCCCCCGCCCTCCTTACTCAGCCCTTCCACTGCTTCCTTGACACCACTAGGGGATGTCTAGGAGGATCTCAAGCTTACAAAACCCAAACAGGACTCTCGATTCCAGCCCCAACCCTCCAAAAAAACCAAGGCGAACCAGCCCCACGTGTCTGTCTTCACCGGCTTCCCCATCACAGTGGACGGCCAGCCCATCACCCTAACTGCCTGAGCCCCACACCCTGTGATCACACTTGGTGCTTCGTGTTCCCTCTCGCCTCACATTCACAATGCATCAGCAAGTCCTGCACATCTCCACCTTCAATGTATCTCTAGTTGACAGATTTTTAGCGCTCACTGCCACCATTCAACTCCAGCTGTGGTCACCTTTCCGGGGAACGACTGGAGCAGCTTCCTGACCTCGCCTGACTTGTGCTTCTCTCCTTGCTACACTCCAGTCCATTCTCTGCACAACAGCCAGAGCGGCCCTTGCAAAAAGCCAGATGGGTCTAGCCCTCTTGTGCTCACAAGACTCCAGTGGTTCGCCTCCCTCAGAGCTGAAGCCCAGGCCCTTCCCGGGGTCTGCCGGACCGCCGGCCATCCTCGCCCACGCTCTCTGCCTGGCAGGGTGGAGATAAACAAGGAATGATACTAAGAACTTCGCAGGGCAGTGTGAGCATCTGTGCCAGGGAAGGAGGATCTCACGTTTTTTAATGGCAGTAGCTGACGAAAGTTACCTTAATACAGTAAAGCATTTCTATGTTCATTCAAATAGTAAATGGTATGCAATCTGATCAGAACCACATCTTGCTTTGGGCATCACTGACACTGGCCGTGTAGCCTGAACGCGGCACTGAGGGCACAGAAAGTTTATTTGTAACTCACATACTTGGTGGAGACAGTGAAAACTGACTGCTCCTGGGCTCCTGACACCTCTGGAGCACCTGCTGAGTCAGTTAGCAGGCAGACAGCAGTGTAGAAAACACACTCAAAACGTGGAACTGGAAATACCCAGATGTCTCTGGAAAGCGGACCTCGTCCCAGGGGCAGATTCTGGGTGAATCTCTGGCTGAGGTCACTACCGCTACGCTTATCCTCTCCTCACTTTCTCCTCTCGAGACACTCAGTTCTGACTGCCGCCCAGAGCACGGCTCCTGATGCGCCACCTGATGCGCCACTGCACGTGAGCACAGGGACCAGGGATGGGGTCCCTTTCTTCTAAAGTAAACCTAAACCTAGGCGGGGCTACTTTATCATAAATTCACGTAGTGAAAAAACTAGCAGTGGCAAAAAATGCCTTTTTATATTATTTTCTTCATACCGCTTATTACTATCTTAAAGTATTTTAGTTGTTAATTTGTTACCCTTTGTCTTTCCCAACAAGATATAAGCCACGTGAGACCAACAAATCTGCAGATAAAAGTTTAACCAGTCACAGGCAGAGAAATGATACATTTCTGCATCTCCTTTGGGTTTATATGACATAGGCCTAGAGCATGCTAAATAATCAGTATGGCAAATATAGTAGAAACAAAGATTTTTTTTAAAACAGAACAATATCTGATTACAATGGCAGATTTTATCATAAAACATGGATGAAACTTAAGTCCTAGGCAGAAAGGGCTTTAAATGATTTCACTAAAAGATTAAAATTAAATCTAAAGTGCTATTAATACTACTACCAAACAGCATATTTAATTTAACTAGAATTTAACTGAGTCACAAATACATTTGGAGATACATGCTGTCAAGGGAGACCCCCAAGACAGCTGGGATGGGCATATTGTTATGATTTAGCTGCTATTAACTTCCATCACATCTTGCATTTATACTCTACTGTATAACCAAAAACATATTCAAGAATGGTTAATCTTACCCGAAATAGAAGAGTATGACACAGGCATAAGACAGGATTCCTTGCACTTTAATTGAGCTTGTTACAACTCTGATGAGCTAGCCAGAAACAAACCAAAACAACAAAACACATAAACAAAACATACAAACAGAGTTATTAGTTAATATTTAAATAAAGATTTCTCCATGTGGATTTTAACACTTTGGGCACATACCTGTGGCCTTTGTCTAAACTGAAGAAAGCAGCTCTAGTTTTGTTGATTCATATCAGAATCTGGCTGCTTGTGAAAGCTTCTGTGGTAGATTTGGATTCTTTAGACAACTGCAGGATGGCTGTGGCTAATGCCATGTTCAACTGCTGACTCTAAAGTCAGACACTATACCTAGCTCATGAATGACATGTTTACCTGTATGTTAATACATAGATGCAAATCAGCTGACTTTTAACATAAAAATTATTCTGGAAGATACAAATGAATTCATCTTGCTGCATGTGTCCCTACCAGAACTAGAAGCACTTAGTGGGCACTTCCCTTGCTCCTGCTGTTTCTGTCCTTTTTTCTTTGACTCTCTAAGAACCCCCAATGACTTGCAGGGGAAGAGGGAAAAGGGAACCTTAGGGGGTTTGTACTGTTTAAAAAAACTAAATACTATTGCAAAATTAATCACTTAAAGGCCAGAAATGTTCTGCCTCCTTTGGATAGTTATGATTAAACACCTATTTTCTTACTTATCTCACAGAAACATAGGAGTAACAGCACTATCCTTGGAAGTTTGCTGAATAAATCTGGTGGGATCTGTTGCTGGAAAATGTTTACACGTTATAAGTTCAGCTTCATAATGAGCCCACATATTAGGGTATGGGGGACTGCTATGTGAAAATAGAAAGTCAGGGAAAATAACTGACCTTATCTAGTAATGTTATCATCAAATGGAAGGGTCTCTAAATAAATATCATAAGATACATTTTAAATGACATTTAAAAAATGCTTTTAATAGCGTTTCCCTGGTGGCGCAGTGGTTGAGAGTCCGCCTGCCGATGCAGGGGACGTGGGTTTGTGCCCTGGTCTGGGAGGATCCCACATGCCTCGGAGCGGCTGGGCCCGTGGGCCTGCGCGCCCGGAGCCTGTGCTCCGCAATGGGAGGGGCCGTGGCGGTGAGAGGCCCATGTACCGCAAAAAAAAAAAAAAAAAAAAAAAAAAAGCTTTTAATAAAAGAGCAATTGGGAGGAGATAGACAGAATGGACTGCCATATATTCAATAAAATTTCACGATGAGGAAAGATATGGAAGTCGTCATCTCTGTCACAGTCTCTAATGGGGAAATGACCTGTCGTACAAACGTTTGTGATGGAAAGTAACATGGTTCTAGAATTTTATTCATTAATATGAAAGGCAAACCAACGATCACATTCAAGGCTTAAACGACTTCATTTTTACCCAGTATATTATTAGGTAACTTTAAGATACATGTGTCCCAAGTCCAATTTCCTTGAGACCTTAACATATGATTTATTTTACTTTTCTTGGATATGAATTCATTCTAGGACCAACGGTAACATTTACAAGGAAACACTGCCACTCTTGGCCTTAATTAAAGAATTATCTTAGTTACTGAGGCCTCAGCTTATTCTTCAGGGCCCCAAGATTTCTGCCAAAGCTAGGGTGTCGTTCTGGCGCTCTGTGAGAAAAGCGCTGCAAAAGAAAACCTGCTGGACCCTCGCATAACTACGTAATCCCCTTTGAAACTACAGGAGGTTTCCCAGAAGTGTTCTGCTAATCAATTATTAATTAAACTTAAATCTTTTCGTATAACAACCATAAAAACTTATTTAAAGAGTAAAACAAAGACTGAAGAAAAATCTAAAAAATCTACTAATTTAAAAAATTCATACTAATTACGAATCGAGTTTTCTGGCAAATAAGTTACTAGATAAATAAGTATTATTTGGCAAAGCAGGGACACACTTAAATCCAACCACTTAACCAATCCTTTAAAAAAAAAAAAAGTCAGGCAACCTAGGTTTATTCTCACACCGTTGTATCCTTTTTCCAGTTGTAGAAAACAAATGTAGAAAAATTTTAAATTCTATTTCATCAATCTCTTACACCTTTAACAAATAACTTTACTCTTGAAAAATTTTCTGTTTTTCCAAAATTCTAGGAGCTCCTTTTCCCAAGCAAAAGAAAGTTGAATTAGTTAGTACATAATAAAAACAAGCTCCTAATACAACTGAAAACATTTAGGATGTGGTTATTAGAAGAGTCCTGCTGAAGTTTAAATAACATTAAATCTATTAATCATCCATCCTCTAAAAAAAAGTTACGCAAGCTGGTCAAAACTACAGTTAGTATAATCAACAACTTCTTTATACCTCTCTTAAGTTAATTTCTATGGGACTCTGCATTATAAGAGAACTTCAGATGTCCTTTGACAAAAAGATGGCATTTGTTTTGATATGAGAATAGGTAGCCAAAAAGGAATATAGGGACTTCCCTGGTGGCGCAGTGGTTAAGAATCCGCCTGTCAGTGCAGGAGACACAGGTTCGAGCCCTGGTCTGGGAAGATCCCACATGCCGCAGAGCATCTAAGCCTGTGCGCCACAACTACTGAGCCTGCGCTCTAGAGCCCACGAGCCACAGCTACTGAAGCCCGTGTGCCACAACTACCGAAGCCCACGCACCTAGAGCCCATGCTCTGCAACAAGAGAAGCCACTGCAGTGAGAAGCCCATGCACCCCAACTAAGAGTAGAGCCCCCACTTGCTGCAACTAGAGGAAGCCCGCGTGCAACAACAAAGACCCAACACAGCCAAAAATTAAAAAATAACAACAACCCCCCCCAAAAAGAATATAATCATATATAAGTGCAGCCAGCAAATCTTAATTAACATTATTACAGCCTTAATTAAATATTATAGTAACTATATGCAAGGCTGTTCTGAGCAATTCATTAAAATATCAGAAGTTGATGACTAATTTTTTTGGTTGATCTAGTAAATTTCAGTGCTATTATTTAAAAAATATATATGATATTTCCTGTGTATAACAGTAGAAAATATCCTTGTAAAAACTTTGGAAAAAATTTAAGAAGTAGTGCTTATAACGAACACAGAGTATTTCTTCATTTGTGCATACCATATTTATCTATTTCATCTGTTGCCAAATTTTTACTACTATAAATGCCACTGCAATGCATAACCTTGCCTATAAATCATCATGTGCCTTTTATAACTATTTTCTTAGGATAAATTCCTAGAACTGGAATTACTTCATCAAAGCATAATACCGTCACAGTGCCCTTCAGAAACGCTGGATCAACTTATACTTCCACCAATATGTGTTACAGTGGCCACATCAATGCCAACCACTAGGTATTTCCACTCTAAAAGAAAAATCGTTGCCAAATGAATAAGCAAAAATGAATATTCTCCTTGTCAGGAAAGCCATTACATAAAATAGAGCCTTAATATCATTTACCTATTGGATGGCTCAAAGTCCAAAAGGAAGATACTATAAAACAAAATTTCCTTCTAAGTCATGTACCTTTAATTTTTATATCAAGTCCTTTTAAAACAAACTTATTGATAATCCATTTATTAATATTCCATAATGACAATCATCTCGTCATAAAAAAGGGAAAAGAAGTATGGACTTACTAAAACAGCTAGTGGGAGAGGAATAAACCCCATCCTCCGTGCCACGGAATCACTGTAATCAGTATATGCCTAGACAGAGAAAGGAGAAAAGGATTTACGGGATTAAATAGCATTTTAAAAGTACAATTCACTCATCACCAGCAAATGTTATAAACAGGTGAGGCTGTGAGCGAGAACCTAGCACCTATAATGTAATTTAATAAAATGATGTGGCAATCTAAGTGTTCATAAGAAGTTTAAAATACAAAGTTGCATAACTGTTACAACACTGCAGAAACCATACCCTATGTAATGTTACATATTAGTATTATTTTTATTATTTTGTAAACATTTAGGGTCAAGAACAGAGATAAGTAGGAAGTTTACCTAGCTTTCCCTTAATTAATATCCCATGCTGAATTAAACCATTGTTCAGTTAACTTCAGACTATGTCTTCAATATAATACTCACATTTTTCTGTCGACTGCTAACAAGGTCAAAAGCAAGGCTGGCTCTATATTCACTGTAGACCTAAAGACAAGTAAGAATGAAATATTAAGTAATATAGTGCAAACATACAACGTGGAAAGATTTACCTTGTAGATAAGACGTTCAATAACTAGCCAGAAAGAAGGTGCTACTAACTAAGCGACATCTGGGTAGTTTTTTCTCTTATTCGTTTTCCTACAATAAGGGTAAAACATAGCCTCAATTCCCCCAGCTGGTAAGTTCACAGGCTTTGTAAAGGTTTCTCTTAAAGAGGGATAAATATTCAACGATTATGATCCTGAGAGTTTAGAATCTGGGGAGGAATGGTTATATTTTAAGTAGTGTAAGGCACAGAAAATAATTCTGAAAATTTAAATTAAATGAACACTTTAAAAATTATTATTACTGTATATCTAATGATAATGATGCCTTCTTAGAAAAATGAACGCTAAACATAATATAAAGTTGAGTTAGAGAACATAGTTATGAAGGCACTAGTATTCCACTAAAAACTGCACGAAGTATTAGAATCAAGCCTATTAGTTTTGACTTATGTTGCTGAGAAAATGATCCCATGAAAAGGGATTCTTGTTTGGAGGAAGCCAAGAGAGTAAAGGGTAAAATTACTTTATCACCGTTTATGCAAAAAAGTGCAAAATTATATTTTATTCAAGTATATTAAAACATTCAGAAACCCCATAATCCAATCATCACATTGTAGCAGCTGCAACTGCATTACATTTTAAGTCTTTGCCTTTTGAAATAATACGCATCAGAGTTAAGACAAAGCACAACCAAACCAAATCTAGATAACTGGTGAAATTACTATTCATTTTGGGCCTGAGGTAGGAATGAGGACTGCACTAGAAAACTTGCCTACGTTTTGTTTACAACAAGCCTAAAGCCCCATTTCTATTTCTGGAAATTCTACAGAATACCTGGTTATAATATAAAACAAATCTCTCAAAGTTCCAGCAAATGCTTTCACTAGAAAAATATAACATAAGGCTCTTGTCTTCTAGGACTTATCAGAAACCTATTCATAATCACAGAAAAAGAATCAATTTTTAAATATAAAATATTAAACAATCTAGGCAGAGAGAGAAGTTTTGATATCTAATGTTTTAAATAGAAACAATGTGATTTTTAAACAGTTTAAGTAGACAGATTATGATGGTTATTAACAGTTTATAATGGTTTTGAGTTACTGACACCCTGATCTCAACTACTGGTCAATCTATACTTCTACCCAAATGTATGGAACCAGAACTGTTTAACATTGAAATAATGTACTTTCAGTAGTTCAATTATTTTTAGAAATTTAAAATTATAATTCTAACTTTAAAGTAGTAGTACTTTTCTATTTTTCTTCATAAATGCAGTAAACTTAAACTTGCTCTTCTACAACTTTATAATATTAACCAGAAGTCAACACCAAACATTGAATTGCTTATTAAAATACATACATCTGCAGTAATGTCATTGAACTTTGTGATAAAGGCATGTTTTACAATATCCACAGCGATTTCTGATGTAACCACCATACAGACATCTGGAAACAACACCCAGAGATGATCTATAAAGTAGGGGAGAAGAGAGACAATTAAATCTTTTAATATGAAGAGAATCCGTAATATCCTATCACAGGCTACCACAGAAACCTGCAATCTCCACAGGGCAAAACTATAACGTTTTCAATAAGTGATAACAGAGAGAGAACCAGCATTCAATTAATTATCAGAAGAGCCCTATTTTATCCAGATAAAAGATAAGGCATTCAACAATTATTTATTCTGTGCTTCCTCTGTGCCAACCCCTACTGAAGGGGGCACAGTGGTGAGCAGAGCCCCTGGCTTCCTTCCGGACCAGCACGGGAGGACTGGTGGGACGGCTAACTAAGCAGGCTCCTTGTAAAACTCTCTGGCTGCCTTAATGTGACAGTGAATAACTACTAGGAACATGTGCTGAAGTCAACTGAACAAATTTTTTTCCCTCCTTGATCACTAAGACTTAAAGTTACTGATCATTTATTTCACTGTCATACAGATGTTATTTGTCAGATTTGCTCATCTTTACCATATTTATTAGAATGTCAATTCAGCACCAAGTACCTGACAAAAAAATGCCAACAGATAACCTCCTTAGACCTTGAAGAAGGATATGAGTGGGACAGAGCAAGAAAAGGATCGCAATTGTTGGCAGGGACCTGTAGCAACCCAGCACCTGGGCAGCTGGAAGGTGGGGTGGAAAGAGCACAGCGGGGGCTCTGCCTGCTGACAAGACAAGGCAGTCTTAGGGAATTTCACATCCTGTTGAGGTTTGGGGAATCAGGGAACCTCGTTCAACAATAAACTCTGCCACTGACTGGCTAGATGATGCTGGCAATTACCTAAGTTCCAGTTTCCTCATCTACCAGATAAAAGTATCCACACTTCACCATTATGAGAATTAAATGAGACGATGTAAAGTGCATAGCAATGGGCCAGGCATACAGGAAAGCTTGTACTATTTCTATGTTATTCATCATCTTGGGAATTTAGGGTAAGCTTCCGTAAGTGGTATTTGGTTTAAAAAAAAATTTTTTTTAAACCTAAAAAAAACAAAAACAAAGAGTAAAAGAATGATGAATTTACCAACAAAGAAGTGTTCCTCTTATCATACTTGCAAAGAAAACTAAGACAACTTGTTGAAAATCAAGTACAAATGAGAACACGACTTTAAACATCCAGTTGTCAGTAGGTTTAGGGATTACTATCCTGGGGCGCAACAATACCGCTGTTTAGGGACTGCTGATCCCATGCGGGCTCTGCTGGGACCAGCCACACTCGCCCGTTACTGCCTCTCATGGACATCCTGTTAGCTGACTTAGTTATAAAGCAAGAATCCAGCTATGCAGAGAATCTAGGTGTGTGTGTGTGTGTGTGTGTGTGTGTGTGTGTGTGTGTGTGTGTGTGTGTGTGTGTGTGTGTGTGTGTGTGTGTGTGTGTAGGAGGGGCTTTGCTACCACAGGTCAAGTAGCCTTTGGATCTATTCAGATGAGACGTCAAGCCACTGTTAAGATATACCATTTGATTGTATGCTTTCTACAAGAAAATAACTTCTGGAAATATATTTCCAAGATCACATATCTCATTTTACATCTGTTTCTGATGTTTCACACACACCTGAAAACTAACAAGAAGTTATTAAATACCTATAACATGCACGGCATTGGGGGTACTAAACTGCAAAACATGACCTCGATGCTTAAGAACAAGGTTATACAGAAATGTCAGACGTAAAAAATTCTAAATTACTTGAGATACCTGATCATTTCCCACCAAGCTGACTTCAGCACCACCAGACTGCGTTATAATTACCTATCTATTTCCTCTATTAGCTTGTGATTCCTACGCACATCTTAGTCCTTCTTACCTGTGCCAGTGCCCAGCACATAACATATACTTAGTGAATGTCTGCTAGCTGAATGACTGATGAAAATTCATGGAATCTCAACAACTTCCTTGCCAGCCTTGATTCAGAGAGTGTAAGTAACAAAGTTTACTGCTTTACATTATATTTCTTTAATTTATCTTTATTCAAAATGCTAATTCATAGGCAGTGAATGAGTAAAAGATAAATTTTAGGAAAGAGTAAAAGTTCTTCTGGTGAACCCGTAAAATGAAAAAGATCTGACTGTATTTAGATAACCACAGCACACTACAGTTAGAAAAATCAGCAAAGAGGCTTGGAAGCTGCAGTGCTCGACAGGGTCCACTCACCCACTGGGTACACAGCTCTATAGAGATGCTGTGTGGTTCACAGGAAATGACGGGCCAAACACCACGGCACGTGGTCTGGCTCCCACCATACCACAGAGAGCACACTCAATCTGTCCTACTGGAACGGTTATTTCCAACACCCAAAGAGGTGAACAGCTAAAAATTTTGAGTTTTCTGCAATATTCATTTTATTCCATGGAAGAGAATGATTCTTGGTTCAAGAGTAAAATTGGAAGGCACCGTATTTGTTAAGAGTTACTTACCTGGATTCCAAGAAAATTGTTCCATGTTTCTTAGACACACTATTAGCAAAAGCACATAATTTGTAAATCGTTCTTTAATATCTGAAAGAAAGTTTAACAAATAGTAGATATATAGCAAATTGTATATAAATAACAATTATATAGTATGTATCTAAAATAACTTTCTTTTAGTCAGAGCATGATGAAATTATATATGTAAATGTGTGTAAAATTAATATATTACAAAAAATATATAAAATGTCTGTAAAATTATATATAGGGTGGTGCTACGTTGGTAGGCCATCTACTTCTTTCACCAACATAATTCTAGTATGGAAATTCGGTTTTCTACAGACTTCAAAAAATATTCAAACCATCAATCTGCTCATATTGAGTCAGACTGCTCCAGTGGTCTTTGGGAACGTAAGAAAACTGTTTTCATTTTATAGAAGAAGAAATAATAGAAGAGTGTAAAATGTAAGACTTTGGGTAACATAAAACCCCTGCTTCCCAGACTATTTCCGATCTGGTGAATAGTAAGCATACAAGTACCGACCTGATGACTCCTTCAGCTAAGAAAGTGCTAGTATTACGATAGCATTACTAGGGATATATGTGGAACTTAGGGGAATAAAACGAGCAAAAAATTAGGTTTCATGATATTTACCGTAAGTTACTAAGTATTCTGAGCTTAGTCTGAATGAATTTAATAAAAGCAAATAAGTAAATTCCTGCTAAAGGCTAGTTTACACATTTCACTTTTGAAGCTGTTATCTTCTTATCAGAGTCTAAGATGCTATGTAACCAAAAAATGGAATGAAATAAATCTGTCTGTGGTAAGTCTGGTACATCCACGTGTTGGGTCTATGCAATGGGCGGGCTGTGGCTAGAAGCCATCACGCATGTAGTGCCCATCTCAAAAGCCTGTACACATCTGTCATTTCCCTAATAAATCTAATATCTCAGGAATTCAACTGTGGGACCCCCTATAGCCCTCTGCATTTCAGTTTCACTCTGAAGTCCTTCCTGGGACAGCTTTGTTCTTCCTTTCTGATTTCCACCTTACCCTGTCAATCTACAGCAAATGATTTGGACTTTTGTTCTACAGCTAAACCTTGGCCTCTGTAAGTGAGCTGGCGTTTTCCATGTGTCTTCTTCCCTAAATTCCTGAACTCTCTCTAGTTAGTAGCAGTACCTCTTTTCTAGGGTAGCTTGGCTCCTAGCCCCTATTTGTGAGGAGTCTGAGCTGTACCTTTACTTCTTCAAAGGCTAGGGGTCACAATTTGCTGTTCTATTATGAATCCATAGCGTTATTTCTTACGAAATGTCATGTTTTGGGGTATAAGCTCACAGCACAGTGAGGTGAAGAGCACAGGCGTGCCCCCTCGAAGGGCACTGCAGAATTGCAAGGAAGCACACTCTGGAGTGTAAAGCACACATGTTGTGACTAGTTCTAGATCACATTTTCAACTTATTCTGTGATTTCAAACGGGAGTATAGGTTAAAAGAAGCTGAGAAGGGCTTCCCTGGTGGCGCAGTGGTTGAGAGTCCGCCTGCCGATGCAGGGGACACGGGTTCGTGCCCCGGTCCGGGAAGATCCCACATGCCGCGGAGCGGCTGGGCCCGTGAGCCATGGCCGCTGAGCCTGCGCGTCCGGAGCCTGTGCTCCGCAACGGGAGAGGCCACAAGAGTGAGAGGCCCACGTACCGCAAAAAAAAAAAAAAAAAAAAAAAAGAAGTTGAGAAAAGCCTGTCCTAGAATAATTTCCATCATAATCTAAATAAAATGCATTCTCTGCTACTTATGTATAGTTAACTGTGGGACTTAATTTATGGGACTAATTAAATTTGTTCATGTACTTTCAGTTGGAATTCTGTACAGTTATTCACAGAGCTGCATCTATATGTGTGCTAAGCCCTTTGGATTTCTAATTTCCATTAACAAATTTAGCAAAGAAGTGTACTTATTTCTGACCTTTCCACTTTCCATGATACTGACTTGGTTCACTGCAGAATTACCTGGAAAGAAACTGCCTTGTGAAATTTAAAATAGTATTTGAGATAATCCAACAAAATTTTTATGAAGTCTTATATAATAAAACAAAAACAACAGCAGTGCTTAAATTAATCATATCTGATTCTTGGACACATGGTAGCTGCTGGCACAGAGGAAACCTATAATCATTTCAATTGTAAGAATACTGATAAAAGGGGAAAAACTCCATTTTTTTTTTTTTGCGTTATGCGGGCCTCTCACTGTTGTGGCCTCTCCCATTGCGGAGCACAGGCTCCGGATGCGCAGGCTCAGCGGCCATGGCTCACGGGCCTAGCCGCTCCACAGCATGTGGGATCTTCCCGGACCGGGGCACGAACCTGTGTCCCCTGCATCGGCAGGCGGACTCTCAACCACTGCGCCACCAGGGAAGCCCAAAACTCCATTTTATTAGGGGGATATTTAAGGTCAAATAGATTTTAGAAAAGCAGACTATTTCAAAATACTGTAGAGATTAATAAAAATTGATAGATTCTGGTAGATAAATGCAATTTTACACTATGAGGGACGTGAAAGGTGGTAAGTTTGAAGATTAAAAACACAATAAAAAAAGCACTCATTTATCAATCTAACTATGAAAATGAGGCTGCTATGTGGCTATTAAAAAATCCCACTATGTTTCATTCTTGTACTTTCACAACTTTGTTTTTTGTACATTTAAATAATTTACAGAGATTTGACTTTTAAAATTTGAGCATCACTAAAGTATACCGAAATTCTGACACAGTTCCTCTGCAATAAAATAAAATCTTACATAAAGAAGTAACATTTTTTAGAATAACAGATTCTGATAATGATAAGATGTAAATATGTTGCTGATTGAATAATTTATCTATTTACAATATTAATAATGCAATCCACAACGTATTTACGTCATATCTCATCTTCAGAACACAGTTTTGACTTGGATTGAACTCGCATTAGTCAAAAAGTGGAACTCCTACCAAAATGGGAATGTTTTCTCTTAATCTTTATTAATGAGCTTAAAAACACGGGTGATTAATGCTTTAAGAATATTTCTGATATTCAAATTATTAAGCTCCTTTTTCCTCTTCTAAGTCACCACTAACAGGGATATTTAACATATTTACAGTCACAATTTAAATGTGCAATGAGTGACTCTTTTATTTCCAACAGTCATTCAAATTAATGCAGGTACTCAGGCTTATGTTAAGAGAGTTAAACAGAATCACCCTGAGCTGGAACCTTACTTCAGACCAATGTTAACTCCTGCAGGATCTTTCTGAACGTACAGTTCACATTGTCAGTGGGTTAACAGCTATGTAAAACATTTCATTTTAAGAACCCAGGTCAGAAAGGTCTAGGTTCCATACTCAGCTGGGGCATACGACATGATGTGGAAGAAAGGACAAAATGTTAAAAGTTGGGTTTTATTAACTAAACTCTATTTCGTGTGTCCTCAGGTAATTCCCCTAAAGACAATGTACAGTCAGGCAAGAAACTGAAAGGGATAAAGTCACTCTAAAATTTCCAAACCAAGTTTTCAACATTAAACTAGCATGAGGTACTAAATTTGATCCCATGTACATGGCAGCTCAGTTTCCCAGGGAAATTCACAGGGAAAGAAATAGCTGGTGTGTGACCGGCAGCATTCTGTGGACTGGCTCTCATTTCATAGATGCTAATGCACGTGGAGGAGGCAATAAACTCAGTCACCACGTGAAAGGCAGGCGTTAGTGACTCCTTACCTATTCCTTTAATATCTGAGCACCGCCTGCAACATCAGCGAAATTGTCTCCGACAGATTTTTCTTTTTCTTACCTGGGAACAGGTTTTAAAATTCTACCTTAGGTAAAATTAATTTCTTATAAAACTTGAAGGGAGACAGAAGTGGGTACAACGCAGATCACCCTGCATTGTAACGTGAATTATTTTACCTCTAACAAAAAGCAAAACTTTTCATGCTGATTACTAACCATTTTAAGCCAAAATATACTTCTGAATTCCTTATAGACTCACATGCATTGCTTTATTAATATGCTACTGTTTTCAGTTTTCTTAGAGCTGAAATATTGAATTCCTTATCTTTCTAAGCTAAGAGATTAAAATTTGGGGGACTTGTTTATAAAAGAAAGGAAAAAGGGATATTAATTATATCAACATACTGGCGATAAGGTTGAAAATCGTTCACAATCTCCTCCTCACGATACATAAAGACTGAAAACCCTTATAACTTAAAGATCTGCATGTCTAGTTTAAAACTCTACAAAGAATGCCTACTCAAACCAGGTTATTAATTTAAATACAAATAATATGATTTCTGCTACAAGTGAAATTCTTATAGTTGAAGCAATATATTCTAGAGTTAACTCCTGAAGCTGAGAAGAGCATGCCCCTTCCCTCCTATCCCTCCCCTCCTCTTACATTTCAAACGTAAAGAGCTTGGCAGCACACGTTTGAAAGAATATTACTGCACAGAACGACACCATGCCAACTGCCCTTCAGAGCTCTGAGATCTAAGGTCTATCACTGCTCCACAGAATTATCTAAAGTTTTTCATTAGTTCTTTCTGTTCCTTGCCTAGCTATCAAATCTCCTATAATTCTAAACACTCCTTTGCTTTAATATATTCATATGCCATTACTTTCCTTGTCTAATATACGTACAGAAAAATTTATGTATAGTGAAATTTTACTTTTAAGTGTACAATTTCATTGAGTTTTGATGAATGCATAAGCTATGCCACCATTCCCATCACTAAAATATGAACAGCTCCATCACTACAGTAAGTTTCCTTGCTCCCTTCCCAGTCAACCCCACCGCCAGTAAGTAATCACTCTTTTATTTCTATCATCATAAATTAATTTTATCTGATCATAAACCTCATAAGTATGAAATCACACAGTAGGTACTTATTTGTGTCTGGCCTCTTTTCACTCAGCATGAGGCTTTTGAGATTCATCCATGTAGCTGAATATATGTAGTTCTCTCTAACTGCTGAATAGTGTCCCACAGTGTAGATATACCAAAATTTATTTATCTGCTCTCTTCTTAATGGGAGGATTTGGGCTGTTCCCAGTTTCGGGCTATGAATAAAGCTGCCATTACAATTCTTTACAAGTACAAGTCCTTTTGTGAAACTGTGTTCCCGCTGGTGAGTGATAGGGTAGGTCAATGTGTAACTGTGTAAGAAACCGCCAAAAGGTTTCCCAGAGCAGCTGCAGCAATTCACATCCACCATCAGTGCGGGGCACTCCCCAGCGTCACTGACACACACTGGCAGCCACAGGACCAGCCATTCCAGTGGGCGCGTGGTGATCTCTCACTGGCTTTTTCACCCCTGTTTTCCACCATAGTGCAAATGGCAACATGGTGAAAGAGATAAGTAATGTCTTCATATTCTTATGAAAACAGTTTTGACTTTGCAGACTCCCTGGAAGGGTCTTGGGACTCCCCTCCAGGGTTCCATGGGCCACACCTTGAGAACCAAGACTGTGCTGCTATGATTATCCTAACTATGTAAGATAAGGTTTCTGGGGATAAATTTTGTGCCCTCACACATCTTAGAATTAGAAAGGAGGCGGTAAGGCACAACTGAAAAAGCCTAGAACTAAGAGCCAATCTGAGGTTTATCACCAAAATTCTTTTAGTAGCTAAGTGAGTGACCTTAGGGAAGTCAAATTACTCTCTGTTTCAACTTTCACATCTGTAAAATGGAATAATATCAGCTGCTCCTAAGAAATTTCTGGATCAATGAGAAGCTTCTGAAAGTATGGTAAGGTGAGATACAAATACCTGTAATTTTTTACTATCTTAAACATCCTGAGATTACAATAACGAAAATAATAAAAAAAAATACTTAGTAAAGATGTTGGGAGAATAAAAGCAAGCACAGCTTAAGTCAAAGAAAACAGTGGCCCATAGGAATCGTGACATTAGAGTTCCAGAATGAGTTACAAAATAATACTGCATAAAGCTGCAAGTAGAATCTGATTGTACGTACCGCTATTTGACATCTGAAAAAGATTGTTCTTTTCAAACTTCTTGAAAACACTTCCTTTAATTTCAACAAACTGAAATAGTAAACACAAATATCATCTTCATCATTAACACAGTTTTAAAAATGGATATGCTACATATAAAACTTCTCAGGGAATAAATAACATTTAGAAAAAATAATTTTTCCCATTCAGAATACTACTGTTAAAGTACCATACAACCTCAAAAATGTAAAATAAAATCTCATACTTACATTATTAGACATCATAATAGTAAGCAGGGACTTGTTGTGTGAGTTAAAAGCCACGTTGAGAGTTGTTGCCTGAACCATTATAAGGATCGCATGCAAAACTAGCAGTAAGTGATGTCAAGGAAAAAACTTAAGTCTGTTTTCAGTTTATATTAACAGATAATGCTATAAAATCTTGCAAGTTTATAATGGGGAAAAAAGATGACTATGCTTTCTAAATCAAGTCTTATGTAAGTATTTTATTACCCTTGTAATTCCCCTATTAGATATAGTTGATATAAATTTGATGGGATAAGATGTATGCAACTCATATGAAACAAAACAAAAGCAGAAATGAATCCAGTCATTTAGACTGTTGAGTCCTGGAAAACAGTTGTCTTGTTCTTTCTGGATCTTTGGCATTTGGTACAATGCTTGGGAAATAGGATCTCAGAAAAGTTTATTAAATAAATGGAATAAACTACGGTAAATACTGAAAGAAGAGACCTAGATATATACATTGTGAATTAAGATAATTCGCATTCTAAAATAGAAGAGAACACAAAGTAAAAGTTAGTCTGGAACTGATTTTCCTCTCTGGTTCTGCAGGGGGCAGGGAATATAAGACAATAAGAAATGTCTGATAATTAAGATTCTTCCTCAAATGTCATTTTTGAAGACATCCACAAGCTGCAGAATTATACCCATATTACATATGGAATAGTTTATTTAAATTAGAACAGCAACTTTTTACTTCATTATACTTGGAACAAGTTTTTACTCTCCACAGAAATTTTTCCTACATAGTCCTTTAACTTCCCAAATATTAATCCAATTCTTTCAAGCATTGTTCTTTCAGAGACAGTACAGACAAAAAAAATCACACGACACATTCCTTTGAATGAGTCCTGATCCCATATGGACCTTAAGTGTAGGTATGCATGTGTGTGTAAATATACATACACACACGTGCATACTGTGCTATACAGTAAAGCATTCACTCTCCAAAAGAAAAGCTTTCAGGAGATGCAGGAGGGAGAAATAAAAGCTCAAAAATTCCTCCCTAACCAATTTCAGATTTTATTTCTAGATGAATTGTATACATTTTAAGTTGAAGGTTAAAACAAAGAATTCATAGGTTTAAAGATAACTTCAAAAAAATTCTAATATATGTATGAAAAAGTTATATAGATCTATATAAATCTAAAATATGTATAAACATACTATCCCTTTATTCTAAAATTCTTCCTTATAATCAGCTACACTGAGAACAGAACTACTTTCTAGCAGTTCAAAGGGTCATGTACACATGAGACCCTTTAAATTAATTTACAATCCAGTTGACCCTTGAACAACATGGGTTTGAAACGCATGAGTCCACTTATACGCATATATTTTTCAATAGTAAATACTACACTATTGAATGGTCCGTGGTTGCTTGAATCCTTGGATACACAGGGCTAATTGTAAGTTATACTTGAATTAGCCCCTGTGTTGTTCAAGGGTCAACTGTACTATTATAAGCAATTTCTCAAAAGAAAGCAGAGGGTTCACATTAGTCTTCAGGATATGGACACACACACACATCTTTAAATCTGAGAAACAGCTAACCAAATAGAATAATGTAAAATATGCATTGATGGTTGGAATTTCCGAGAAGTCTAAAAGGATACAGACATAGAGAACGGCCATGAAAAAGTGAGGAATCACCCCGATGTGGGCTCTTTTTCTTTCTTTGGGCTCTGTTGCTGTCCAATAGAGAGCATCTAATATATCTTGTCCAAATGATGAAAACAGACGATCTGCTACCTAAAGAGAAAAATTTTGTTAAGGTGTTTCTCAATATTCCATTTGAATATGTTACTAAAATTCAGAGGTGAACTCAAATACTGGAAATCTCACTTTTTAAATCCTACTAGAAGCTAGGCTCCAAAAGAGAGCAGGATCTTTATTTACTTCTTCACTTACGTTTCCTTATTCTCTGACACACAATGAGTGCTCAAGTTTTGTGTTACCTGAATTAGACTTTGTCTAGTAAACTCTGTTTGTAACAAGAAAAGTTTTAGTAGCAAAAATAAAAGGGAGAGGATACATCAAAATCACAGTTCCTCTGGTTTTAAAACTCTGAACTCAAATTCAGGATTCAAACTTAAATCCTTTAGGACAAATATATCATTTGACCCACTCTACTCACACCTAAAGCAGTAAATAACAATAGCTGTAATTTGTTTGAGGTTTATTATATAAGAATATAATAAGCAGATTTGCTTCCTAAAGACATTTTCAAGTTCTGATCTCCATGAATACAGTATGATAAATAAAGAGAAGCACATAAAAAAAGAAAACAGAAGGGCTTATCAGGATTCAGTCACATTCTAAGACAGGACCTTCCCAGACCATCCAGTCTTTTGTGGTTCCCGTGGGCTCTGACTATTACCGTGTTCTTCTTCATCACGGTTATTCATTATTTCCAAATACCTCCTTGTTTACTGCCTCTCTCCCACCTGTAGAATACAAGCTCCAGGGGATTAGGCTTTGTTCATCTCTGGATCTTTGGGATCTTGGCATGTAGGGAGTGTTGGTTGAATATTTGCCGAACGAAGGGATAAACTGCTACCATTTAGGGAGCTCCTACCACATGCCTGGTCTGTGCTAAGCCCCTCTATGGGCTGTCTCATGTACTCCTGGTAACTCCCCTAGTATCTCCACTTCACAGATGAGAAGCTGAAGGTTAGAGTCATTCAGCAACCGGCGGCCATGTGCAGGATAACCAGGATTGGAGGTAGTTATCTCTATACCAGAGCCTGGACTCTTCTACACTATGCTGAAACCACTCATCAACTCTAGTCTACAAAGTGAATCAGTACTTAAGCCACTTCGATCAGCAATTCATGGATCCTTCTGCTTGCCCTGTTTCCTAGTAACAGTAATACCACCACCTTGTAGAGGGCTGTGTAAATCAGGCGGCGTAAATCAGGCGGCGTCTGCCTTAAGTTTGGGAATAGGGAGAAGCCCGGTAACCTGCAATCCCCTGGAGGGAAGGCATGGAGGAGATTAGTGGGGTGCTGGCACGGAGAGCCACCCACGCGGCCGGGGAAGAAAGGAGGCCTGGGCTTTTCCTTCTGTGGGAGGGAGGCGAGAGCAGGATGGCTACTCTGCTTCACAAACCACACCCACACTTAACGGGGCAAAGCAAGTGTACGGCAACGAGCCTACAACCAGGAAGCTGGGGTGTGGTTTTTAAATCATCCCAGTCAATGTATTAAGGACTAACCAGGACGGCTAGAGTTCTGCGGCTTCTACTAAGAGATGGAAAGCCCCCAGCTGCCCAGGCAGCGCAGCTTCAGGGCAGAAAGGCCAGCAGCCTCCACACCACCCCACGTGTCTACGCCAGGACAAGCCCGTCTGTGATTAATTGAAAAGACAGGTAGACCTTACTTGTGTCCCCAAAGAGCAGTATAGGAAAGTGCAAGTTGAGTCTCAGAGGTTAATTATATAACCCAGGTTGGCTTACTATCTATCTGACTTATTAAGTTTCTGCCTATAAAGCAAAGCATGTTTTTCTTTGCTTTGTGTAACTGTTAATTTACGTAAATGCAGATTTTCATATGATGACTGTTTTAAAGCGTACTTGGAAGACATATTGTATTCAAAATGTTAAGTACTTAGAGAAATCGGGAAATTGTTTACTTGCTTGGTGTGAAAATTCAAAAGCAACTTAAAATATAAATCTACTATAGCCAACATACACATAACCCTAAAAGTATCTTCATAAATTTAAAAATTCTAGCAAAAAGTATACATAGGTTTCCAATGAATTTGCAAAATAAATTTCTCTACCATTTGACAGTTTACATTCTCAAGGGAGCACTGACTCAGAAATGTCTAGGCAGCAGGTGCCCCTCTTCCCTACTTGAGGACACTTTGTGCCCTGAGGACCTGCTACCCTCAGTGTGTCCCAGGATCGGCAGCACAAGCACCATCTTGTTAGAAAGACAGATTCTCCAGTGCCAGCCCAGACCTACTAAATCAGAATGTGCATTTTAACAAGGTCGCCAATGACCGGATGAACACTGGAGGCCAGAAGCACCATTACCAGAGCCTGCAGGAAAGTGTTCTGTGTTGGAAGGCTTGGAGCCGTGTGCCACCGGCCAGGCCTGTGCAGGCTGGGGCGCTGGACTGCCTGGAGGGTAAATGAGGGCCCAGACTCACCTCGAGCATATTGTAGATGATGTAGAGCTTGATGACGGACTGGCCCCTTATCAGGTGATACATCATGGAGTAGTCCACATAGTGCATCATAAAATAGCAGATGACCAAAATGACACCCTTCAAGATGTCACACACCTGGGCAGGCTGAAGCAAACGTCTGTCCCTGAAATATATGAGAAGTAATGAAAATATGAGTTTTACCTTCTGTGTCCCTGAATAAATAATCTTTACTGGACATACAGTGGCAAACAAAGGTAATGGGACTTAGGTTGATCTTTCAAAAATTTCAAACTAACAAGGAAAGTTATGCTGACTACTCAACAGTATGAAATTTTCTGCCCAAGGAGAGAATATAAAATATTAAACCAGAATTACTGCTAGAAGTGGGGAACCTAAACAAGTGAACACCGAAGGCAGGCGGCTGCTGATAGAGTGCCTGGAAGCAATGGATTTCCACGAAGAAGACACAAGCCTCCCACCTCACCGGGAAGCCCTGGAGCCCCACTGGCTCAGCCCTTCTTACGCAGTGCTAGCACTCTACGCATGGTGTTCTGCACTTTGCACTTTTTATTTAACAGCGTAACAGATTTTTCCATATCAGTTCATAAGGAATTCATATTTACATGACAGTGCAGTGCCCCACTGTGTGGATGTATCATAATTTATGTAACATATCATTGACAGATTTCCAGCCTTCTGCAACTATAAACCATGATGCAATGTACATGTCATGCCATGTCAGTGAAAGTGAATCTATAGGATAAAGTCCTAAAACTGGAATCTCAGGGTTATGTTCACTTGACATTTTGATAATAGCAGCTGCGCTGCCCTCTGCAAGGGTTGTACCAATTTACACTTGCACTAGACACCTGTAAGCCCACGTGCATCAATTAGCATTTGATCAACTTTGGGATCTCTGCCAATGCCACTGGTGAAAAATTGAATCTAGTAGTTTCAATGTTAATTTCTCTCATTAGGAGACTGACATCTTCTTTGTATATTTAAGTTATTTATACTGTGTGTGAATTCTCTCCCCGCATCTTTCTCTTACTGGTTTGTAGGACAGCTTTTATATTACAAAAGTTAGCCGTCTATGACATGAGTCGAAAATACAGTTGCTCCTTAAACAACATGGGTTTGAACTGCACGGGTCCACTTATATGTGGATTTTTTTCAATAAATATGTACTTCAGTACTACGTGCTCTGCGATTGGTTGAGTCCATGGATGAGGAACCATGGATACAGAGGAATCTCGGACACGGAGGGATCGTGTATACGGAGGGCTGGCTATTGAGCACAGGGTTGGTGCCCTAACCCCCAGTCGCTCAAGTGTCAACTGTGGTTTTTTCCTAATTAATACAAGCAGAATCATTCCTTACTTTTGAGATCAGAGTATAAGGAGCTAAACCTAAATTGTGAATGGAAATGTCTTCCTAAGACACAGCAAAAAAATACATTAGAAAAGAAGAAATTTAAGACTTCTTTCACTGAACGTAAAATTCCCGTGACAAGAATGGGAAAGGTGTTTTCTCTAAGTCAACTACAGGCTGATTCCTCAAGATAGAAAATGCTCAGTCTCCTGCTTTGGCAGCTTTTACATATGTATCATACAATCAATAAAAAGCCTGAAGACTGGCATTAGGAGCTCCAGAGTCTTTTCATTTCTGCCCGTTGTGACAACACATTAGGACCTACCTAAGGGGTGAGCTCCCTTTCCAGCGGCCTATTGGCATCCTGAGCTCTCTACTTACTTGGTATTTCCTGGCTACTTATTCTCTCTGGAGCTCCTTCCTAGCCCTTGTCCACATTCAGATCGGGGGCTCTTTTCTTCCAAAGATCCTTGTAGGGCTCAACAAGGAACCCGTAACTGCCACCCAGAACGCTGGTCTATAAGATAACAGCGAGGCATGCGATGCCAATTCTGCCAGATGTGCTACAGAACCTCACACTTGTTTTCTACAATACACACTGCATTGCGTACTACATTGTAGTATGCAGAGGTTTTCAGTCAGGTGTGAATTTGACCTCTTCACAGAGAGAATAGGAAATCTGCAAAAATCCTGAAAAGAGACAAATTCTGAGAAGACTGGGTCCAGGGAGGGCTAGCAGAGGATGAGAAGACACTGGGCTGAACCAACGAGCTAGATGGAGAGACGGGTCAGAATAGTCCAAGTCACGCCACGTGTCCAAGTCATACCACCACGGCACAAGCCGAGGGAAGTTATTCTTAGTAGTTGAAGTTGAAATCTTGGGAAAAACTGCCTCAAGGACAAAGCTGATCAATGTCTATCATCATTTTTCTGTCCCTTTCTGTCTCCAGTGCTGTTCCTCTCTCTCCCTGTAGACTCTGGACCTTTTCTCCTCATGAAATCCAGAGTGAGCTGTGTTTCCCATATCCAAACACCTAGCCCAGAACACAGAACTCTGCCAACGGCTGTTCAAATATCGAGGTAATTCGCTGCTGGACCCCAAGATAAAAAATGGAAGCGGTCAAGAGCTGCTTTGTCAAGAGCTGGAGGTAAACATATTTTTAAGTCAAACAATGAGAAGAGGAGACATTCTGAACACTCTTGGGCGTCTGGCCCGTGTGCCTGTCTCCCCTGGATGGCCAGCGTCAACCCGAAGCATCAGCCAGGAGCACACACCCACCTCCCCCTCAGAAGTGCTGGCACAGCTGAGCATATGCTGAAAAGCACAAATCACCCACAGTCGGGGGCCTTTGTGTTTAAGAACTAGAGGTCATGTTTTATGAACTAAAGAAAACGATAGGAACGAAAAGTAGGGTGGTATTAATGAATTTGCATTAATTACCAAAAAGATTTAGATAACTAATTAAAGTAGAAATCTATACTTAGAGATTTTGGTACTAGATTGGCATCTACTTAGTTAAGTGATCTCAGTCAAAGCACTTTATTTAAGAGATAAAAGGATTTTTAATACCTATCTGTCCAATTTTGTTTCTTTATAAACATTTGCAACAAAGGAACAGTGTGTTAGTATATCTAAGGAGGAATATTATTATATTCGATACAAGTCATTGTTAGAAATTAGCTACTAAACATTGGAAAGCTGTCTCCCCAAATAACGTAATACCACACATTTTAAACCAAGATGATAATAAATTTAAATTTTTAAATTTTAAATAAACAACTTTAATTTAGCTTTCTTTTGCTTAGGATTAAACCAGGCTGTAAAAATGGCGGAAGAGTTGAAGAAACACCTTATGCTACAATCCACAGGTCCTATGAGGCAGGCACCATTCTAGGCACTTGGCACGTATCTGTTCTAGTTTCCACGACAACCCTATGAGATCCTATGAGGAAGGTACATCACCATCCCAATTTCACAGATGACGCAAAGAGTATCAAGAACGTGCCTGCAGCTGCATGGTCAGGAATCAGATGTGGGGGACCAGGGATCTGACCCTCTGCATCTGGCTCCAGAAGGCATGTTCTCACTCCCATCTACCGTCCCAGACTTTTCTTTAAAAGAACTTTTAAACTTACAGGAATCAGCAACTCAGTATCTTTTATCTTTCAGCATAATTTAATACTGTATAATTTATCACTGTACTGTCATCTCATATGGAAAAATTATTGTGCTAAAAACCAAAAATAGCTATAATTTTTCATTTCTAAAAAGAGGGAAAAAAGGACTATTTTCACTGGATCTGTGCACTGCTTTATGTGCACTCTCTGCTTTGGTGAAAATTTTCCATTGCTTACATCATAACTGGGTGCTACAGAGATGACTCTGATTTTCTCCTTAATTTCAAAATTAAGAGGATTTATTCAAATAAAAAAATAAAAGCATAACTCTTAAGAAACAAGGGTCTTGTTTTCATATAAATTTCCCTGTAAATGAAAAAGGAAAGTTGCAAAAATAAAAAAATCATTTCTAAGGGGGCATCACAGCTTCTCTGAGTAAGAAAAAATCTAACCGCAAAATAAGTCCAGCTGATTAAAACAACTTGAACCAGTTCCAGCATTTGTTTCCTTCTCTGCCAGGACATTTTTAGATATGATATATGATAAGTATTTCCAACTCCATAAGAAGCTTCTCTACAGCCCTGCCAATCAACTCTGAATTGGTTTATGAACAATACTTTCAGGCTGAAGCTCTTCCTTATAAATGCCTGTTAAACAGTGCTTACTGGCAATTCGTTTTGCAAGCACTGAAAATCCCACACTAACACATAAACAAGCGGAGGAAGCTGTTGGACAAAGTGAAAAACCCACTAAATCTAATTTACAGCTGGCTGTGAGTTATCACAAGACAAGTAATATTAAACAAGAGAGTCAACACAACTTAAATTTTTTTAAATTTTCAAGTTAAGCCACTCTTACAGAAATTAAATTGTCTACATTTCTAAATTTTATCTTTTGGTCTTTCAAATACTTTCCCTGGATTTGCACAATTACCGAATAAAGTGACCCAGCTGTTTCAAGGGCACGTTTGGGGAACAGAATGACGTAGTAAACCAAGATGATCAGGTGTAGGCTTTTCCTGCACCCTGTTCAGCAGAAGGTACTATGCCAACTAAGATTAAAGTAAAAACTGATAGTGAACAGAAAAAGATCAGGAAAGAAGAGGAGGCAACACAAATGACTAAGAGAACTGGGATAAGCCCTGCCTAGTTAATTTTCAAACTGGCGTTGAAACATGCCAAGGTATCAGCATGAGTACTTCATTACAAAATACGCAGATGGGATTTCTTTTTTTCTCTCTTTCTCTTTTAACATTTTTAGCTATTTGTGGTATAACTGAAAGAATGAAGATATATAAGCACTATTGAAAAAAACGTGAAATATTAAAAATGGTCTCCATTTTTGAAAGATAAGTCGTTTTATAATTTTAGAGTAAACTGTAATAAAGTATTAAGATTAAGATATTTTCTTTAATTAGGAGACTGAAAATTTTAAATCTTAAGTTTTTGTGACAGACAGTAGAAAAATAATTATAAAAGCTTAAACTGAATGACTAAAGCGTTCCTTGGGCTTTGAAAATAATTTCGAACTATACTAGGAAAAACCCACTGGTTTTATAAGCTATGTTTGGCGCTTGGAGGATGCAAAATAAAAACTGCTCACATTGAAGGGCTCAGCTGACTGAGGTGGCATTGGGAATGAAGTACTTGATGTCAGGTCTAGTCCGACATGTATAATTAAAGATCATTTTATCAAGTGATTTTCTTATGTTAGATGAGATCACGGTGAAATCCTGCACAAATGTGGACAAAGCTCTATGACCAAGTAAGGACAGGGAACCACATTTTCTTCAGTATGTGTCCATCTCCAAATGGTTATGTCTATATTTTTTCATTATAATCAGTATTCGTTTGTACTGATGTCAATTTGGCCAAGAGTATAGAAGGAAAAATCAGGGTTTACTCACCACGAGGAGTCCCTGTGACACCACATTCCATTCTATAAAGGAAGTGAAAGTGCTCCTCCCTTCGGTCTGATTTACGAGAGAGAAAGAAAGAGAGAAGGTTGTAATGTTGCTACGCTACTTAGAGCGTCATGGTGAGGAAACAGCGGACAATAAAACTGAGGTTAGGAAGACTCTCTAACAAATATATTGCTCTCTACAAATCAGCCACGTAGACCAGCCCTGGTAAGAGGAAATGACAGACGTACTTGTTTCCCCAGAGAAAGTTACCAAGAGCTCTCCCTACATGCGCGACAGGGGTGGCATGAATCACTCAGGCCAAAAATAAGGCTTATATCTAAAAAGAGAAAAATCTATTATGTATGTGTGTGTGTGTTCATATGTGTGCAGTTAATTTTAGGTAGAACTACCTTGGAGGAGGTAAGGCATACGGAAGAAACCCAATGGGTTAAGAAACTCTCAAGCATTTGAAATTCATAATTCTTCGGGAGATGAGAGCTTTCTGTGGGGTAAATTCTCAAAAGAAAAAGACACCATTGCCTCTGAAAAACAAAAAAGTACATAAAGCCCAAGTAAGAGTTATGCCTAAAACCGAGGTGAGAAATCAGTAAAATTTACTTGCACATATTTTATTTGCTCCAATAGTAAAGGAAAAATACTCTAGCATTTATTACTTAAACCTACTCTACACTTATTACTGTCTAAAAATATTTTAGCAAAGTATTCAAAACTATCAGTTCCTGGCACCAGATAGTATTGCTTTTCTCTACAATCTCCCTCAACTTTTAACTCAAATGTGACTGAGGCTTCTACAACACAAAATGAAGCCACAGGCTGGAGGAGGAAAAAGGATCCAGAAAAAATGCCAGGTGAATTAAAAACACACATACAACTGGTTATTATTTATTTATTCTATAAGTAAATTTGGAAAAAATAATGTTGGACACCTCTTTAGCATAATATAGAGCAGTCTACTTTTCTAAAAAACAAAATACTTTCATTCTTCCAAGAACAAAGATACTTCATATAATAAATCAAAACTTAATTCTGATTTTCATGTCCCCATCATTAAAAAAATTATCCTAATTCAAGAAGTTTCTCAAATGTTTTTAAAAAATTATACTATCCTGAGAAAGAGGGAAGACATACATAAATCAGTTGGCTTTTAAAGACTCTGGATGTATTTCTTTATTTTAGTCTACAACAAAATAGTTAAGGGCAAAGACTTTTCAAGACTGTAAATTCATTAGCAACAGCTTTCACCTAAATATTCTTGAAATTACTAAGGACAGGTGTAAACTTTTTATGCAAGCAGTACACCCTTTGCAGATAACACACACACAACCATCGAGTCAAGAAAATAACCCTGCCAACATCTCAAAATGAAAAATATTTTAACAGGGTCAAAAGCTGGCAAAATGTCCACCAGGGGAGCAGTCACGATAAAGGCTGGTTTCTTAAGGGCTGCAGATTCGCCCTGGCCCTCAGGCTTAGTGAAAGGCAGAAAGTCTATTTAGTTTGTCAGTACTGACAAACACCCCCAAACCAAAACCCACGGCAAGTCTGCAGAAGATTTAGAAATAGGTTCAAAAAATCAATTCTAAAGCAGAAAACCCGGGAGGCTGTCAGCTTTCGGAAGCCTCTCACAAACGCTGTACCAGATACAACTCTGCACGTAGAGGAGGTGAGAACACCAATCCCATTTCTGAAAAGAGGGCAATAATAGTACTCTGCTATGATGTGACACTGAAACCACAGCACTAGAGCCTGCAAACTGTTGCTGTTTTCATGTCAGCATCTTGATTACTTTGACAAATATCCCTTCCCACCCCCCACCCGACTTTTGGGGAATAATTTCAAACAACTAAGAGACTAGGAAGATATCAATAGTAACTTTCTTTTTTTTTTCTAACAGAAAGAAAACTAAAATACAGGAGAGTGAGAAAAAGAAAACAGAAAAAAGAATGCAATTAACCTCTTTGCTGGTCTCTTTAATTTCTTCTTACCTCTTTGAAAAAATAAAGTCAGACTGAAGGAAAGAGCACTTTTTGTTTGCTTAAAAAGATGGGACATGATACAGCTACAGGCAAGACAAATCAAATAATCTTGAATGGAAGTACAGAATGCTGGAAGAAAAGCTATAAGATGACAAAACTTGGCTGATTAATAATTTTGTAAAAATAAAATGTATTTTTATATTCCTAAAATATCTGAAAGGTCTTAGACTTAATATTAACAATAGTTTTGCTAATTCTGATAAAGTATACTTAAGGCACTAAGACAGAAAGGCAGTATCTTCATATTCTGTATAATCTGCCTACACTCACGGAGTATTTAAAGTGCTGAAGTTCTGTTATATAATTTTAACTGCACTTCACGTTATATATACACATATTTATTAGTGATGGCATAAAATGTAATTTTTCAGTTGATCCAAACTGCAGAAATAGCAAGAACTGTTTGCCCAGGAAAACTTAGCGGAGTCTTCACTGTAGTGTGATGGGCTGCCCTCTAGTGTCAGTTTGGCCATAAAAACTTGAAAATAGAACGGACTTGAATTCTGTTTTAAAATGTTATTCAAATTAATTTAGATTGAAAAGTATTTTAAAGTAATATACGAAAGTTATCACCTTTACTTTTTATGCCAAAAAAAACCCCCCTTAAAATACCTAGAAAAGGTTGGCTCTAGGGACCACTGACCACTCACACTAAAGCCAACAAGGAGTAGAGGGATGAAGTCTTCCCAGCTCTCTGCAACACCTCTCCCAGTTTTTAGAACAAACACTGAAAGACTTCTCTAATGCTGCTTTGGTGCCTTGCTCCCCAAGTGACAAGGGACACAGTTTAGATACCTGTGTAACAACAAGATGGCTCTTGTTGATTTTAGGTTACACATCCTTTTAATGCTATATCTCATAGTGCCAACAGCCACGGAGAACATGCTCTGTCTTTAAAAGCCATTTGCTTAAAGACAGCTAGAGCACGAACTTGCCTCACATTGTTGATCAAAGAATAACTAAAAAATAATCTAGCTCATAGTGTAGACACGAGCTATTTTATGTCAGATAGCCTCACCTGGGCTTTATCCAACTTTCCATGCGTCTATTCTTGTTATGCAATCACACATGAAGACTTCCATTTAGTAATGTCTTAGATTTTTTTCTTGGTCTTCTGAAAAGGTAACTGAAATAACCATGATTCTATTGAGCTCCCAACAGTGATAAAGGAATAGTGATAGTATACAAGGTTAGGCTTTCTGAATATTGGAGTACCATGCTACAAATGTCTGAAAAAAAAAGGTTTGCTGATACGAATAAAGTCTTCTTAAAAATTCTCCCAAAGGCATAAAGCACGTACTTGAATATCTTAAAGTTGACGGTAAATTCCTAAAAAAGATACTCCCGTTTCATTAACAAGAAATTAATAAAATATATAACATAATTCTTTCATTCTGGAAGGAGAGGAAGATTATAGAATGTGAAGTATCACATGTAACAATGATGTGATCTTAATTCTTATAATCTACCCCATGCCATCTCGCAAAGAAGAACTTTTACTCTTATCACAATATGATCATCATGATTGATAAATTCTTCCAGTTTACACTGGAGGGATTTCTTCCTTATTAAGACTGATTAAGGCCATTTTTAAAAGGACTGTTATGTGTTATTCAGTACGTACTAAATATCAAGTATATGCTTGTTCATTACTTTAAAAGAGACTCTTCCATGACTTTAGTCTTAAAAAAAAATCAACATATAATTCTGTATGTTGATCAATAATTTTATAACTCAGTTTCCATGGTTACTGATGATAATGTTATTATTCATATATTTAATATACCATGGAAGAGTCACCTACTTTATAGTTAAATAAAGTTTCACATATTATTGTCCATTTCAGTATTTTGCAACTTTTTCGGAATGAAACGTATTTAGAAAAATGACGCATGTGAGAAACGTAAATTGGGCAACTATGCTAAGAACACTGTAATAATGTTACAGAGAGTGACCACACAGAGCAGAGGCATGTTGATATAACCACAGAGAAAAAACCTGTAAAATCCAAATTTCTAACCTCAAGACCAAAAAAGCAATAAGATTCACATAAGCTTTACATTTTCATCTTCCTGTTCCCAGTTTTGGAAGAGAAGGAAGGAAGCTAGTATTTATTCCTGTCTACTACAAACCAGGCACTACACTAGGTATTCTTTGCACATCTCTCAGTCTTTGTGGTAACAGATGCTGGCTCTAAACATCCCCTTTTTACTGATGGGGACACAAGCTTAGAGAAGTTGCTGATGACTCGTCAGTTAATCTATGCTGGGCCAGACTGTCTGATCCTTCCCACCAGGACAATGGTCTTCAAGAGCTTTCCCCTCTCACAAATCAGAGGGGGGTCTCACCTGTAAGCAGTAACTAAGGCTAGCTAGGCCATGAAGACAGACACTCTCAAATGAGACGGAGGAGGAACCCTGTACTAAGAGCTCCCTAGGAGATTCTGATGCCAGCCGCCGCCCACCTCCCAGCCTAGCACCTGGTCCTCACTTTACAGATGATGCCCAGGAGGCCAAGGGACTTGAAGAAAATAAAAGTACAGGCTGAGCTAGCACAGTGGCAATGTGGTTGGTCCTTGACTCTCAGTGCTAGGCCTTTTCTATTCTTCTACACAGCCTCCTGCATTATTAACATTTGTTTACTAGCCAAAGCAAAGTTCTGGTCCAAAACCATTTGGAAAAAAAAAGTACATATAAAATGTACAAATATTATATAAGCATATTATATAATATTCCTTAAAAAGATAAACAGTATTCATTTATGCATTAAGGGCCAAAGTGTGAAAGAAACTTAATGATTATCCCTATTCTAAAAAATCTATGCAAGTGGTTATTTAGCTCAACTACAAGTAGTAAAAATAACTTAAATGTTTAAAATAGTTCATAATCTTAAACTTACCTTAAGCCATAGCAAGGCAGTGTGAAGAGCCTGAACAGCGCCAGGAAAACTCTTAAAGGAAGCAGGGTGAACACATACAGAAACGCATCCAGGCACAGAAAGATTCCAAAGACCATGAGCTGGATTTTAAAAGCAGAGAAGAACATAAAAAACAAAATGTAAAATAAATATTCTTTAAAATATTACAGATGAAAATTTCAAACAATCAAGGAATTTCTAAGCTTTGTAGGAAATTCATTTCTTATAACTTATCCATGGGAATAACAAGTTAGTACTTCTCCTTGTGTATACAAGCCATATTCTAATGAAAAATCCCTTTTCAAAATGCAAGTTTGTAGTTCTTCTTCCAGAGTCTTTGGTTTACCACCTACACAAGTCAATTAAAACACAAATTGCCCTTGACCACAGCATCTGATGTAGCTTTCTGGGTACTTCCTCAAACTTTAGAGATATTATAGAAAACCTTTCAGATAAAACTTGTAAAGTCTAACCTTACTCTTATGTAAAGAGATTACTAATTTTAACAAAATTTCATGTATACTTTAACTTGTTGTACAGAGAAGGCATTATTCTTAATTGGAGGAATAGCTGCTAATATCTGTAATGTTTCCCCCTTTCTTGTATACCTGCCACATAAGGAGGACAGAATCTTTTGATGGCTTAGAGAAGTAGCCATACCCAGGCTACTAAACTCCCCTATTTTAAGAGTGGTGACTTTCTGTATGTCTGACACACAAACACGGTATGATATATACACCCTCACACACAGCACTTGATGTATTCTTAGTCAATAAACTGTCCTACATATATATATTAAGCAGTTAAAATCCACACTGTTACTGGTAGAATCGCATCCCTCCCCACCAAATTCAGATGTTGAAGGCCTAGCCCCTGGCACCTCAGAATGTGACCATATTTGGAGATGAGAGTTAACTAGTTAAAATGAGGTCATTAGGGTGGGCCCTAATGCAATATGACTGCTATGCTTATAAGAAGAGGAAATTTGGACACAGACAAGACACCGAGGGAAGAACACAAAGACACAGGGAGAAGACAGCCACCTACAAGCCAAGGAGAGAGGCCTCAGAAGAAACCAACTCTGCTGACACTCTGATCTTGGACTTTTAGCATCCAGAACTGTGAGAAAACAAATTTCTGTTGTTTAAGACACCCAGTTCATGGTACTTTGTTACTGCAAGCCTAGCAAACTAACACACCTTTATAAGAAAGGACACATTTTATTAATTTTTTGCAAGAATGTCTCAAAGAAAAAATATATATATACACACACACGTATGTGTATGTATACATATATGTGCCAGGTTTCTTAGTAGTTGGTCTGAGTCAGTCATCCTGTCGTCAGCACAGTCACAGTTCTTTCTGTCTGTCCCCTTGTTTTACACACAAAGGAGTGCTACAAAAGACTGAGCAAGGTCCACCGAAAGCTAGTGGTCCTTACTCTCCTGTCACCAAGAATCCTTTCCCTGTTTGCTGGTGATCTGTTGTTTACACTCCAAAGGCAGAAAATGACAGAAACCTGACATTCCCAGAAGGTATTTTGCTGTGTCCGTGTAAGTGGCTGTCTTTCTCGTGACCCTACACTGGGGATTAACACATCACTCATTCATCAGCATCTACTAAGCTGTTAATACGGGCCAAGTTAGATGCTCAGCCTGGCGGGCAGAGCCTGGCAGGACCTCATGAGGGGGTTCCTGCCCTCAGCAAGCTTATTCGCATTTTCACAGATAGAGACACGACCATGTAGATAAAGGAGGTCAATGCAGAGGTAACGGCTGCTATGATAGAACTAAGTATACAAGGAACAGGGGAGCCCTGAGAAAGAATGGCCAACCCAACTTTGGGAGATTTAGAAAAAGCTCCATAGAAGAGGAGACTCTTAATGACATCTGAGATGAGGGCTACTGACACCTGGAGAGGGTAAACTGGGAGGGGGTGGACGGGTGGGAACAGGGGAAGGAAGCTTTCCAGGGGAGGAAGAAGCGTGAACAAGAACACCGATGAGAAAAGTAATCATGACGAAAACTGTCTCTTAAAGAATCAAACCTTCTTTTAAAGAACAGTCACCTTTCTTAGGCTTAGAGGAATGTGTATTAGTATCATGGTAAACAACAGTAACAAAAGTCTAACGGGCCTTCCCTTCACTTTTTTTTTCAATTTTTCTTTTTATTGAAGTAGAGTTGATGTACAATGTTGTGTCAATCTCTGCTGTGCAGCAAAGTGACTCAGTTATAGACATTCTTTTTTCATACTCTTTTTGTTGTTGTTAATTAATTTTTGGCTGCTTTTGGTTCTTTGTTGCTGTGTGCAGCTTTCTCTAGTTGCGGCGAGCGGGGGCTACTCTTCGTTGCGGCACATGGGCTTCTCATTGCAGTGGCTTTTCTTGTTGCAGAGCACGGGCTCTAGGCACGTGGGCTTCAGTAGTTGCGTCATGCGGGCTCAGTAGTTGTGGCTCGCGGGCTCTAGAGCACAGGCTCAGTAGTTGTGGTGCACGGGATTAGCTGCTCCATGGCATGTGGGATCTTCCTGGACCAGGGCTCGAACCCGTGTCCCCTGCATTGGCAGGCGGATTCTTAACCACTGCACCACCAGGGAAGCCCTCTTTTTTCATATTCTTTTCCATTATGGTTTATCACAGTATTCTGAGTATAGTTCCCTGTGCTGTACAGTAGGACCTTGTTGTTTATCCTCCCCTTCACATTTTAAACCAGCCCAGTAAACTCAGTGGGCAAGAAAAAATCTTCCCCCCACTGTGTGCTGACCACATAAAGACCACCTGGAGCTGTCGATATGACAGATCTCAATATTAAAATGGAAGGAGGGACTTCTCTGGCGGCACAGTTGTTTAAGAATCCGCCTGCCAATGCAGGGGACACAAGTTCGAGCCCTGGTCTGAGAAGATCCCACATGCCGCAGAACAACTAAGCCCGTGCGCCACAACTACTGAGCCTGCACTCTAGAGCCCGCAAGCCACAACTACTGAGCCTGCATATCACAACTACTGAAGCCCGCGCGCCTAGAGCCCATGCTCTGCAACAAGAGAAGCCACCACAATGAGAAGCCTGTGCACCGCAACAAAGAGTAGCCCTGCTCGCTGCAACTAGAGGAAGCCTGCGTGCAGCAACGAAGACCCAACGTAGCCAAAAATAAATTAATAAATAAAATTTAAAAAATAAAATGGAAGGAAAGCAAGTGGCTGTGATCTAAAGAAACTTCAACTGGGTGGAAAGAAGGCATCCATCTATGTGAGAACATGCAATACACAAGTAAAGCAAAAGAGATGCCTTTCAGGGTTTAGAAACATGGAAAAGTGACCCAACTCCTCTATCTACTGTTCAGGTGTTAACTTTTTTCACAAAGCACAGCATTCTCTTAAATTCTTTACAAATGAAAATGAGAAAACTTCCCAAAAAAGTAAACAAGATGTAATCCTGAAAACATTCATCCTTGAGGGAGGTAAAGAAACCCCTGCTGGGCTGAGTGTGAGCCTGGCGCCCTACTGGGCGCTGGAGGGCATCTCATTTAATTTACCTGGTGATCCAGGAGTCTGAAGGAGATGTGCCAAGAGGGACTCCTGTGTCTTCCATCCTCCAGGCGAGTGGTGAGTGCTGACTACTTAATCCCCCATCAGCTCTTGAGCTAGTGATTTTCATCCCTGCTCAGCACATGAGGAAACCACAGCTCTGGCGGCTGAACACCTGCCCAAGGCTGTGGGTCAGAGTGAAGGAACTGGCCTTCACGCCTGGGTCTGTCTGCCTCAAGGCCCTACATGTTCTCTTTGAAGCAGTTTAAGCACAGCAAAAAGATCTTACTCCCTATTTTTGCTAGGCATAGGAGTTAACGTAATTTTCTTTGTGCTAACTTGCCTTTTGCCAATTTGCCTAGTGTCATAAAAAATGTAGAAATAAAAGGCATTTAATGAATCAAATTTACAAAAGGCATAAACATTTCACACATATAGATTTACTGCTAGCTTTGAAAATGTTATCTTAATAAAATAAAAAGGTTTGAGTATATATTATTAACAAGAATAACGTGTACTTTCACACCTTCAGTTAATTGGTATGGCATCTTGATAAAATAGGCAAGTACTATTTCCTCTTCATTTGGACCAAATAACCATAAAGCATTCAAGCAGTCTTAAGTAACAGCTAATGAAATCGGCCCTGAAATACACAAGGTGAGACTATAAAGCAATGAAATTGGTGTCATATGCCACCCTGTTTCGAGAAGCACAAAAATCTCCTTTAAATGCCACTTGAAATTTCAAAATAAATAATGTTGTGGCTAAAACCAAAGAAGCACCATGCTTCTGGAACATGCCTCTTTAAACCACGGGTGAACATCCGTCCTATCAGCTGACAGTCATGCCTTGCGCACTGGACCCTTGTTGCTCTCTCACCCCATTTCCCCATTTCTCTCCTCCTCTGGTACTGCTGCTCCAGCCCCACCTCACTTTATCCATCTTGAAGAAGGCGGTATCTTACTTTAGCTGTATCTCACCTTTACGGGGGGCAGGGTGGGGGAGGCCTTATAAATATGTCATCTCTTTGAACTGGCCACTACATGAATAACAGAATGCAGAAAACCAAAGCATAATGGAGAAACTTCAAGAAGAAACCCCACACTGGAGTTTTTGGCTTGTACCTCTTTTCCATTCCGTGTTATTTTCCCGGGGATGGAAGACAAAATGCTACAGAAGGTTTTGTGTGAAAACTTTCCAGAGCTAGCTCAGTCTTTGATTTGTTCCTCCTTCTCTCTCTTAACGAAACATATATTGCATGCTCTAATGTTCCCTGGACTTTCTGTCTGGCGGGAGATCTTGTGTGCAAAGGCTTCAGAAGCCTTTTACGGGTACTGGGCAATACGGCCAGGCACTGGCCAGGTGCTGTGCACAGGGCCTGAGGGCCTCCGTCCATCCTCACCTCCAACCCGAGCACGCCGCCCCTGCCCCGACTCTGCAGTGAAACTCGGGAGCTTGCCCAGTTCCTGAGCAGTAGAGGCAAGGCCAGTAGGTCTGCAGAAGACATGGCTTTGAAACTAAAGCACTATTTCTACTGAAGACACCTGTCACTCAGCCTCAACCTCGCCACTGGATTTGGCTTTATATGTTTAAAAAAAAAAAAAAGATTTAACAGAAGTTTTTAATAATTGAACATCAATGTTAAAACTACAACAATTCTGTAACACTTCTGGTCAACAAAACATCACACGCTAGTGAAAATTTCCACAACCAGCTCTTACCACACTCGTTGTGAACCTAACACTATTGCTCTTAATCATATGAAAAATACTAGCCTCAAAAGAAATAAATAAAATGCCAGCCTCTCTCTGTGGAGAGTGGAGCAAGGTTTCTTAACCTTTTAAAAATGCTTCCTTTTTTGACAAAAATCTCCTGCCTTCCTTTTAATGCCATTTGAAATTTCAATAAATGTTATGGCCAAAATTAAAGCACAGTGATTCTGGAATATGCCTCTTTGAGTTGCACAAACCATCTTCTGGCAATTCTGAATCTACCTCCTCCACCATGACCACAGAGTAGTGTCCAGAGCTGAGGGCGGCTGCTCTGGGGTGGGAGTTGGGAAGCAGTAGTAAAGCAGGAAGGGTGTTTTCTTTCCTTCCCCTGGTCTCAGTTTATAAAGCTCTGGGTCTACTCCTGTCAGAGCAGAACCCGCGTCCTGCTTAATTCTACACGGGGGTTGAAAGGTCATTTAGGAAGGACAATTTCTCCAGGGAATTCAAATCTAGCGAGCGGGACACAGACTGCAGAGTAAGGGCCGGATGAAGGATGTGCTCTGGATGCGCTGAGATCAAGTCTGAGCAGCGAGCTGGGGGCAGTGGGGGGTGGTGGTGGTGAACTTGGGATGGGCACCTGGGGGAGGGAGGAACAGCGTTAGCAAAGATCTCCCACCAGGAGACAAGATGGGTACTAGCTGCCGCCAGGCACAGAAAGGAGGAACAGCATTTCAAGCAAAGACAAGAGCGTGCTCGGGTGCAACGTGAGTGGGAGGCTGTGTGGCCAGAATGTAATCATCAGATGAGAGGGTCAGGAATCTGCACAGTTAACCACTAAGGGGCACAAATCTTTATCCTGTGCTCTGGAAGTTCTCAACAAACTCACATGCGGGGATCAATTAAAAGGACGTCAAGGAGACTGGGTTATCAATAAGGAAGTTTACAAATGACTGACTTTGAAAGCAATTACTGCTTCAAGGTCATCCCTATAATAAAACAATTTTTATTCATCTGAATTCAAAAATTCATACCCCTGGGAAGTCTGCACTCTAGGAGATGGTAAACAAAGGGATTACAAGGAGCCAAGTACTTTCATGACAGGTAAAGCCACATAAACGCATGTGCGTACAGAAAACAAGGTAATTTTGATAAAAGACTTCATAACAGTCAACTTATGCCTGACATATTTAACACAAGGAATACATTTCTTCGGAGGTAAATAAATATATTGAAGATTTTAATTTGTAGAAAGACTGCACATGGAAAGATCTTGAGATTTTCCTCCTTCTCTTATTTTTAGTCATTGTTGAATACTGTAATATTCTAAGCACTTGACCTGTATTAACTTACTTAGTCCTTACAACAACCCTTGCTTGAGGCAGGGGCCATTACTTGGTATTCTGCAAGGACAAACAGGGCTGTGATGTACAAGGCTGGGTGTGCCCTCAGGACCCTATGGCACATTTGCGAGGTCTTAGCAGCTGCTGCAGGCTACAATCACACACCTTCTAGACTCAAATCTGCTTTTTTTAGGGAGCGACCAGCAGCACTGCAGCAGGCTGAGAGAAGCAGCAGGAACAGTTACGAAGGAGAATACTAGTCTGAGGGAGACAGCACAGTGGCCTGATACAGCACGATGGAAAGAGAGAGGAAGAGAAAGAGCTTAGACTGTTTCCAAAGCTAACGTGACAGAAATAAGTTACTGATCCAAAAAGATAAACATAGCCCCACAGTGCCAAGGTCACAAATTGTCTTTTAAACACATCAGTGAATGGGACGGAGGCCTGAAGTCTTTGGCTGGTTGCCCTAGAACCATCTGATGGATCCTATGTGCCTAAGAGGTACAGGGCTGACACCAGGCCAAGGAAGCCCTGGATGCCTGGGCCATCCCCCATCACCTCCAAGACCTCCCTCTGAAGTGGGCTACTCGTGCCCCCGCCAAAATGGATCTGCACTCCCACCTGCCCCACGCCAAGAAGCGTTAGGAACGGTAAGACTGTCACACAAGACACGTGGAAGCTGCTGTCACCACTGCTGCAAGCCAGGGGCGCCAAGCGTCAGGCAGGCCAGGAGGAACACCAGCCAAGGCTGCCGAGATGCTGACATGAGCAGATACCCCAGGCTTTCCGGTGTCTTAGTAGTCATGTGGTGGACGTCTTGAGTCAGGGTGTGTCACAAGCAAGAGCTGCATCATGAGAACAATTTAGAGGGATGATTCCCCACACGTTTTCATGAAAATTAGAAACCGAGTAGGATGCCCCAAAAAATCACTGCCATAAACAGATCTAAGTACTCTCATAACAAAATCTCAGGACTGTTTTATTGAAATAAAGGTGAAACATTGGCTATAACTACATTTTCTTAATATACACTTACACTGTGAAACAACAAAAAGGCTTTATATATTTTCACTAAGTTCATTATTTTGAAAGGAACTTTTTGAATTATTTTTTCCTAAATGTTATTACCCCTTCCAACTCTCAAAAAAGCAGAACTAAGTTCCTCCACTAGAGATGTAAAATTTCCCTGCTGTGAACGTTTCCATTACTCCCATTTCCTCTGCCCCTCGTCAGCAAACTCATTCACACGGTCATGGACTACCCACCCTCCTGAGATGACCTAGTCCAAGTGCCTAATCTTAGACGAAGAAAGTCAAAGCCAAAGGAACACCATGATCGGGCTACTGGGCTCTTCCCTGCAGACCCGAGATGAGAAGCTAAGGTTGTTCACCTCGACCCCAAGAGTTCCCTCTGTGACAGTAACCTCTCCCTTCCAATAATAACAAAGTCTATGCCCCAAACACAGTATTCTATACCTACTGTATACTTATATCTTCAACCTGATGAACTTAAGTAGTTCTATTTAAGACTAAGCAGTTGGACTCAATTTTCTAAAAAAATATATTAAATAACTATAACATACAAAGCATGGTAATGATGAAATAAAAGATTGTCAAAAAGCACAGAATTATAAGGTAAAGTCAAAAATATATTTTCATTTTAGTTCTACCTCTTATGATATAGGCAAGGTTACATAAACATATGTAACTACAGAAAAGTAATTTTGATAAAAGGCTTCATAATAATCACATCCCACATATGACATGTATTTAACACGAGGAATAAATTTCTTAAGAGGTAAAATTAATCAATTGATTTTTTTTTTTTTTTTTTTTTTGCTGTACGCGGGCCTCTCATTGTTGTGGCCTCTCCCGTTGCGGAGCACAGGCTCCGGACGCGCAGGCTCAGCGGCCATGGCTCACGGGCCCAGCCGCTCTGCGGCATGTGGGATCTTCCCGGACCGGGGCACGAACCCGTGTCCCCTGCATTGGCAGGTGGACTCTCAACGACTGCGCCACCAGGGAAGCCCTAATCAATTGATTTTAATCTGAAGAAAGAGCGTACTTGTGGAGGGATCTTAAGCTCTCCCTGCTTCTCTTATTTCTAATCCATGTTGAACATTGCTATGTTTCAGAAGCAGAGCTCTGAGGGGTGGATAACCCGATTATCATTCTCAATCTGTTTCTCCCTTTGTTGGAAAAGCATGATATTCACTGGCCTAGTCTCCTGTGCAGCAGGGATGGCTGTGTGACTCAGTGGCTAATAAGACATAGCGGAAGGAAGCATGCTGGGGCACCTCTGGGAAAGCTTTAAATTCTTTATAAAAGGGACAGTGGAAAAGGTGGCACTGTCCGTCTCCTCTTGTTTCTGATTATAATGCAGATGTAATGCCCAAGGTTGCAGCTGTCATCTTTCTATTAAAAGGAGGACTGAGAGCCAATTTGCCAGTGATGGTGAAACAGAAAGATAAAAAGGACTTGAGTCCATGCTGGCCTCATTAATCCGCTGGAACAATTAAGATCTCCTTCCTCTTCACTTGTTAAAAATTTTTTCAGGGCTTCCCTGGTGGCGCAGTGGTTGAGAGTCCACCTGCCGATGCAGGGGACACGGGTTCGTGCCCCGGTCCGGGAAGATCCCACATGCCGCGGAGCGGCTGGGCCCGTGAGCCATGGCCGCTGAGTCTGTGCTCCGCAGCGGGAGAGGCCCGCGTACCGCAAAAAAAAAAAAAAAAAATTTTTTTCAAAAACCTTTTAAAGTCACCATTAGGTATTCTGTTACCTATACAGCTAAAAGTATTCTTGAGAAATAAATTTCAATTTCCTCCCAAAGCTAGTCTAAACTCCTTAGCCTAACCATTCAAAGTAACCTGGATCCAGCCCAACCTTCCAGTGTACCTGTCCTTTCTTGTGTGTTCCTAGCAATTTCCCACCTCTGGATCTCCCTAGTACAACCACCCCTGTCCCCGCCACACAGGCTGTAAAATGTACAGAAGTGACCTTTCTCCTCATCACCCTGCCATTACCTTCACGAGTCTTATGTTTATCTCTCTACTGCCACACTGTAAAAGTGCCTGGAACACAGTGAGCACTCAAAACAAAGACAGAGGAAATTAATAAATAAATGCATGAGTGAGCTGTATCTCTCTAAATTAGTATTTAAATACATTAGGGAATTTTAAAAAATATGGGGTTGGCCAAAAAGTTCGTTCCGGTTTTTCTGTTAAGATGTTAAGGAAACGTGTAACACCTTACGGAAAAACCCGAACGAACTTTTTGGCCAATCCAATACCATGCTGAGCATTTCTTCACTACTTCCTGCAGTTTTGGATTCACTCAGATGACAAAACTAGCCCTTGGACAAGGGATGATTTTGTACATGGTGTGGGGTAAACTGTTCCTATGGGGTCAAAATGCAGAACACACACTAGCATATGCTTCAACCAAAACATGGGTTGAAGGTGAGATCTGTCTGGGCGTCTACGTGGGACGGCAGAGTGTGGCAGGAAGAGGACACAGAACTTTCATGGTACTTATACCTCAGGAGGCTGCTGATGGGATTTAATGCTATTTCATTTCAGGTGCTCAGGACAGTGCTAAGCATCTAATCCTTATTTGATAAATGCTATTCGTTTTATTAGTAACACAGAAATGGATGCCAGAGATGGGATGTAACTGGCCAAGCCAAGTGGGGTAAGAAGCAGTGAAAGTCACTCACCAGGAATTTCCTCTCTGGGAAACTGGTGATCCCCTGCCCTGGTTCCACCAGCACCTGATTAAAGCAACCACTGTCTATCCTAACTGTCAGCTCCAGCCCCGTGCCTGCTGAGGTCAGACTTGAGGGCTCAGCAGAAAATGTCAGGGTGTAAGGTATGTTATCTCTATGGCCATTAGCTAAATCCTCATGAAAGAGATAAGCTTTACCCTAAGACAGTCTGGCTAAAAAGAGGGAAGAAAACAGTTTTCCCTAAAGGCTCTTTCTGCAGGATGTCAGCAATCCAAGAGGGCTGAGAGTCAGAAAATCATGGCCCTTGCAGGGTTAGAAAAGTCGTTTATTAGCTAGCAAAGAAGGAAGATGAAAGTATAGCAGGAGATGAAAGAGGGACACAGGAGAACCTTGAAAATCAGTCCTTTCCCAATCACTTCCTGCTGTACTCAGCCCAAGATGACAGCTACCCCTATTGCAAATGAGACTTCCACTGGAACGCAACCTGGGGACAAGAAACCTTTCAAAATTTTTCTTGCTCTCCCAGGGCAAGGCATTCCCAATTTGCTGAAGAGAGGCTTGTAAAGATTTTAAAACACTTACAGAAGGCTCACCACATAGTTAACACACAGATGAGAAAACCGAGGCGCACGGACAGAAGTAAATTAATCAAGGCCCCACAGTTAATAAACTGTGGAGCCAAGATTCAAGTCCAGGCAGACTACCTTTAGAGTTCATGCCCTTAACCCACGTTGCTATCCTGGCTCTCAGTTCAGGATGCACAGAAAGTACAGTTCAGCCTCCTCCTTGTAATGGAAGAGAAAAACACAGCCCCCAAAGTGGACCACGTAAGCAGTTAGCAGCAGATCTAGGACAAGAACCCAAGGGGTGTGTGTGGGCACAGGGGAAAAGGGATTGTGGAGGAAAAGAGGAAATGTTGCCCCAAAGCCAACAAAATGCTCCAAAATTTCATACGCTTACCTAAGATTGAAAAGTTCAAATGTAAAAAAGTGCTAATAATTGGAAATACTATTTTAAATATGTAAGCAATTCACCTTTATTAAATGTCAAGTATAATGTGTTTATCCACTGACACAAAAAACATGGGTTTTTTTTTTTTTTTTTTTACAATCATTAAACAGGTTCGGTAAGAGATACTAAGCTGACCTTTCTCTTGACTTTAAAGTATAATATGCAGTAATTACATGCTTTATAGTATCTGCAATCCCTGTAGACGCAAAGTGTTCTTTAATTATCAACTTTCTCTTCCTGCAAAGGTTAGGTGAAAATATATTAGCATTTACCCAAAAAAACAAGAACAATAAAAAAACGAATAAGGTATTACCTATTAGAATAGACAAACACAAAGGAAACCAATAAAAAATAAATTAGATTAGCGTGAATATCTAGATAGCCTCTCACCTCTCACAATAGAAGTCTGAAGTGGGATCCCCACATATCAAATAAAGGCCTTAGAGAGAGCAGAGTGAATTCATGCTGTTTTGAGAGACATTTAAGCCTGGAATTAAACTGAAATCTAACTTTCCTCTGTGCTTCACTTAGTCTTAGAAGAAGAAATTGCTCTAAACTGAAAAAGAAGACATTCTTTCGTACATTTTAAGCAGTAAAATTGCTAAAGTGTTGTTCTAAGAGACTAAATGAAAATTTCCTAAATAGGCCTAAAGCTAAAAGCCTCTCTCATGGGAAACAGGATTAGAATAATTACAACTGTGCATGAGCAGTGCCCATTCAACTTTTCTGACGTTAATACATTTTATACACATAGAAGTGAGACCTAAGTTTTAAGAAAAAATACTTACCCTTAGCACAGGCAATGAATGCAATCTGATACTTTTTCTATTCTTTAATTAAAAAAAAATAAATCCTAACTGATTAGTAACCGTATGGGTTACTCCACCTATCAGTGGTCCTGTAACGGACCACAGTTTGAAAAACAATGGTTTATACTGCAGTCCCAGAAAGACCTGCAGGGATTTCCCCCAGAAGACAATTTAATACAGTAACAAACATGAAACGCTTACAAGTTTCTGTGAGAAATCTACCCAGAAACCTGTCTGTGATTTCAATGTTGCTAGTAAAGAGAGAACGATGGGTGTATTGAACCTGCCTCTGATGAGGTGACAGAATTACGAGAGGATGCTGCCATCACGCACTATTTCTGCCACAGGTGGGATGATAGAAGGGGTCAGATGGACACCTCTCCGTGTCGAACCAGCTTCCCGGGCGTGTCCATAAAGTCTGCCTGTGACTGCAGGCAAATCCCTCTGTGCTCTCCCAGAGCAAAATGGGAGTCCAGAGCAGCTCAGACAGGTGGGCGGACGAGGCCGGCACTGTCCCCGACAAGAGTCCAGGCCGCAGAGGTCCACGCCTCCAGCAGTGTCCTCACATTTCCAGCCATGACTTATCATTGGTAGAAAACAGTGAGCTTTGAAAAGCAGGTTAAAGTGTTTTAAGAAAGACACAAGACTTACCTTAAAAAAATTTTTTTTTTTTTCTCAAGCAAAAGAAACATCACCCCCTAGGTCCCTCCAGGACAAAATCTTAAAGCAACTCCAATACACAAAATAAGGTTGATGCTGCACCTGGGGAGGAGTGCTGTCGAGGGTGCCCCCCAGGCCTCCACCTCCCTCCTCACCTCCAGCCCTCACTCCTCCACAGAACCCTAGAACTCCCCAGAAAAGCAGCAACACAATAATAGCTACGCATGTTTAATGATCCTGACCAAAGGCAACAAGCTGTTTCATTGTCTCAAATGTCTGCTGGCTCCCTAGCTCTCTAAATCTCACCCTAATACAGAACTTTCCAAAGCTTCAGCACATGATGCGCCACTAAGAACCTACTGAAAGCAACATCTCACAAACCGGGCATCCTTCCTTTTCACTGTACCACACCTCTTGTTATTATAATACACTGAGAAAGCAACCCAACTCCAAACCAACCAAACTCTTCCGATACCAACTCCAATAGTAAAGTATGATTCTAGAGAAGTGACTGGAACATTACAAATTTTACGTTACTATAAAAGTATGAAAACGTGTTTCAGTATAGCTAAAGCTGAATTATTTCTTAATTCTTTCCTTCTTGCTCAGACTGGTCAACTCTATCAATGCAGACAGAGCGGCCTTGATTTCGTATCTGACTGGTCTTGATGGCCTGGGACACAATCAAGGGAGCGCCCTATGTGCAAAGATTTAGTGCTGCTATTACTATGTTTATCCTATGCTGAGATGTTTTCTGTGATGAAGGTGAAACAAATTGTCTTTTTTCTTTGAAGAAACTGTTTTTAAAAATGAGGGCTTTCTGAGAAACTGAAACCTTAAAAAAAAAGGGTGCAATTAAATAATTTATATTACTCTGAATGGGAAGAAAACTGCTTCTAGTAAAACAAAACTGAAGAGAACTAAAGGAATAAGTAGAGAGCAATTCCTTGAAAAAGTTATTTGGGTGGGACACAAATGGGAATATGGTAAGTTTAATAAGTTGCAAAGTTAAAAATCACTGGATCTTACACTAAAAATACACTTTTAAAGACTCTTCCTGAATGGGAATTCCTACTCCCCCAATATATTTAATTATTTATGATCACGTTATTTCCAATATTTTAAAAACGCAACTCAAGCTGTTCACAATTTTTTTAATAGAATTAACATATTGACATCATTTTCAAAACGACGAGTTAAAAAAAAAGTACCTTTTCCAATTCTCTTGGTATTCGCATACAAGTGTACACTCTTTCTCTTCTTTCTGTATACTTGGCCTCATTATGTTCAAGGAAGTACCCTCTGGTTAGTTCAGCACTGAGGAACCTCAACAATGAAAGCTCTACAGGAAAAAAAAAAAAAATGACAAAACAAAAAGAACAGTATTTATCAAGGAACTTCCATGCTAGCTGGTGCTACAGGTAATGTATATGCAAAACAACAAGAGAATAAAACAAAGTAATCTACATTTCTGTGCCCAGAACTGAACTGCACACAAACCACCGGAAAAGACTGTTGAGAAAATTGCTGTTCTGTGTGATATAAACTGAAAAAGTCACAGGAATATAAAAGGGACGATTACTATGAGCCAGAATAGTTAGAAAAGTGTTCTGTGAGAGTCTAGTCCTGGGTCTTACAGGTGATATAGGACCTGGACTGATAGAGAGATGAAGGCAGGTAAAAAGAGTAGATACCAAGTACATACAAAATGGAAACAAACACACACACACACACACACACACACACACACACACACACACTCAAAAGGGAGCCAAGTCACCTAACAGGCATTGCTTCAGCCCAAGAACTATCCTGGGTGAAGTACACAGACACTGGTGCAAATTCTTCCTTGTTCAGCCTCAGAGATCCTGCAAGTATCTAAATAGTGCCACTTCCCCAGGTGAAGGCTTCCCAACATGATGGTAATTATAATAAGTCATACAAAACAGAACCTCAACCCGATCTGAAAGACCTCCCTTTCCTTGGATTTGTCCACCTGTTTCCTCGGTTCCTCTGAGGCAAATTCACCCACAGTCATCTCATCTCAGCTGAGGAAAGAAAGGCCAAAGGAGGTGGAATGCTTTCCATTTGGCTGTACCTGGAGGACTTGAGATGAGAAGTAAGGGTGTTAATGCCTGATCCCAATCTTCCCACTGGGTGACACTTCTCTGACAGCCCAGCACCTCGGTGACCTCTCAGTCCCCAACTTCACAGACATCCCTACTTCTACTCTCTAGGAGGCCATCCTCTCTTCCAGAACTCAGCACACCAAAGGTTTCAAATTGTCCTCTTTGCTCTGAGCTGGCCTCGTAGTTCTTTTACCAAATACAGTATTGGTGTTCCCTCCAAAAAATGACGAAGAGGGGAGGTTGATTTCATTTACGAGTGATCGACCCTCATAGTTACGTCTTATGTGATGCTAGGATTTAAAGGTTGCAGGGATGGAGAACAGCGTATAGTCCAAAATACCCTTGAAAAGCCCTTAGGAAGACTCAGAAGTGGACATATTATCTCCCAGTGGGCCTAAAAACAGCTTACTTCCTCCAACACTGGGACAGATCGCTAGTTCTTTGAGCGTCAGGTGAAGTGGTTTGCTTATGTATAGAAGTTACAGCTTCCCCAAAAAAATTACACACATTTTTTTAAAATACAAGATTCATAACCCATTTGGAGAGTCAGTGATACCATGAAAGCTGTCTGAAACAGGAGACTGAAACAGATGGAGAGAAAACCGGACTTCCACCTACTGCAGCCCAGCGCAGGGGCAGGCCAAATCATCCAGTGCACCACGAGCACGGTACTCTCAGTACATCTGTGGTTGAAGCCATGTACACAAGATGTAAACTTCACTGCATATATTAACAGATGTTCAGACTAAAAGGCCTTAGTATAGGGACTTCCCTGGAGGCGTAGTGGTTAAGAATCCGCCTGCCAGTGCAGGTGGCACAGGTTCGAGCCCTGGTCTGGGAAGATCCCACATGCTGTGGAGCAACTAAGCCCGTGCACCACAACTACTGAGCCTGCGCTCTACAGCCCGTGAGCCACAGCTACTGAGCCCACGAGCTGCAACTGCTGAAGCCCGCACACCTAGAGCCCGTGCTCTGCAAGAAGAGAAGCCACCGCAATGAGAAGCCTGATCACCGCTAAGAAGAGTAGCCCCCGCTCACTGCTACTAGAGAACACCTGCGCGCAGCAACGAAGACCCAACGCGGCCAAAAATAAATAATTAAAATAAAATAAATTAATGAAAAGGAAAAAGAAAAAAAAAAGGCCTTAGTATAACCAAATCTGTGTAGAGTAAAATTTCTGGCTAGGAACTTTCTAATATGCTGTTGGCTGGCTAGGTACGGGACATGATCTACCGTCTGAAGGAGAGAAAAAGAGTCTTTTGAGCTGCAAGACAGCTAAAATGGAAAAGAAAGATCAAACAGTTATATGTGCACACAGTTCAGTTTTCCAATTAGAAAGAAAGGGATGTTTTAATTAGCTAATATCTAAAATATCAGTTCTTTCCTGTGAAAACTGGGAAGCAACAGGACATTCAGAGAGCGGAAGAAACTGCACTTACACAAAGTTTCACTGGCGCCAGCGAGCTGAGTCATGAGCCCCAAAGGTCACTTCACCATAACTGCTGAGCGGCATCTGCCCCCAGCTTCACATTCCTGCCTGCCACCCCCATCAGTGGCGCTCTGCTCTCGGAATCACCTTTGCTAACCTAAGTCTCTGCGGGGTGCCTCCTCCACCACCGGACCCTTAAGCATTTGCTGGTCGGTTCGGTGCTCTATTCACTACATCCGAACAAAGTACGGTTACAGTAAAATGCCAGCCATCCTTTAAGGCCATATTCTCTGATGTGTCATCAGCCACCTTCTCTTTTTCTTGTCTTTTTTTTCCTACACATACTCTATTTGGGCTGTCTAAGGTCAAAACCATCATCTAAATCCTTAAGTCACCATACCTTCAGCTCTGACTCCTGAGCCTGAACCAATATTTCCAACTGCCACCTGGAAATCCCAAAGGCACCTTTAAACTAGCAAATCCAAACACCACCTCTTCTCCACTAATCCCCTCCCCCTCCCCCGACCTCCTGCAGCCCTGCTGTTAGCTCAGGGCTCACCAGTGATACAGAGGGTTCTACGCTGGCGGCTTGGGGCCAATTCTGACCATCCCCTCCCTCCTCTCCCCAAGCTCTAATGACTCTTTCTCGAAATGTTTATTAACTGTGCCCTCTTCTTTCCGGGCTCAGCCTGCATTTGGTCCTCGTCCTCTCTCTCCAGGTTACTGCAGAGGATTCCTGACCGGAGCCCTCCTTCCGATCCTTTGTCCCCTCGGTCCCACCTGGCCTGGCGCCTGTCCGTGTGCACGCAGGCCAGCCATGGAAACCCTCTGGGGGTCGTGGGACCTCCAGGTGAGGTCAACACCTCAGCAGTGGCAACACCAGAGCCTTGCAGCCTTGGTCCCTGGCTATCTTTCCAGCAGTGCCGCCCTGAACTGCCTCCCTGAACCTCAAGGTTATGATTTTCTAGTTACATCACTTCTCACTGCTGGCAAATGTGTCAGTTGGATCACACTGTTCACTGGCCTGAGAACTCCCTTCCAGCCTCCACAGGTGAACACGTGCAGAGTCACCTGCCCCGTGAAGATTTCCCAGGTTCCCCAGGCAGAACAAGTCCTCCCCCAACTCAGCTCCACACGGTACATGCGTTTTCTTGTCTGGTGTTCTCCTCTACCTTTGCATCCTCGGGGTACAGCACGTAAGAGGTGCTCAACCAATGCTCGCTGAAAGAATGTGTGGATCAGAGAAGAGGAAGGGAAATCACAATGGAGGGTGTAGCAGAGAGAAAAACAGAATCAGAAATTAGAAGTGGCAAAAGCAGAGAGTAGCAGATTCTTGGGAAGAGAGCCCGTGACTGAGGCAGGTGTGTTCTGAGACTGGGGTGTTCTTAGCAGGGCAAGAACGCAAAGCTCCTGGTGTCTCACTGGACTCAGCAGTCGCCGGAGCTAAGGAGCCTCCAGTCCGTATGCATCCAAATGATGGAAAAGGTCCCCCAACAGGTACCTGTCCCTCGACCCCTAGGAGGACAGGGCACCGCAATGCAGTCACAGCTGGTGAGTGGCTGGGTGCATCGTTCCCAGTAAGTGCAGGAAGTTGGGGAGCGCACTAGTATCACAGTGTGTGAAGGAGATAAACAGGTTACCGTACAATTTTAAATTTTAAAAAGCAAATTAAGGGCTTCCCTGGTGGCTCAGTGGTTAAGAATCTGCCTGCCAATGCAGGGGACAAGGGTTCAAGCCCTGGTCCGGGAAGATCCCACATGCCGCGGAGCAACTAAGCCCGTGCGCCACAACTACTGAGCTCACGTGCCGCAACTACTTAAGCCCTCGCGCCTAGAGCCCATGCTCCGCAACAAGAGAAGCCACCGCAATGAGAAGCCCGCGAACCGCAACGAAGAGTAGCCCTCGCTCGCCGCAATTAGAGGAAGCCTGGGTGCAGCAGCAAGGGCCCAACGCAGGCAAAAATAAATAAATAAATAATTTTTTTAAAAAACTCAAATTAAATTAAAAGGTTGAGACAGCTGCATGTATGGTGAGGCCACTAAAGGAGGCTGTTCTCTTGCTCTCTGTACTTCCCCTGCCCAGCCAGTGCCTGCTTCACCTACATCTTAGGCACATGAGTGATCTTCCTATATACTTGCCTCAAGCCCCAGCTAGTGGCTGTTCTTATCAAAGGGGTAGTGAGGGGTGTGCCCCCTACTGGTTTCCCTGGTAACTAATGAGCCTACCTGGGGTCAATTGCCCTATAACTGGTAATCTCCCACTCTCCCTGACAGCGAAGACTGCCACCATGTCCTGCCTGCTGTCAGCCACACATTGTGGGATGTCACTCCAGGACCTTGCTTCACGTGTGTAAGATCCCCCATCCATTAAACTACTGATGTCTCTGTTGCTGAGTCCAGGCTCTTTCTTCAGTCTTGAAGCTGGGCAAGCACAGGGCTTGTAGGCCTGCAGGGTGCAGCCCAACACTGTACCCTTGTTTACTTAGAAAATTATCCTCCATAATGGTGCCTTCCCTGGTGCCCACAAGATGACTGAACTTCCACCATAATAAGGGTTTTGTTATGATGCACAAAGAGAGCACAGGATTAGCAATTAGAAGAAGGAAGTTCTGGCACCAGTTCTGTCACTCATTAGTGCCGTGACCCCGCTCCACTCATGGATCTCAATTTTACAGAAGAGGAAACCAAGGCTTGGAGCAGTTTTACAACACCTGTTACCTGCTTGCCATCCACAAAGGATGTTCGAGGGACTGAGAGAGGACTTGAATGAAAGGATATGAAAACTGCAAAGCATGACACAATGCTTGAACTACTGACTAGTAATTTCACATGATCTATAGTATTAACCAATTCTAGTTTGGTGGTTACCTAATGTTTACTGCTATTTCTGCAATCCTGTTTCCATGGATAAAAGGTAACACATCAAATAAGCATCTTTAACAAACTATATAACTTAAGTAACTAATTTTCCTTAAACAAGTTATAAAATATAAACCTATGAAAGTGTTTTAACTATATAGTAAATATGAAAAAGTGTCGTGTCAGGATTTTACCTCTAGAAATGCAAGAATTTTAGTTATAAACACCAATTTTGATTTTCCATAGAAAATTTAAAAGTAAACACTTAAAAATCAAATGATAAAACATGTTTTGAGTAGACACCTCTCATAACTATGAGACAGTTTTTATAATTACGCCCAATTTATAGATGACGAAACCAAGGCACAGAGAAGTTAAGGAGGTCTCCAAGGTCACAGAGCAAGCCAAATGGTAGAGCCAGCATTCAAATCAAGCAGTCTATCCTAAAGTGTGTGCTTTTTGGCACCAGATTATTCTATCACTGTCTCAAGTGCTTTTGTAAACAGGCCATTGTGTTCTGGAAAACTGGGTCTCCCCCCACCCCCCATCTTTGTGCTCCTGTAGCATTCTGGGTTTACTTCTATGAAGTTACACTGTTTACTAATCAGCTCCCTTACCAGCCTATGAGCTTTCTGAAAGCAAGCACCATGTACCCAGATCTTCTTCATGTCCGGCCAGCAGTGAGTTCTGAGTGTAAGGGCAGTGTTTGCCTACAGTTAACACCATACTAATGGCTGGGGAATGGTTTTAAAAGAAACATTAAAGCAATACTAACAACAAAAAAAAAAGCTTCATGGGGTGAAATATTTTGAAAGCTTTCTTACCTCCTCCTCCTCTTCCCCCACTCCTGGAGAACTGGCCCTACTTAAGGGATTAGGATCCTCCCGCTAGATGGCCTGGGGTAGTTTACAAAGGTCCTGCTCACACTACTTCATGAAATTCTCACAATTCTGAGAGCTAAAGAACAGTTAACAGCATTCACATTTTGCAAATGAAGAATCTGAGGCTCACAGAGGTTAGGAGACTTGTCCAAAGTCACTGAAAAGCTAAGGGGCAAGTTGGGAATAGAACCTGGATCTCTGAACTCCAAGTCCAGCGTGCTCTCTCCCCTGGACCATAATTATCACCCATCTATCTGACAATCGTACTAGAGAAGATGACCTAGCCCTGATCTGGCTTCAACCTGTCAGAAGGAGCCGTCTGATTCACGCTGAAGAACAAGATTCTGTTGCCCGGTGGCCCGAGCTCCTAAGGCACAGGGTAGTCTTGCCGCTCTGTCTGGTCTCCCCATCTCCAATCTTTTCCTGGCCATAGATATTGTCTGCAGGATGCTACTCAATCTTCTGTTCCAAAGTATAGCTGTGTTTCAGTGCTTTTGTTTGTTGCTGCTGTTGTTTTAAACGCTGTTCTCTAGCATTCTACAGACTTACCTGAACTCACTTGTCCCGTGATACTGGGTAGAGTGCCTGGCTAATGATTTAGGAAGGCTACTACTGTTCTTTGACCTGTGGGTGCCACTCTTCAAGAATTCTGCTAGCTAACTGAACCGTAACTTTTTCCATACCATGGTGATATTTCATTCCTTCTTAGCAAGAGTCACTTTCATTTGTTATGCCAAACATCTTTCTTTATAGTTTAAGTGCAAATTATTTTCCAAAATAAAATAATCCAATTGTTTATTTTCTGAATACCGTTTGAACTCTTCAGATGTCAACCAATTTTGGTTCATTTATCCAGATCTCACCAAGAAGAAATATTCAGTAAAAGTCTTTTAAAAAATAGAAGTATTTTACTATTTATCAACAATTATAATAGAAACGAGCTTCTACATTTGAATAAGTTAGTCTTGCCAATTATGAATATTTAACACTAGGAAAATAATACCAATCATAAACCTGGATCAATTCTTCCAGATTATTTTTAAACAATATTCATCTACCACAGAATTGCCTTGTGATCCAGTATCTTAAATTGAGAAAAAGTACAGTATAAATGGTTTCTTCCTCATCCCTAAAAGAAGAAATATTGTTTAATTATCTTCTGAGAGAGCTTGTTTTAGAAATAAAAACTCAGTATAAAAAAGTATTAATTTGAAGTAATGAGTAATCATATATTTACATGTTCAGTAATATGTCTAAATATATCTTTCTTAAAATACCATTGACCATCAAAAACCTGTAAAGTAATATTGGTTAACTGCTAGGAAAATACTATGAAACATGCAAATCTCCACAGTCTTAAATAATGCAAAAATTTAATAGGCTTCATTAAAGTTACACTAAAATATTAGTTACAAGTTTATTACACAAATACAAAGGCACACCCTTGTACAAGGCCAACTAGGAATCAATGACAGCAATTCTGCTTTCCTAAGTCAAATACAGTAAAGGTTCCAGTCGAACTTTTAAGGTCCTCAAACTGTTTATAAATAATCTCACTTAGGGAAGTAAAGAATAGGTAGAATATTCATAAATTTATAGATGGAAAACAGATACAAAAAGAGAAGTGACTTTTTCCAAGGTCATAAGGTTACAAAGTAGGGGACTAAAAATGGGAACGAAAAATCATTAACTTGACAGTCAATGATACAGTCTTTCCAAAGACCTCTTTCTCTTTTATGCAAGCATCCCCAAAGTGGGCTGCAAATGAGCTGCTAGGACTGAATTTTGGAAGGTAAACTAGGTGGAAGGTAAACATCTTAAAAAGGTCAAGAATATTGAACCAGTCAAAGATCAAAATAAATAACTTTTCATTGCTTGTTCAGTTTACAAGTACTTGTTAAGTAAAGCAAGTGAGAATTTTCAAAGGAGAGCAATCATCTGTCAGAAGAGAAGAAGCTAATTTTACTTTATCTGCAACAGGGCTGTGTTCACTCCAAGTAATTTCTCAGGCAGTTTTACAATTATTCTTACTTTCCTTTGTAAATGAGAAACTGATTTACTCTAGAGCATAATTTTCAGAATCACAGCCTTTAATCATCCATCAGGGATAAGTTTGGGGCCATAAGAATAACTATGTAACATACTATAGAGGATCAGGACTGGTTAAATGAGAATGTATTTTAATATTCAAAATGTTAAATTTTCAAATACACAATGGGACATAGTGAATACGAACAGTTAAAACCCTTGTCCCACTCAAAATCTTTTGTGGGAGCTGCTAAAAAGGAGATCAGTTGGCTTTTCTGAGTTTTAGTCTTTCTTCCTGCCTCTGTTCATTCTCTTATGGAGGTAAAGCAAGAAGTTTAAAATGTAAAGAAAGAGGAGAGAAGCACAAGGGATGGAGAGCTCCAGAGTGACGAGTCACCACCTAAAAAGGAACAAAATGGGCCCATGGCACTGCTACAGTCAAAAACCATACTGTTCACCCATACCTTACTTCAAGTTCTTTTGTTTTACAAGCAATACCTATCCCTATGCATACTCCAATACCTGCATTATATAGGTATTGTTTCATCCTCACCAGTAGGTGTTATATTTATTTTACAACAAGTCTTCTACTGTTAAGTCTCCAGTCACTAGAGCCAACTTAGATACTTCAGATACTAAACTATTTAGTAGTGGAGTTATGAAACAGAGCCAAATGGATTAGGCAAGCATAGAGTCTACAAAGCAATTGAACAACTGAACCAAGCCAAGCACAGATTGCCTAATTCTTAGTCAAAAGTTGACTTGCTGGGCCTAGATTCCTAAATGGGAATATGGCTATACAGAAATTCTCCCACTTAGAACTTCTGCAGACCTGTGAAGTGGGGCACAAGCATGGAAACATAGTAATATGTACTTTTTTTTTTTTTTTTTTTTTTTTGGCCGTGCCATGCAGCTTACAGGATCTTAGTTCCCTGACCAGGGATCAAACCTGAACAGAGAAAGCAAAAGCATGGAGTCCTAATCACTGGACCACCAGGGAAGTCCCAGTCATATGTACTTATTATCTGGTCTTATATCAAAAAGGACAATAGAAGTTGGTCATATTTTTAAGAAGAGGAAAAAAAGAAGACAGAAGAGATGAATCTGCGGTTCTTGATGACTACTATACCCAGAGTTCAAGACAGGTGACCACATAAGGCTACGGTGGAATACACAGTGACCATTATGAGTGAGAGAATGAAACCAGGAATGACGAGTGGGATATCCATTCCTATCTATGTTAAGGTTTAAGTACTAGAACCTGAGAAAAGTCTCAGCCCATTGCCAGGCTACATATAAGTCAGAGGGAGTTCAGTGAACAAAGTGATTAGAAGAGTTTGAAAAGACAAACAAAAAGAAAGCTTACCCTTGATGTAGCTGTATATATACAAACTAATATACATAAATATTCTACAAACCTATAAACGGGCTTCCTTGGTGGCGCAGTGGTTGAGAATCTGCCTGCTAATGCAGCGGACACGGGTTCGAGCCCTGGTCTGGGAGGATCCCACATGCCGCGGAGCATCTAGGCCCGTGAGCCACAACTACTGAGCCTGTGCTCTGCAACAAGAGAGGCCGCGATAGTGAGAGGCCCACGCACCGCGATGAAGAATGGCCCTCGCTTGCTACAACTAGAGAAAGCCCTCGCACAGAAACGAAGACCCAACACAGCAAAAATAAATTAATTAATTAATAAACTCCTACTCCCAACATAAAAAAAAAACTATCAATGAACACAGACAGGTATAAAATAAAAACAGGAACCTCAAACATTATGTTTTGAATTATTTTACTTGGATTCAGCGGGTGTGGATAATCACCTAATCTGTATATTCATTTACGGGACCGTAGATGGTTAGGGCAGGCCAACAAACGTCTAATTTATAAGAGTCCTAAATTCCTTGGGAGAAATGATAACGGGGACTTTGGAACTAACTGATGGTTCATGCCAACAAGACACTAAAATTATGACTTTCAAAAGGAAAGACAGGGCTTCCCTGGTGGCGCAGTGGTTGAGAGTCTGCCTGCCGATGCAGGGGATACAGGTTCGTGCCCTGGTCCGGGAAGATCCCACATGCCGCGGAGCAGCTGTGCCCATGAGCCATGGCCGCTGAGCCCGTGTGTCTGGAGCCTGTGCTCCGCAGCGGGAGAGGCCACAGCAGTGAGAGGCCCGCGTACCGCCAAAAAAAAGTAAAGACAAAGGTTGCCCTGAATTGGCAGGGGACGGGGGGGGGGGGGGGGGAAGACTAGAGTATCAGAGGCAGCACCAGAATATAAAAAATGGACATGTAACACCTTAAGTGCAAGCACCTAGGCTTGGAAGACATTTGATTCGGGAAGAAATATTTCTCACATGACACTAGGTGGTGCCACTCCAAGGCCCTCTGGCCCAGGGCAGCCCCTAGGTAAGAGTTTTCTAAATTCCGGACAGGAGAGGAAGGAAAGGATGCTGAGCAGTGGAAGGGAGCAATGCTGCAGGGTTAGGGTGAATGCAGAAGCCACTTAGCAGCCCAGGGCATTTCAGAGTGACTGAAAGAATTCTAATCTCCAGCGACGATGCCCTGACCAGTGCAGCATCAGCGTTGGAGAGTGGGCACTGGCAAGGGCAAGAGCTGTGTAACTAGCGGAGAAGAGACAGACACCCGGGGGAAAGAACAAAGGGCCCATGTGCAGGCCCAGACACAACAACGCTGGCTGGTGACTCCAGCTGAAATACTCCTGGGATTCTCACCTAAGTCCTCATCCCCAAGAGCTGCCACGGTCATCTCTCCTCAACATAACGTCCAGAATTGGGGAAACAATGACTACCCCAAAGACTAAAGCCGGAAGTGTGTCCCTGATAACGACTTCCTGCAACTCTGGGTTAAAAGTCCGGCTTCAAACATGTTAAGTAAACCACGCTCCGTAACCCATGATGATGAAGAATGCACAGGCGGCGTGAAGTCAATGGAAGTCCACAGTACCAGATATCCAGACCCATGACCAGCAGGGCCACGGAAGGGGTGTTAAGGGTTACTCCAGAAGCCCAACATCTATGATCATCAAAAGGCACGTGACAACTTCATTTTTTGTGCATGCAAACAGTAACAAAGGCTTTTATAATGTTGGCTTTCCTAAAACTCATAAATATTTCAAAGAAATTATAGTGAAACCTGGCTACATTTTTTTCTATTTGCACCAGAGTGCTTTTAATTTTGAAGTCCAAGTAAGTAAACAGACAGCTAAGAGATTTAATACTTTGTCTTACTTAAATCTGACCAATTTAGAAAGTAAACACTCTCCCAAGCAAGTGTTTAACTGACAACTTAGAGTTGAGAATTTCTAAGTGGTTCATTGAAAAAGACAAAACAAGGCACAGTCTGTACTTAATTTTTCAAAGATAAAGTCCTCTTCAAAGTCTAACCTACGTCTACTTCTGATAATTAGCAAATCAATCAGGATCTTACCTGATCAGCCTTAAGTTAGCATTTAAGTACTCCCACGTCTTCAATACCCGAGTGCAATCAATGATGCAGTAGCCTTAGTACTTAAACATTTATTTGCATGAACTGCAGGAAATAACGGCTAATGCAGCTCCTATTGTGTACCAGAAGCAAATTTTTAGTTGGAAGAAATTAATGTAGTTACGGGTCTGTTCCTGCTCAAAACTTAGATTTAAGAATTAAAATGCTGTTATCACCCTATATTCAATGAAACATACATCTCAGTCTTCCCCTTTTTTAAGCTTAATACACAACTGCAATATGAATACAAATGCAACTTTTAAAAACTCCCTAAAAATAAGAATAAATTCCTATAGCTTAAAGAAACAACATTGTAACAATATGCTTAAAACCGGTCATTGAAATTAGGATCCACAAGTGCATCTTACGCAGCCTTTTTCTTTTTTTTCAAAGTGGCTTAAGTTTCGGTTTAGGAAAAGTTCACAGGTAACATTTGCAGGAGTGCTAAATATTTATGTCCTGAGCAAAATGACTGAACTTTACGGTCATTATTACCACCTTGTTATCTGCAGCAGAAGAACACAAATTTAGAGGGCAAGTTAACAGGTTTCGATGACTCAAGTTCGCTTAAAACACAGAACAAAAGTCACCTTGACACACAGATAATGAAATCAGTCTTGCGTTTCTCAGTTCTGGGCTCCCTGAGACGTGGGGAGATGCTCGCCAACGTTATCGAGGCGTGAGGATACCAGGCGTTCTGTTTTGTTTTGAAAGACCTTTCAAAAGCAGGAAAGCGAGTGGGGACGAACTCCCCGGGCCACAGCCCTCTCTCTCGGACGCACCTACCTGGCTGGGCGTTTGCCGCCGGGGCCTCGGCGCTGCGCGCGGACCCGCCCGAGGAGCTGTCAGCGGCCGCGGAGCCTCGGGAGCTGCGGCGGCTCCGCGCGCCCACACCACGGCGGCCCCGGAGGCAGCGGCGACCCCGGAGCTCGCAGCCGGCAGTCCCACGGCGCCCCCCGCCCCCCTCCGCTCCCTCGCCGCGGCCTAGCGCCGCCCGCCCGCCCTTCTCACCTGCGCGGCTGCGGCGCCGCTCCCGCCGGCGGTCGCTCTCGTAGAAGCCCAGTGTCTCCGTGTGCTGAGGCGCCGGCGGGGGCCCGTGACCGCCGCCGCCCGGCTGCTCCGCGTCTCCGCGGCCTTCCCTCTCCGGGATGTCGGCGCCGCCGCCGCCGCCGCCTTCTCTCTGGGCAGTCACGTCGCCGACGCCCGCCATGTTCCGAGCACAACAAACCTTCCCCACCGCCTCCCTGCAGCCTCCCGCCCGGCCTCCTCCTCCGGCCGGCCCCCTTCCCGCCTCGCCCCGCCCCTCGGTGGAGCCCGGGCCGCCGCTGCCACCACTATCCGCGGTCCGCCGGCCGGCGCGCGCCATTAGCGTCAGCTGCGCGTGAGAGGCCGCAGCCGTCACGGCCGCCGCCATCTTCTTCCTGCCGTCGCCGTAGCGCGCGCTGGCTTCCCGCGCCGTGCCGGGCTCGGCCGTCTTGGCCCCAGCTGCGGGCTCCATGCAGCCGGGTCGCGCGGCCGGGGAGAGCGAGCGCCTCCGGGGCTCGGGTCGGGGCCCCGGCGGGAGCGGGGCAAGAGCGGAGGCGGCGGCGGCCGGAGGGTTGGCCGAGGCGCCCAGGGGCGGCGGCCGCTGCGCCTGCTGCCCGCTGTCTGCGAGGTGGCCGGCCGCTCGCCCGGGGCCCGTTTTGCAGGCTCGGTGCCCGGAGTGCGCCGGCGCCGCCCGCCCGGTCTTGGCACAGCTCGCGTGGCCGCGGCTCTGAGGGCCCGGCTCCAGATCCCCGACCCCCGCGAGGCCCGGCCCCATAGGTCCGCTATCTGGGCTCCATCTCCTCTGCATAGTTATGATCACCTGCCACATTCCTTGGCCTCTAGGTTTTTGTTGACAGTTTCCAAAGCACTTGGGCAAGGAGGAGCCCGGAGATGCTACCCAACAGGGGGGGCGCG